>NW_028139185.1:0-600000 GCF_964270905.1 Leucopleurus acutus
GTTCAAATGTGTCTCAGTTTTCGTCCCCTGGTACTCGGGTGCAACATTCCAGACGCTTTACTAACACTCTCCCCAATTGGAGAGTCAGTGCCTTTAACCTCCTGTTTGGCCCAGTTTGCAATTTCTGTGGAAAATGAACAGGAATAGGGAGAACCAATGAGAGACTAGGTGGAGGTGTCTGGACGGGCAAATTTAACTCTCATTTCCCACCAGGAAGAGGAATTAACCAAAGGCTCAGCATGCCGTGCCGGAACCAAACTAGGGCCTGAAGCAATCCTGCGGTGTTGCGGCCAGCTCACAAGAAAGCGAGTTGAAGAAAGGAGCTCAGGGGCACTGTAATACACAAACTTGCAGAGTTAAAAATGACAGCTATCGTCCATAAATATATTGAAGGAAGGCTGCCAAGAGGACTTGAAAGCGAGGCAGAATTGCAGGAAACCGATTTCAGGAGGTAGACTGGAATTGCATGTAAAGCATAGGAAAAGAGGCAGAACGTCCACAATGATGCAGTTGGCCAAAAAGGGCGTATGCGTTTTTTCCTGAATATATTCAGGAAAAAACGCATACGCCCTTTTTGGCCAACCAAGCAAGCTTGCAAAGGAAATCTGCACTACAATGAAGTCTCACTGCCCCCCGATCAAAAGGGCCATCTGAAAAAAGTGTAAAATCCAGAAAGGCAGGACAGGCCATGGAGAACTGGGAGCCTTGTTATGCTGATGGGCGGGATGTAAATTGCCAACAGCCACTCTGGAGAAGTGTATGGTGTTTCCTGAAACATCTAGAAAACAAAGCAACAGAGCCTAGGGCACTTCCACTTATGGTCCTATAGCTTAGGGAAATTAAAATCAAAAAGACACAGCCACCCCAAAGTTTCGGCCGGCTCTGTTTACAAGAACCTCGTTTACTGTACAAGTTCAATATCACAGAAAGCGAAAAATGGATAAAGAAGTTGTGGTACTTACGTACAATGCAATATCACTCAGCAATGAAATCTATGTCATCAGGCCCGTAGCAGCATAATGAGTGGATTCAGGTACGATGATTCTAACTGAAATAAGTCACACAGAAAAAGAAACATCATAAGATATCACTACTACACGGAATGTAAACTTGGCTACACAGGAACTGAATTACAAAACAGAACAGTGTCTCAAATGTAGAAAACCAACTTATGCTTGCTTAAGGGGAAAGGTGACTTGGGGTGCGGCATAAAACCAGAGATTGAAATTAGCACAGATACTGTTCCATAAGCCAAATATGTAATAGACAAGAGCTACTCCTTGCTCAACGAAGTGGACTCAACACCCCATATTAAACGCCTAAGAATATACCTGACTAGTAAGAATCTTAAAACCTATGGATTTATATGTCTCCGAAAGAGAATCAAGCGTGTGTACAGTGTCATAAACGCAGCAGTGATAGGATTGGTGAGGTTCGGTGAGCAAATGCAGACTCTTTGAAGTCATATTGCATGGTACCCATTCCATGGGTCTCAACTCTCCAGGTTTAAGGGATTCTTCCTTCAGCTAAAACATGCATGTGGTACCCAGAGTATGATCCACCATGTGATCGGGAAACGTGTTCAAATGTGTCTCAGTTTTCGTCCCCTGGTACTCGGGTGCAACATTCCAGACGCTTTACTAACACTCTCCCCACTTGGAGAGTCAGTGCCTTTAACCTCCTGTTTGGCCCAGTTTGCAATTTCTGTGGAAAATGAACAGGAATAGGGAGAACCAATGAGAGACTAGGTGGAGGTGTCTGGACGGGCAAATTTAATTCTCATTTCCCACCAGGAAGAGGAATTAACCAAAGGCTCAGCATGCCGTGCCGGAACCAAACTAGGGCCCGAAGCAATCCTGCGGTGTTGCGGCCAGCTCACAAGAAAGCGAGTTGAAGAAAGGAGCTCAGGGGCACTGTAATTCACAAACCTGCAGAGTTATAAATGAAAGCTATCTTCCTAAAATATATTGAAGTAAGGCTGCCAAGAGGAGTTGAAAGCGGGGCAGAATTGCAGGAAACCGATTTCAGGAGGTAGACTGGAATTGCATGTAAAGCATAGGAAAAGAGGCAGAACGTCCACAATGATGCACTTGGCCAAAAAGGGCGTATGCGTTTTTTCCTGAATATATTCAGGAAAAAACGCATACGCCCTTTTTGGCCAACCAAGCAAGTTTGCAAAGGAAATCTGCACTACAATGAAGTCTCACTGCCCCCCGGTCAAAAGGGCCATCTGAAAAAAGTGTAAAATCCAGAAAGGCAGGACAGGCCATGGAGAACTGGGAGCCTTGTTATGCTGATGGGCGGGATGTAAATTGCCAGCAGCCACTCTGGAGAAGTGTATGGTGTTTCCTGAAACATCCAAAAAACAAAGCAACAGAGCCTAGGGCACATCCACTTATGGTCCTATAGCTTAGGGAAATTAAAATAAAAAAGACACAGCCACCCCAAAGTTTGGGCCGGCTCTGTTTACAAGAACCTCGTTTACGGTACAAGTTGAATATCACAGAAAGCGAAAAATGGATAAAGAAGTTGTGGTACTTACGTACAATGCAATATCACTCAGCAATGAAATCTATGTCATCAGGCCCGTAGCAGCATAATGAGTGGATTCAGGTACGATGATTCTAAGTGAAATAAGTCACACAGAAAAAGAAACATCATAAGATATCACTACTACACGGAATGTAAACTTGGCTACACAGGAACTGAATTACAAAGCAGAACAGGGTGTCAAATGTAGAAAACCAACTTCTGCTTGCTTAAGGGGAAAGGTGAGTTGGGGTGCTGCATACAAAAAGAGATTGAAATTAGCACAGATACCCTTCCATAAGCCAAATATGTAATAGACAAGAGCTACTCCTTGCTCAACGAAGTGGACTCAACACCCCATATTAAACGCCTAAGAATATACCTGACTAGTAAGAATCTTAAAACCTATGGATTTATATGTCTCCGAAAGAGAATCAAGCGTGTGTACAGTGTCATAAACGCAGGAGTGATAGGATTGGTGAGGTTCGGTGAGCAAATGCAGACCCTTTGAAGTCATATTGCATGGTACCCATTATATGGGTCTCAACTCTCCAGGTTTAAGGGATTCTTCCTTCAGCTAAAACATGCATGTGGAACCCAGAGTATGATCCACCGTGTGATCGGGAAACGTGTTCAAATGTGTCTCAGTTTTCGTCCCCTGGTACTCGGGTGCAACATTCCAGATGCTTTACTAACACTCTCCCCACTTGGAGAGTCAGTGCCTTTAACCTCCTTTTGGCCCAGTTTGCAATTTCTGCGTAAGATGAACAGGAAGAGGGAGAACCAATGAGAGACTAGGTGGAGGTGTCTGGACGGACAAATTTAACTCTCATTTCCTACCAGGAAGAGGAATTAACCAAAAGCTCAGCATGCGATGCTGGAACCAAACTAGGGCCTGAAGCAATCCTGCGGTGTTGCGGCCAGCTCACAAGAAAGCGAGTTGAAGAAAGGAGCTCAGGGGCACTGTAATTCACAAACCTGCAGAGTTATAAATGACAGCCATCTTCCAAAAATATATTAAAGTAAGGCTGCCAAGAGGAGTTGAAAGCGGGGCAGAATTGCAGGAAACCGATTTCAGGAGGTAGACTGGAATTGCATGTAAAGCATAGGAAAAGAGGCAGAATGTCCACAATGATGCACTTGGCCAAAAAGGGCGTATGCGTTTTTTCCTGAATATATTCAGGAAAAAACGCATACGCCCTTTTTGGCCAACCAAGCAAGCTTGCAAAGGAAATCTGCACTACAATGAAGTCTCACTGCCCCCCGGTCAAAAGGGCCATCTGAAAAAAGTGTAAAATCCAGAAAGGCAGGACAGGCCATGGAGAACAGGGAGCCTTGTTATGCTGATGGGCGGGATGTAAATTGCCAACAGCCACTCTGGAGAAGTGTATGGTGTTTCCTGAAACATCCAAAAAACCAAGCAACAGAGCCTAGGGCATTTCCACTTATGGTCGTATAGCTTAGGGAAATAATAATCAAAAAGACACAGCCTCCCCAAAGTTTGGGATGGCTCTGTTTACAAGAACCTCGTTTACGGTACAGGTTCAATATCGCAGAAAGCGAAAAATGGATAAAGAAATTGTGGTACTTACGTACAATGCAATATCACTCAGCAAAGAAATCTATGTCATCAGGCCCGTGACAGCATAATGAGTGGATTCAGGTATGATGATTCTAAGAGAAATAAGTCACACAGAAAAAGAAACATCATAAGATATCACTACTACACGGAATGTAAACTTGGCTACACAGGAACTGAATTACAAAACAGAACAGGGTGTCAAATGTAGAAAACCAACTTATGCTTGCTTAAGGGGAAAGGTGAGTTGGGGTGCGGCATAAAATCAGAGATTGAAATTAGCACAGATACTGTTCCATAAGCCAAATATGTAATAGACAAGAGCTACTCCTTGCTCAACGAAGTGGACTCAACACCCCATATTAAACGCCTAAGAATATACCTGACTAGTAAGAATCTTAAAACCTATGGATTTATATGTCTCCGAAAGAGAATCAAGCGTGTGTACAGTGTCATAAACGCAGCAGTGATAGGATTGGTGAGGTTCGGTGAGCAAATGCAGACCCTTTGAAGTCATATTTCATGGTACCCATTCCATGGGTCTCAACTCTCCAGGTTTAAAGGATTCTTCCTTCAGCTAAAACATGCATGTGGAACCCAGAGTATGATCCACCGTGTGATCGGGAAACGTGTTCAAATGTGTCTCAGTTTTCGTCCCCTGGTACTCGGGCGCAACATTCCAGATGCTTTACTAACACTCTCCCCACTTGGAGAGTCAGTGCCTTTAACCTCCTGTTTGGCCCAGTTTGCAATTTCTTCGGAAGATGAACAGGAATAAGGAGAAGCAATGGGAGACTATCTGTAGGTGTCTGGACGGGCAAATTTAACTCTCATTTCCCACCAGGAAGATAAATGAACCAAAGGCTCCGTGTGCCATGCTGGAACTAGATTAGGGCCTGAGGAGATCCTGCGGTGTTGTGGCCAGCTCACAAGAAAGCGAGTTGAAGAAAGGAGCTCAGGGACACTGTAATTCAGAAACCTGCGGAGTTATAAATGACAGCTATCATCCAAAATTATACTGAAGTAAGACTGCGAAGAGGACTTGAATGCGGGGCAGAATTGCTGGAAACTGATTTCAGAACGTACACGGGAGTAGCTCTTAAAGCATAGGAAAAGAGACAGAACTTGGAAAATAATGCACTTGGCAAAAAAGGGCATATGTGTTTTATCCAGAGCTCTCATAACTGAGGGGAGGAGATTCCCAGCAGACTCCAAGTGCCACCTGAGGGCTCACATTGCCAAGGCAACGTGAGCATGCCAGGCAGGAGTTACCTCACAGCAGAGGTCCCACCTCACAGAAGGGTGAGAAACCCAGCCAACATCAGACTCTCACCAGAGGGCCCACATCACCAAGGGGATGGGAACCAGGCAGGAGTGTCTTCACATCAGTGGGGCCACATCATCGAAAGCTGAGGTACTCAGCACATGTGTCCTCAAACCAGAGGACCCACATCACCAAGGACCTCGGAGTGAGGCAGGCAGGAGTAGCCTCACAACACTGGGCACATAGAATAAAAAAGTGAGGAATCCAGCAGTTGGAACCTCCCAGCAGGCGGCCCAGAGCACCGAGGCTATGGGATCCAGGCCACAGTGAACTCACAGAACAGGGCCCATGTCATGAAACTGAGCAACCCAGCCATTGGGACCTCAGAGCAGGAGGCCCACATCCCCATGGGGATGGAATTCTGGTAGGAGTGTCCTCGCACCACTGAGAACATATCAGAAAATTTTGGGCGACCAGCAGTTAGGGCCTGACGCCAGAGGGCACTCATCACCGAGAAGAGGAGGCTCCCAGCAGGCTCCAACTGCCACCAGAGGGTTGACGTCGCCAAGGCGATGTGTGCCAACCAGGCACGAATGACCTCACAGCAGAGGGCCCACCTCACAGAAGGGTGAGGAACACAGCCAGGATCAGACTCTCACCAGAGGGCCCACATCACCAAGGGGATGGGAACCAGGCAGGAGTGTCCCCACACCAGTGGGACAACATCATCGAAAGGTGAGGATCCCAGCACATGTGTCCTCAAACCAGAGGAACCACATCACCAAGGGGTTCGGAATGAGGCTGGCAGGACTGGCCTCACAACACAGGGTCCATAGAATATAAAAGTTGAGGAATCCAGCAGTTGGAACCTCCCAGCAAGTGGCCCAGAGCACCGAGGCTATGGGATCCAGGCCGCAGTGAACTCACAGCAGAGGGCCCACATCATGAACCTGTGAGCAGCCCAGCTGTTGGGACCTCAGAACAGAAGGCCCACATCCCCATTGGGATGGGAACCTGGCAGGAGTGGCTTTGCACCACTTAGCACATATCAGAAAATGTTAGGAGCCCAGCAGTTAGGGCCTGATGCCAGGGGGCCCTCATAACTGAGGGGAGGAGACTCCCAGCAGGTTCCAACTGCCAACAGAGGGACCACGTCTACAAGGTGGCATGCGCCAGCCAGGCAGTAGTGACCTCACAGCAGAGGGCCTATCTCACAGAAGGGTGAGGAACCGAGGCAGGATGAGACTCTCACCAGAGGGCCCACAACACCAAGGGGATGGGAACCAGTCAGGACTGTCCTCCCACCAGTGGGGCCACATCATCGAAAGGTGAGGAACCCAGCACATGTGGCCTCATATCAGAGGACATACATCACAAAGGGGATGGGAGTGAGGCAGGTAGGAGTAGCCTAAAAACAGAGGGCCCAAAGAATAAAAAAAGTGAGGAATCCAGCATTTGGAACCTCCCAGCAGGCGGCCGAGAGCACAGAAGCTATGGGATGCAGGCAGGAGTTAACTAACACCAGAGAGCCCACATCATGAAACTGTGAGCAACCCAGGCATTGGGACCTCAGAGCAGAAAGCCCACATCCCCATGGGGATGGGAACCTGACAGGAGTGTCCTGGCATCACTGGGCTCACATCAGAAAACGTGGGGAGCCCAGCAGTTAGAGCCTGATGCTAGAGGGCCGTCATCACCGAGGGCAGGAGGCTCCCAGCAGGTTCCATGTGCCAACAGAGGGCCCACGTCGCCAAGGTGATGTGTGCAAGTCAGGCAGGATTGACCTCACAGCAGAGGGCCTACCTCACAGAAGAGTGAGGAACCCAGCCAGGATAAGACTGTCACCAGAAGGCCCACATCACCAAGGGGATGGGAACCAGACAGGAGTGTCCTCACACCAGTGGGGCCACATCATTGAAAGTTGCCTAACCCAGCACATGTGGCCTCAAACCAGAAGACCCACATCACGAAGGGGTTGCGAGTGAGGCAGGCAGGAGGAGCATCACAACACAGGACCCATAGAATACAAAAGTTGAGGAATCGAGCATTTGGAACCTCCCAGCAGGCAGCCAAGACCACAGAGGCTATGGGATCCAGGCCACAGTGAACTAACACCAGAGAGCCCACATCATGAAATTGTGATCAACCCAGCCGTTGGAACCTCAGAGCAGAAGGCCCACATCCCCATGGGGATGGGAACCTAAGAGGAGTGCTTGAGCAACACTGGGCTCACTAAGAAAAGTTGGGGAGCCCAGCAGTTAGGGCCTGACGTCAGAGGGCCCTCATCACAGAGCTGAGGAGGCTCCCAGCAGGGTCCAATTGCCACCAGAGGGCTCATGTCAACAAGGCGAGGTGAGCAACCCAGGCAAGAGTTACCTGATAGTAGAGGGCCCACCTCACAGATGGGTGAGGAACCCAGCCAGGATCAGACTCTCACCAGAGGGCCCACATCACAAAGGGGATGGGACCCAGTCAGGATTATCCTCACACCAGTGGGGCCTCATCATCTTAAGGTGAGGAACCCAGCACATGTGTCCTCAAACCAGAGGACCCACATCACCAAGGGCCTTGGAGTGAGGCAGGCAGGAGTAGCCTCACAACACAGGGCACATAATATAAAAAACGTGAGGATTCCAGCATTTAGACCTTCCAGCAGGCGGCCCAGAACACCGAGGCTATGGGATCCAGGCCACAGTGAACTCACAGCAGAGGGCCCACATCACAAAACTGTGAGCAACCCAGGAGTTGAGACCTCAGCGCAGAAGGACCACATCCCCATGGGAATGGGAACCTGGCTGGAGTGTCCTCGCACCACTGGGCGCACATCAGAAAATGTGGGGAGCCCACCATTTAGGGCCTGACGCCAGAGGGCCGTCATCACCGAGAGGAGGAGGCGCCCTGCACGCTCCAACTGCCACCAGAGGGCTCACGTCTCCAAGGTGACGTGTGCCAGCCAGGCAGGAGTGACCTCACAGCAGAGGGCCTACCTCACAGAACGTTGAGGAACCCAGCCAGGATTAGACTCTCGCCAGAGGGCCCACCTCACCAAGGGGATGGGAACCAGGCAGGAGTGTCCTCACACGAGTGGGGTCACATCATCGAAAGGAGGAACGCAGCACATGTGGCCTCAAGCCATAGGACAGTCATCACCAAGGGGCTGGCAGTGAGGCAGGCAGGAGGAGCCTCACAACAGAGGGCACATAGAATAAAAAAGTTGAGGAATCCAGCAGTTGGAACCTCCCAGCAGGCGGCTCAGAGCACCGATGATAAGGGATCCTTGCCGGAGTGAACTCACAGCAGAGGGCCCACATCATGGTACTGTGAGCAAGCCAGCCGTTTTGACCTCAGAGCAGAAGGCCCATATCGCCATGGGGATGGGAACCTGGCAAGAGTGTCCTCACTCACTTGGCGCACATCAGAAAATGTGGGGAGCCCAGCAGTTATGGCCTAAGGCAAGAGGGCCCTCATCACCGAGGGGAGGAGGATCCCAGCACACTCCAACTGCCACCAGAGGGCCCACGTCGCCAAGGTGACGTGTGCCAGACAGGCATGATTGACCTCACAGCAGAGGGCCCACCTCACAGAAGGGTGAGGAACCCAGCCAGGATCAGACTCTCACCTGAGGGCCCACATCAGCAAGGGGATGGGAACCAGTCAGGACTGTCTTCCCTCCAGTGGGGTCACATCATCGAAAGGTGCGGAACCCAGCACATGTGGCCTCAAATCAGAGGACACATATCACAAAGGGAATGGGAGTGAGGCAGGCAGGAGTAGCCTAAAAACAGAGGGCCCAAAGAATAAGAAAGGTGAGGAATCCAGCAGTTGGAACCTCCCAGCAGGCGGCCCAGAGCACAGAAGCTATGGGATGCAGGCAGGAGTGAACTAATACCAGAGAGCCCACATCATGAAACTGTGAGCAACCCAGGCTTTGGGACCTCAGAGCAGAAGGCCCACATCCCAATGGGGATGTGAACCTGGCTGGAGTGTCCTCGCACCACTGGGCGCACATCACAAAATGTGGGGAGCCCAGCAGTTAGGGCCTGACGCAAGAGGGCCCTCATCACCGAGGAGAGGAGGCTCCCAGCAGGCTCCAAGTGCCACCAGAGGGCTCATGTCCACAAGGCGAGGTGAGCAAGCCAGGCAGGAGTGACCTCACAGCAGACGGCCCACCTCACAGATGGGTGAGGAACCCAGCCAGGATCAGACTCTCAACAGAGGGCCCACATCACCAAGGGGATGTGAACCAGGCAGGAGTCTCCTAAGACCATTGGTCCCACATCATCGAAAGGTGAGGAACCCAGCACATGTGGCCTCAAACCAGACGACACACATCACGAAGGGGCTGGGAGTGAGGCAGGCAGGAGGATCCTCACAACAGAGGGCCCAAAAAATTAAAAAAGTGAGGAATCCAGCAGTTGGAACCTTCCAGCAGGCGGCCAAGAGCACAGAGGCTATGGGATCCAGGCCTCTGTGAACACCAGAGAGCCCACATCATGAAAATGTGAACAACCCAGCCGTTGGGACCTCAGAGCAGAAGGCCCACATCTCCATGGAGATGGGATCCTAAGAGGAGTGCCAAAGCATCACTGGGCTCCCTAAGAAAAGTTGGTGAGCCCAGCAGTTAGGGCCTGACGCAAGAGGGCCCTCATCACCGGGGGGAGGAGATTCCCAGCACGCTCCAACTGCCACCACACGGCTGACTTCACCAAGGCAATGTGTGCCAGCCATGCAGGAGTGACCTATCAGCAGAGGGTCTCCCTCACAGGTGGGTGAGGAACAAAGCCAGGAACAGACTCTCACCAGGGGGTCCACATAACCACGTGGATGAGAACCAGGCAGGAGTGTCCTCACACTAGTGGGGCCACATCATCGAAAGGTGAGGAACCCAGAAAAGGTGGCCACAAACCAGAGGACCCACATCACCAAGGGGTTGAGAGTGAGGTAGGTGTCTGGACGGGCATATTTAACACTCATTTCCCACCAGGAAGAGAAATTAACCAAAGGCTCAGCGTGCCCTGCCAGAAGCAGATTAGGGCCTGAAGCAGTCTTGCGGGTTTGCGGCCAGCTCACAAGAAAGCGAGTTGAAGAAAGGAGCTCAGGGGCCCTGTAATTCACAAACCTGGAGAGTTATAAATGACAGATAACGTCCAAAAATATATTGAAGTAAGGCTGCGAAGAGGACTTGAAAGCGGGGCAGAATTTCAGGAAACCGATTTCAGGAGGTAGACTGGATTTGCATTTAAAGCATAGGAAAAGAGGCAGAACATCGACAATGATGCACTTGGCAACAAAGGGCGTATGAGTTTGTTCCTGAATATATTCAGGAAAAAACACATACGCCCTTTTTGGCAAACCAAGCAAGCTTGCAATGGAAATCCGAACTACTATGAAGTGTCACTTCCCCCCGGTCTAAAGGGCCATCTGAGAAAAGTGTAAAATCCAGAAAGGCAAGACAGGCCATGGGGAAAAAGGAGCCTTGTTATGCTGATGGGCGGGATGTACATTGCCAACAGCCACTCTGGAGAAGTGTATGGTGTTTCCTGATACATCTGAAAAACAAAGCAACAGAGTCTAGGGCATTTCCACTTATGGTCCTATAGCTTAGGGAAATTAAAATCAAAAAGACACAGCCACCCCAAAATTTGGGACGGCTCTGTTTACAGGAACCTCTTCTACAGTACGAGTTAAATATCCCAGAGAACAAATAATTGATAAAGAAGTTGCGGTACTTACGTACAACAGAATACCACTCAGCAATGAAATCTGTGTCACCAGGCCTGTACCAGCATAATGAGTGGATTGAGGCATGATGATTCTAAGTGAAATAAGTCACACAGAAAAAGAAACATCATAAGGTATCACTAATGCACGGAATGTAAACTTGGCTACACATGAACTGAATTACAAAACAGAACAGGGTCTCAAGATTAGAAAACCAACTTATGCTTGCTTAAGGGGAAAGGTGAGTTAAGGGGGTGCTGCATAAAACCAGAGTTTGAAATTAGCACAGATACCGTTCCATAAGCCAAATATGTAATAGACAAGACCTACCCCCTGCTCAACGAAATGGACTCAACAATGAGGTATCACCTCACACCTGTTAGAATGGGCATCATCTGAAAATCTACAAACAACAAATGCTGGAAAGGGTGTGGAGAAAAGGAACCCTCTTCCACTATTGTTGGGAATATAAATTGATACATTCACTATGGAGAACAATATGGAGTTTCTTAAGAAACTAATAATAGAATTACCATATGATACAGCAATCCCAGGACTGGACATATACCCAGACAAAACCATAAATCAAAAAGAGACATTCACCGCAATGTTCATTGCATCACTATTTACAATATCGAGGTAATGGAAGCAACCTAAATGCCCACAGACAGACGAATGCATAAAGCTGTGGTACATATATAAAATGGAATATTACTAAGCCATGAAAGGAATGAAATTGGGTCATTTGTAGAGACGTCGATGGATCTAGAGACTGTCATACAGAGTGAAGTAAGTCAGAAAGAGAAAAACAAATCTTGTATATTCATGCATATATGTGGAACCTAGAAAAACTGTACAGATTAACCGTTTTGCAAGGCATAAATAGAGCAACAGATGTAGACAACAATCGTATGGACAACAAGGGGGGAAAGCTCTTGGAGGGGTGGTGGTGGGAGGAATTGAGAGATTGGGATTGGCATGTAAACATTTATATGTATAAAATAGATAACCAATGAGAACCTGCTGTATAAAAATATAAAATAAAATTCAAAATTAAAAAGAAATAAAATTTAAAAAATAAAACAGAAAAAACAATTATTCCCTTCACATACATGTATTTATATGAATAAATTATTTCCATGCTTATATCTGTAAATACAAAAAAGAGGAATAAAATCTACCTTGAACCAAAAACAAAAAAGAGAAAAAATAAAAACAGAACCCACCAGTTACTCAGAGGAAAACCGTATCAGGGCACTTGCTCCAGTTGTAAACAATTCTGAAGTTGGTCAGTGGTGGGGAATCGTCTCCCATTCAGCCAGCAGCCCCCACACAACAAGCGTCCTCATTGCAAAGCTGGGGCACTGTGCCGAGGCATCTGTGAGTAAACGTGAGCTGAGCCCCAGGCCAGTTGCTGCTGAACTGTTCCCGCCCTTCCCAGGTAAAACACCTGAATATATACAAGGACTTGAAAGCCTAGAGGAAGGGCCATGGAGCCACACGAGTGACAGCATGCCAGCTGACTTGGTGCCTGCAGGCCAGCCAGGATGGTCCTGGCCCTGGGTGCTCTTCTGGAAGATTTCCATTTCCCTGCCTGAGATACCCGTCCTGTCCCTGCCCCCACTGCTTTTTTCCTTCCTCACCTCTGCCCAGGGAGAAATTCCAGCAGCAGGTATGGGTGACACATCCTCTTCTTTAGCAGGTGGCAGCCTGGCAACTGCTGCAGAAAGTCCAGCAGAGCCCCACTCACACTGGGCCACCCACAAAGCCGTGGCCTCTCACTCCCTCCCACCAGCCCAGCCCCGAGACTGCTGACAGGGCAGAGAAAATGGCGTCAGGCACAGCTGCAGGGGCTTTTGCTGCCTGGAGTGGTATTTATATTGATCTCAACCCAGGCACACCTGGGGAGGGCTGGCCGGCATGGTAAGGCTGCCCAGGTAGCCAATCATCACCCCTCAGGGGCTCACAGTTGCAGAAAATGGAACTTGCTGAACCGGCCAGGTCCAAGGAACAGGTGTGGGCTCCTGAGAGTCAGGATAGACAAGGGGCTGCAGCTTTGGCTTGTTTTCTAATCATTTTATCTGGCCCATGAGTGGGAGACAACTTCAAGAAAACCCTCTCCTAATGAGAGGAACCCAGGAGTCAGGGAGAGGAGGGGTGGGTGGTGGTTGGAGACAGAGGCCTGGTGCCCTGGGTGCAGTGGAAGTCTCTGGAAGACCAGGTGGAGGGAGGCCACACAGAGTGATGCCCAGGGTCACAGACCTGTCGGAGCTGCTGTTTGTTAGTTCAAGTCCTGCTCTGAGGTGCTCTGTGTCAGCTCTGAGCGACAGGTGAGCTGGGGGTGCTCTTCAATGAGGGCTATGTGCACGGTTCCTGTGTGCCCAGCCCTGCCACGGTACCTGCAAGGGTAGCTCTGTATCCTGGGAGGGGCCTGACCATGAGAGCCCCGTGGGCTGGGTTGGGGGTGGGGTACCTGCCCAGGAGAGCTCCATATCCTGGGATTGGCCTGACCACGAGAGCCCCATGGGCTGCTGGGGACCTGGTAAAGGATGTCAGGACAGTCAGTGAAGCCACCGAGGATATACCTCCAGTTACTCCTGATTCCTACACCCTGCTGGTCATTCTACCAACCACCAGGACATGGTATTCTGTATTAGTCTTCAATGATGCCTTCTTTTGTATTCCATTAGTCCCAGAGTCACAAGAAATTTTGGCTTGTGAGTGGCAGGACTCAACATACAACTAAAACAATACTTCCGGGCCGTCTTGCCCCAAGGGTTCAAAAATTCCCACACCATCTTTGGGGAAAGCTTAGCTAACGACCGAAAAGTTCTACCTCTGGAAAAGGAAACCCTCCTTCAATATGCAGACGACATTCTGATCGCCAGCCCTACTAAGGAGGCCTCTGAACTACCAAGCCAATAAAGGATAGAAGTTGTCCAAGAAAAAGCTCAAATATCACAGACTGCAGTGACCTGCCTGGGCTTCATTCTCACACAAGGTCAGAGAAGCCCATCCCAGGAAAGGGAAGAAACCATTTGCAGCCTTACCCCTTTCTAAAACTAGAAGACAGCTTAGGGGTTCCTGGGGAGGCCAGGGTTTGCTGCTTCTGGATCCCTAACTACAGTCTACTAGCTGGGCCTCTATATGAAACACTGAAAGGAAAAGATGATGATCCTTTTGAACAGAATCCAGAAGTGGCCTTTCAAGAATGGAAAGAGCAGTCAATTCAGACCCTTGCCCTGGAACTCCCTAATTGAGCTAAACCCTTTGACCTTTCCATTCCCGGTGAAAGGTGAATCGCCATTGGAGAATTAGTGCAAAAACTGGGACCACTTGAAATGGAACAACGCAAGAATGCCATCCAGGTAGGATAAACTACAGTCACCAAGGGGCTTGGCCCACTGCCACATCTGGCCAAGATACTGGCGGTATCTAAAAACCTGGAAATCAGCAGCCCAAAAGGCCACCTCCCTCCTAAGGGAAAAGGACCCCACGTGGTGATCCTAATCACCAACCATGCCCTGAAGTTGCAGGGTTCGCTCCGTGGGCACACCGACCTCGAGTGAGGAGGCCCTCCAACTCCAACATCCAGAGAGATAACCGGGGGCAACAGGGCACCATGACGACTCGTGTGAACATCACTTGACCTGGAGTTTCTCTCATAAAACAACAATAGTGTGTCCCGAAGGAGTAGACTACTGCTTGCAGGACTTCCTGCACCCAGAGGGGAGCTAATAATCTTGGCGGGGGAACCGTATATCACACTGTCACCATAGAAAAGCCTACAGACACCGTGATGATGGTGGCCAATAAGACCGGCTGGACTCCTGTTTACTTCAAAAGGCTGTTAACTCAGTGGCCATCATGGTCCTTGATCACCACTGACCCTGGACTGTCTGGGAGTTGAGCGGGCAGGGCTCTGACACCTGGTGCTGTTTTTACGTTAATTCAGGGGCCTAATTGAAGAAAGAGCAGACTACTGGTCAGAGCATCTAGGCTGGCAGAAACGGTCAGCCTAAGGTGGCCGAACAAACGTGGGGCGGGGTGAAACCGGCCCCCACAGCGTCTCTGCACATCTCTTTCCTGGACCCTTAAAGGTCATTAGAATCTATAACACTTCCAATGCTGGTGCTCAGGCGGACGAGCAGGGAGGCAGGGGTCCTGGGGCCAATCAACGTCACCTGGAGGCTGCTGGGGAGAAGTTCTGACCCTCGTCCCCTGGTATGAGGGCTCCCAACTCAGCACTCAGCAGTTACAGAAGAAGGGTCTGCACCCTCAGCACTCCAAGAATGAGGAACGGGACAAAAGGCAGAGGAGGGGTTTGTCCCCAGCAAAGCCCATTAAAAATCCCTGGGAGATAAAAATAGAATGTGGGCAATAAAGTCAAGTCTGACCTTTTTTATCCTTTGTGCTTTGTCTAATTTCACGTGCTCCTAGGGTCCCGCATGCAGAGGTTCCACACCCGGCACTTCAGACCAGATTTCCTGGTGCAGAATGGCTGGGTCGACACCTCAGCTCCTGGGGCCCAGTGCAGACTCCGAGATATAGAGCCTGAGCTGCAGCCAACCCGGCCCTTGAGAGCTCCGCCCCCTCCCTCCCACTGACTCTGACAGGATCTCTACACAGCAGCCCAGCCCACAGCCCACGGGGTAGTGCATGCTCTCACCTCTCCATTCTCTGATGAAAATATAAAGTTTCCTTTGCTTGGGAACCAAACTCAGTCTCGATCTGTTGGCCCCAATGACACTGGGCAGGGGGACCCTTGTTGGGGTCCACTCTGGAGGATCAGTAACAGAAATTGAGACTATTGTAACTTCAATGAACAGATGTGTGAGCCAAAATGTAGTTAACATAGAACAGTTTATAAGGCTCGGGTAAAATAAGATGTTTCTAACACTTCCATTTGATATTTCCATCACTTTATTATAAGCAAGTTCAGTGAAAAGGTTTGTCTTATTTGTCAGGTCAATATTAGAGAAATGAAGTGATTTCTTTCCAAGGATGTACATCTAATAATCTTGGTTAAAGCTTCAATCTTGTTTTAAATGCTTTTCCATTGAAAATGATACCTCTCTTTCAGCTCCCCCATTTCTGAGAAGTATAAAATCTTATAATTTATTATTACCAAAGGGGAAAGGTGGGAGGAGGGATAAATTAACAGTTTGGAATTAACACATACACACTGCTATGTATAAAATAGATCATCAACAAGGAACTACTGTATAGCACAGGGAACTACACTCAATATTGTGCAATAACCTATAAGGGGAAATAATCGGAAAAAGAACAGATATTTTTATTGACATCATCTATCAATGACAGTTAAAGTGTAACCTAAGGGAAGCCAGTGGTGAGTGCTTCTGACCCTGAAGACTTCAGTCATCTAAAGTTTGCACTCTGCCTACTTCCCAAGGCCCTTAATGAACATATGTGTAGCCGTAGCTTAAAAAACTCCCCAGTTTGGGTTTCGGGGAGACACTGATTTTGAAAAAGCCCTGGTGTTCTCCTTACATGAATGGGACTCTTCCTACTGCTAAAACATGTCTGTCACATCCAGAGGATGGTATACCGTCTGATCGGGAAGAGTTTGGAAAAGGCATCTCATCTCCTCATCTCCTGGTGCTCGGGTTCACCCCTCCAGCGTCTTTACTAACAGTCTCCCCACTTGGAGATGTCAACACTGTCAACATCCTGTTGCGTACAGTTTGGAATTTGTCCAGAGGATGAAGCGGAAGGATGAGGAACAATGAGAGACAAGTCCTAGGTGTTCAGACAGGCACATGTCACTCTAATTTCCCATCAGGAAGATGAATTGACCAAAGGCTAGGGTTGCCCATGGAAACAGTATAGGGCTTGAGGAAATCCCACTGCTTTGTGGCCAGTTCCCATAAACACAAGTTGAACAATGGAACTCAGGGGCAGTAAAATTCACGAAACTGCAGAGTTGAAAATATCTATCACTGAAAAATGTCTTGAGGAAAGTCAGAGAAAAGGATTGGCAAGCAAGGGAGAATGGCAGGAAAGGGATTTGAGGAGGTAGAAAGGACTCGCCATTAAGCACAAGAAAAGGGGCTGAACATTGCCGACATTGCAGTTGGCCAAAAAGGCTGTATGTGTTTTTTTCTGTATATATTCAAGAAAAGGGCATACACTTTTTTAGCCAACCAAACAGGTGGGCACTGGAAATCAATACTACAAAAGATATCACTTCGCATCAGTCAGAAGAGCCATCCTCATAAAGTGTAAACGCCAGAAATGCAGGACAGGGCAAGGAGAAGAGGGAGCCCTGTGAGGCTTATAGTGGAAATGTATATTGCCAACGGCCATTCTGGAGAAGTGTATTGTGTTTACTAAAGCATCTAAAAAATGAGCTACAGAGCATAGGGCACTTGCACTCATGGGCGTATATCTTGGGAAAAACAAAAATCGAGAGGACACAGGCACCCCAATGTTTACTGCCCCTCTGTTTAAAAGATCCTCGACTAGGATATAACTTAAATGTCTCTGGAGGGAAAAAATGGATAGAGATGTGGTACTTATGTAGAGTGGAATATTACTCAGCCTGGAAATCAATGAAATATGGCCAGTTGTAACAACTCCGGAGGAGTTACGTATGATCATTCTAAGTGACATAATTCAAAAAGAAAAAGACACATATCATAAGATATCACTTAAAGGTGGAATCCAAAATGGCTACACATGAAATAAATTACAAAACAAAAACATAGTCAAATATGTAGAAAATACGCGTGAGGCTGCTAAACGGGAAAGGTGGGGAGGGGTGAGGCATCATCCAGGAGGTTGAAATTAGCAAAGATACCATTCCAAATACCAAACTGATAATCAACAAGGCCTACACGGTAGCTAAAAGAACTGCACTCAGCACACTCAAGTCACCGGAAAAGAATATCTATGACTGGTAAGAATCTGAAAAAGAATTTATTGATGTCTCTCTGTACGTGAATCAAGTGGATGTACAGCAGCAAGAAACAGAGCTTTGAAAATCAGCTGTAACCAATATAGTAATAAATTGAAAAAAATAAACGACAGAGAGACAGAGAAAACCTCTTACAACTTTTCCTCAGGGACGGTGATGCAACATGGATTGAACACATCTAGACCCACAGCAGGATGAGACATAAGGCTGGAAACTGTTCGCGCTAAGAGAAATGTGAGGTTGGGTGAGGAAATGCACACCCTTTAAAGTAATACTACCTGGTACCCATTCAATGGGTCCCAAATCTGCAGGTTCAAGGAATCTTCCTACAGCTAAAACATGCATGGAAAACCCAGAGGACTGTACACCATGTGATCGGGAGATGTGTCTAAAATGCACCTCATTTATCCTCTCCTGGTGCTCCTGTTCATCATTCCAGCCACGTTACTTAGAATCTCCCCACTTAGAGAATCAGCACATTTAAACTTCTGTTTCACACATTTTGCAAATTGTGAGGAGGATGAACGGGAACAGGGGGAACCAATGAGAGAATAGTTGTAGGGGTTTGGACGGGCACATGTCACTCTAATTTCCCATTAAGAATAAGAATTAAAAAAAGGCTCAGCCCGCCTCGCCGGAGCCAAAATAGGGCCTGAAGCAATCCTGCGGTTTTGAGGCCAGCTCACAAAAGAGCAACTTAAAAAATGGAGCTCAGGGTCACTGCAATTCACAAACCTGCAGAGTTATAAATGAAAACTAACGTCCAAAAATATGTTGAGGTAAGGCAAAGAAGAGGATCTGAATGCAAGACAGAATTGCAAGAAACAGATTTCAAGAGATAGATTGGACTCGCCTTTAAAGCACATGAAAAGCGGCAGAATTTCGACAACGATGCAGTTGGCCCAAAAGGGAGTATGCGTTTTTTCCTGAATATATCCAGGAAAAAACGCATACGCACTTTATGGGCAACCAAGCAAGCAAGCAATGCAAATGTGCACAACAAAGAAGTCTCATTTCCCACCGGTCAAAAGGGCCATCCGAAAAAATTGTAAACACCAGAAATGCAGGACAGGCCATGGAGAACAGGGAGCCTTTATACGCTGATGGACAGTGTGTGAACTGCCGAGAGCCACTCTGGAGAAGTGTATGGTGGTTCCTAAATCATCTAAAAAACAGAGTGACAGAGCATAGGGCACTTCCAATCACGGGAGTATATCTAGGGAAGTCTAAAAATCAACAAGACACAAGCACACCACAGTTTAGGGCTACTCTGTTTACAAGAACCTCAACTTCAGTACACCTTAAATATCCCAGGAAAGAGAACAATGGATAAAGAAAATGTGGTACTTATGTACAATGGAATATCTCTTCACCATGAAATCAATGTAATAAGGCTAGTAGAAGGATAAAGAGTGGATTGAGGTCCGATAATACTACTTGAAATAAGTCAAACAGAAAAAGAAACATATCATAAGATATCACTTATAGAGGGAGGATAAATATGGCTGCACAAAAAATTAATTACAAAACAGAACAGTGTCTCACATTTAGAAAACACACTTATGTCAGCTTAAGGGGAAAGGAGAGGTGGGGTGATGCATAAAACCAGAGTTTGAAATTAGCACAGATACCGTTCAATAAACCAAATAGGTATCAGACAAGATCTACACCTTGCTCAATGAACTGGCCTCAACACACCCTATACACCGCAGAGAAATATATCTGAGTAATAAGAATCTTAAAACCCATGTATTGATATCTCTCCATAAGGGAATCAAGTGTGCACAGAGCGGCACAAACACAGTAGTGAAAATGAGCTAAACCCCTTTATAGAAATAAATTTTAAAACCAAAACGCAGAAACAATGAAAGAGAGAAAAATTCTTACAAAATTCGCTCAGGGGCTGTGATGCAACCTGGAATGACCACATATAAACCCACAGCTGGATAAGACATAAGGCTGGACACTTGGGGCTGAAAGGATTGGTGAGCTTTGGTGAGCAACTGCCGAAAGTTTAATGCAATACTTCATGCTACTTATTCCAAGGGTCCCAACACTCCAAGTTGAAGGGAATCTTCCTAGAGCTAAACCATGCATGGGAAATCCAGCGGATGGTATACCATATGATCGGGAAAGGTTTCTAAAATGCACCTCATTTTCCTCTCCTGGGGCTCCGGATCAACATTCCAGCCACTTTACTAACAACATCTCCACATGGAGAGTCAATGCCTTTAAGTTCCGGAATCGCACAGTCTGCAGTTAGTGCGGAAAATGAATGGGAATAGGGGGAACCAGTGAGAAAATAGCTGTAGCGGTTTCAATGGGCACATGTCACTCTAATTTCACATCAGGAAGAAGAATTAACCAAAGGCAGAGCAAGGCGCCCCAGAAGAAGAATACGGCCTGAAGAAATCCTGTGGATATGAGGCAAGATCACAAAAATAAGAGCTGAAAAATGGAGCTAAGGGCCATTGCAATTCAAAAACCTGCAGAGTTATGAAGGCCAACTATTTTCCAAAAGTATATTGACATAAGGCTATGAAGAGGCACTGAGAGCAAGGCAGAACTGCAGGAAACCAATTGCAGGAGGTAGAATGGAATTGCATGTAAAGCATAGGAAAAGAGGCAGAACGTCCACAATGATGCACTTGGCCAAAAAGGGCGTATGCGTTTTTTCCTGAATATATTCAGGAAGAAACGCATACGCCCTTTCTGGCCAACCAAGCAAACTCGCAAACGAAATCTGCACTACAATGAAGTCTCACTTCACCCCGGTCAAAGGGCCATCTGAAAAAAGTGTAAAATCCAGAAAGGCAGGACAGGCCATGGAGAACTGGGAGCCTTGTTATGCTGATGGGCGGGATGTAAATTGCCAGCAGCCACTATGGAGAAGTGTATGGTGTTTCCTGAAACATCCAAAAAACAAAGCAACAGAGCCTAGGGCACTTCCACTTATGGTCCTATAGCTTAGGGAAATTAAAATCAAAAAGACACAGCCACCCCAAAGTTTGGGCCGGCTCTGTTTACAAGAACCTCGTTTACGGTACAAGTTCAATATCACAGAAAGCGAAAAATGGATAAAGAAGTTGTGGTACTTACGTACAATGCAATATCACTCAGCAATGAAATCTATGTCATCAGGCCCGTAGCAGCATAATGAGTGGATTCAGGTACGATGATTCTAAGTGAAATAAGTCACACAGAAAAAGAAACATCATAAGATATCACTACTACACGGAATGTAAACTTGGCCAGACAAGAACTGAATTACAAAACAGAACAGGGCCTCAAATGTAGAAAACCAACTTATGCTTGCTTAAGGGGAAAGGTGAGTTGGGGTGCTTCATAAAACCAGAGATTGAAATTAGCACAGATACCGTTCCATAAGGCAAATATGTAATAGACAAGAGCTACTCCTTGCTCAACGAAGTGGACTCAACACCCCATATTAAACGCCTAAGAATATACCTGACTAGTAAGAATCTTAAAACCTATGGATTTATATGTCTCCGAAAGAGAATCAAGTGTGTGTACAGCGGCATAAGCGCAGCAGTGATAGGATTGGTGAGGTTCGGTGAGCAAATGCAGACCCTTTGAAGTCATATTGCATGGTACCCATTCCATGGGTCTCAACTCTCCAGGTTTAAGGGATTCTTCCTTCAGCTAAAACATGCATGTGGAACCCAGAGTATGATCCACCGTGTGATCGGAAAACGTGTTCAAATGTGTCTCAGTTTTCGTCCCCTGGTACTCGGGTGCAACATTCCAGATGCTTTACTAACACTCTCCCCACTTGGAGTGTCAGTGACTTTAACCTCCTGTTTGGCCCAGTTTGCAATTTCTGTGGAAAATGAACAGGAATAGGGAGAACCAATGAGAGACTAGGTGGAGGTGTCCGGACGGGCAAATTTAACTCTCATTTCCCACCAGGAAGAGGAATTAACCAAAGGCTCAGCGTGCCATGCTGGAACCACACTAGGGCCCGAAGCAATCCTGCGGTGTTGCGGCCAGCTCACAAGAAAGCGAGTTGAAGAAAGGAGCTCAGGGGCACTGTAATTCACAAACCTGCAGAGTTATAAATGACAGCCATCTTCCAAAAATATATTAAAGTAAGGCTGCCAAGAGGAGTTGAAAGTGGGGCAGAATTGCAGGAAACCGATTTCAGGATGTAGACTGGAATTGCATGTAAAGCATAGGAAAAGAGGCAGAATGTCCACAATGATGCACTTGGTCAAAAAGGGCGTATGCGTTTTTTCCTGAATATATTCAGGAAAAAACGCATACGCGCTTTTTGGCCAACCAAGCAAGCTTGCAAAGGAAATCTGCACTACAATGAAGTCTCACTGCCCCCCGGTCAAAAGGGCTATCTGAACAAAGTGTAAAATCCAGAAAGGCAGGACAGGCCATGGAGAACTGGGAGCCTTGTTATGCTGATGGGCGGCATGTAAATTGCCAACAGCCACTCTGGAGAAGTGTATGGTGTTTCCTGAAACATCCAAAAAACAAAGCAACAGAGCCTAGGGCACTTCCACTTATGGTCCTATAGCTTAGGGAAATTAAAATCCAAAAGACACAGCCACCCCAAAGTTTGGGACGGCTCTGTTTACAAGAACCTCGTTTACAGTACAAGTTCAATATCACAGAAAGCGAAAAATGGATAAAGAAGTTGTGGTACTTACGTACAATGCAATATCACTCAGCAGTGAAATCTATGTCATCAGGCCCGTAGCAGCATAATGAGTGGATTCAGGTATGATGATTCTAAGAGAAATAAGTCACACAGAAAAAGAAACATCATAAGATATCACTACTACACGGAATGTAAACTTGGCTACACAGGAACTGAATTACAAAACAGAACAGGGTGTCAAATGTAGAAAACCAACTTATGCTTGCTTAAGGGGAAAGGTGAGTTGGGGTGCGGCATAAAATCAGAGATTGAAATTAGCACAGATACTGTTCCATAAGCCAAATATGTAATAGACAAGAGCTACTCCTTGCTCAACGAAGTGGACTCAACACCCCATATTAAACGACTAAGAATATACCTGACTAGTAAGAATCTTAAAACCTATGGATTTATATGTCTCCGAAAGAGAATCAAGCGTGTGTACAGTGTCATAAACGCAGCAGTGATAGGATTGGTGAGGTTCGGTTAGCAAATGCAGACTCTTTGAAGTCATATTGCATGGTACCCATTCCATGGGTCTCAACTCTCCAGGTTTAAGGGATTCTTCCTTCAGCTAAAACATGCATGTGGAACCCAGAGTATGATCCACCGTGTGATCGGGAAACGTGTTCAAATGTGTCTCAGTTTTCGTCCCCTGGTACTCGGGTGCAACATTCCAGACGCTTTACTAACACTCTCCCCACTTGGAGAGTCAGTGCCTTTAACCTCCTGTTTGGCCCAGTTTGCAATTTCTTCGGAAGATGAACAGGAATAAGGAGAAGCAATTGGAGACTATCTGTAGGTGTCTGGACGGGCAAATTTAACTCTCATATCCCACCAGGAAGAGGAATTAACCAAAGGCTCCGTGTGCCATGCTGGAACTAGATTAGGGCCTGAGGAGATCCTGCGGTGTTGCGGCCAGCTCACAAGAAAGCGAGTTGAAGAAAGGAGCTCAGGGACACTGTAATTCAGAAACCTGCGGAGTTATAAATGACAGCTATCATCCAAAATTATACTGAAGTAAGGCTGCGAAGAGGACTTGAATGTGGGGCAGAATTGCTGGAAACTGATTTCAGAACGTACACGGGAGTAGCTCTTAAAGCATAGGAAAAGAGACAGAACTTGGAAAATAATGCACTTGGCAAAAAAGGGCATATGTGTTTTATCCAGAGCTCTCATAACTGAGGGGAGGAGATTCCCAGCAGGCTCCAAGTGCCACCTGAGGGCTCACATTGCCAAGGCAACGTGAGCATGCCAGGCAGGAGTTACCTCACAGCAGAGGTCCCACCTCACAGAAGGGTGAGAAACCCAGCCAACATCAGACTCTCACCAGAGGGCCCACATCACCAAGGGGATGGGAACCAGGCAGGAGTGTCTTCACATCAGTGGGGCCACATCATCGAAAGCTGAGGTACTCAGCACATGTGTCCTCAAACCAGAGGACCCACATCACCAAGGACCTCGGAGTGAGGCAGGCAGGAGTAGCCTCACAACACTGGGCACATAGAATAAAAAAGTGAGGAATCCAGCAGTTGGAACCTCCCAGCAGGCGGCCCAGAGCACCGAGGCTATGGGATCCAGGCCACAGTGAACTCACAGAAGAGGGCCCATGTCATGAAACTGAGCAACCCAGCCATTGGGACCTCAGAGCAGGAGGCCCACATCCCCATGGGGATGGAATTCTGGTAGGAGTGTCCTCGCACCACTGAGAACGTATCAGAAAATTTTGGGCGACCAGCAGTTAGGGCCTGACGCCAGAGGACCCTCATCACCAAGGGAAGGAGGCTCCCAGCAGGCTCCAACTGCCACCAGAGGGCTGACGTCACCAAGGCGATGTGTGCCAACCAGGCACGAATGACCTCACAGCAGAGGGCCCACCTCACAGAAGGGTGAGGAACACAGCCAGGATCAGACTCTCACCAGAGGGCCCACATCACCAAGGGGATGGGAACCAGGCAGGAGTGTCCCCACACCAGTGGGACAACATCATCGAAAGGTGAGGATCCCAGCACATGTGTCCTCAAACCAGAGGAACCACATCACCAAGGGGTTCGGAATGAGGCTGGCAGGACTGGCCTCACAACACAGGGTCCATAGAATATAAAAGTTGAGGAATCCAGCAGTTGGAACCTCCCAGCAAGTGGCCCAGAGCACCGAGGCTATGGGATCCAGGCCGCAGTGAACTCACAGCAGAGGGCCCACATCATGAACCTGTGAGCAGCCCAGCTGTTGGGACCTCAGAACAGAAGGCCCACATCCCCATTGGGATGGGAACCTGGCAGGAGTGGCTTTGCACCACTTAGCACATATCAGAAAATGTTAGGAGCCCAGCAGTTAGGGCCTGATGCCAGGGGGCCCTCATAACTGAGGGGAGGAGACTCCCAGCAGGTTCCAACTGCCAACAGAGGGACCACGTCTACAAGGTGGCATGCGCCAGCCAGGCAGTAGTGACCTCACAGCAGAGGGCCTATCTCACAGAAGGGTGAGGAACCGAGGCAGGATGAGACTCTCACCAGAGGGCCCACAACACCAAGGGGATGGGAACCAGTCAGGACTGTCCTCCCACCAGTGGGGCCACATCATCGAAAGGTGAGGAACCCAGCACATGTGGCCTCATATCAGAGGACATACATCACAAAGGGGATGGGAGTGAGGCAGGTAGGAGTAGCCTAAAAACAGAGGGCCCAAAGAATAAAAAAAGTGAGGAATCCAGCATTTGGAACCTCCCAGCAGGCGGCCGAGAGCACAGAAGCTATGGGATGCAGGCAGGAGTTAACTAACACCAGAGAGCCCACATCATGAAACTGTGAGCAACCCAGGCATTGGGACCTCAGAGCAGAAAGCCCACATCCCCATGGGGATGGGAACCTGACAGGAGTGTCCTGGCATCACTGGGCTCACATCAGAAAACGTGGGGAGCCCAGCAGTTAGAGCCTGATGCTAGAGGGCCGTCATCACCGAGGGCAGGAGGCTCCCAGCAGGTTCCATGTGCCAACAGAGGGCCCACGTCGCCAAGGTGATGTGTGCAAGTCAGGCAGGATTGACCTCACAGCAGAGGGCCTACCTCACAGAAGAGTGAGGAACCCAGCCAGGATAAGACTGTCAACAGAAGGCCCACATCACCAAGGGGATGGGAACCAGGCAGGAGTGTCCTCACACCAGTGGGGCCACATCATTGAAAGTTGCCTAACCCAGCACATGTGGCCTCAAACCAGAAGACCCACATCACGAAGGGGTTGCGAGTGAGGCAGGCAGGAGGAGCATCACAACACAGGACCCATAGAATACAAAAGTTGAGGAATCGAGCAGTTGGAACCTCCCAGCAGGCAGCCAAGACCACAGAGGCTATGGGATCCAGGCCACAGTGAACTAACACCAGAGAGCCCACATCATGAAATTGTGATCAACCCAGCCGTTGGAACCTCAGAGCAGAAGGCCCACATCCCCATGGGGATGGGAACCTAAGAGGAGTGCTTGAGCAACACTGGGCTCACTAAGAAAAGTTGGGGAGCCCAGCAGTTAGGGCCTGACGTCAGAGGGCCCTCATCACAGAGCTGAGGAGGTTCCCAGCAGGGTCCAATTGCCACCAGAGGGCTCATGTCAACAAGGCGAGGTGAGCAACCCAGGCAAGAGTTACCTGATAGTAGAGGGCCCACCTCACAGATGGGTGAGGAACCCAGCCAGGATCAGACTCTCACCAGAGGGCCCACATCACAAAGGGGATGGGACCCAGTCAGGATTATCCTCACACCAGTGGGGCCTCATCATCTTAAGGTGAGGAACCCAGCACATGTGTCCTCAAACCAGAGGACCCACATCACCAAGGGCCTTGGAGTGAGGCAGGCAGGAGTAGCCTCACAACACAGGGCACATAATATAAAAAACGTGAGGATTCCAGCATTTAGACCTTCCAGCAGGCGGCCCAGAACACCGAGGCTATGGGATCCAGGCCACAGTGAACTCACAGCAGAGGGCCCACATCACAAAACTGTGAGCAACCCAGGAGTTGAGACCTCAGCGCAGAAGGACCACATCCCCATGGGAATGGGAACCTGGCTGGAGTGTCCTCGCACCACTGGGCGCACATCAGAAAATGTGGGGAGCCCACCATTTAGGGCCTGACGCCAGAGGGCCGTCATCACCGAGAGGAGGAGGCGCCCTGCACGCTCCAACTGCCACCAGAGGGCTCACGTCTCCAAGGTGACGTGTGCCAGCCAGGCAGGAGTGACCTCACAGCAGAGGGCCTACCTCACAGAACGTTGAGGAACCCAGCCAGGATTAGACTCTCGCCAGAGGGCCCACCTCACCAAGGGGATGGGAACCAGGCAGGAGTGTCCTCACACGAGTGGGGTCACATCATCGAAAGGTGAGGAACGCAGCACATGTGGCCTCAAGCCATAGGACAGTCATCACCAAGGGGCTGGCAGTGAGGCAGGCAGGAGGAGCCTCACAACAGAGGGCACATAGAATAAAAAAGTTGAGGAATCCAGCAGTTGGAACCTCCCAGCAGGCGGCTCAGAGCACCGATGATAAGGGATCCTTGCCGGAGTGAACTCACAGCAGAGGGCCCACATCTTGGTACTGTGAGCAAGCCAGCCGTTTTGACCTCAGAGCAGAAGGCCCATATCGCCATGGGGATGGGAACCTGGCAAGAGTCTCCTCACTCACTTGGCGCACATCAGAAAATGTGGGGAGCCCAGCAGTTATGGCCTAAGGCAAGAGGGCCCTCATCACCGAGGGGAGGAGGATCCCAGCACACTCCAACTGCCACCAGAGGGCCCACGTCGCCAAGGTGACGTGTGCCAGACAGGCATGATTGACCTCACAGCAGAGGGTCCACCTCACAGAAGGGTGAGGAACCCAGCCAGGATCAGACTCTCACCTGAGGGCCCACATCAGCAAGGGGATGGGAACCAGTCAGGACTGTCTTCCCTCCAGTGGGGTCACATCATCGAAAGGTGCGGAACCCAGCACATGTGGCCTCAAATCAGAGGACACATATCACAAAGGGAATGGGAGTGAGGCAGGCAGGAGTAGCCTAAAAACAGAGGGCCCAAAGAATAAGAAAGGTGAGGAATCCAGCAGTTGGAACCTCCCAGCAGGCGGCCCAGAGCACAGAAGCTATGGGATGCAGGCAGGAGTGAACTAATACCAGAGAGCCCACATCATGAAACTGTGAGCAACCCAGGCTTTGGGACCTCAGAGCAGAAGGCCCACATCCCAATGGGGATGTGAACCTGGCTGGAGTGTCCTCGCACCACTGGGCGCACATCACAAAATGTGGGGAGCCCAGCAGTTAGGGCCTGACGCCAGAGGGCCCTCATCACCGAGGAGAGGAGGCTCCCAGCAGGCTCCAAGTGCCACCAGAGGGCTCATGTCCACAAGGCGAGGTGAGCAAGCCAGGCAGGAGTGACCTCACAGCAGACGGCCCACCTCACAGATGGGTGAGGAACCCAGCCAGGATCAGACTCTCAACAGAGGGCCCACATCACCAAGGGGATGTGAACCAGGCAGGAGTCTCCTAAGACCATTGGTCCCACATCATCGAAAGGTGAGGAACCCAGCACATGTGGCCTCAAACCAGACGACACACATCACGAAGGGGCTGGGAGTGAGGCAGGCAGGAGGATCCTCACAACAGAGGGCCCAAAAAATTAAAAAAGTGAGGAATCCAGCAGTTGGAACCTCCCAGCAGGCGGCCAAGAGCACAGAGGCTATGGGATCCAGGCCTCTGTGAACACCAGAGAGCCCACATCATGAAAATGTGAACAACCCAGCCGTTGGGACCTCAGAGCAGAAGGCCCACATCTCCATGGAGATGGGATCCTAAGAGGAGTGCCAAAGCATCACTGGGCTCCCTAAGAAAAGTTGGTGAGCCCAGCAGTTAGGGCCTGACGCAAGAGGGCCCTCATCACCGGGGGGAGGAGATTCCCAGCACGCTCCAACTGCCACCACACGGCTGACTTCACCAAGGCAATGTGTGCCAGCCATGCAGGAGTGACCTATCAGCAGAGGGTCTCCCTCACAGGTGGGTGAGGAACAAAGCCAGGAACAGACTCTCACCAGGGGGTCCACATAACCACGTGGATGAGAACCAGGCAGGAGTGTCCTCACACTAGTGGGGCCACATCATCGAAAGGTGAGGAACCCAGAAAAGGTGGCCACAAACCAGAGGACCCACATCACCAAGGGGTTGAGAGTGAGGTAGGTGTCTGGACGGGCATATTTAACACTCATTTCCCACCAGGAAGAGAAATTAACCAAAGGCTCAGCGTGCCCTGCCAGAAGCAGATTAGGGCCTGAAGCAGTCTTGCGGGTTTGCGGCCAGCTCACAAGAAAGCGAGTTGAAGAAAGGAGCTCAGGGGCCCTGTAATTCACAAACCTGGAGAGTTATAAATGACAGATAACGTCCAAAAATATATTGAAGTAAGGCTGCGAAGAGGACTTGAAAGCGGGGCAGAATTTCAGGAAACCGATTTCAGGAGGTAGACTGGATTTGCATTTAAAGCATAGGAAAAGAGGCAGAACATCGACAATGATGCACTTGGCCAAAAAGGGCGTATGCGTTTTTTCCTGAATATATTCAGGAAAAAACGCATACGCCCTTTTTGGCCAACCAAGCAAGCTTGCAAAGGAAATCTGCACTACAATGAAGTCTCACTGCCCCCCGGTCAAAAGGGCTATCTGAAAAAAGTGTAAAATCCAGAAAGGCAGGACAGGCCATGGAGAACGGGAGCCTTGTTATGCTGATGGGCGGGATGTACATTGCCAACAGCCACTCTGGAGAAGTGTATGGTGTTTCCTGAAACATCCAAAAAACAAAGCAACAGAGCCTAGGGCACTTCCACTTATGGTCCTATAGCTTAGGGAAATTAAAATCAAAAAGACACAGCCACCCCAAAGTTTGGGCCGGCTCTGTTTACAAGAACCTCGTTTAGGGTACAAGTTCAATATCACAGAAAGCGAAAAATGGATAAAGAAGTTGTGGTACTTACGTACAATGCAATATCACTCAGCAATGAAATCTATGTCATCAGGCCCGTAGCAGCATAATGAGTGGATTCAGGTACGATGATTCTAAGTGAAATAAGTCACACAGAAAAAGAAACATCATAAGATATCACTACTACACGGAATGTAAACTTGGCCAGACAAGAACTGAATTACAAAACAGAACAGGGCCTCAAATGTAGAAAACCAACTTATGCTTGCTTAAGGGGAAAGGTGAGTTGGGGTGCTTCATAAAACCAGAGATTGAAATTAGCACAGATACCGTTCCATAAGGCAAATATGTAATAGACAAGAGCTACTCCTTGCTCAACGAAGTGGACTCAACACCCCATATTAAACGCCTAAGAATATACCTGACTAGTAAGAATCTTAAAACCTATGGATTTATATGTCTCCGAAAGAGAATCAAGCGTGTGTACAGCGGCATAAGCGCAGCAGTGATAGGATTGGTGAGGTTCGGTGAGCAAATGCAGACCCTTTGAAGTCATATTGCATGGTACCCATTCCATGGGTCTCAACTCTCCAGGTTTAAGGGATTCTTCCTTCAGCTAAAACATGCATGTGGAACCCAGAGTATGATCCACCGTGTGATCGGAAAACGTGTTCAAATGTGTCTCAGTTTTCGTCCCCTGGTACTCGGGTGCAACATTCCAGATGCTTTACTAACACTGTCCCCACTTGGAGTGTCAGTGACTTTAACCTCCTGTTTGGCCCAGTTTGCAATTTCTGTGGAAAATGAACAGGAATAGGGAGAACCAATGAGAGACTAGGTGGAGGTGTCCGGACGGGCAAATTTAACTCTCATTTCCGACCAGGAAGAGGAATTAACCAAAGGCTCAGCGTGCCATGCCGGAACCACACTAGGGCCCGAAGCAATCCTGCGGTGTTGCGGCCAGCTCACAAGAAAGCGAGTTGAAGAAAGGAGCTCAGGGGCACTGTAATTCACAAACCTGCAGAGTTATAAATGACAGCCATCTTCCAAAAATATATTAAAGTAAGGCTGCCAAGAGGAGTTGAAAGTGGGGCAGAATTGCAGGAAACCGATTTCAGGAGGTAGACAGGAATTGCATGTAAAGCATAGGAAAAGAGGCAGAATGTCCACAATGATGCACTTGGCCAAAAAGGGCGTATGCGTTTTTTCCTGAATATATTCAGTAAAAAACGCATACGCCCTTTTTGGTCAACCAAGCAAGCTTGCAAAGGAAATCTGCACTACAATGAAGTCTCACTGCCCCCCGGTCAAAAGGGCCATCTGAAAAAAGTGTAAAATCCAGAAAGGCAGGACAGGCCATGGAGAACTGGGAGCCTTGTTATGCTGATGGGCGGGATGTAAATTGCCAACAGCCACTCTGGAGAAGTGTATGGTGTTTCCTGAAACATCCAAAAAACCAAGCAACAGAGCCTAGGGCATTTCCACTTATGGTCGTATAGCTTAGGGAAATAATAATCAAAAAGACACAGCCTCCCCAAAGTTTGGGATGGCTCTGTTTACAAGAACCTCGTTTACGGTACAAGTTGAATATCACAGAAAGCGAAAAATGGATAAAGAAATTGTGGTACTTACGTACAATGCAATATCACTCAGCAAAGAAATCTATGTCATCAGGCCCGTGACAGCATAATGAGTGGATTCAGGTATCATGATTCTAAGAGAAATAAGTCACACAGAAAAAGAAACATCATAAGATATCACTACTACACGGAATGTAAACTTGGCTACACAGGAACTGAATTACAAAACAGAACAGGGTGTCAAATGTAGAAAACCAACTTATGCTTGCTTAAGGGGAAAGGTGAGTTGGGGTGCGGCATAAAATCAGAGATTGAAATTAGCACAGATACTGTTCCATAAGCCAAATATGTAATAGACAAGAGCTACTCCTTGCTCAACGAAGTGGACTCAACACCCCATATTAAACGCCTAAGAATATACCTGACTAGTAAGAATCTTAAAACCTATCGATTTATATGTCTCCGAAAGAGAATCAAGTGTGTGTACAGTGTCATAAACGCAGCAGTGATAGGATTGGTGAGGTTCGGTTAGCAAATGCAGACTCTTTGAAGTCATATTGCATGGTACCCATTCCATGGGTCTCAACTCTCCATGTTTAAGGGATTCTTCCTTCAGCTAAAACATGCATGTGGAACCCAGAGTATGATCCACCGTGTGATCGGGAAACGTGTTCAAATGTGTCTCAGTTTTCGTCCCCTGGTACTCGGGTGCAACATTCCAGACGCTTTACTAACACTCTCCCCACTTGGAGAGTCAGTGCCTTTAACCTCCTGTTTGGCCCAGTTTGCAATTTCTTCGGAAGATGAACAGGAATAAGGAGAAGCAATGGGAGACTATCTGTAGGTGTCTGGACGGGCAAATTTAACTCTCATTTCCCACCAGGAAGATAAATGAACCAAAGGCTTCGTGTGCCATGCTGGAACTAGATTAGGGCCTGAGGAGATCCTGCGGTGTTGCGGCCAGCTCACAAGAAAGTGAGTTGAAGAAAGGAGCTCAGGGGCACTGTAATTCAGAAACCTGCGGAGTTATAAATGACAGCTATCATCCAAAATTATACTGAAGTAAGGCTGCGAAGAGGACTTGAATGTGGGGCAGAATTGCTGGAAACTGATTTCAGAACGTACACGGGAGTAGCTCTTAAAGCATAGGAAAAGAGACAGAACTTGGAAAATAATGCACTTGGCAAAAAAGGGCATATGTGTTTTATCCAGAGCTCTCATAACTGAGGGGAGGAGATTCCCAGCAGGCTCCAAGTGCCACCTGAGGGCTCACATTGCCAAGGCAACTTGAGCATGCCAGGCAGGAGTTACCTCACAGCAGAGGTCCCACCTCACAGAAGGGTGAGAAACCCAGCCAACATCAGACTCTCACCAGAGGGCCCACATCACCAAGGGGATGGGAACCAGGCAGGAGTGTCTTCACATCAGTGGGGCCACATCATCGAAAGCTGAGGTACTCAGCACATGTGTCCTCAAACCAGAGGACCCACATCACCAAGGACCTCAGAGTGAGGCAGGCAGGATTAGCCTCACAACACTGGGCACATAGAATAAAAAAGTGAGGAATCCAGCAGTTGGAACCTCCCAGCAGGCGGCCCAGAGCACCGAGGCTATGGGATCCAGGCCACAGTGAACTCACAGAACAGGGCCCATGTCATGAAACTGAGCAACCCAGCCATTGGGACCTCAGAGCAGGAGGCCCACATCCCCATGGGGATGGAATTCTGGTAGGAGTGTCCTCGCACCACTGAGAATGTATCAGAAAATTTTGGGCGACCAGCAGTTAGGGCCTGACGCCAGAGGGCACTCATCACCGAGAAGAGGAGGCTCCCAGCAGGCTCCAACTGCCACCAGAGGGCTGACGTCACCAAGGCGATGTGTGCCAACCAGGCACGAATGACCTCACAGCAGAGGGCCCACCTCACAGAAGGGTGAGGAACACAGCCAGGATCAGACTCTCACCAGAGGGCCCACATCACCAAGGGGATGGGAACCAGGCAGGAGTGTCCCCACACCAGTGGGACAACATCATCGAAAGGTGAGGATCCCAGCACATGTGTCCTCAAACCAGAGGAACCACATCACCAAGGGGTTCGGAATGAGGCTGGCAGGACTGGCCTCATAACACAGGGTCCATAGAATATAAAAGTTGAGGAATCCAGCAGTTGGAACCTCCCAGCAAGTGGCCCAGAGCACCGAGGCTATGGGATCCAGGCCGCAGTGAACTCACAGCAGAGGGCCCACATCATGAACCTGTGAGCAGCCCAGCTGTTGGGACCTCAGAACAGAAGGCCCACATCCCCATTGGGATGGGAACCTGGCAGGAGTGGCTTTGCACCACTTAGCACATATCAGAAAATGTTAGGAGCCCAGCAGTTAGGGCCTGATGCCAGGGGGCCCTCATAACTGAGGGGAGGAGACTCCCAGCAGGTTCCAACTGCCAACAGAGGGACCACGTCTACAAGGTGGCATGCGCCAGCCAGGCAGTAGTGACCTCACAGCAGAGGGCCTATCTCACAGAAGGGTGAGGAACCGAGGCAGGATGAGACTCTCACCAGAGGGCCCACAACACCAAGGGGATGGGAACCAGTCAGGACTGTCCTCCCACCAGTGGGGCCACATCATCGAAAGGTGAGGAACCCAGCACATGTGGCCTCATATCAGAGGACATACATCACAAAGGGGATGGGAGTGAGGCAGGTAGGAGTAGCCTAAAAACAGAGGGCCCAAAGAATAAAAAAAGTGAGGAATCCAGCATTTGGAACCTCCCAGCAGGCGGCCGAGAGCACAGAAGCTATGGGATGCAGGCAGGAGTTAACTAACACCAGAGAGCCCACATCATGAAACTGTGAGCAACCCAGGCATTGGGACCTCAGAGCAGAAAGCCCACATCCCCATGGGGATGGGAACCTGACAGGAGTGTCCTGGCATCACTGGGCTCACATCAGAAAACGTGGGGAGCCCAGCAGTTAGAGCCTGATGCTAGAGGGCCGTCATCACCGAGGGCAGGAGGCTCCCAGCAGGTTCCATGTGCCAACAGAGGGCCCACGTCGCCAAGGTGATGTGTGCAAGTCAGGCAGGATTGACCTCACAGCAGAGGGCCTACCTCACAGAAGAGTGAGGAACCCAGCCAGGATAAGACTGTCACCAGAAGGCCCACATCACCAAGGGGATGGGAACCAGACAGGAGTGTCCTCACACCAGTGGGGCCACATCATTGAAAGTTGCCTAACCCAGCACATGTGGCCTCAAACCAGAAGACCCACATCACGAAGGGGTTGCGAGTGAGGCAGGCAGGAGGAGCATCACAACACAGGACCCATAGAATACAAAAGTTGAGGAATCGAGCAGTTGGAACCTCCCAGCAGGCAGCCAAGACCACAGAGGCTATGGGATCCAGGCCACAGTGAACTAACACCAGAGAGCCCACATCATGAAATTGTGATCAACCCAGCCGTTGGAACCTCAGAGCAGAAGGCCCACATCCCCATGGGGATGGGAACCTAAGAGGAGTGCTTGAGCAACACTGGGCTCACTAAGAAAAGTTGGGGAGCCCAGCAGTTAGGGCCTGACGTCAGAGGGCCCTCATCACAGAGCTGAGGAGGTTCCCAGCAGGGTCCAATTGCCACCAGAGGGCTCATGTCAACAAGGCGAGGTGAGCAACCCAGGCAAGAGTTACCTGATAGTAGAGGGCCCACCTCACAGATGGGTGAGGAACCCAGCCAGGATCAGACTCTCACCAGAGGGCCCACATCACAAAGGGGATGGGACCCAGTCAGGATTATCCTCACACCAGTGGGGCCTCATCATCTTAAGGTGAGGAACCCAGCACATGTGTCCTCAAACCAGAGGACCCACATCACCAAGGGCCTTGGAGTGAGGCAGGCAGGAGTAGCCTCACAACACAGGGCACATAATATAAAAAACGTGAGGATTCCAGCATTTAGACCTTCCAGCAGGCGGCCCAGAACACCGAGGCTATGGGATCCAGGCCACAGTGAACTCACAGCAGAGGGCCCACATCACAAAACTGTGAGCAACCCAGCAGTTGAGACCTCAGCGCAGAAGGACCACATCCCCATGGGAATGGGAACCTGGCTGGAGTGTCCTCGCACCACTGGGCGCACATCAGAAAATGTGGGGAGCCCACCATTTAGGGCCTGACGCCAGAGGGCCGTCATCACCGAGAGGAGGAGGCGCCCTGCACGCTCCAACTGCCACCAGAGGGCTCACGTCTCCAAGGTGACGTGTGCCAGCCAGGCAGGAGTGACCTCACAGCAGAGGGCCTACCTCACAGAACGTTGAGGAACCCAGCCAGGATTAGACTCTCGCCAGAGGGCCCACCTCACCAAGGGGATGGGAACCAGGCAGGAGTGTCCTCACACGAGTGGGGTCACATCATCGAAAGGTGAGGAACGCAGCACATGTGGCCTCAAGCCATAGGACAGTCATCACCAAGGGGCTGGCAGTGAGGCAGGCAGGAGGAGCCTCACAACAGAGGGCACATAGAATAAAAAAGTTGAGGAATCCAGCAGTTGGAACCTCCCAGCAGGCGGCTCAGAGCACCGATGATAAGGGATCCTTGCCGGAGTGAACTCACAGCAGAGGGCCCACATCTTGGTGCTGTGAGCAAGCCAGCCGTTTTGACCTCAGAGCAGAAGGCCCATATCGCCATGGGGATGGGAACCTGGCAAGAGTCTCCTCACTCACTTGGCGCACATCAGAAAATGTGGGGAGCCCAGCAGTTATGGCCTAAGGCAAGAGGGCCCTCATCACCGAGGGGAGGAGGATCCCAGCACACTCCAACTGCCACCAGAGGGCCCACGTCGCCAAGGTGACGTGTGCCAGACAGGCATGACTGACCTCACAGCAGAGGGCCCACCTCACAGAAGGGTGAGGAACCCAGCCAGGATCAGACTCTCACCTGAGGGCCCACATCAGCAAGGGGATGGGAACCAGTCAGGACTGTCTTCCCTCCAGTGGGGTCACATCATCGAAAGGTGCGGAACCCAGCACATGTGGCCTCAAACCAGACGACACACATCACGAAGGGGCTGGGAGTGAGGCAGGCAGGAGGATCCTCACAACAGAGGGCCCAAAAAATTAAAAAAGTGAGGAATCCAGCAGTTGGAACCTTCCAGCAGGCGGCCAAGAGCACAGAGGCTATGGGATCCAGGCCTCTGTGAACACCAGAGAGCCCACATCATGAAAATGTGAACAACCCAGCCGTTGGGACCTCAGAGCAGAAGGCCCACATCTCCATGGAGATGGGATCCTAAGAGGAGTGCCAAAGCATCACTGGGCTCCCTAAGAAAAGTTGGTGAGCCCAGCAGTTAGGGCCTGACGCAAGAGGGCCCTCATCACCGGGGGGAGGAGATTCCCAGCACGCTCCAACTGCCACCACACGGCTGACTTCACCAAGGCAATGTGTGCCAGCCATGCAGGAGTGACCTATCAGCAGAGGGTCTCCCTCACAGGTGGGTGAGGAACAAAGCCAGGAACAGACTCTCACCAGGGGGTCCACATAACCACGTGGATGAGAACCAGGCAGGAGTGTCCTCACACTAGTGGGGCCACATCATCGAAAGGTGAGGAACCCAGAAAAGGTGGCCACAAACCAGAGGACCCACATCACCAAGGGGTTGAGAGTGAGGTAGGTGTCTGGACGGGCATATTTAACACTCATTTCCCACCAGGAAGAGAAATTAACCAAAGGCTCAGCGTGCCCTGCCAGAAGCAGATTAGGGCCTGAAGCAGTCTTGCGGGTTTGCGGCCAGCTCACAAGAAAGCGAGTTGAAGAAAGGAGCTCAGGGGCCCTGTAATTCACAAACCTGGAGAGTTATAAATGACAGATAACGTCCAAAAATATATTGAAGTAAGGCTGCGAAGAGGACTTGAAAGCGGGGCAGAATTTCAGGAAACCGATTTCAGGAGGTAGACTGGATTTGCATTTAAAGCATAGGAAAAGAGGCAGAACATCGACAATGATGCACTTGGCAACAAAGGGCGTATGAGTTTGTTCCTGAATATATTCAGGAAAAAACACATACGCCCTTTTTGGCAAACCAAGCAAGCTTGCAATGGAAATCCGAACTACTATGAAGTGTCACTTCCCCCCGGTCTAAAGGGCCATCTGAGAAAAGTGTAAAATCCAGAAAGGCAAGACAGGCCATGGGGAAAAAGGAGCCTTGTTATGCTGATGGGTGGGATGTACATTGCCAACAGCCACTCTGGAGAAGTGTATGGTGTTTCCTGATACATCTGAAAAACAAAGCAACAGAGTCTAGGGCATTTCCACTTATGGTCCTATAGCTTAGGGAAATTAAAATCAAAAAGACACAGCCACCCCAAAATTTGGGACGGCTCTGTTTACAGGAACCTCTTCTACAGTACGAGTTAAATATCCCAGAGAACAAATAATTGATAAAGAAGTTGCGGTACTTACGTACAACAGAATACCACTCAGCAATGAAATCTGTGTCACCAGGCCTGTACCAGCATAATGAGTGGATTGAGGCATGATGATTCTAAGTGAAATAAGTCACACAGAAAAAGAAACATCATAAGGTATCACTAATGCACGGAATGTAAACTTGGCTACACATGAACTGAATTACAAAACAGAACAGGGTCTCAAGATTAGAAAACCAACTTATGCTTGCTTAAGGGGAAAGGTGAGTTAAGGGGGTGCTGCATAAAACCAGAGTTTGAAATTAGCACAGATACCGTTCCATAAGCCAAATATGTAATAGACAAGACCTACCCCCTGCTCAACGAAATGGACTCAACAATGAGGTATCACCTCACACCTGTTAGAATGGGCATCATCTGAAAATCTACAAACAACAAATGCTGGAAAGGGTGTGGAGAAAAGGAACCCTCTTCCACTATTGTTGGGAATATAAATTGATACATTCACTATGGAGAACAATATGGAGTTTCTTAAGAAACTAATAATAGAATTACCATATGATACAGCAATCCCAGGACTGGACATATACCCAGACAAAACCATAAATCAAAAAGAGACATTCACCGCAATGTTCATTGCATCACTATTTACAATATCGAGGTAATGGAAGCAACCTAAATGCCCACAGACAGACGAATGCATAAAGCTGTGGTACATATATAAAATGGAATATTACTAAGCCATGAAAGGAATGAAATTGGGTCATTTGTAGAGACGTCGATGGATCTAGAGACTGTCATACAGAGTGAAGTAAGTCAGAAAGAGAAAAACAAATCTTGTATATTCATGCATATATGTGGAACCTAGAAAAACTGTACAGATTAACCGTTTTGCAAGGCATAAATAGAGCAACAGATGTAGACAACAATCGTATGGACAACAAGGGGGGAAAGCTCTTGGAGGGGTGGTGGTGGGAGGAATTGAGAGATTGGGATTGGCATGTAAACATTTATATGTATAAAATAGATAACCAATGAGAACCTGCTGTATAAAAATATAAAATAAAATTCAAAATTAAAAAGAAATAAAATTTAAAAAATAAAACAGAAAAAACAATTATTCCCTTCACATACATGTATTTATATGAATAAATTATTTCCATGCTTATATCTGTAAATACAAAAAAGAGGAATAAAATCTACCTTGAACCAAAAACAAAAAAGAGAAAAAATAAAAACAGAACCCACCAGTTACTCAGAGGAAAACCGTATCAGGGCACTTGCTCCAGTTGTAAACAATTCTGAAGTTGGTCAGTGGTGGGGAATCGTCTCCCATTCAGCCAGCAGCCCCCACACAACAAGCGTCCTCATTGCAAAGCTGGGGCACTGTGCCGAGGCATCTGTGAGTAAACGTGAGCTGAGCCCCAGGCCAGTTGCTGCTGAACTGTTCCCGCCCTTCCCAGGTAAAACACCTGAATATATACAAGGACTTGAAAGCCTAGAGGAAGGGCCATGGAGCCACACGAGTGACAGCATGCCAGCTGACTTGGTGCCTGCAGGCCAGCCAGGATGGTCCTGGCCCTGGGTGCTCTTCTGGAAGATTTCCATTTCCCTGCCTGAGATACCCGTCCTGTCCCTGCCCCCACTGCTTTTTTCCTTCCTCACCTCTGCCCAGGGAGAAATTCCAGCAGCAGGTATGGGTGACACATCCTCTTCTTTAGCAGGTGGCAGCCTGGCAACTGCTGCAGAAAGTCCAGCAGAGCCCCACTCACACTGGGCCACCCACAAAGCCGTGGCCTCTCACTCCCTCCCACCAGCCCAGCCCCGAGACTGCTGACAGGGCAGAGAAAATGGCGTCAGGCACAGCTGCAGGGGCTTTTGCTGCCTGGAGTGGTATTTATATTGATCTCAACCCAGGCACACCTGGGGAGGGCTGGCCGGCATGGTAAGGCTGCCCAGGTAGCCAATCATCACCCCTCAGGGGCTCACAGTTGCAGAAAATGGAACTTGCTGAACCGGCCAGGTCCAAGGAACAGGTGTGGGCTCCTGAGAGTCAGGATAGACAAGGGGCTGCAGCTTTGGCTTGTTTTCTAATCATTTTATCTGGCCCATGAGTGGGAGACAACTTCAAGAAAACCCTCTCCTAATGAGAGGAACCCAGGAGTCAGGGAGAGGAGGGGTGGGTGGTGGTTGGAGACAGAGGCCTGGTGCCCTGGGTGCAGTGGAAGTCTCTGGAAGACCAGGTGGAGGGAGGCCACACAGAGTGATGCCCAGGGTCACAGACCTGTCGGAGCTGCTGTTTGTTAGTTCAAGTCCTGCTCTGAGGTGCTCTGTGTCAGCTCTGAGCGACAGGTGAGCTGGGGGTGCTCTTCAATGAGGGCTATGTGCACGGTTCCTGTGTGCCCAGCCCTGCCACGGTACCTGCAAGGGTAGCTCTGTATCCTGGGAGGGGCCTGACCATGAGAGCCCCGTGGGCTGGGTTGGGGGTGGGGTACCTGCCCAGGAGAGCTCCATATCCTGGGATTGGCCTGACCACGAGAGCCCCATGGGCTGCTGGGGACCTGGTAAAGGATGTCAGGACAGTCAGTGAAGCCACCGAGGATATACCTCCAGTTACTCCTGATTCCTACACCCTGCTGGTCATTCTACCAACCACCAGGACATGGTATTCTGTATTAGTCTTCAATGATGCCTTCTTTTGTATTCCATTAGTCCCAGAGTCACAAGAAATTTTGGCTTGTGAGTGGCAGGACTCAACATACAACTAAAACAATACTTCCGGGCCGTCTTGCCCCAAGGGTTCAAAAATTCCCACACCATCTTTGGGGAAAGCTTAGCTAACGACCGAAAAGTTCTACCTCTGGAAAAGGAAACCCTCCTTCAATATGCAGACGACATTCTGATCGCCAGCCCTACTAAGGAGGCCTCTGAACTACCAAGCCAATAAAGGATAGAAGTTGTCCAAGAAAAAGCTCAAATATCACAGACTGCAGTGACCTGCCTGGGCTTCATTCTCACACAAGGTCAGAGAAGCCCATCCCAGGAAAGGGAAGAAACCATTTGCAGCCTTACCCCTTTCTAAAACTAGAAGACAGCTTAGGGGTTCCTGGGGAGGCCAGGGTTTGCTGCTTCTGGATCCCTAACTACAGTCTACTAGCTGGGCCTCTATATGAAACACTGAAAGGAAAAGATGATGATCCTTTTGAACAGAATCCAGAAGTGGCCTTTCAAGAATGGAAAGAGCAGTCAATTCAGACCCTTGCCCTGGAACTCCCTAATTGAGCTAAACCCTTTGACCTTTCCATTCCCGGTGAAAGGTGAATCGCCATTGGAGAATTAGTGCAAAAACTGGGACCACTTGAAATGGAACAACGCAAGAATGCCATCCAGGTAGGATAAACTACAGTCACCAAGGGGCTTGGCCCACTGCCACATCTGGCCAAGATACTGGCGGTATCTAAAAACCTGGAAATCAGCAGCCCAAAAGGCCACCTCCCTCCTAAGGGAAAAGGACCCCACGTGGTGATCCTAATCACCAACCATGCCCTGAAGTTGCAGGGTTCGCTCCGTGGGCACACCGACCTCGAGTGAGGAGGCCCTCCAACTCCAACATCCAGAGAGATAACCGGGGGCAACAGGGCACCATGACGACTCGTGTGAACATCACTTGACCTGGAGTTTCTCTCATAAAACAACAATAGTGTGTCCCGAAGGAGTAGACTACTGCTTGCAGGACTTCCTGCACCCAGAGGGGAGCTAATAATCTTGGCGGGGGAACCGTATATCACACTGTCACCATAGAAAAGCCTACAGACACCGTGATGATGGTGGCCAATAAGACCGGCTGGACTCCTGTTTACTTCAAAAGGCTGTTAACTCAGTGGCCATCATGGTCCTTGATCACCACTGACCCTGGACTGTCTGGGAGTTGAGCGGGCAGGGCTCTGACACCTGGTGCTGTTTTTACGTTAATTCAGGGGCCTAATTGAAGAAAGAGCAGACTACTGGTCAGAGCATCTAGGCTGGCAGAAACGGTCAGCCTAAGGTGGCCGAACAAACGTGGGGCGGGGTGAAACCGGCCCCCACAGCGTCTCTGCACATCTCTTTCCTGGACCCTTAAAGGTCATTAGAATCTATAACACTTCCAATGCTGGTGCTCAGGCGGACGAGCAGGGAGGCAGGGGTCCTGGGGCCAATCAACGTCACCTGGAGGCTGCTGGGGAGAAGTTCTGACCCTCGTCCCCTGGTATGAGGGCTCCCAACTCAGCACTCAGCAGTTACAGAAGAAGGGTCTGCACCCTCAGCACTCCAAGAATGAGGAACGGGACAAAAGGCAGAGGAGGGGTTTGTCCCCAGCAAAGCCCATTAAAAATCCCTGGGAGATAAAAATAGAATGTGGGCAATAAAGTCAAGTCTGACCTTTTTTATCCTTTGTGCTTTGTCTAATTTCACGTGCTCCTAGGGTCCCGCATGCAGAGGTTCCACACCCGGCACTTCAGACCAGATTTCCTGGTGCAGAATGGCTGGGTCGACACCTCAGCTCCTGGGGCCCAGTGCAGACTCCGAGATATAGAGCCTGAGCTGCAGCCAACCCGGCCCTTGAGAGCTCCGCCCCCTCCCTCCCACTGACTCTGACAGGATCTCTACACAGCAGCCCAGCCCACAGCCCACGGGGTAGTGCATGCTCTCACCTCTCCATTCTCTGATGAAAATATAAAGTTTCCTTTGCTTGGGAACCAAACTCAGTCTCGATCTGTTGGCCCCAATGACACTGGGCAGGGGGACCCTTGTTGGGGTCCACTCTGGAGGATCAGTAACAGAAATTGAGACTATTGTAACTTCAATGAACAGATGTGTGAGCCAAAATGTAGTTAACATAGAACAGTTTATAAGGCTCGGGTAAAATAAGATGTTTCTAACACTTCCATTTGATATTTCCATCACTTTATTATAAGCAAGTTCAGTGAAAAGGTTTGTCTTATTTGTCAGGTCAATATTAGAGAAATGAAGTGATTTCTTTCCAAGGATGTACATCTAATAATCTTGGTTAAAGCTTCAATCTTGTTTTAAATGCTTTTCCATTGAAAATGATACCTCTCTTTCAGCTCCCCCATTTCTGAGAAGTATAAAATCTTATAATTTATTATTACCAAAGGGGAAAGGTGGGAGGAGGGATAAATTAACAGTTTGGAATTAACACATACACACTGCTATGTATAAAATAGATCATCAACAAGGAACTACTGTATAGCACAGGGAACTACACTCAATATTGTGCAATAACCTATAAGGGGAAATAATCGGAAAAAGAACAGATATTTTTATTGACATCATCTATCAATGACAGTTAAAGTGTAACCTAAGGGAAGCCAGTGGTGAGTGCTTCTGACCCTGAAGACTTCAGTCATCTAAAGTTTGCACTCTGCCTACTTCCCAAGGCCCTTAATGAACATATGTGTAGCCGTAGCTTAAAAAACTCCCCAGTTTGGGTTTCGGGGAGACACTGATTTTGAAAAAGCCCTGGTGTTCTCCTTACATGAATGGGACTCTTCCTACTGCTAAAACATGTCTGTCACATCCAGAGGATGGTATACCGTCTGATCGGGAAGAGTTTGGAAAAGGCATCTCATCTCCTCATCTCCTGGTGCTCGGGTTCACCCCTCCAGCGTCTTTACTAACAGTCTCCCCACTTGGAGATGTCAACACTGTCAACATCCTGTTGCGTACAGTTTGGAATTTGTCCAGAGGATGAAGCGGAAGGATGAGGAACAATGAGAGACAAGTCCTAGGTGTTCAGACAGGCACATGTCACTCTAATTTCCCATCAGGAAGATGAATTGACCAAAGGCTAGGGTTGCCCATGGAAACAGTATAGGGCTTGAGGAAATCCCACTGCTTTGTGGCCAGTTCCCATAAACACAAGTTGAACAATGGAACTCAGGGGCAGTAAAATTCACGAAACTGCAGAGTTGAAAATATCTATCACTGAAAAATGTCTTGAGGAAAGTCAGAGAAAAGGATTGGCAAGCAAGGGAGAATGGCAGGAAAGGGATTTGAGGAGGTAGAAAGGACTCGCCATTAAGCACAAGAAAAGGGGCTGAACATTGCCGACATTGCAGTTGGCCAAAAAGGCTGTATGTGTTTTTTTCTGTATATATTCAAGAAAAGGGCATACACTTTTTTAGCCAACCAAACAGGTGGGCACTGGAAATCAATACTACAAAAGATATCACTTCGCATCAGTCAGAAGAGCCATCCTCATAAAGTGTAAACGCCAGAAATGCAGGACAGGGCAAGGAGAAGAGGGAGCCCTGTGAGGCTTATAGTGGAAATGTATATTGCCAACGGCCATTCTGGAGAAGTGTATTGTGTTTACTAAAGCATCTAAAAAATGAGCTACAGAGCATAGGGCACTTGCACTCATGGGCGTATATCTTGGGAAAAACAAAAATCGAGAGGACACAGGCACCCCAATGTTTACTGCCCCTCTGTTTAAAAGATCCTCGACTAGGATATAACTTAAATGTCTCTGGAGGGAAAAAATGGATAGAGATGTGGTACTTATGTAGAGTGGAATATTACTCAGCCTGGAAATCAATGAAATATGGCCAGTTGTAACAACTCCGGAGGAGTTACGTATGATCATTCTAAGTGACATAATTCAAAAAGAAAAAGACACATATCATAAGATATCACTTAAAGGTGGAATCCAAAATGGCTACACATGAAATAAATTACAAAACAAAAACATAGTCAAATATGTAGAAAATACGCGTGAGGCTGCTAAACGGGAAAGGTGGGGAGGGGTGAGGCATCATCCAGGAGGTTGAAATTAGCAAAGATACCATTCCAAATACCAAACTGATAATCAACAAGGCCTACACGGTAGCTAAAAGAACTGCACTCAGCACACTCAAGTCACCGGAAAAGAATATCTATGACTGGTAAGAATCTGAAAAAGAATTTATTGATGTCTCTCTGTACGTGAATCAAGTGGATGTACAGCAGCAAGAAACAGAGCTTTGAAAATCAGCTGTAACCAATATAGTAATAAATTGAAAAAAATAAACGACAGAGAGACAGAGAAAACCTCTTACAACTTTTCCTCAGGGACGGTGATGCAACATGGATTGAACACATCTAGACCCACAGCAGGATGAGACATAAGGCTGGAAACTGTTCGCGCTAAGAGAAATGTGAGGTTGGGTGAGGAAATGCACACCCTTTAAAGTAATACTACCTGGTACCCATTCAATGGGTCCCAAATCTGCAGGTTCAAGGAATCTTCCTACAGCTAAAACATGCATGGAAAACCCAGAGGACTGTACACCATGTGATCGGGAGATGTGTCTAAAATGCACCTCATTTATCCTCTCCTGGTGCTCCTGTTCATCATTCCAGCCACGTTACTTAGAATCTCCCCACTTAGAGAATCAGCACATTTAAACTTCTGTTTCACACATTTTGCAAATTGTGAGGAGGATGAACGGGAACAGGGGGAACCAATGAGAGAATAGTTGTAGGGGTTTGGACGGGCACATGTCACTCTAATTTCCCATTAAGAATAAGAATTAAAAAAAGGCTCAGCCCGCCTCGCCGGAGCCAAAATAGGGCCTGAAGCAATCCTGCGGTTTTGAGGCCAGCTCACAAAAGAGCAACTTAAAAAATGGAGCTCAGGGTCACTGCAATTCACAAACCTGCAGAGTTATAAATGAAAACTAACGTCCAAAAATATGTTGAGGTAAGGCAAAGAAGAGGATCTGAATGCAAGACAGAATTGCAAGAAACAGATTTCAAGAGATAGATTGGACTCGCCTTTAAAGCACATGAAAAGCGGCAGAATTTCGACAACGATGCAGTTGGCCCAAAAGGGAGTATGCGTTTTTTCCTGAATATATCCAGGAAAAAACGCATACGCACTTTATGGGCAACCAAGCAAGCAAGCAATGCAAATGTGCACAACAAAGAAGTCTCATTTCCCACCGGTCAAAAGGGCCATCCGAAAAAATTGTAAACACCAGAAATGCAGGACAGGCCATGGAGAACAGGGAGCCTTTATACGCTGATGGACAGTGTGTGAACTGCCGAGAGCCACTCTGGAGAAGTGTATGGTGGTTCCTAAATCATCTAAAAAACAGAGTGACAGAGCATAGGGCACTTCCAATCACGGGAGTATATCTAGGGAAGTCTAAAAATCAACAAGACACAAGCACACCACAGTTTAGGGCTACTCTGTTTACAAGAACCTCAACTTCAGTACACCTTAAATATCCCAGGAAAGAGAACAATGGATAAAGAAAATGTGGTACTTATGTACAATGGAATATCTCTTCACCATGAAATCAATGTAATAAGGCTAGTAGAAGGATAAAGAGTGGATTGAGGTCCGATAATACTACTTGAAATAAGTCAAACAGAAAAAGAAACATATCATAAGATATCACTTATAGAGGGAGGATAAATATGGCTGCACAAAAAATTAATTACAAAACAGAACAGTGTCTCACATTTAGAAAACACACTTATGTCAGCTTAAGGGGAAAGGAGAGGTGGGGTGATGCATAAAACCAGAGTTTGAAATTAGCACAGATACCGTTCAATAAACCAAATAGGTATCAGACAAGATCTACACCTTGCTCAATGAACTGGCCTCAACACACCCTATACACCGCAGAGAAATATATCTGAGTAATAAGAATCTTAAAACCCATGTATTGATATCTCTCCATAAGGGAATCAAGTGTGCACAGAGCGGCACAAACACAGTAGTGAAAATGAGCTAAACCCCTTTATAGAAATAAATTTTAAAACCAAAACGCAGAAACAATGAAAGAGAGAAAAATTCTTACAAAATTCGCTCAGGGGCTGTGATGCAACCTGGAATGACCACATATAAACCCACAGCTGGATAAGACATAAGGCTGGACACTTGGGGCTGAAAGGATTGGTGAGCTTTGGTGAGCAACTGCCGAAAGTTTAATGCAATACTTCATGCTACTTATTCCAAGGGTCCCAACACTCCAAGTTGAAGGGAATCTTCCTAGAGCTAAACCATGCATGGGAAATCCAGCGGATGGTATACCATATGATCGGGAAAGGTTTCTAAAATGCACCTCATTTTCCTCTCCTGGGGCTCCGGATCAACATTCCAGCCACTTTACTAACAACATCTCCACATGGAGAGTCAATGCCTTTAAGTTCCGGAATCGCACAGTCTGCAGTTAGTGCGGAAAATGAATGGGAATAGGGGGAACCAGTGAGAAAATAGCTGTAGCGGTTTCAATGGGCACATGTCACTCTAATTTCACATCAGGAAGAAGAATTAACCAAAGGCAGAGCAAGGCGCCCCAGAAGAAGAATACGGCCTGAAGAAATCCTGTGGATATGAGGCAAGATCACAAAAATAAGAGCTGAAAAATGGAGCTAAGGGCCATTGCAATTCAAAAACCTGCAGAGTTATGAAGGCCAACTATTTTCCAAAAGTATATTGACATAAGGCTATGAAGAGGCACTGAGAGCAAGGCAGAACTGCAGGAAACCAATTGCAGGAGGTAGAATGGAATTGCATGTAAAGCATAGGAAAAGAGGCAGAACGTCCACAATGATGCACTTGGCCAAAAAGGGCGTATGCGTTTTTTCCTGAATATATTCAGGAAGAAACGCATACGCCCTTTCTGGCCAACCAAGCAAACTCGCAAACGAAATCTGCACTACAATGAAGTCTCACTTCACCCCGGTCAAAGGGCCATCTGAAAAAAGTGTAAAATCCAGAAAGGCAGGACAGGCCATGGAGAACTGGGAGCCTTGTTATGCTGATGGGCGGGATGTAAATTGCCAGCAGCCACTATGGAGAAGTGTATGGTGTTTCCTGAAACATCCAAAAAACAAAGCAACAGAGCCTAGGGCACTTCCACTTATGGTCCTATAGCTTAGGGAAATTAAAATCAAAAAGACACAGCCACCCCAAAGTTTGGGCCGGCTCTGTTTACAAGAACCTCGTTTACGGTACAAGTTCAATATCACAGAAAGCGAAAAATGGATAAAGAAGTTGTGGTACTTACGTACAATGCAATATCACTCAGCAATGAAATCTATGTCATCAGGCCCGTAGCAGCATAATGAGTGGATTCAGGTACGATGATTCTAAGTGAAATAAGTCACACAGAAAAAGAAACATCATAAGATATCACTACTACACGGAATGTAAACTTGGCCAGACAAGAACTGAATTACAAAACAGAACAGGGCCTCAAATGTAGAAAACCAACTTATGCTTGCTTAAGGGGAAAGGTGAGTTGGGGTGCTTCATAAAACCAGAGATTGAAATTAGCACAGATACCGTTCCATAAGGCAAATATGTAATAGACAAGAGCTACTCCTTGCTCAACGAAGTGGACTCAACACCCCATATTAAACGCCTAAGAATATACCTGACTAGTAAGAATCTTAAAACCTATGGATTTATATGTCTCCGAAAGAGAATCAAGTGTGTGTACAGCGGCATAAGCGCAGCAGTGATAGGATTGGTGAGGTTCGGTGAGCAAATGCAGACCCTTTGAAGTCATATTGCATGGTACCCATTCCATGGGTCTCAACTCTCCAGGTTTAAGGGATTCTTCCTTCAGCTAAAACATGCATGTGGAACCCAGAGTATGATCCACCGTGTGATCGGAAAACGTGTTCAAATGTGTCTCAGTTTTCGTCCCCTGGTACTCGGGTGCAACATTCCAGATGCTTTACTAACACTCTCCCCACTTGGAGTGTCAGTGACTTTAACCTCCTGTTTGGCCCAGTTTGCAATTTCTGTGGAAAATGAACAGGAATAGGGAGAACCAATGAGAGACTAGGTGGAGGTGTCCGGACGGGCAAATTTAACTCTCATTTCCCACCAGGAAGAGGAATTAACCAAAGGCTCAGCGTGCCATGCTGGAACCACACTAGGGCCCGAAGCAATCCTGCGGTGTTGCGGCCAGCTCACAAGAAAGCGAGTTGAAGAAAGGAGCTCAGGGGCACTGTAATTCACAAACCTGCAGAGTTATAAATGACAGCCATCTTCCAAAAATATATTAAAGTAAGGCTGCCAAGAGGAGTTGAAAGTGGGGCAGAATTGCAGGAAACCGATTTCAGGATGTAGACTGGAATTGCATGTAAAGCATAGGAAAAGAGGCAGAATGTCCACAATGATGCACTTGGTCAAAAAGGGCGTATGCGTTTTTTCCTGAATATATTCAGGAAAAAACGCATACGCGCTTTTTGGCCAACCAAGCAAGCTTGCAAAGGAAATCTGCACTACAATGAAGTCTCACTGCCCCCCGGTCAAAAGGGCTATCTGAACAAAGTGTAAAATCCAGAAAGGCAGGACAGGCCATGGAGAACTGGGAGCCTTGTTATGCTGATGGGCGGCATGTAAATTGCCAACAGCCACTCTGGAGAAGTGTATGGTGTTTCCTGAAACATCCAAAAAACAAAGCAACAGAGCCTAGGGCACTTCCACTTATGGTCCTATAGCTTAGGGAAATTAAAATCCAAAAGACACAGCCACCCCAAAGTTTGGGACGGCTCTGTTTACAAGAACCTCGTTTACAGTACAAGTTCAATATCACAGAAAGCGAAAAATGGATAAAGAAGTTGTGGTACTTACGTACAATGCAATATCACTCAGCAGTGAAATCTATGTCATCAGGCCCGTAGCAGCATAATGAGTGGATTCAGGTATGATGATTCTAAGAGAAATAAGTCACACAGAAAAAGAAACATCATAAGATATCACTACTACACGGAATGTAAACTTGGCTACACAGGAACTGAATTACAAAACAGAACAGGGTGTCAAATGTAGAAAACCAACTTATGCTTGCTTAAGGGGAAAGGTGAGTTGGGGTGCGGCATAAAATCAGAGATTGAAATTAGCACAGATACTGTTCCATAAGCCAAATATGTAATAGACAAGAGCTACTCCTTGCTCAACGAAGTGGACTCAACACCCCATATTAAACGACTAAGAATATACCTGACTAGTAAGAATCTTAAAACCTATGGATTTATATGTCTCCGAAAGAGAATCAAGCGTGTGTACAGTGTCATAAACGCAGCAGTGATAGGATTGGTGAGGTTCGGTTAGCAAATGCAGACTCTTTGAAGTCATATTGCATGGTACCCATTCCATGGGTCTCAACTCTCCAGGTTTAAGGGATTCTTCCTTCAGCTAAAACATGCATGTGGAACCCAGAGTATGATCCACCGTGTGATCGGGAAACGTGTTCAAATGTGTCTCAGTTTTCGTCCCCTGGTACTCGGGTGCAACATTCCAGACGCTTTACTAACACTCTCCCCACTTGGAGAGTCAGTGCCTTTAACCTCCTGTTTGGCCCAGTTTGCAATTTCTTCGGAAGATGAACAGGAATAAGGAGAAGCAATTGGAGACTATCTGTAGGTGTCTGGACGGGCAAATTTAACTCTCATATCCCACCAGGAAGAGGAATTAACCAAAGGCTCCGTGTGCCATGCTGGAACTAGATTAGGGCCTGAGGAGATCCTGCGGTGTTGCGGCCAGCTCACAAGAAAGCGAGTTGAAGAAAGGAGCTCAGGGACACTGTAATTCAGAAACCTGCGGAGTTATAAATGACAGCTATCATCCAAAATTATACTGAAGTAAGGCTGCGAAGAGGACTTGAATGTGGGGCAGAATTGCTGGAAACTGATTTCAGAACGTACACGGGAGTAGCTCTTAAAGCATAGGAAAAGAGACAGAACTTGGAAAATAATGCACTTGGCAAAAAAGGGCATATGTGTTTTATCCAGAGCTCTCATAACTGAGGGGAGGAGATTCCCAGCAGGCTCCAAGTGCCACCTGAGGGCTCACATTGCCAAGGCAACGTGAGCATGCCAGGCAGGAGTTACCTCACAGCAGAGGTCCCACCTCACAGAAGGGTGAGAAACCCAGCCAACATCAGACTCTCACCAGAGGGCCCACATCACCAAGGGGATGGGAACCAGGCAGGAGTGTCTTCACATCAGTGGGGCCACATCATCGAAAGCTGAGGTACTCAGCACATGTGTCCTCAAACCAGAGGACCCACATCACCAAGGACCTCGGAGTGAGGCAGGCAGGAGTAGCCTCACAACACTGGGCACATAGAATAAAAAAGTGAGGAATCCAGCAGTTGGAACCTCCCAGCAGGCGGCCCAGAGCACCGAGGCTATGGGATCCAGGCCACAGTGAACTCACAGAAGAGGGCCCATGTCATGAAACTGAGCAACCCAGCCATTGGGACCTCAGAGCAGGAGGCCCACATCCCCATGGGGATGGAATTCTGGTAGGAGTGTCCTCGCACCACTGAGAACGTATCAGAAAATTTTGGGCGACCAGCAGTTAGGGCCTGACGCCAGAGGACCCTCATCACCAAGGGAAGGAGGCTCCCAGCAGGCTCCAACTGCCACCAGAGGGCTGACGTCACCAAGGCGATGTGTGCCAACCAGGCACGAATGACCTCACAGCAGAGGGCCCACCTCACAGAAGGGTGAGGAACACAGCCAGGATCAGACTCTCACCAGAGGGCCCACATCACCAAGGGGATGGGAACCAGGCAGGAGTGTCCCCACACCAGTGGGACAACATCATCGAAAGGTGAGGATCCCAGCACATGTGTCCTCAAACCAGAGGAACCACATCACCAAGGGGTTCGGAATGAGGCTGGCAGGACTGGCCTCACAACACAGGGTCCATAGAATATAAAAGTTGAGGAATCCAGCAGTTGGAACCTCCCAGCAAGTGGCCCAGAGCACCGAGGCTATGGGATCCAGGCCGCAGTGAACTCACAGCAGAGGGCCCACATCATGAACCTGTGAGCAGCCCAGCTGTTGGGACCTCAGAACAGAAGGCCCACATCCCCATTGGGATGGGAACCTGGCAGGAGTGGCTTTGCACCACTTAGCACATATCAGAAAATGTTAGGAGCCCAGCAGTTAGGGCCTGATGCCAGGGGGCCCTCATAACTGAGGGGAGGAGACTCCCAGCAGGTTCCAACTGCCAACAGAGGGACCACGTCTACAAGGTGGCATGCGCCAGCCAGGCAGTAGTGACCTCACAGCAGAGGGCCTATCTCACAGAAGGGTGAGGAACCGAGGCAGGATGAGACTCTCACCAGAGGGCCCACAACACCAAGGGGATGGGAACCAGTCAGGACTGTCCTCCCACCAGTGGGGCCACATCATCGAAAGGTGAGGAACCCAGCACATGTGGCCTCATATCAGAGGACATACATCACAAAGGGGATGGGAGTGAGGCAGGTAGGAGTAGCCTAAAAACAGAGGGCCCAAAGAATAAAAAAAGTGAGGAATCCAGCATTTGGAACCTCCCAGCAGGCGGCCGAGAGCACAGAAGCTATGGGATGCAGGCAGGAGTTAACTAACACCAGAGAGCCCACATCATGAAACTGTGAGCAACCCAGGCATTGGGACCTCAGAGCAGAAAGCCCACATCCCCATGGGGATGGGAACCTGACAGGAGTGTCCTGGCATCACTGGGCTCACATCAGAAAACGTGGGGAGCCCAGCAGTTAGAGCCTGATGCTAGAGGGCCGTCATCACCGAGGGCAGGAGGCTCCCAGCAGGTTCCATGTGCCAACAGAGGGCCCACGTCGCCAAGGTGATGTGTGCAAGTCAGGCAGGATTGACCTCACAGCAGAGGGCCTACCTCACAGAAGAGTGAGGAACCCAGCCAGGATAAGACTGTCAACAGAAGGCCCACATCACCAAGGGGATGGGAACCAGGCAGGAGTGTCCTCACACCAGTGGGGCCACATCATTGAAAGTTGCCTAACCCAGCACATGTGGCCTCAAACCAGAAGACCCACATCACGAAGGGGTTGCGAGTGAGGCAGGCAGGAGGAGCATCACAACACAGGACCCATAGAATACAAAAGTTGAGGAATCGAGCAGTTGGAACCTCCCAGCAGGCAGCCAAGACCACAGAGGCTATGGGATCCAGGCCACAGTGAACTAACACCAGAGAGCCCACATCATGAAATTGTGATCAACCCAGCCGTTGGAACCTCAGAGCAGAAGGCCCACATCCCCATGGGGATGGGAACCTAAGAGGAGTGCTTGAGCAACACTGGGCTCACTAAGAAAAGTTGGGGAGCCCAGCAGTTAGGGCCTGACGTCAGAGGGCCCTCATCACAGAGCTGAGGAGGTTCCCAGCAGGGTCCAATTGCCACCAGAGGGCTCATGTCAACAAGGCGAGGTGAGCAACCCAGGCAAGAGTTACCTGATAGTAGAGGGCCCACCTCACAGATGGGTGAGGAACCCAGCCAGGATCAGACTCTCACCAGAGGGCCCACATCACAAAGGGGATGGGACCCAGTCAGGATTATCCTCACACCAGTGGGGCCTCATCATCTTAAGGTGAGGAACCCAGCACATGTGTCCTCAAACCAGAGGACCCACATCACCAAGGGCCTTGGAGTGAGGCAGGCAGGAGTAGCCTCACAACACAGGGCACATAATATAAAAAACGTGAGGATTCCAGCATTTAGACCTTCCAGCAGGCGGCCCAGAACACCGAGGCTATGGGATCCAGGCCACAGTGAACTCACAGCAGAGGGCCCACATCACAAAACTGTGAGCAACCCAGGAGTTGAGACCTCAGCGCAGAAGGACCACATCCCCATGGGAATGGGAACCTGGCTGGAGTGTCCTCGCACCACTGGGCGCACATCAGAAAATGTGGGGAGCCCACCATTTAGGGCCTGACGCCAGAGGGCCGTCATCACCGAGAGGAGGAGGCGCCCTGCACGCTCCAACTGCCACCAGAGGGCTCACGTCTCCAAGGTGACGTGTGCCAGCCAGGCAGGAGTGACCTCACAGCAGAGGGCCTACCTCACAGAACGTTGAGGAACCCAGCCAGGATTAGACTCTCGCCAGAGGGCCCACCTCACCAAGGGGATGGGAACCAGGCAGGAGTGTCCTCACACGAGTGGGGTCACATCATCGAAAGGTGAGGAACGCAGCACATGTGGCCTCAAGCCATAGGACAGTCATCACCAAGGGGCTGGCAGTGAGGCAGGCAGGAGGAGCCTCACAACAGAGGGCACATAGAATAAAAAAGTTGAGGAATCCAGCAGTTGGAACCTCCCAGCAGGCGGCTCAGAGCACCGATGATAAGGGATCCTTGCCGGAGTGAACTCACAGCAGAGGGCCCACATCTTGGTACTGTGAGCAAGCCAGCCGTTTTGACCTCAGAGCAGAAGGCCCATATCGCCATGGGGATGGGAACCTGGCAAGAGTCTCCTCACTCACTTGGCGCACATCAGAAAATGTGGGGAGCCCAGCAGTTATGGCCTAAGGCAAGAGGGCCCTCATCACCGAGGGGAGGAGGATCCCAGCACACTCCAACTGCCACCAGAGGGCCCACGTCGCCAAGGTGACGTGTGCCAGACAGGCATGATTGACCTCACAGCAGAGGGTCCACCTCACAGAAGGGTGAGGAACCCAGCCAGGATCAGACTCTCACCTGAGGGCCCACATCAGCAAGGGGATGGGAACCAGTCAGGACTGTCTTCCCTCCAGTGGGGTCACATCATCGAAAGGTGCGGAACCCAGCACATGTGGCCTCAAATCAGAGGACACATATCACAAAGGGAATGGGAGTGAGGCAGGCAGGAGTAGCCTAAAAACAGAGGGCCCAAAGAATAAGAAAGGTGAGGAATCCAGCAGTTGGAACCTCCCAGCAGGCGGCCCAGAGCACAGAAGCTATGGGATGCAGGCAGGAGTGAACTAATACCAGAGAGCCCACATCATGAAACTGTGAGCAACCCAGGCTTTGGGACCTCAGAGCAGAAGGCCCACATCCCAATGGGGATGTGAACCTGGCTGGAGTGTCCTCGCACCACTGGGCGCACATCACAAAATGTGGGGAGCCCAGCAGTTAGGGCCTGACGCCAGAGGGCCCTCATCACCGAGGAGAGGAGGCTCCCAGCAGGCTCCAAGTGCCACCAGAGGGCTCATGTCCACAAGGCGAGGTGAGCAAGCCAGGCAGGAGTGACCTCACAGCAGACGGCCCACCTCACAGATGGGTGAGGAACCCAGCCAGGATCAGACTCTCAACAGAGGGCCCACATCACCAAGGGGATGTGAACCAGGCAGGAGTCTCCTAAGACCATTGGTCCCACATCATCGAAAGGTGAGGAACCCAGCACATGTGGCCTCAAACCAGACGACACACATCACGAAGGGGCTGGGAGTGAGGCAGGCAGGAGGATCCTCACAACAGAGGGCCCAAAAAATTAAAAAAGTGAGGAATCCAGCAGTTGGAACCTCCCAGCAGGCGGCCAAGAGCACAGAGGCTATGGGATCCAGGCCTCTGTGAACACCAGAGAGCCCACATCATGAAAATGTGAACAACCCAGCCGTTGGGACCTCAGAGCAGAAGGCCCACATCTCCATGGAGATGGGATCCTAAGAGGAGTGCCAAAGCATCACTGGGCTCCCTAAGAAAAGTTGGTGAGCCCAGCAGTTAGGGCCTGACGCAAGAGGGCCCTCATCACCGGGGGGAGGAGATTCCCAGCACGCTCCAACTGCCACCACACGGCTGACTTCACCAAGGCAATGTGTGCCAGCCATGCAGGAGTGACCTATCAGCAGAGGGTCTCCCTCACAGGTGGGTGAGGAACAAAGCCAGGAACAGACTCTCACCAGGGGGTCCACATAACCACGTGGATGAGAACCAGGCAGGAGTGTCCTCACACTAGTGGGGCCACATCATCGAAAGGTGAGGAACCCAGAAAAGGTGGCCACAAACCAGAGGACCCACATCACCAAGGGGTTGAGAGTGAGGTAGGTGTCTGGACGGGCATATTTAACACTCATTTCCCACCAGGAAGAGAAATTAACCAAAGGCTCAGCGTGCCCTGCCAGAAGCAGATTAGGGCCTGAAGCAGTCTTGCGGGTTTGCGGCCAGCTCACAAGAAAGCGAGTTGAAGAAAGGAGCTCAGGGGCCCTGTAATTCACAAACCTGGAGAGTTATAAATGACAGATAACGTCCAAAAATATATTGAAGTAAGGCTGCGAAGAGGACTTGAAAGCGGGGCAGAATTTCAGGAAACCGATTTCAGGAGGTAGACTGGATTTGCATTTAAAGCATAGGAAAAGAGGCAGAACATCGACAATGATGCACTTGGCCAAAAAGGGCGTATGCGTTTTTTCCTGAATATATTCAGGAAAAAACGCATACGCCCTTTTTGGCCAACCAAGCAAGCTTGCAAAGGAAATCTGCACTACAATGAAGTCTCACTGCCCCCCGGTCAAAAGGGCTATCTGAAAAAAGTGTAAAATCCAGAAAGGCAGGACAGGCCATGGAGAACGGGAGCCTTGTTATGCTGATGGGCGGGATGTACATTGCCAACAGCCACTCTGGAGAAGTGTATGGTGTTTCCTGAAACATCCAAAAAACAAAGCAACAGAGCCTAGGGCACTTCCACTTATGGTCCTATAGCTTAGGGAAATTAAAATCAAAAAGACACAGCCACCCCAAAGTTTGGGCCGGCTCTGTTTACAAGAACCTCGTTTAGGGTACAAGTTCAATATCACAGAAAGCGAAAAATGGATAAAGAAGTTGTGGTACTTACGTACAATGCAATATCACTCAGCAATGAAATCTATGTCATCAGGCCCGTAGCAGCATAATGAGTGGATTCAGGTACGATGATTCTAAGTGAAATAAGTCACACAGAAAAAGAAACATCATAAGATATCACTACTACACGGAATGTAAACTTGGCCAGACAAGAACTGAATTACAAAACAGAACAGGGCCTCAAATGTAGAAAACCAACTTATGCTTGCTTAAGGGGAAAGGTGAGTTGGGGTGCTTCATAAAACCAGAGATTGAAATTAGCACAGATACCGTTCCATAAGGCAAATATGTAATAGACAAGAGCTACTCCTTGCTCAACGAAGTGGACTCAACACCCCATATTAAACGCCTAAGAATATACCTGACTAGTAAGAATCTTAAAACCTATGGATTTATATGTCTCCGAAAGAGAATCAAGCGTGTGTACAGCGGCATAAGCGCAGCAGTGATAGGATTGGTGAGGTTCGGTGAGCAAATGCAGACCCTTTGAAGTCATATTGCATGGTACCCATTCCATGGGTCTCAACTCTCCAGGTTTAAGGGATTCTTCCTTCAGCTAAAACATGCATGTGGAACCCAGAGTATGATCCACCGTGTGATCGGAAAACGTGTTCAAATGTGTCTCAGTTTTCGTCCCCTGGTACTCGGGTGCAACATTCCAGATGCTTTACTAACACTGTCCCCACTTGGAGTGTCAGTGACTTTAACCTCCTGTTTGGCCCAGTTTGCAATTTCTGTGGAAAATGAACAGGAATAGGGAGAACCAATGAGAGACTAGGTGGAGGTGTCCGGACGGGCAAATTTAACTCTCATTTCCGACCAGGAAGAGGAATTAACCAAAGGCTCAGCGTGCCATGCCGGAACCACACTAGGGCCCGAAGCAATCCTGCGGTGTTGCGGCCAGCTCACAAGAAAGCGAGTTGAAGAAAGGAGCTCAGGGGCACTGTAATTCACAAACCTGCAGAGTTATAAATGACAGCCATCTTCCAAAAATATATTAAAGTAAGGCTGCCAAGAGGAGTTGAAAGTGGGGCAGAATTGCAGGAAACCGATTTCAGGAGGTAGACAGGAATTGCATGTAAAGCATAGGAAAAGAGGCAGAATGTCCACAATGATGCACTTGGCCAAAAAGGGCGTATGCGTTTTTTCCTGAATATATTCAGTAAAAAACGCATACGCCCTTTTTGGTCAACCAAGCAAGCTTGCAAAGGAAATCTGCACTACAATGAAGTCTCACTGCCCCCCGGTCAAAAGGGCCATCTGAAAAAAGTGTAAAATCCAGAAAGGCAGGACAGGCCATGGAGAACTGGGAGCCTTGTTATGCTGATGGGCGGGATGTAAATTGCCAACAGCCACTCTGGAGAAGTGTATGGTGTTTCCTGAAACATCCAAAAAACCAAGCAACAGAGCCTAGGGCATTTCCACTTATGGTCGTATAGCTTAGGGAAATAATAATCAAAAAGACACAGCCTCCCCAAAGTTTGGGATGGCTCTGTTTACAAGAACCTCGTTTACGGTACAAGTTGAATATCACAGAAAGCGAAAAATGGATAAAGAAATTGTGGTACTTACGTACAATGCAATATCACTCAGCAAAGAAATCTATGTCATCAGGCCCGTGACAGCATAATGAGTGGATTCAGGTATCATGATTCTAAGAGAAATAAGTCACACAGAAAAAGAAACATCATAAGATATCACTACTACACGGAATGTAAACTTGGCTACACAGGAACTGAATTACAAAACAGAACAGGGTGTCAAATGTAGAAAACCAACTTATGCTTGCTTAAGGGGAAAGGTGAGTTGGGGTGCGGCATAAAATCAGAGATTGAAATTAGCACAGATACTGTTCCATAAGCCAAATATGTAATAGACAAGAGCTACTCCTTGCTCAACGAAGTGGACTCAACACCCCATATTAAACGCCTAAGAATATACCTGACTAGTAAGAATCTTAAAACCTATCGATTTATATGTCTCCGAAAGAGAATCAAGTGTGTGTACAGTGTCATAAACGCAGCAGTGATAGGATTGGTGAGGTTCGGTTAGCAAATGCAGACTCTTTGAAGTCATATTGCATGGTACCCATTCCATGGGTCTCAACTCTCCATGTTTAAGGGATTCTTCCTTCAGCTAAAACATGCATGTGGAACCCAGAGTATGATCCACCGTGTGATCGGGAAACGTGTTCAAATGTGTCTCAGTTTTCGTCCCCTGGTACTCGGGTGCAACATTCCAGACGCTTTACTAACACTCTCCCCACTTGGAGAGTCAGTGCCTTTAACCTCCTGTTTGGCCCAGTTTGCAATTTCTTCGGAAGATGAACAGGAATAAGGAGAAGCAATGGGAGACTATCTGTAGGTGTCTGGACGGGCAAATTTAACTCTCATTTCCCACCAGGAAGATAAATGAACCAAAGGCTTCGTGTGCCATGCTGGAACTAGATTAGGGCCTGAGGAGATCCTGCGGTGTTGCGGCCAGCTCACAAGAAAGTGAGTTGAAGAAAGGAGCTCAGGGGCACTGTAATTCAGAAACCTGCGGAGTTATAAATGACAGCTATCATCCAAAATTATACTGAAGTAAGGCTGCGAAGAGGACTTGAATGTGGGGCAGAATTGCTGGAAACTGATTTCAGAACGTACACGGGAGTAGCTCTTAAAGCATAGGAAAAGAGACAGAACTTGGAAAATAATGCACTTGGCAAAAAAGGGCATATGTGTTTTATCCAGAGCTCTCATAACTGAGGGGAGGAGATTCCCAGCAGGCTCCAAGTGCCACCTGAGGGCTCACATTGCCAAGGCAACTTGAGCATGCCAGGCAGGAGTTACCTCACAGCAGAGGTCCCACCTCACAGAAGGGTGAGAAACCCAGCCAACATCAGACTCTCACCAGAGGGCCCACATCACCAAGGGGATGGGAACCAGGCAGGAGTGTCTTCACATCAGTGGGGCCACATCATCGAAAGCTGAGGTACTCAGCACATGTGTCCTCAAACCAGAGGACCCACATCACCAAGGACCTCAGAGTGAGGCAGGCAGGATTAGCCTCACAACACTGGGCACATAGAATAAAAAAGTGAGGAATCCAGCAGTTGGAACCTCCCAGCAGGCGGCCCAGAGCACCGAGGCTATGGGATCCAGGCCACAGTGAACTCACAGAACAGGGCCCATGTCATGAAACTGAGCAACCCAGCCATTGGGACCTCAGAGCAGGAGGCCCACATCCCCATGGGGATGGAATTCTGGTAGGAGTGTCCTCGCACCACTGAGAATGTATCAGAAAATTTTGGGCGACCAGCAGTTAGGGCCTGACGCCAGAGGGCACTCATCACCGAGAAGAGGAGGCTCCCAGCAGGCTCCAACTGCCACCAGAGGGCTGACGTCACCAAGGCGATGTGTGCCAACCAGGCACGAATGACCTCACAGCAGAGGGCCCACCTCACAGAAGGGTGAGGAACACAGCCAGGATCAGACTCTCACCAGAGGGCCCACATCACCAAGGGGATGGGAACCAGGCAGGAGTGTCCCCACACCAGTGGGACAACATCATCGAAAGGTGAGGATCCCAGCACATGTGTCCTCAAACCAGAGGAACCACATCACCAAGGGGTTCGGAATGAGGCTGGCAGGACTGGCCTCATAACACAGGGTCCATAGAATATAAAAGTTGAGGAATCCAGCAGTTGGAACCTCCCAGCAAGTGGCCCAGAGCACCGAGGCTATGGGATCCAGGCCGCAGTGAACTCACAGCAGAGGGCCCACATCATGAACCTGTGAGCAGCCCAGCTGTTGGGACCTCAGAACAGAAGGCCCACATCCCCATTGGGATGGGAACCTGGCAGGAGTGGCTTTGCACCACTTAGCACATATCAGAAAATGTTAGGAGCCCAGCAGTTAGGGCCTGATGCCAGGGGGCCCTCATAACTGAGGGGAGGAGACTCCCAGCAGGTTCCAACTGCCAACAGAGGGACCACGTCTACAAGGTGGCATGCGCCAGCCAGGCAGTAGTGACCTCACAGCAGAGGGCCTATCTCACAGAAGGGTGAGGAACCGAGGCAGGATGAGACTCTCACCAGAGGGCCCACAACACCAAGGGGATGGGAACCAGTCAGGACTGTCCTCCCACCAGTGGGGCCACATCATCGAAAGGTGAGGAACCCAGCACATGTGGCCTCATATCAGAGGACATACATCACAAAGGGGATGGGAGTGAGGCAGGTAGGAGTAGCCTAAAAACAGAGGGCCCAAAGAATAAAAAAAGTGAGGAATCCAGCATTTGGAACCTCCCAGCAGGCGGCCGAGAGCACAGAAGCTATGGGATGCAGGCAGGAGTTAACTAACACCAGAGAGCCCACATCATGAAACTGTGAGCAACCCAGGCATTGGGACCTCAGAGCAGAAAGCCCACATCCCCATGGGGATGGGAACCTGACAGGAGTGTCCTGGCATCACTGGGCTCACATCAGAAAACGTGGGGAGCCCAGCAGTTAGAGCCTGATGCTAGAGGGCCGTCATCACCGAGGGCAGGAGGCTCCCAGCAGGTTCCATGTGCCAACAGAGGGCCCACGTCGCCAAGGTGATGTGTGCAAGTCAGGCAGGATTGACCTCACAGCAGAGGGCCTACCTCACAGAAGAGTGAGGAACCCAGCCAGGATAAGACTGTCACCAGAAGGCCCACATCACCAAGGGGATGGGAACCAGACAGGAGTGTCCTCACACCAGTGGGGCCACATCATTGAAAGTTGCCTAACCCAGCACATGTGGCCTCAAACCAGAAGACCCACATCACGAAGGGGTTGCGAGTGAGGCAGGCAGGAGGAGCATCACAACACAGGACCCATAGAATACAAAAGTTGAGGAATCGAGCAGTTGGAACCTCCCAGCAGGCAGCCAAGACCACAGAGGCTATGGGATCCAGGCCACAGTGAACTAACACCAGAGAGCCCACATCATGAAATTGTGATCAACCCAGCCGTTGGAACCTCAGAGCAGAAGGCCCACATCCCCATGGGGATGGGAACCTAAGAGGAGTGCTTGAGCAACACTGGGCTCACTAAGAAAAGTTGGGGAGCCCAGCAGTTAGGGCCTGACGTCAGAGGGCCCTCATCACAGAGCTGAGGAGGTTCCCAGCAGGGTCCAATTGCCACCAGAGGGCTCATGTCAACAAGGCGAGGTGAGCAACCCAGGCAAGAGTTACCTGATAGTAGAGGGCCCACCTCACAGATGGGTGAGGAACCCAGCCAGGATCAGACTCTCACCAGAGGGCCCACATCACAAAGGGGATGGGACCCAGTCAGGATTATCCTCACACCAGTGGGGCCTCATCATCTTAAGGTGAGGAACCCAGCACATGTGTCCTCAAACCAGAGGACCCACATCACCAAGGGCCTTGGAGTGAGGCAGGCAGGAGTAGCCTCACAACACAGGGCACATAATATAAAAAACGTGAGGATTCCAGCATTTAGACCTTCCAGCAGGCGGCCCAGAACACCGAGGCTATGGGATCCAGGCCACAGTGAACTCACAGCAGAGGGCCCACATCACAAAACTGTGAGCAACCCAGCAGTTGAGACCTCAGCGCAGAAGGACCACATCCCCATGGGAATGGGAACCTGGCTGGAGTGTCCTCGCACCACTGGGCGCACATCAGAAAATGTGGGGAGCCCACCATTTAGGGCCTGACGCCAGAGGGCCGTCATCACCGAGAGGAGGAGGCGCCCTGCACGCTCCAACTGCCACCAGAGGGCTCACGTCTCCAAGGTGACGTGTGCCAGCCAGGCAGGAGTGACCTCACAGCAGAGGGCCTACCTCACAGAACGTTGAGGAACCCAGCCAGGATTAGACTCTCGCCAGAGGGCCCACCTCACCAAGGGGATGGGAACCAGGCAGGAGTGTCCTCACACGAGTGGGGTCACATCATCGAAAGGTGAGGAACGCAGCACATGTGGCCTCAAGCCATAGGACAGTCATCACCAAGGGGCTGGCAGTGAGGCAGGCAGGAGGAGCCTCACAACAGAGGGCACATAGAATAAAAAAGTTGAGGAATCCAGCAGTTGGAACCTCCCAGCAGGCGGCTCAGAGCACCGATGATAAGGGATCCTTGCCGGAGTGAACTCACAGCAGAGGGCCCACATCTTGGTGCTGTGAGCAAGCCAGCCGTTTTGACCTCAGAGCAGAAGGCCCATATCGCCATGGGGATGGGAACCTGGCAAGAGTCTCCTCACTCACTTGGCGCACATCAGAAAATGTGGGGAGCCCAGCAGTTATGGCCTAAGGCAAGAGGGCCCTCATCACCGAGGGGAGGAGGATCCCAGCACACTCCAACTGCCACCAGAGGGCCCACGTCGCCAAGGTGACGTGTGCCAGACAGGCATGACTGACCTCACAGCAGAGGGCCCACCTCACAGAAGGGTGAGGAACCCAGCCAGGATCAGACTCTCACCTGAGGGCCCACATCAGCAAGGGGATGGGAACCAGTCAGGACTGTCTTCCCTCCAGTGGGGTCACATCATCGAAAGGTGCGGAACCCAGCACATGTGGCCTCAAACCAGACGACACACATCACGAAGGGGCTGGGAGTGAGGCAGGCAGGAGGATCCTCACAACAGAGGGCCCAAAAAATTAAAAAAGTGAGGAATCCAGCAGTTGGAACCTTCCAGCAGGCGGCCAAGAGCACAGAGGCTATGGGATCCAGGCCTCTGTGAACACCAGAGAGCCCACATCATGAAAATGTGAACAACCCAGCCGTTGGGACCTCAGAGCAGAAGGCCCACATCTCCATGGAGATGGGATCCTAAGAGGAGTGCCAAAGCATCACTGGGCTCCCTAAGAAAAGTTGGTGAGCCCAGCAGTTAGGGCCTGACGCAAGAGGGCCCTCATCACCGGGGGGAGGAGATTCCCAGCACGCTCCAACTGCCACCACACGGCTGACTTCACCAAGGCAATGTGTGCCAGCCATGCAGGAGTGACCTATCAGCAGAGGGTCTCCCTCACAGGTGGGTGAGGAACAAAGCCAGGAACAGACTCTCACCAGGGGGTCCACATAACCACGTGGATGAGAACCAGGCAGGAGTGTCCTCACACTAGTGGGGCCACATCATCGAAAGGTGAGGAACCCAGAAAAGGTGGCCACAAACCAGAGGACCCACATCACCAAGGGGTTGAGAGTGAGGTAGGTGTCTGGACGGGCATATTTAACACTCATTTCCCACCAGGAAGAGAAATTAACCAAAGGCTCAGCGTGCCCTGCCAGAAGCAGATTAGGGCCTGAAGCAGTCTTGCGGGTTTGCGGCCAGCTCACAAGAAAGCGAGTTGAAGAAAGGAGCTCAGGGGCCCTGTAATTCACAAACCTGGAGAGTTATAAATGACAGATAACGTCCAAAAATATATTGAAGTAAGGCTGCGAAGAGGACTTGAAAGCGGGGCAGAATTTCAGGAAACCGATTTCAGGAGGTAGACTGGATTTGCATTTAAAGCATAGGAAAAGAGGCAGAACATCGACAATGATGCACTTGGCAACAAAGGGCGTATGAGTTTGTTCCTGAATATATTCAGGAAAAAACACATACGCCCTTTTTGGCAAACCAAGCAAGCTTGCAATGGAAATCCGAACTACTATGAAGTGTCACTTCCCCCCGGTCTAAAGGGCCATCTGAGAAAAGTGTAAAATCCAGAAAGGCAAGACAGGCCATGGGGAAAAAGGAGCCTTGTTATGCTGATGGGTGGGATGTACATTGCCAACAGCCACTCTGGAGAAGTGTATGGTGTTTCCTGATACATCTGAAAAACAAAGCAACAGAGTCTAGGGCATTTCCACTTATGGTCCTATAGCTTAGGGAAATTAAAATCAAAAAGACACAGCCACCCCAAAATTTGGGACGGCTCTGTTTACAGGAACCTCTTCTACAGTACGAGTTAAATATCCCAGAGAACAAATAATTGATAAAGAAGTTGCGGTACTTACGTACAACAGAATACCACTCAGCAATGAAATCTGTGTCACCAGGCCTGTACCAGCATAATGAGTGGATTGAGGCATGATGATTCTAAGTGAAATAAGTCACACAGAAAAAGAAACATCATAAGGTATCACTAATGCACGGAATGTAAACTTGGCTACACATGAACTGAATTACAAAACAGAACAGGGTCTCAAGATTAGAAAACCAACTTATGCTTGCTTAAGGGGAAAGGTGAGTTAAGGGGGTGCTGCATAAAACCAGAGTTTGAAATTAGCACAGATACCGTTCCATAAGCCAAATATGTAATAGACAAGACCTACCCCCTGCTCAACGAAATGGACTCAACAATGAGGTATCACCTCACACCTGTTAGAATGGGCATCATCTGAAAATCTACAAACAACAAATGCTGGAAAGGGTGTGGAGAAAAGGAACCCTCTTCCACTATTGTTGGGAATATAAATTGATACATTCACTATGGAGAACAATATGGAGTTTCTTAAGAAACTAATAATAGAATTACCATATGATACAGCAATCCCAGGACTGGACATATACCCAGACAAAACCATAAATCAAAAAGAGACATTCACCGCAATGTTCATTGCATCACTATTTACAATATCGAGGTAATGGAAGCAACCTAAATGCCCACAGACAGACGAATGCATAAAGCTGTGGTACATATATAAAATGGAATATTACTAAGCCATGAAAGGAATGAAATTGGGTCATTTGTAGAGACGTCGATGGATCTAGAGACTGTCATACAGAGTGAAGTAAGTCAGAAAGAGAAAAACAAATCTTGTATATTCATGCATATATGTGGAACCTAGAAAAACTGTACAGATTAACCGTTTTGCAAGGCATAAATAGAGCAACAGATGTAGACAACAATCGTATGGACAACAAGGGGGGAAAGCTCTTGGAGGGGTGGTGGTGGGAGGAATTGAGAGATTGGGATTGGCATGTAAACATTTATATGTATAAAATAGATAACCAATGAGAACCTGCTGTATAAAAATATAAAATAAAATTCAAAATTAAAAAGAAATAAAATTTAAAAAATAAAACAGAAAAAACAATTATTCCCTTCACATACATGTATTTATATGAATAAATTATTTCCATGCTTATATCTGTAAATACAAAAAAGAGGAATAAAATCTACCTTGAACCAAAAACAAAAAAGAGAAAAAATAAAAACAGAACCCACCAGTTACTCAGAGGAAAACCGTATCAGGGCACTTGCTCCAGTTGTAAACAATTCTGAAGTTGGTCAGTGGTGGGGAATCGTCTCCCATTCAGCCAGCAGCCCCCACACAACAAGCGTCCTCATTGCAAAGCTGGGGCACTGTGCCGAGGCATCTGTGAGTAAACGTGAGCTGAGCCCCAGGCCAGTTGCTGCTGAACTGTTCCCGCCCTTCCCAGGTAAAACACCTGAATATATACAAGGACTTGAAAGCCTAGAGGAAGGGCCATGGAGCCACACGAGTGACAGCATGCCAGCTGACTTGGTGCCTGCAGGCCAGCCAGGATGGTCCTGGCCCTGGGTGCTCTTCTGGAAGATTTCCATTTCCCTGCCTGAGATACCCGTCCTGTCCCTGCCCCCACTGCTTTTTTCCTTCCTCACCTCTGCCCAGGGAGAAATTCCAGCAGCAGGTATGGGTGACACATCCTCTTCTTTAGCAGGTGGCAGCCTGGCAACTGCTGCAGAAAGTCCAGCAGAGCCCCACTCACACTGGGCCACCCACAAAGCCGTGGCCTCTCACTCCCTCCCACCAGCCCAGCCCCGAGACTGCTGACAGGGCAGAGAAAATGGCGTCAGGCACAGCTGCAGGGGCTTTTGCTGCCTGGAGTGGTATTTATATTGATCTCAACCCAGGCACACCTGGGGAGGGCTGGCCGGCATGGTAAGGCTGCCCAGGTAGCCAATCATCACCCCTCAGGGGCTCACAGTTGCAGAAAATGGAACTTGCTGAACCGGCCAGGTCCAAGGAACAGGTGTGGGCTCCTGAGAGTCAGGATAGACAAGGGGCTGCAGCTTTGGCTTGTTTTCTAATCATTTTATCTGGCCCATGAGTGGGAGACAACTTCAAGAAAACCCTCTCCTAATGAGAGGAACCCAGGAGTCAGGGAGAGGAGGGGTGGGTGGTGGTTGGAGACAGAGGCCTGGTGCCCTGGGTGCAGTGGAAGTCTCTGGAAGACCAGGTGGAGGGAGGCCACACAGAGTGATGCCCAGGGTCACAGACCTGTCGGAGCTGCTGTTTGTTAGTTCAAGTCCTGCTCTGAGGTGCTCTGTGTCAGCTCTGAGCGACAGGTGAGCTGGGGGTGCTCTTCAATGAGGGCTATGTGCACGGTTCCTGTGTGCCCAGCCCTGCCACGGTACCTGCAAGGGTAGCTCTGTATCCTGGGAGGGGCCTGACCATGAGAGCCCCGTGGGCTGGGTTGGGGGTGGGGTACCTGCCCAGGAGAGCTCCATATCCTGGGATTGGCCTGACCACGAGAGCCCCATGGGCTGCTGGGGACCTGGTAAAGGATGTCAGGACAGTCAGTGAAGCCACCGAGGATATACCTCCAGTTACTCCTGATTCCTACACCCTGCTGGTCATTCTACCAACCACCAGGACATGGTATTCTGTATTAGTCTTCAATGATGCCTTCTTTTGTATTCCATTAGTCCCAGAGTCACAAGAAATTTTGGCTTGTGAGTGGCAGGACTCAACATACAACTAAAACAATACTTCCGGGCCGTCTTGCCCCAAGGGTTCAAAAATTCCCACACCATCTTTGGGGAAAGCTTAGCTAACGACCGAAAAGTTCTACCTCTGGAAAAGGAAACCCTCCTTCAATATGCAGACGACATTCTGATCGCCAGCCCTACTAAGGAGGCCTCTGAACTACCAAGCCAATAAAGGATAGAAGTTGTCCAAGAAAAAGCTCAAATATCACAGACTGCAGTGACCTGCCTGGGCTTCATTCTCACACAAGGTCAGAGAAGCCCATCCCAGGAAAGGGAAGAAACCATTTGCAGCCTTACCCCTTTCTAAAACTAGAAGACAGCTTAGGGGTTCCTGGGGAGGCCAGGGTTTGCTGCTTCTGGATCCCTAACTACAGTCTACTAGCTGGGCCTCTATATGAAACACTGAAAGGAAAAGATGATGATCCTTTTGAACAGAATCCAGAAGTGGCCTTTCAAGAATGGAAAGAGCAGTCAATTCAGACCCTTGCCCTGGAACTCCCTAATTGAGCTAAACCCTTTGACCTTTCCATTCCCGGTGAAAGGTGAATCGCCATTGGAGAATTAGTGCAAAAACTGGGACCACTTGAAATGGAACAACGCAAGAATGCCATCCAGGTAGGATAAACTACAGTCACCAAGGGGCTTGGCCCACTGCCACATCTGGCCAAGATACTGGCGGTATCTAAAAACCTGGAAATCAGCAGCCCAAAAGGCCACCTCCCTCCTAAGGGAAAAGGACCCCACGTGGTGATCCTAATCACCAACCATGCCCTGAAGTTGCAGGGTTCGCTCCGTGGGCACACCGACCTCGAGTGAGGAGGCCCTCCAACTCCAACATCCAGAGAGATAACCGGGGGCAACAGGGCACCATGACGACTCGTGTGAACATCACTTGACCTGGAGTTTCTCTCATAAAACAACAATAGTGTGTCCCGAAGGAGTAGACTACTGCTTGCAGGACTTCCTGCACCCAGAGGGGAGCTAATAATCTTGGCGGGGGAACCGTATATCACACTGTCACCATAGAAAAGCCTACAGACACCGTGATGATGGTGGCCAATAAGACCGGCTGGACTCCTGTTTACTTCAAAAGGCTGTTAACTCAGTGGCCATCATGGTCCTTGATCACCACTGACCCTGGACTGTCTGGGAGTTGAGCGGGCAGGGCTCTGACACCTGGTGCTGTTTTTACGTTAATTCAGGGACCTAATTGAAGAAAGAGCAGACTACTGGTCAGAGCATCTAGGCTGGCAGAAACGGTCAGCCTAAGGTGGCCGAACAAACGTGGGGCGGGGTGAAACCGGCCCCCACAGCGTCTCTGCACATCTCTTTCCTGGACCCTTAAAGGTCATTAGAATCTATAACACTTCCAATGCTGGTGCTCAGGCGGACGAGCAGGGAGGCAGGGGTCCTGGGGCCAATCAACGTCACCTGGAGGCTGCTGGGGAGAAGTTCTGACCCTCGTCCCCTGGTATGAGGGCTCCCAACTCAGCACTCAGCAGTTACAGAAGAAGGGTCTGCACCCTCAGCACTCCAAGAATGAGGAACGGGACAAAAGGCAGAGGAGGGGTTTGTCCCCAGCAAAGCCCATTAAAAATCCCTGGGAGATAAAAATAGAATGTGGGCAATAAAGTCAAGTCTGACCTTTTTTATCCTTTGTGCTTTGTCTAATTTCACGTGCTCCTAGGGTCCCGCATGCAGAGGTTCCACACCCGGCACTTCAGACCAGATTTCCTGGTGCAGAATGGCTGGGTCGACACCTCAGCTCCTGGGGCCCAGTGCAGACTCCGAGATATAGAGCCTGAGCTGCAGCCAACCCGGCCCTTGAGAGCTCCGCCCCCTCCCTCCCACTGACTCTGACAGGATCTCTACACAGCAGCCCAGCCCACAGCCCACGGGGTAGTGCATGCTCTCACCTCTCCATTCTCTGATGAAAATATAAAGTTTCCTTTGCTTGGGAACCAAACTCAGTCTCGATCTGTTGGCCCCAATGACACTGGGCAGGGGGACCCTTGTTGGGGTCCACTCTGGAGGATCAGTAACAGAAATTGAGACTATTGTAACTTCAATGAACAGATGTGTGAGCCAAAATGTAGTTAACATAGAACAGTTTATAAGGCTCGGGTAAAATAAGATGTTTCTAACACTTCCATTTGATATTTCCATCACTTTATTATAAGCAAGTTCAGTGAAAAGGTTTGTCTTATTTGTCAGGTCAATATTAGAGAAATGAAGTGATTTCTTTCCAAGGATGTACATCTAATAATCTTGGTTAAAGCTTCAATCTTGTTTTAAATGCTTTTCCATTGAAAATGATACCTCTCTTTCAGCTCCCCCATTTCTGAGAAGTATAAAATCTTATAATTTATTATTACCAAAGGGGAAAGGTGGGAGGAGGGATAAATTAACAGTTTGGAATTAACACATACACACTGCTATGTATAAAATAGATCATCAACAAGGAACTACTGTATAGCACAGGGAACTACACTCAATATTGTGCAATAACCTATAAGGGGAAATAATCGGAAAAAGAACAGATATTTTTATTGACATCATCTATCAATGACAGTTAAAGTGTAACCTAAGGGAAGCCAGTGGTGAGTGCTTCTGACCCTGAAGACTTCAGTCATCTAAAGTTTGCACTCTGCCTACTTCCCAAGGCCCTTAATGAACATATGTGTAGCCGTAGCTTAAAAAACTCCCCAGTTTGGGTTTCGGGGAGACACTGATTTTGAAAAAGCCCTGGTGTTCTCCTTACATGAATGGGACTCTTCCTACTGCTAAAACATGTCTGTCACATCCAGAGGATGGTATACCGTCTGATCGGGAAGAGTTTGGAAAAGGCATCTCATCTCCTCATCTCCTGGTGCTCGGGTTCACCCCTCCAGCGTCTTTACTAACAGTCTCCCCACTTGGAGATGTCAACACTGTCAACATCCTGTTGCGTACAGTTTGGAATTTGTCCAGAGGATGAAGCGGAAGGATGAGGAACAATGAGAGACAAGTCCTAGGTGTTCAGACAGGCACATGTCACTCTAATTTCCCATCAGGAAGATGAATTGACCAAAGGCTAGGGTTGCCCATGGAAACAGTATAGGGCTTGAGGAAATCCCACTGCTTTGTGGCCAGTTCCCATAAACACAAGTTGAACAATGGAACTCAGGGGCAGTAAAATTCACGAAACTGCAGAGTTGAAAATATCTATCACTGAAAAATGTCTTGAGGAAAGTCAGAGAAAAGGATTGGCAAGCAAGGGAGAATGGCAGGAAAGGGATTTGAGGAGGTAGAAAGGACTCGCCATTAAGCACAAGAAAAGGGGCTGAACATTGCCGACATTGCAGTTGGCCAAAAAGGCTGTATGTGTTTTTTTCTGTATATATTCAAGAAAAGGGCATACACTTTTTTAGCCAACCAAACAGGTGGGCACTGGAAATCAATACTACAAAAGATATCACTTCGCATCAGTCAGAAGAGCCATCCTCATAAAGTGTAAACGCCAGAAATGCAGGACAGGGCAAGGAGAAGAGGGAGCCCTGTGAGGCTTATAGTGGAAATGTATATTGCCAACGGCCATTCTGGAGAAGTGTATTGTGTTTACTAAAGCATCTAAAAAATGAGCTACAGAGCATAGGGCACTTGCACTCATGGGCGTATATCTTGGGAAAAACAAAAATCGAGAGGACACAGGCACCCCAATGTTTACTGCCCCTCTGTTTAAAAGATCCTCGACTAGGATATAACTTAAATGTCTCTGGAGGGAAAAAATGGATAGAGATGTGGTACTTATGTAGAGTGGAATATTACTCAGCCTGGAAATCAATGAAATATGGCCAGTTGTAACAACTCCGGAGGAGTTACGTATGATCATTCTAAGTGACATAATTCAAAAAGAAAAAGACACATATCATAAGATATCACTTAAAGGTGGAATCCAAAATGGCTACACATGAAATAAATTACAAAACAAAAACATAGTCAAATATGTAGAAAATACGCGTGAGGCTGCTAAACGGGAAAGGTGGGGAGGGGTGAGGCATCATCCAGGAGGTTGAAATTAGCAAAGATACCATTCCAAATACCAAACTGATAATCAACAAGGCCTACACGGTAGCTAAAAGAACTGCACTCAGCACACTCAAGTCACCGGAAAAGAATATCTATGACTGGTAAGAATCTGAAAAAGAATTTATTGATGTCTCTCTGTACGTGAATCAAGTGGATGTACAGCAGCAAGAAACAGAGCTTTGAAAATCAGCTGTAACCAATATAGTAATAAATTGAAAAAAATAAACGACAGAGAGACAGAGAAAACCTCTTACAACTTTTCCTCAGGGACGGTGATGCAACATGGATTGAACACATCTAGACCCACAGCAGGATGAGACATAAGGCTGGAAACTGTTCGCGCTAAGAGAAATGTGAGGTTGGGTGAGGAAATGCACACCCTTTAAAGTAATACTACCTGGTACCCATTCAATGGGTCCCAAATCTGCAGGTTCAAGGAATCTTCCTACAGCTAAAACATGCATGGAAAACCCAGAGGACTGTACACCATGTGATCGGGAGATGTGTCTAAAATGCACCTCATTTATCCTCTCCTGGTGCTCCTGTTCATCATTCCAGCCACGTTACTTAGAATCTCCCCACTTAGAGAATCAGCACATTTAAACTTCTGTTTCACACATTTTGCAAATTGTGAGGAGGATGAACGGGAACAGGGGGAACCAATGAGAGAATAGTTGTAGGGGTTTGGACGGGCACATGTCACTCTAATTTCCCATTAAGAATAAGAATTAAAAAAAGGCTCAGCCCGCCTCGCCAGAGCCAAAATAGGGCCTGAAGCAATCCTGCGGTTTTGAGGCCAGCTCACAAAAGAGCAACTTAAAAAATGGAGCTCAGGGTCACTGCAATTCACAAACCTGCAGAGTTATAAATGAAAACTAACGTCCAAAAATATGTTGAGGTAAGGCAAAGAAGAGGATCTGAATGCAAGACAGAATTGCAAGAAACAGATTTCAAGAGATAGATTGGACTCGCCTTTAAAGCACATGAAAAGCGGCAGAATTTCGACAACGATGCAGTTGGCCCAAAAGGGAGTATGCGTTTTTTCCTGAATATATCCAGGAAAAAACGCATACGCACTTTATGGGCAACCAAGCAAGCAAGCAATGCAAATGTGCACAACAAAGAAGTCTCATTTCCCACCGGTCAAAAGGGCCATCCGAAAAAATTGTAAACACCAGAAATGCAGGACAGGCCATGGAGAACAGGGAGCCTTTATACGCTGATGGACAGTGTGTGAACTGCCGAGAGCCACTCTGGAGAAGTGTATGGTGGTTCCTAAATCATCTAAAAAACAGAGTGACAGAGCATAGGGCACTTCCAATCACGGGAGTATATCTAGGGAAGTCTAAAAATCAACAAGACACAAGCACACCACAGTTTAGGGCTACTCTGTTTACAAGAACCTCAACTTCAGTACACCTTAAATATCCCAGGAAAGAGAACAATGGATAAAGAAAATGTGGTACTTATGTACAATGGAATATCTCTTCACCATGAAATCAATGTAATAAGGCTAGTAGAAGGATAAAGAGTGGATTGAGGTCCGATAATACTACTTGAAATAAGTCAAACAGAAAAAGAAACATATCATAAGATATCACTTATAGAGGGAGGATAAATATGGCTGCACAAAAAATTAATTACAAAACAGAACAGTGTCTCACATTTAGAAAACACACTTATGTCAGCTTAAGGGGAAAGGAGAGGTGGGGTGATGCATAAAACCAGAGTTTGAAATTAGCACAGATACCGTTCAATAAACCAAATAGGTATCAGACAAGATCTACACCTTGCTCAATGAACTGGCCTCAACACACCCTATACACCGCAGAGAAATATATCTGAGTAATAAGAATCTTAAAACCCATGTATTGATATCTCTCCATAAGGGAATCAAGTGTGCACAGAGCGGCACAAACACAGTAGTGAAAATGAGCTAAACCCCTTTATAGAAATAAATTTTAAAACCAAAACGCAGAAACAATGAAAGAGAGAAAAATTCTTACAAAATTCGCTCAGGGGCTGTGATGCAACCTGGAATGACCACATATAAACCCACAGCTGGATAAGACATAAGGCTGGACACTTGGGGCTGAAAGGATTGGTGAGCTTTGGTGAGCAACTGCCGAAAGTTTAATGCAATACTTCATGCTACTTATTCCAAGGGTCCCAACACTCCAAGTTGAAGGGAATCTTCCTAGAGCTAAACCATGCATGGGAAATCCAGCGGATGGTATACCATATGATCGGGAAAGGTTTCTAAAATGCACCTCATTTTCCTCTCCTGGGGCTCCGGATCAACATTCCAGCCACTTTACTAACAACATCTCCACATGGAGAGTCAATGCCTTTAAGTTCCGGAATCGCACAGTCTGCAGTTAGTGCGGAAAATGAATGGGAATAGGGGGAACCAGTGAGAAAATAGCTGTAGCGGTTTCAATGGGCACATGTCACTCTAATTTCACATCAGGAAGAAGAATTAACCAAAGGCAGAGCAAGGCGCCCCAGAAGAAGAATACGGCCTGAAGAAATCCTGTGGATATGAGGCAAGATCACAAAAATAAGAGCTGAAAAATGGAGCTAAGGGCCATTGCAATTCAAAAACCTGCAGAGTTATGAAGGCCAACTATTTTCCAAAAGTATATTGACATAAGGCTATGAAGAGGCACTGAGAGCAAGGCAGAACTGCAGGAAACCAATTGCAGGAGGTAGAATGGAATTGCATGTAAAGCATAGGAAAAGAGGCAGAACGTCCACAATGATGCACTTGGCCAAAAAGGGCGTATGCGTTTTTTCCTGAATATATTCAGGAAGAAACGCATACGCCCTTTCTGGCCAACCAAGCAAACTCGCAAACGAAATCTGCACTACAATGAAGTCTCACTTCACCCCGGTCAAAGGGCCATCTGAAAAAAGTGTAAAATCCAGAAAGGCAGGACAGGCCATGGAGAACTGGGAGCCTTGTTATGCTGATGGGCGGGATGTAAATTGCCAGCAGCCACTATGGAGAAGTGTATGGTGTTTCCTGAAACATCCAAAAAACAAAGCAACAGAGCCTAGGGCACTTCCACTTATGGTCCTATAGCTTAGGGAAATTAAAATCAAAAAGACACAGCCACCCCAAAGTTTGGGCCGGCTCTGTTTACAAGAACCTCGTTTACGGTACAAGTTCAATATCACAGAAAGCGAAAAATGGATAAAGAAGTTGTGGTACTTACGTACAATGCAATATCACTCAGCAATGAAATCTATGTCATCAGGCCCGTAGCAGCATAATGAGTGGATTCAGGTACGATGATTCTAAGTGAAATAAGTCACACAGAAAAAGAAACATCATAAGATATCACTACTACACGGAATGTAAACTTGGCCAGACAAGAACTGAATTACAAAACAGAACAGGGCCTCAAATGTAGAAAACCAACTTATGCTTGCTTAAGGGGAAAGGTGAGTTGGGGTGCTTCATAAAACCAGAGATTGAAATTAGCACAGATACCGTTCCATAAGGCAAATATGTAATAGACAAGAGCTACTCCTTGCTCAACGAAGTGGACTCAACACCCCATATTAAACGCCTAAGAATATACCTGACTAGTAAGAATCTTAAAACCTATGGATTTATATGTCTCCGAAAGAGAATCAAGTGTGTGTACAGCGGCATAAGCGCAGCAGTGATAGGATTGGTGAGGTTCGGTGAGCAAATGCAGACCCTTTGAAGTCATATTGCATGGTACCCATTCCATGGGTCTCAACTCTCCAGGTTTAAGGGATTCTTCCTTCAGCTAAAACATGCATGTGGAACCCAGAGTATGATCCACCGTGTGATCGGAAAACGTGTTCAAATGTGTCTCAGTTTTCGTCCCCTGGTACTCGGGTGCAACATTCCAGATGCTTTACTAACACTCTCCCCACTTGGAGTGTCAGTGACTTTAACCTCCTGTTTGGCCCAGTTTGCAATTTCTGTGGAAAATGAACAGGAATAGGGAGAACCAATGAGAGACTAGGTGGAGGTGTCCGGACGGGCAAATTTAACTCTCATTTCCCACCAGGAAGAGGAATTAACCAAAGGCTCAGCGTGCCATGCTGGAACCACACTAGGGCCCGAAGCAATCCTGCGGTGTTGCGGCCAGCTCACAAGAAAGCGAGTTGAAGAAAGGAGCTCAGGGGCACTGTAATTCACAAACCTGCAGAGTTATAAATGACAGCCATCTTCCAAAAATATATTAAAGTAAGGCTGCCAAGAGGAGTTGAAAGTGGGGCAGAATTGCAGGAAACCGATTTCAGGATGTAGACTGGAATTGCATGTAAAGCATAGGAAAAGAGGCAGAATGTCCACAATGATGCACTTGGTCAAAAAGGGCGTATGCGTTTTTTCCTGAATATATTCAGGAAAAAACGCATACGCGCTTTTTGGCCAACCAAGCAAGCTTGCAAAGGAAATCTGCACTACAATGAAGTCTCACTGCCCCCCGGTCAAAAGGGCTATCTGAACAAAGTGTAAAATCCAGAAAGGCAGGACAGGCCATGGAGAACTGGGAGCCTTGTTATGCTGATGGGCGGCATGTAAATTGCCAACAGCCACTCTGGAGAAGTGTATGGTGTTTCCTGAAACATCCAAAAAACAAAGCAACAGAGCCTAGGGCACTTCCACTTATGGTCCTATAGCTTAGGGAAATTAAAATCCAAAAGACACAGCCACCCCAAAGTTTGGGACGGCTCTGTTTACAAGAACCTCGTTTACAGTACAAGTTCAATATCACAGAAAGCGAAAAATGGATAAAGAAGTTGTGGTACTTACGTACAATGCAATATCACTCAGCAGTGAAATCTATGTCATCAGGCCCGTAGCAGCATAATGAGTGGATTCAGGTATGATGATTCTAAGAGAAATAAGTCACACAGAAAAAGAAACATCATAAGATATCACTACTACACGGAATGTAAACTTGGCTACACAGGAACTGAATTACAAAACAGAACAGGGTGTCAAATGTAGAAAACCAACTTATGCTTGCTTAAGGGGAAAGGTGAGTTGGGGTGCGGCATAAAATCAGAGATTGAAATTAGCACAGATACTGTTCCATAAGCCAAATATGTAATAGACAAGAGCTACTCCTTGCTCAACGAAGTGGACTCAACACCCCATATTAAACGACTAAGAATATACCTGACTAGTAAGAATCTTAAAACCTATGGATTTATATGTCTCCGAAAGAGAATCAAGCGTGTGTACAGTGTCATAAACGCAGCAGTGATAGGATTGGTGAGGTTCGGTTAGCAAATGCAGACTCTTTGAAGTCATATTGCATGGTACCCATTCCATGGGTCTCAACTCTCCAGGTTTAAGGGATTCTTCCTTCAGCTAAAACATGCATGTGGAACCCAGAGTATGATCCACCGTGTGATCGGGAAACGTGTTCAAATGTGTCTCAGTTTTCGTCCCCTGGTACTCGGGTGCAACATTCCAGACGCTTTACTAACACTCTCCCCACTTGGAGAGTCAGTGCCTTTAACCTCCTGTTTGGCCCAGTTTGCAATTTCTTCGGAAGATGAACAGGAATAAGGAGAAGCAATTGGAGACTATCTGTAGGTGTCTGGACGGGCAAATTTAACTCTCATATCCCACCAGGAAGAGGAATTAACCAAAGGCTCCGTGTGCCATGCTGGAACTAGATTAGGGCCTGAGGAGATCCTGCGGTGTTGCGGCCAGCTCACAAGAAAGCGAGTTGAAGAAAGGAGCTCAGGGACACTGTAATTCAGAAACCTGCGGAGTTATAAATGACAGCTATCATCCAAAATTATACTGAAGTAAGGCTGCGAAGAGGACTTGAATGTGGGGCAGAATTGCTGGAAACTGATTTCAGAACGTACACGGGAGTAGCTCTTAAAGCATAGGAAAAGAGACAGAACTTGGAAAATAATGCACTTGGCAAAAAAGGGCATATGTGTTTTATCCAGAGCTCTCATAACTGAGGGGAGGAGATTCCCAGCAGGCTCCAAGTGCCACCTGAGGGCTCACATTGCCAAGGCAACGTGAGCATGCCAGGCAGGAGTTACCTCACAGCAGAGGTCCCACCTCACAGAAGGGTGAGAAACCCAGCCAACATCAGACTCTCACCAGAGGGCCCACATCACCAAGGGGATGGGAACCAGGCAGGAGTGTCTTCACATCAGTGGGGCCACATCATCGAAAGCTGAGGTACTCAGCACATGTGTCCTCAAACCAGAGGACCCACATCACCAAGGACCTCGGAGTGAGGCAGGCAGGAGTAGCCTCACAACACTGGGCACATAGAATAAAAAAGTGAGGAATCCAGCAGTTGGAACCTCCCAGCAGGCGGCCCAGAGCACCGAGGCTATGGGATCCAGGCCACAGTGAACTCACAGAAGAGGGCCCATGTCATGAAACTGAGCAACCCAGCCATTGGGACCTCAGAGCAGGAGGCCCACATCCCCATGGGGATGGAATTCTGGTAGGAGTGTCCTCGCACCACTGAGAACGTATCAGAAAATTTTGGGCGACCAGCAGTTAGGGCCTGACGCCAGAGGACCCTCATCACCAAGGGAAGGAGGCTCCCAGCAGGCTCCAACTGCCACCAGAGGGCTGACGTCACCAAGGCGATGTGTGCCAACCAGGCACGAATGACCTCACAGCAGAGGGCCCACCTCACAGAAGGGTGAGGAACACAGCCAGGATCAGACTCTCACCAGAGGGCCCACATCACCAAGGGGATGGGAACCAGGCAGGAGTGTCCCCACACCAGTGGGACAACATCATCGAAAGGTGAGGATCCCAGCACATGTGTCCTCAAACCAGAGGAACCACATCACCAAGGGGTTCGGAATGAGGCTGGCAGGACTGGCCTCACAACACAGGGTCCATAGAATATAAAAGTTGAGGAATCCAGCAGTTGGAACCTCCCAGCAAGTGGCCCAGAGCACCGAGGCTATGGGATCCAGGCCGCAGTGAACTCACAGCAGAGGGCCCACATCATGAACCTGTGAGCAGCCCAGCTGTTGGGACCTCAGAACAGAAGGCCCACATCCCCATTGGGATGGGAACCTGGCAGGAGTGGCTTTGCACCACTTAGCACATATCAGAAAATGTTAGGAGCCCAGCAGTTAGGGCCTGATGCCAGGGGGCCCTCATAACTGAGGGGAGGAGACTCCCAGCAGGTTCCAACTGCCAACAGAGGGACCACGTCTACAAGGTGGCATGCGCCAGCCAGGCAGTAGTGACCTCACAGCAGAGGGCCTATCTCACAGAAGGGTGAGGAACCGAGGCAGGATGAGACTCTCACCAGAGGGCCCACAACACCAAGGGGATGGGAACCAGTCAGGACTGTCCTCCCACCAGTGGGGCCACATCATCGAAAGGTGAGGAACCCAGCACATGTGGCCTCATATCAGAGGACATACATCACAAAGGGGATGGGAGTGAGGCAGGTAGGAGTAGCCTAAAAACAGAGGGCCCAAAGAATAAAAAAAGTGAGGAATCCAGCATTTGGAACCTCCCAGCAGGCGGCCGAGAGCACAGAAGCTATGGGATGCAGGCAGGAGTTAACTAACACCAGAGAGCCCACATCATGAAACTGTGAGCAACCCAGGCATTGGGACCTCAGAGCAGAAAGCCCACATCCCCATGGGGATGGGAACCTGACAGGAGTGTCCTGGCATCACTGGGCTCACATCAGAAAACGTGGGGAGCCCAGCAGTTAGAGCCTGATGCTAGAGGGCCGTCATCACCGAGGGCAGGAGGCTCCCAGCAGGTTCCATGTGCCAACAGAGGGCCCACGTCGCCAAGGTGATGTGTGCAAGTCAGGCAGGATTGACCTCACAGCAGAGGGCCTACCTCACAGAAGAGTGAGGAACCCAGCCAGGATAAGACTGTCACCAGAAGGCCCACATCACCAAGGGGATGGGAACCAGGCAGGAGTGTCCTCACACCAGTGGGGCCACATCATTGAAAGTTGCCTAACCCAGCACATGTGGCCTCAAACCAGAAGACCCACATCACGAAGGGGTTGCGAGTGAGGCAGGCAGGAGGAGCATCACAACACAGGACCCATAGAATACAAAAGTTGAGGAATCGAGCAGTTGGAACCTCCCAGCAGGCAGCCAAGACCACAGAGGCTATGGGATCCAGGCCACAGTGAACTAACACCAGAGAGCCCACATCATGAAATTGTGATCAACCCAGCCGTTGGAACCTCAGAGCAGAAGGCCCACATCCCCATGGGGATGGGAACCTAAGAGGAGTGCTTGAGCAACACTGGGCTCACTAAGAAAAGTTGGGGAGCCCAGCAGTTAGGGCCTGACGTCAGAGGGCCCTCATCACAGAGCTGAGGAGGTTCCCAGCAGGGTCCAATTGCCACCAGAGGGCTCATGTCAACAAGGCGAGGTGAGCAACCCAGGCAAGAGTTACCTGATAGTAGAGGGCCCACCTCACAGATGGGTGAGGAACCCAGCCAGGATCAGACTCTCACCAGAGGGCCCACATCACAAAGGGGATGGGACCCAGTCAGGATTATCCTCACACCAGTGGGGCCTCATCATCTTAAGGTGAGGAACCCAGCACATGTGTCCTCAAACCAGAGGACCCACATCACCAAGGGCCTTGGAGTGAGGCAGGCAGGAGTAGCCTCACAACACAGGGCACATAATATAAAAAACGTGAGGATTCCAGCATTTAGACCTTCCAGCAGGCGGCCCAGAACACCGAGGCTATGGGATCCAGGCCACAGTGAACTCACAGCAGAGGGCCCACATCACAAAACTGTGAGCAACCCAGGAGTTGAGACCTCAGCGCAGAAGGACCACATCCCCATGGGAATGGGAACCTGGCTGGAGTGTCCTCGCACCACTGGGCGCACATCAGAAAATGTGGGGAGCCCACCATTTAGGGCCTGACGCCAGAGGGCCGTCATCACCGAGAGGAGGAGGCGCCCTGCACGCTCCAACTGCCACCAGAGGGCTCACGTCTCCAAGGTGACGTGTGCCAGCCAGGCAGGAGTGACCTCACAGCAGAGGGCCTACCTCACAGAACGTTGAGGAACCCAGCCAGGATTAGACTCTCGCCAGAGGGCCCACCTCACCAAGGGGATGGGAACCAGGCAGGAGTGTCCTCACACGAGTGGGGTCACATCATCGAAAGGTGAGGAACGCAGCACATGTGGCCTCAAGCCATAGGACAGTCATCACCAAGGGGCTGGCAGTGAGGCAGGCAGGAGGAGCCTCACAACAGAGGGCACATAGAATAAAAAAGTTGAGGAATCCAGCAGTTGGAACCTCCCAGCAGGCGGCTCAGAGCACCGATGATAAGGGATCCTTGCCGGAGTGAACTCACAGCAGAGGGCCCACATCTTGGTACTGTGAGCAAGCCAGCCGTTTTGACCTCAGAGCAGAAGGCCCATATCGCCATGGGGATGGGAACCTGGCAAGAGTCTCCTCACTCACTTGGCGCACATCAGAAAATGTGGGGAGCCCAGCAGTTATGGCCTAAGGCAAGAGGGCCCTCATCACCGAGGGGAGGAGGATCCCAGCACACTCCAACTGCCACCAGAGGGCCCACGTCGCCAAGGTGACGTGTGCCAGACAGGCATGATTGACCTCACAGCAGAGGGTCCACCTCACAGAAGGGTGAGGAACCCAGCCAGGATCAGACTCTCACCTGAGGGCCCACATCAGCAAGGGGATGGGAACCAGTCAGGACTGTCTTCCCTCCAGTGGGGTCACATCATCGAAAGGTGCGGAACCCAGCACATGTGGCCTCAAATCAGAGGACACATATCACAAAGGGAATGGGAGTGAGGCAGGCAGGAGTAGCCTAAAAACAGAGGGCCCAAAGAATAAGAAAGGTGAGGAATCCAGCAGTTGGAACCTCCCAGCAGGCGGCCCAGAGCACAGAAGCTATGGGATGCAGGCAGGAGTGAACTAATACCAGAGAGCCCACATCATGAAACTGTGAGCAACCCAGGCTTTGGGACCTCAGAGCAGAAGGCCCACATCCCAATGGGGATGTGAACCTGGCTGGAGTGTCCTCGCACCACTGGGCGCACATCACAAAATGTGGGGAGCCCAGCAGTTAGGGCCTGACGCCAGAGGGCCCTCATCACCGAGGAGAGGAGGCTCCCAGCAGGCTCCAAGTGCCACCAGAGGGCTCATGTCCACAAGGCGAGGTGAGCAAGCCAGGCAGGAGTGACCTCACAGCAGACGGCCCACCTCACAGATGGGTGAGGAACCCAGCCAGGATCAGACTCTCAACAGAGGGCCCACATCACCAAGGGGATGTGAACCAGGCAGGAGTCTCCTAAGACCATTGGTCCCACATCATCGAAAGGTGAGGAACCCAGCACATGTGGCCTCAAACCAGACGACACACATCACGAAGGGGCTGGGAGTGAGGCAGGCAGGAGGATCCTCACAACAGAGGGCCCAAAAAATTAAAAAAGTGAGGAATCCAGCAGTTGGAACCTCCCAGCAGGCGGCCAAGAGCACAGAGGCTATGGGATCCAGGCCTCTGTGAACACCAGAGAGCCCACATCATGAAAATGTGAACAACCCAGCCGTTGGGACCTCAGAGCAGAAGGCCCACATCTCCATGGAGATGGGATCCTAAGAGGAGTGCCAAAGCATCACTGGGCTCCCTAAGAAAAGTTGGTGAGCCCAGCAGTTAGGGCCTGACGCAAGAGGGCCCTCATCACCGGGGGGAGGAGATTCCCAGCACGCTCCAACTGCCACCACACGGCTGACTTCACCAAGGCAATGTGTGCCAGCCATGCAGGAGTGACCTATCAGCAGAGGGTCTCCCTCACAGGTGGGTGAGGAACAAAGCCAGGAACAGACTCTCACCAGGGGGTCCACATAACCACGTGGATGAGAACCAGGCAGGAGTGTCCTCACACTAGTGGGGCCACATCATCGAAAGGTGAGGAACCCAGAAAAGGTGGCCACAAACCAGAGGACCCACATCACCAAGGGGTTGAGAGTGAGGTAGGTGTCTGGACGGGCATATTTAACACTCATTTCCCACCAGGAAGAGAAATTAACCAAAGGCTCAGCGTGCCCTGCCAGAAGCAGATTAGGGCCTGAAGCAGTCTTGCGGGTTTGCGGCCAGCTCACAAGAAAGCGAGTTGAAGAAAGGAGCTCAGGGGCCCTGTAATTCACAAACCTGGAGAGTTATAAATGACAGATAACGTCCAAAAATATATTGAAGTAAGGCTGCGAAGAGGACTTGAAAGTGGGGCAGAATTTCAGGAAACCGATTTCAGGAGGTAGACTGGATTTGCATTTAAAGCATAGGAAAAGAGGCAGAACATCGACAATGATGCACTTGGCCAAAAAGGGCGTATGCGTTTTTTCCTGAATATATTCAGGAAAAAACGCATACGCCCTTTTTGGCCAACCAAGCAAGCTTGCAAAGGAAATCTGCACTACAATGAAGTCTCACTGCCCCCCGGTCAAAAGGGCTATCTGAAAAAAGTGTAAAATCCAGAAAGGCAGGACAGGCCATGGAGAACGGGAGCCTTGTTATGCTGATGGGCGGGATGTACATTGCCAACAGCCACTCTGGAGAAGTGTATGGTGTTTCCTGAAACATCCAAAAAACAAAGCAACAGAGCCTAGGGCACTTCCACTTATGGTCCTATAGCTTAGGGAAATTAAAATCAAAAAGACACAGCCACCCCAAAGTTTGGGCCGGCTCTGTTTACAAGAACCTCGTTTAGGGTACAAGTTCAATATCACAGAAAGCGAAAAATGGATAAAGAAGTTGTGGTACTTACGTACAATGCAATATCACTCAGCAATGAAATCTATGTCATCAGGCCCGTAGCAGCATAATGAGTGGATTCAGGTACGATGATTCTAAGTGAAATAAGTCACACAGAAAAAGAAACATCATAAGATATCACTACTACACGGAATGTAAACTTGGCCAGACAAGAACTGAATTACAAAACAGAACAGGGCCTCAAATGTAGAAAACCAACTTATGCTTGCTTAAGGGGAAAGGTGAGTTGGGGTGCTTCATAAAACCAGAGATTGAAATTAGCACAGATACCGTTCCATAAGGCAAATATGTAATAGACAAGAGCTACTCCTTGCTCAACGAAGTGGACTCAACACCCCATATTAAACGCCTAAGAATATACCTGACTAGTAAGAATCTTAAAACCTATGGATTTATATGTCTCCGAAAGAGAATCAAGCGTGTGTACAGCGGCATAAGCGCAGCAGTGATAGGATTGGTGAGGTTCGGTGAGCAAATGCAGACCCTTTGAAGTCATATTGCATGGTACCCATTCCATGGGTCTCAACTCTCCAGGTTTAAGGGATTCTTCCTTCAGCTAAAACATGCATGTGGAACCCAGAGTATGATCCACCGTGTGATCGGAAAACGTGTTCAAATGTGTCTCAGTTTTCGTCCCCTGGTACTCGGGTGCAACATTCCAGATGCTTTACTAACACTGTCCCCACTTGGAGTGTCAGTGACTTTAACCTCCTGTTTGGCCCAGTTTGCAATTTCTGTGGAAAATGAACAGGAATAGGGAGAACCAATGAGAGACTAGGTGGAGGTGTCCGGACGGGCAAATTTAACTCTCATTTCCGACCAGGAAGAGGAATTAACCAAAGGCTCAGCGTGCCATGCCGGAACCACACTAGGGCCCGAAGCAATCCTGCGGTGTTGCGGCCAGCTCACAAGAAAGCGAGTTGAAGAAAGGAGCTCAGGGGCACTGTAATTCACAAACCTGCAGAGTTATAAATGACAGCCATCTTCCAAAAATATATTAAAGTAAGGCTGCCAAGAGGAGTTGAAAGTGGGGCAGAATTGCAGGAAACCGATTTCAGGAGGTAGACAGGAATTGCATGTAAAGCATAGGAAAAGAGGCAGAATGTCCACAATGATGCACTTGGCCAAAAAGGGCGTATGCGTTTTTTCCTGAATATATTCAGTAAAAAACGCATACGCCCTTTTTGGTCAACCAAGCAAGCTTGCAAAGGAAATCTGCACTACAATGAAGTCTCACTGCCCCCCGGTCAAAAGGGCCATCTGAAAAAAGTGTAAAATCCAGAAAGGCAGGACAGGCCATGGAGAACTGGGAGCCTTGTTATGCTGATGGGCGGGATGTAAATTGCCAACAGCCACTCTGGAGAAGTGTATGGTGTTTCCTGAAACATCCAAAAAACCAAGCAACAGAGCCTAGGGCATTTCCACTTATGGTCGTATAGCTTAGGGAAATAATAATCAAAAAGACACAGCCTCCCCAAAGTTTGGGATGGCTCTGTTTACAAGAACCTCGTTTACGGTACAAGTTGAATATCACAGAAAGCGAAAAATGGATAAAGAAATTGTGGTACTTACGTACAATGCAATATCACTCAGCAAAGAAATCTATGTCATCAGGCCCGTGACAGCATAATGAGTGGATTCAGGTATCATGATTCTAAGAGAAATAAGTCACACAGAAAAAGAAACATCATAAGATATCACTACTACACGGAATGTAAACTTGGCTACACAGGAACTGAATTACAAAACAGAACAGGGTGTCAAATGTAGAAAACCAACTTATGCTTGCTTAAGGGGAAAGGTGAGTTGGGGTGCGGCATAAAATCAGAGATTGAAATTAGCACAGATACTGTTCCATAAGCCAAATATGTAATAGACAAGAGCTACTCCTTGCTCAACGAAGTGGACTCAACACCCCATATTAAACGCCTAAGAATATACCTGACTAGTAAGAATCTTAAAACCTATCGATTTATATGTCTCCGAAAGAGAATCAAGTGTGTGTACAGTGTCATAAACGCAGCAGTGATAGGATTGGTGAGGTTCGGTTAGCAAATGCAGACTCTTTGAAGTCATATTGCATGGTACCCATTCCATGGGTCTCAACTCTCCATGTTTAAGGGATTCTTCCTTCAGCTAAAACATGCATGTGGAACCCAGAGTATGATCCACCGTGTGATCGGGAAACGTGTTCAAATGTGTCTCAGTTTTCGTCCCCTGGTACTCGGGTGCAACATTCCAGACGCTTTACTAACACTCTCCCCACTTGGAGAGTCAGTGCCTTTAACCTCCTGTTTGGCCCAGTTTGCAATTTCTTCGGAAGATGAACAGGAATAAGGAGAAGCAATGGGAGACTATCTGTAGGTGTCTGGACGGGCAAATTTAACTCTCATTTCCCACCAGGAAGATAAATGAACCAAAGGCTTCGTGTGCCATGCTGGAACTAGATTAGGGCCTGAGGAGATCCTGCGGTGTTGCGGCCAGCTCACAAGAAAGTGAGTTGAAGAAAGGAGCTCAGGGGCACTGTAATTCAGAAACCTGCGGAGTTATAAATGACAGCTATCATCCAAAATTATACTGAAGTAAGGCTGCGAAGAGGACTTGAATGTGGGGCAGAATTGCTGGAAACTGATTTCAGAACGTACACGGGAGTAGCTCTTAAAGCATAGGAAAAGAGACAGAACTTGGAAAATAATGCACTTGGCAAAAAAGGGCATATGTGTTTTATCCAGAGCTCTCATAACTGAGGGGAGGAGATTCCCAGCAGGCTCCAAGTGCCACCTGAGGGCTCACATTGCCAAGGCAACTTGAGCATGCCAGGCAGGAGTTACCTCACAGCAGAGGTCCCACCTCACAGAAGGGTGAGAAACCCAGCCAACATCAGACTCTCACCAGAGGGCCCACATCACCAAGGGGATGGGAACCAGGCAGGAGTGTCTTCACATCAGTGGGGCCACATCATCGAAAGCTGAGGTACTCAGCACATGTGTCCTCAAACCAGAGGACCCACATCACCAAGGACCTCAGAGTGAGGCAGGCAGGATTAGCCTCACAACACTGGGCACATAGAATAAAAAAGTGAGGAATCCAGCAGTTGGAACCTCCCAGCAGGCGGCCCAGAGCACCGAGGCTATGGGATCCAGGCCACAGTGAACTCACAGAACAGGGCCCATGTCATGAAACTGAGCAACCCAGCCATTGGGACCTCAGAGCAGGAGGCCCACATCCCCATGGGGATGGAATTCTGGTAGGAGTGTCCTCGCACCACTGAGAATGTATCAGAAAATTTTGGGCGACCAGCAGTTAGGGCCTGACGCCAGAGGGCACTCATCACCGAGAAGAGGAGGCTCCCAGCAGGCTCCAACTGCCACCAGAGGGCTGACGTCACCAAGGCGATGTGTGCCAACCAGGCACGAATGACCTCACAGCAGAGGGCCCACCTCACAGAAGGGTGAGGAACACAGCCAGGATCAGACTCTCACCAGAGGGCCCACATCACCAAGGGGATGGGAACCAGGCAGGAGTGTCCCCACACCAGTGGGACAACATCATCGAAAGGTGAGGATCCCAGCACATGTGTCCTCAAACCAGAGGAACCACATCACCAAGGGGTTCGGAATGAGGCTGGCAGGACTGGCCTCATAACACAGGGTCCATAGAATATAAAAGTTGAGGAATCCAGCAGTTGGAACCTCCCAGCAAGTGGCCCAGAGCACCGAGGCTATGGGATCCAGGCCGCAGTGAACTCACAGCAGAGGGCCCACATCATGAACCTGTGAGCAGCCCAGCTGTTGGGACCTCAGAACAGAAGGCCCACATCCCCATTGGGATGGGAACCTGGCAGGAGTGGCTTTGCACCACTTAGCACATATCAGAAAATGTTAGGAGCCCAGCAGTTAGGGCCTGATGCCAGGGGGCCCTCATAACTGAGGGGAGGAGACTCCCAGCAGGTTCCAACTGCCAACAGAGGGACCACGTCTACAAGGTGGCATGCGCCAGCCAGGCAGTAGTGACCTCACAGCAGAGGGCCTATCTCACAGAAGGGTGAGGAACCGAGGCAGGATGAGACTCTCACCAGAGGGCCCACAACACCAAGGGGATGGGAACCAGTCAGGACTGTCCTCCCACCAGTGGGGCCACATCATCGAAAGGTGAGGAACCCAGCACATGTGGCCTCATATCAGAGGACATACATCACAAAGGGGATGGGAGTGAGGCAGGTAGGAGTAGCCTAAAAACAGAGGGCCCAAAGAATAAAAAAAGTGAGGAATCCAGCATTTGGAACCTCCCAGCAGGCGGCCGAGAGCACAGAAGCTATGGGATGCAGGCAGGAGTTAACTAACACCAGAGAGCCCACATCATGAAACTGTGAGCAACCCAGGCATTGGGACCTCAGAGCAGAAAGCCCACATCCCCATGGGGATGGGAACCTGACAGGAGTGTCCTGGCATCACTGGGCTCACATCAGAAAACGTGGGGAGCCCAGCAGTTAGAGCCTGATGCTAGAGGGCCGTCATCACCGAGGGCAGGAGGCTCCCAGCAGGTTCCATGTGCCAACAGAGGGCCCACGTCGCCAAGGTGATGTGTGCAAGTCAGGCAGGATTGACCTCACAGCAGAGGGCCTACCTCACAGAAGAGTGAGGAACCCAGCCAGGATAAGACTGTCACCAGAAGGCCCACATCACCAAGGGGATGGGAACCAGACAGGAGTGTCCTCACACCAGTGGGGCCACATCATTGAAAGTTGCCTAACCCAGCACATGTGGCCTCAAACCAGAAGACCCACATCACGAAGGGGTTGCGAGTGAGGCAGGCAGGAGGAGCATCACAACACAGGACCCATAGAATACAAAAGTTGAGGAATCGAGCAGTTGGAACCTCCCAGCAGGCAGCCAAGACCACAGAGGCTATGGGATCCAGGCCACAGTGAACTAACACCAGAGAGCCCACATCATGAAATTGTGATCAACCCAGCCGTTGGAACCTCAGAGCAGAAGGCCCACATCCCCATGGGGATGGGAACCTAAGAGGAGTGCTTGAGCAACACTGGGCTCACTAAGAAAAGTTGGGGAGCCCAGCAGTTAGGGCCTGACGTCAGAGGGCCCTCATCACAGAGCTGAGGAGGTTCCCAGCAGGGTCCAATTGCCACCAGAGGGCTCATGTCAACAAGGCGAGGTGAGCAACCCAGGCAAGAGTTACCTGATAGTAGAGGGCCCACCTCACAGATGGGTGAGGAACCCAGCCAGGATCAGACTCTCACCAGAGGGCCCACATCACAAAGGGGATGGGACCCAGTCAGGATTATCCTCACACCAGTGGGGCCTCATCATCTTAAGGTGAGGAACCCAGCACATGTGTCCTCAAACCAGAGGACCCACATCACCAAGGGCCTTGGAGTGAGGCAGGCAGGAGTAGCCTCACAACACAGGGCACATAATATAAAAAACGTGAGGATTCCAGCATTTAGACCTTCCAGCAGGCGGCCCAGAACACCGAGGCTATGGGATCCAGGCCACAGTGAACTCACAGCAGAGGGCCCACATCACAAAACTGTGAGCAACCCAGCAGTTGAGACCTCAGCGCAGAAGGACCACATCCCCATGGGAATGGGAACCTGGCTGGAGTGTCCTCGCACCACTGGGCGCACATCAGAAAATGTGGGGAGCCCACCATTTAGGGCCTGACGCCAGAGGGCCGTCATCACCGAGAGGAGGAGGCGCCCTGCACGCTCCAACTGCCACCAGAGGGCTCACGTCTCCAAGGTGACGTGTGCCAGCCAGGCAGGAGTGACCTCACAGCAGAGGGCCTACCTCACAGAACGTTGAGGAACCCAGCCAGGATTAGACTCTCGCCAGAGGGCCCACCTCACCAAGGGGATGGGAACCAGGCAGGAGTGTCCTCACACGAGTGGGGTCACATCATCGAAAGGTGAGGAACGCAGCACATGTGGCCTCAAGCCATAGGACAGTCATCACCAAGGGGCTGGCAGTGAGGCAGGCAGGAGGAGCCTCACAACAGAGGGCACATAGAATAAAAAAGTTGAGGAATCCAGCAGTTGGAACCTCCCAGCAGGCGGCTCAGAGCACCGATGATAAGGGATCCTTGCCGGAGTGAACTCACAGCAGAGGGCCCACATCTTGGTACTGTGAGCAAGCCAGCCGTTTTGACCTCAGAGCAGAAGGCCCATATCGCCATGGGGATGGGAACCTGGCAAGAGTCTCCTCACTCACTTGGCGCACATCAGAAAATGTGGGGAGCCCAGCAGTTATGGCCTAAGGCAAGAGGGCCCTCATCACCGAGGGGAGGAGGATCCCAGCACACTCCAACTGCCACCAGAGGGCCCACGTCGCCAAGGTGACGTGTGCCAGACAGGCATGACTGACCTCACAGCAGAGGGCCCACCTCACAGAAGGGTGAGGAACCCAGCCAGGATCAGACTCTCACCTGAGGGCCCACATCAGCAAGGGGATGGGAACCAGTCAGGACTGTCTTCCCTCCAGTGGGGTCACATCATCGAAAGGTGCGGAACCCAGCACATGTGGCCTCAAATCAGAGGACACATATCACAAAGGGAATGGGAGTGAGGCAGGCAGGAGTAGCCTAAAAACAGAGGGCCCAAAGAATAAGAAAGGTGAGGAATCCAGCAGTTGGAACCTCCCAGCAGGCGGCCCAGAGCACAGAAGCTATGGGATGCAGGCAGGAGTGAACTAATACCAGAGAGCCCACATCATGAAACTGTGAGCAACCCAGGCTTTGGGACCTCAGAGCAGAAGGCCCACATCCCAATGGGGATGTGAACCTGGCTGGAGTGTCCTCGCACCACTGGGCGCACATCACAAAATGTGGGGAGCCCAGCAGTTAGGGCCTGACGCCAGAGGGCCCTCATCACCGAGGAGAGGAGGCTCCCAGCAGGCTCCAAGTGCCACCAGAGGGCTCATGTCCACAAGGCGAGGTGAGCAAGCCAGGCAGGAGTGACCTCACAGCAGACGGCCCACCTCACAGATGGGTTAGGAACCCAGCCAGGATCAGACTCTCAACAGAGGGCCCACATCACCAAGGGGATGTGAACCAGGCAGGAGTCTCCTAAGACCATTGGTCCCACATCATCGAAAGGTGAGGAACCCAGCACATGTGGCCTCAAACCAGACGACACACATCACGAAGGGACTGGGAGTGAGGCAGGCAGGAGGATCCTCACAACAGAGGGCCCAAAAAATTAAAAAAGTGAGGAATCCAGCAGTTGGAACCTCCCAGCAGGCGGCCAAGAGCACAGAGGCTATGGGATCCAGGCCTCTGTGAACACCAGAGAGCCCACATCATGAAAATGTGAACAACCCAGCCGTTGGGACCTCAGAGCAGAAGGCCCACATCTCCATGGAGATGGGATCCTAAGAGGAGTGCCAAAGCATCACTGGGCTCCCTAAGAAAAGTTGGTGAGCCCAGCAGTTAGGGCCTGACGCAAGAGGGCCCTCATCACCGGGGGGAGGAGATTCCCAGCACGCTCCAACTGCCACCACACGGCTGACTTCACCAAGGCAATGTGTGCCAGCCATGCAGGAGTGACCTATCAGCAGAGGGTCTCCCTCACAGGTGGGTGAGGAACAAAGCCAGGAACAGACTCTCACCAGGGGGTCCACATAACCACGTGGATGAGAACCAGGCAGGAGTGTCCTCACACTAGTGGGGCCACATCATCGAAAGGTGAGGAACCCAGAAAAGGTGGCCACAAACCAGAGGACCCACATCACCAAGGGGTTGAGAGTGAGGTAGGTGTCTGGACGGGCATATTTAACACTCATTTCCCACCAGGAAGAGAAATTAACCAAAGGCTCAGCGTGCCCTGCCAGAAGCAGATTAGGGCCTGAAGCAGTCTTGCAGGTTTGCGGCCAGCTCACAAGAAAGCGAGTTGAAGAAAGGAGCTCAGGGGCCCTGTAATTCACAAACCTGGAGAGTTATAAATGACAGATAACGTCCAAAAATATATTGAAGTAAGGCTGCGAAGAGGACTTGAAAGCGGGGCAGAATTTCAGGAAACCGATTTCAGGAGGTAGACTGGATTTGCATTTAAAGCATAGGAAAAGAGGCAGAACATCGACAATGATGCACTTGGCAACAAAGGGCGTATGAGTTTGTTCCTGAATATATTCAGGAAAAAACACATACGCCCTTTTTGGCAAACCAAGCAAGCTTGCAATGGAAATCCGAACTATGAGTGTCACTTCCCCCCGGTCTAAAGGGCCATCTGAGAAAAGTGTAAAATCCAGAAAGGCAAGACAGGCCATGGGGAAAAAGGAGCCTTGTTATGCTGATGGGCGGGATGTAAATTGCCAACAGCCACTCTGGAGAAGTGTATGGTGTTTCCTGATACATCTGAAAAACCAAGCAACAGAGTCTAGGGCATTTCCACTAATGGTCCTATAGCTTAGGGAAATTAAAATCAAAAAGACACAGCCACCCCAAAATTTGGGACGGCTCTGTTTACAGGAACCTCTTCTACAGTACGAGTTAAATATCCCAGAGAACAAATAATTGATAAAGAAGTTGCGGTACTTACGTACAACAGAATACCACTCAGCAATGAAATCTGTGTCACCAGGCCTGTACCAGCATAATGAGTGGATTGAGGCATGATGATTCTAAGTGAAATAAGTCACACAGAAAAAGAAACATCATAAGGTATCACTAATGCACGGAATGTAAACTTGGCTACACATGAACTGAATTACAAAACAGAACAGGGTCTCAAGATTAGAAAACCAACTTATGCTTGCTTAAGGGGAAAGGTGAGTTAAGGGGGTGCTGCATAAAACCAGAGTTTGAAATTAGCACAGATACCGTTCCATAAGCCAAATATGTAATAGACAAGACCTACCCCCTGCTCAACGAAATGGACTCAACAATGAGGTATCACCTCACACCTGTTAGAATGGGCATCATCTGAAAATCTACAAACAACAAATGCTGGAAAGGGTGTGGAGAAAAGGAACCCTCTTCCACTATTGTTGGGAATATAAATTGATACATTCACTATGGAGAACAATATGGAGTTTCTTAAGAAACTAATAATAGAATTACCATATGATACAGCAATCCCAGGACTGGACATATACCCAGACAAAACCATAAATCAAAAAGAGACATTCACCGCAATGTTCATTGCATCACTATTTACAATATCGAGGTAATGGAAGCAACCTAAATGCCCACAGACAGACGAATGCATAAAGCTGTGGTACATATATAAAATGGAATATTACTAAGCCATGAAAGGAATGAAATTGGGTCATTTGTAGAGACGTCGATGGATCTAGAGACTGTCATACAGAGTGAAGTAAGTCAGAAAGAGAAAAACAAATCTTGTATATTCATGCATATATGTGGAACCTAGAAAAACTGTACAGATTAACCGTTTTGCAAGGCATAAATAGAGCAACAGATATAGACAACAATCGTATGGACAACAAGGGGGGAAAGCTCTTGGAGGGGTGGTGGTGGGAGGAGTTGAGAGATTGGGATTGGCATGTAAACATTTATATGTATAAAATAGATAACCAATGAGAACCTGCTGTATAAAAATATAAAATAAAATTCAAAATTAAAAAGAAATAAAATTTAAAAAATAAAACAGAAAAAACAATTATTCCCTTCACATACATGTATTTATATGAATAAATTATTTCCATGCTTATATCTGTAAATACAAAAAAGAGGAATAAAATCTACCTTGAACCAAAAACGAAAAAGAGAAAAAAAAAAAAACAGAACCCACCAGTTACTCAGAGGAAAACCGTATCAGGGCACTTGCTCCAGTTGTAAACAATTCTGAAGTTGGTCAGTGGTGGGGAATCGTCTCCCATTCAGCCAGCAGCCCCCACACGACAAGCGTCCTCATTGCAAAGCTGGGGCACCGTGCCGAGGCATCTGTGAGTAAACGTGAGCTGAGCCCCAGGCCAGTTGCTGCTGAACTGTTCCCGCCCTTCCCAGGTAAAACACCTGAATATATACAAGGACTTGAAAGCCTAGAGGAAGGGCCATGGAGCCACACGAGTGACAGCATGCCAGCTGACTTGGTGCCTGCAGGCCAGCCAGGATGGTCCTGGCCCTGGGTGCTCTTCTGGAAGATTTCCATTTCCCTGCCTGAGATACCCGTCCTGTCCCTGCCCCCACTGCTTTTTTCCTTCCTCACCTCTGCCCAGGGAGAAATTCCAGCAGCAGGTATGGGTGACACATCCTCTTCTTTAGCAGGTGGCAGCCTGGCAACTGCTGCAGAAAGTCCAGCAGAGCCCCACTCACACTGGGCCACCCACAAAGCCGTGGCCTCTCACTCCCTCCCACCAGCCCAGCCCCGAGACTGCTGACAGGGCAGAGAAAATGGCGTCAGGCACAGCTGCAGGGGCTTTTGCTGCCTGGAGTGGTATTTATATTGATCTCAACCCAGGCACACCTGGGGAGGGCTGGCCGGCATGGTAAGGCTGCCCAGGTAGCCAATCATCACCCCTCAGGGGCTCACAGTTGCAGAAAATGGAACTTGCTGAACCGGCCAGGTCCAAGGAACAGGTGTGGGCTCCTGAGAGTCAGGATAGACAAGGGGCTGCAGCTTTGGCTTGTTTTCTAATCATTTTATCTGGCCCATGAGTGGGAGACAACTTCAAGAAAACCCTCTCCTAATGAGAGGAACCCAGGAGTCAGGGAGAGGAGGGGTGGGTGGTGGTTGGAGACAGAGGCCTGGTGCCCTGGGTGCAGTGGAAGTCTCTGGAAGACCAGGTGGAGGGAGGCCACACAGAGTGATGCCCAGGGTCACAGACCTGTCGGAGCTGCTGTTTGTTAGTTCAAGTCCTGCTCTGAGGTGCTCTGTGTCAGCTCTGAGCGACAGGTGAGCTGGGGGTGCTCTTCAATGAGGGCTATGTGCACGGTTCCTGTGTGCCCAGCCCTGCCACGGTACCTGCAAGGGTAGCTCTGTATCCTGGGAGGGGCCTGACCATGAGAGCCCCGTGGGCTGGGTTGGGGGTGGGGTACCTGCCCAGGAGAGCTCCATATCCTGGGATTGGCCTGACCACGAGAGCCCCATGGGCTGCTGGGGACCTGGTAAAGGATGTCAGGACAGTCAGTGAAGCCACCGAGGATATACCTCCAGTTACTCCTGATTCCTACACCCTGCTGGTCATTCTACCAACCACCAGGACATGGTATTCTGTATTAGTCTTCAATGATGCCTTCTTTTGTATTCCATTAGCCCCAGAGTCACAAGAAATTTTGGCTTGTGAGTGGCAGGACTCAACATACAACTAAAACAATACTTCCGGGCCGTCTTGCCCCAAGGGTTCAAAAATTCCCACACCATCTTTGGGGAAAGCTTAGCTAACGACCGAAAAGTTCTACCTCTGGAAAAGGAAACCCTCCTTCAATATGCAGACGACATTCTGATCGCCAGCCCTACTAAGGAGGCCTCTGAACTACCAAGCCAATAAAGGATAGAAGTTGTCCAAGAAAAAGCTCAAATATCACAGACTGCAGTGACCTGCCTGGGCTTCATTCTCACACAAGGTCAGAGAAGCCCATCCCAGGAAAGGGAAGAAACCATTTGCAGCCTTACCCCTTTCTAAAACTAGAAGACAGCTTAGGGGTTCCTGGGGAGGCCAGGGTTTGCTGCTTCTGGATCCCTAACTACAGTCTACTAGCTGGGCCTCTATATGAAACACTGAAAGGAAAAGATGATGATCCTTTTGAACAGAATCCAGAAGTGGCCTTTCAAGAATGGAAAGAGCAGTCAATTCAGACCCTTGCCCTGGAACTCCCTAATTGAGCTAAACCCTTTGACCTTTCCATTCCCGGTGAAAGGTGAATCGCCATTGGAGAATTAGTGCAAAAACTGGGACCACTTGAAATGGAACAACGCAAGAATGCCATCCAGGTAGGATAAACTACAGTCACCAAGGGGCTTGGCCCACTGCCACATCTGGCCAAGATACTGGCGGTATCTAAAAACCTGGAAATCAGCAGCCCAAAAGGCCACCTCCCTCCTAAGGGAAAAGGACCCCACGTGGTGATCCTAATCACCAACCATGCCCTGAAGTTGCAGGGTTCGCTCCGTGGGCACACCGACCTCGAGTGAGGAGGCCCTCCAACTCCAACATCCAGAGAGATAACCGGGGGCAACAGGGCACCATGACGACTCGTGTGAACATCACTTGACCTGGAGTTTCTCTCATAAAACAACAATAGTGTGTCCCGAAGGAGTAGACTACTGCTTGCAGGACTTCCTGCACCCAGAGGGGAGCTAATAATCTTGGCGGGGGAACCGTATATCACACTGTCACCATAGAAAAGCCTACAGACACCGTGATGATGGTGGCCAATAAGACCGGCTGGACTCCTGTTTACTTCAAAAGGCTGTTAACTCAGTGGCCATCATGGTCCTTGATCACCACTGACCCTGGACTGTCTGGGAGTTGAGCGGGCAGGGCTCTGACACCTGGTGCTGTTTTTACGTTAATTCAGGGGCCTAATTGAAGAAAGAGCAGACTACTGGTCAGAGCATCTAGGCTGGCAGAAACGGTCAGCCTAAGGTGGCCGAACAAATGTGGGGCGGGGTGAAACCGGCCCCCACAGCGTCTCTGCACATCTCTTTCCTGGACCCTTAAAGGTCATTAGAATCTATAACACTTCCAATGCTGGTGCTCAGGCGGACGAGCAGGGAGGCAGGGGTCCTGGGGCCAATCAACGTCACCTGGAGGCTGCTGGGGAGAAGTTCTGACCCTCATCCCCTGGTATGAGGGCTCCCAACTCAGCACTCAGCAGTTACAGAAGAAGGGTCTGCACCCTCAGCACTCCAAGAATGAGGAACGGGACAAAAGGCAGAGGAGGGGTTTGTCCCCAGCAAAGCCCATTAAAAATCCCTGGGAGATAAAAATAGAATCTGGGCAATAAAATCAAGTCTGACCTTTTTTTATCCTTTGTGCTTTGTCTAATTTCACGTGCTCCTAGGGTCCCGCATGCAGAGGTTCCACACCCGGCACTTCAGACCAGATTTCCTGGTGCAGAATGGCTGGGTCGACACCTCAGCTCCTGGGGCCCAGTGCAGACTCCGAGATATAGAGCCTGAGCTGCAGCCAACCCGGCCCTTGAGAGCTCCGCCCCCTCCCTCCCACTGACTCTGACAGGATCTCTACACAGCAGCCCAGCCCACAGCCCACGGGGTAGTGCATGCTCTCACCTCTCCATTCTCTGATGAAAATATAAAGTTTCCTTTGCTTGGGAACCAAACTCAGTCTCGATCTGTTGGCCCCAATGACACTGGGCAGGGGGACCCTTGTTGGGGTCCACTCTGGAGGATCAGTAACAGAAATTGAGACTATTGTAACTTCAATGAACAGATGTGTGAGCCAAAATGTAGTTAACATAGAACAGTTTATAAGGCTCGGGTAAAATAAGATGTTTCTAACACTTCCATTTGATATTTCCATCACTTTATTATAAGCAAGTTCAGTGAAAAGGTTTGTCTTATTTGTCAGGTCAATATTAGAGAAATGAAGTGATTTCTTTCCAAGGATGTACATCTAATAATCTTGGTTAAAGCTTCAATCTTGTTTTAAATGCTTTTCCATTGAAAATGATACCTCTCTTTCAGCTCCCCCATTTCTGAGAAGTATAAAATCTTATAATTTATTATCACCAAAGGGGAAAGGTGGGAGGAGGGATAAATTAACAGTTTGGAATTAACACATACACACTGCTATGTATAAAATAGATCATCAACAAGGAACTACTGTATAGCACAGGGAACTACACTCAATATTGTGCAATAACCTATAAGGGGAAATAATCGGAAAAAGAACAGATATTTTTATTGACATCATCTATCAATGACAGTTAAAGTGTAACCTAAGGGAAGCCGGTGGTGAGTGCTTCTGACCCTGAAGACTTCAGTCATCTAAAGTTTGGACTCTGCCTACTTCCCAAGGCCCTTAATGAACATATGTGTAGCCGTAGCTTAAAAAACTCCCCAGTTTGGGTTTCGGGGAGACACTGATTTTGAAAAAGCCCTGGTGTTCTCCTTACATGAATGGGACTCTTCCTACTGCTAAAACATGTCTGTCACATCCAGAGGATGGTATACCGTCTGATCGGGAAGAGTTTGGAAAAGGCATCTCATCTCCTCATCTCCTGGTGCTCGGGTTCACCCCTCCAGCGTCTTTACTAACAGTCTCCCCACTTGGAGATGTCAACACTGTCAACATCCCGTTGCGTACAGTTTGGAATTTGTCCAGAGGATGAAGCGGAAGGATGAGGAACAATGAGAGACAAGTCCTAGGTGTTCAGACAGGCACATGTCACTCTAATTTCCAATCAGGAAGATGAATTGACCAAAGGCTAGGGTTGCCCATGGAAACAGTATAGGGCTTGAGGAAATCCCACTGCTTTGTGGCCAGTTCCCATAAACACAAGTTGAACAATGGAACTCAGGGGCAGTAAAATTCACGAAACTGCAGAGTTGAAAATATCTATCACTGAAAAATGTCTTGAGGAAAGTCAGAGAAAAGGATTGGCAAGCAAGGGAGAATGGCAGGAAAGGGATTTGAGGAGGTAGAAAGGACTCGCCATTAAGCACAAGAAAAGGGGCTGAACATTGCCGACATTGCAGTTGGCCAAAAAGGCTGTATGCGTTTTTTTCTGTATATATTCAAGAAAAGGGCATACACTTTTTTAGCCAACCAAACAGGTGGGCACTGGAAATCAATACTACAAAAGATATCACTTCGCATCAGTCAGAAGAGCCATCCTCATAAAGTGTAAACGCCAGAAATGCAGGACAGGGCAAGGAGAAGAGGGAGCCCTGTGAGGCTTATAGTGGAAATGTATATTGCCAACGGCCATTCTGGAGAAGTGTATTGTGTTTACTAAAGCATCTAAAAAATGAGCTACAGAGCATAGGGCACTTGCACTCATGGGCGTATATCTTGGGAAAAACAAAAATCGAGAGGACACAGGCACCCCAATGTTTACTGCCTCTCTGTTTAAAAGATCCTCGACTAGGATATAACTTAAATGTCTCTGGAGGGAAAAAATGAATAGAGATGTTGTACTTATGTAGAGTGGAATATTACTCAGCCTGGAAATCAATGAAATATGGCCAGTTGTAACAACTCCGGAGGAGTTACGTATGATCATTCTAAGTGACATAATTCAAAGAGAAAAAGACACATATCATAAGATATCACTTAAAGGTGGAATCCAAAATGGCTACACATGAAATAAATTACAAAACAAAAACATAGTCAAATATGTAGAAAACACGCGTGAGGCTGCTAAACGGGAAAGGTGGGGAGGGGTGAGGCATCATCCAGGAGGTTGAAATTAGCAAAGATACCATTCCAAATACCAAACTGATAATCAACAAGGCCTACACGGTAGCTAAAAGAACTGCACTCAGCACACTCAAGTCACCGGAAAAGAATATCTATGACTGGTAAGAATCTGAAAAAGAATTTATTGATGTCTCTCTGTACGTGAATCAAGTGGATGTACAGCAGCAAGAAACAGAGCTTTGAAAATCAGCTGTAACCAATATAGTAATAAATTGAAAAAAATAAACGACAGAGAGACAGAGAAAACCTCTTACAACTTTTCCTCAGGGACGGTGATGCAACATGGATTGAACACATCTAGACCCACAGCAGGATGAGACATAAGGCTGGAAACTGTTCGCGCTAAGAGAAATGTGAGGTTGGGTGAGGAAATGCACACCCTTTAAAGTAATACTACCTGGTACCCATTCAATGGGTCCCAAATCTGCAGGTTCAAGGAATCTTCCTACAGCTAAAACATGCATGGAAAACCCAGAGGACTGTACACCATGTGATCGGGAGATGTGTCTAAAATGCACCTCATTTATCCTCTCCTGGTGCTCCTGTTCATCATTCCAGCCACGTTACTTAGAATCTCCCCACTTAGAGAATCAGCACATTTAAACTTCTGTTTCACACATTTTGCAAATTGTGAGGAGGATGAACGGGAACAGGGGGAACCAATGAGAGAATAGTTGTAGGGGTTTGGACGGGTACATGTCACTCTAATTTCCCATTAAGAATAAGAATTAAAAAAAGGCTCAGCCCGCCTCTCCAGAGCCAAAATAGGGCCTGAAGCAATCCTACGGTATTGAGGCCAGCTCACAAAAGAGCAACTTAAAAAATGGAGCTCAGGGTCACTGCAATTCACAAACCTGCAGAGTTATAAATGAAAACTAACGTCCAAAAATATGTTGAGGTAAGGCAAAGAAGAGGATCTGAATGCAAGACAGAATTGCAAGAAACAGATTTCAAGAGATAGATTGGACTCGCCTTTAAAGCACATGAAAAGCGACAGAATTTTGACAACGATGCGGTTGGCCCAAAAGGGAGTATGCGTTTTTTCCTGAATATATCCAGGAAAAAACGCATACGCACTTTATGGGCAACCAAGCAAGCAAGCAATGCAAATGTGCACAATAAAGAAGTCTCATTTCCCACTGGTCAAAAGGGCCATCCGAAAAAATTGTAAAAACCAGAAATGCAGGACAGGCCATGGAGAACAGGAAGCCTTTATACGCTGATGGACAGTGTGTGAACTGCCGAGAGCCACTCTGGAGAAGTGTATGGTGGTTCCTAAATCATCTAAAAAACAGAGCGACAGAGCATAGGGCACTTCCAATCACGGGAGTATATCTAGGGAAGTCTAAAAATCAACAAGACACAAGCACACCACAGTTTAGGGCTACTCTGTTTACAAGAACCTCAACTTCAGTACACCTTAAATATCCCAGGAAAGAGAACAATGGATAAAGAAAATGTGGTACTTATGTACAATGGAATATCTCTTCACCATGAAATCAATGTAATAAGGCTAGTAGAAGGATAAAGAGTGGATTGAGGTCCGATAATACTACTTGAAATAAGTCAAACAGAAAAAGAAACATATCATCAGATATCACTTATAGAGGGAGGATAAATATGGCTGCACAAAAAATGAATTACAAAACAGAACAGTGTCTCACATTTAGAAAACACACTTATGTCAGCTTAAGGGGAAAGGAGAGGTGGGGTGATGCATAAAACCAGAGTTTGAAATTAGCACAGATACCGTTCAATAAACCAAAATAGGTATCAGAAAAGATCTACACCTTGCTCAATGAACTGGCCTCAACACACCCTATACACCGCAGAGAAATATATCTGAGTAATAAGAATCTTAAAACCCATGTATTGATATCTCTCCATAAGGGAATCAAGTGTGCGCAGAGCGGCACAAACACAGCAGTGAAAATGAGCTAAACCCCTTTATAGAAATAAATTTTAAAACCAAAACGCAGAAACAATGAAAGAGAGAAAAATTCTTACAAAATTCGCTCAGGGGCTGTGATGCAACCTGGAATGACCACATATAAACCCACAGCTGGATAAGACATAAGGCTGGACACTTGGGGCTGAAAGGATTGGAGAGCTTTGGTGAGCAACTGCCAAAAGTTTAATGCAATACTTCATGCTACTTATTCCAAGGGTCCCAACACTCCAGGTTGAAGGGAATCTTCCTACAGCTAAACCATGCATGGGAAATCCAGCGGATGGTATACCATATGATCGGGAAAGGTTTCTAAAATGCACCTCATTTTCCTCTCCTGGGGCTCCGGATCAACATTCCAGCCACTTTACTAACAACATCTCCACATGGAGAGTCAATGCCTTTAAGTTCCGGTATCGCACAGTCTGCAGTTAGTGCGGAGGATGAATGGGAATAGGGGGAACCAGTGAGAAAATAGCTGTAGCGGTTTCAATGGGCACATGTCACTCTAATTTCACATCAGGAAGAAGAATTAACCAAAGGCGGAGCAAGGCGTCCCAGAAGAAGAATAGGGCCTGAAGAAATCCTGTGGATATGAGGCAAGATCACAAAAATAAGAGCAGAAAAATGGAGCTAAGGGCCACTGCAATTCAAAAACCTGCAGAGTTATAAAGGCCAACTATTTTCCAAACGTATATTGAGGTAAGGCTATGAAGAGGCACTGAGAGCAAGGCAGAACTGCAGGAAACCGATTTCAGGAGGTAGACTGGAATTGCATGTAAAGCATAGGAAAAGAGGCAGAACGTCCACAATGATGCACTTGGCCAAAAAGTGCGTATGCGTTTTTTCCGGAATATATTCAGGAAAAAACGCATACGCACTTTTTGGCCAACCAAGCAAGCTTGCAAAGGAAATCTGCACTACAATGAAGTCTCAATGCCCCTTGTTAAAAAGGGCTATCTGAAAAAAGTGTAAAATCCAGAAAGGCAGGACAGGCCATGGAGAACTAGGAGCCTTGTTATGCTGATGGGCGGGATGTAAATTTCCAGCAGCCACTCTGGAGTAGTGTATGGTGTTTCCAGAAACATCCAAAAAACAAAGCAACAGAGCCTAGGGCATTTCCACTTATGGTCCTATAGATTAAGGAAATTAAAATCAAAAACACACAGCCACCCCAAAGTTTGGGCCGGCTCTATTTACAAGAACCTCGTTTACGGTGCAAGTTCAATATCACAGAAAGCGAAAAATGGATAAAGAAGTTGTGGTACTTACGTACAATGCAGTATCACACAGCAATAAAATCTATGTCATCAGGCCCATAGCAGTATAATGAGTGGATTCAGGTACGATGATTTTAAGTGAAATCAGTCACACAGAAAAAGAAACATCATAAGGTATCACTAACACACGGAATGTAAACTTGGCTACACAGGAACTGAATTACAAAACAGAACAGGGTCTCAAATGTAGAAAACCAACTTATGCTTGCTTAAGGGGAATGGTGAGTTGGGGTGCTGCATGAAACCAGAGATTGAAATTGGCACAGATACCGTTCCATAAGCCAAATATGTAATAGACAAGAGCTACTCCTTGCTCAACGAAGTGGACTTAACACCCCATATTAAACGCCTAAGAATATACCTGACTAGTAAGAATCTTAAAACCTATGGATTTATATGTCTCCGAAAGAGAATCAAGCGTGTGTACAGCGGCATAAGCGCAGCAGTGATAGGATTGTTGAGGTTCGGTGAGCAAATGGAGACCCTTTGAAGTCATATTACATGGTACCCATTCCATGGGTCTCAACTCTCCAGGTTTAAGGGATTCTTCCTTCAGCTAAAACATACATGTGGAACCCAGAGTATGATCCGCTGTGTGATCGGGAAACGTGTTCAAATGTGCCTCAGTTTTCGTTCCCTGGTACTCGGGTGCAACATTCCAGATGCTTTACTAACACTCTCCCCACTTGGAGAGTCAGTGCCTTTAACCTCCTGTTTGGCCCAGTTTGCAATATCTGCGGAAGATGAACAGGAAGAGGGAGAACCAATGAGAGACTAGCTGGAGCTGTCAGGACGGGCAAATTTAACTCTCATTTCCCACCAGGAAGAGGAATTAACCAAAGGCTCAACATGCCATGCCGGAACCAAACTAGGGCCTGAAGCAATCCTGTGGTGTTGCGGCCAGCTCACAAGAAAGCGAGTTGAAGAAAGGAGCTAAGGGGCACTGTAATTCACAAAGCTGCAGAGTTATAAATGACAGCTATCGTCCAAAAATATATTGAAGGAAGGCTGCCAAGAGGAGTTGAAAGTGGGGCAGAATTGCAGGAAACCGATTTCAGTAGGTAGACTGGAATTGCATGTAAAGCATAGGAAAAGAGGCAGAACGTCCACAATGATGCACTTGGCCAAAAAGGGTGTATGCGTTTTTTCCTGAATATATTCAGGAAAAAACGCATACACCCTTTTTGGCCAACCAAGCAAGCTTGCAAAGGAAATCTGCACTACAATGAAGTCTCACTGCCCCCCTGTCAAAAAGGCCATCTGAAAAAAGTGTAAAATCCAGAAAGGCAGGACAGGGTATGGAGAACTGGGAGCCTTGTTATGCTGATGGGCGGGATGTAAATTGCCAACAGCCACTCTGGAGAAGTGTATGGTGTTTCCTGAAACATCCAAAAAACAAAGCAACAGAGCCTAGGGCACTTCCACTTATGGTCCTATAGCTTAGGGAAATTAAAATAAAAAAGACACAGCCACCCCAAATTTTGGACCGTCTCTGTTTACAACAACCTCGTTTATGGTACAAGTTCAATATCACAGAAAGCGAAAAATGGATAAAGAAGTTGTGGTACTTCCGTACAATGCAATTTCACTCAGCAATGAAATCTATGTCATCAGGCCGGTAGAAGCATAATGAGTGGATTCAGGTACAATGATTCTAAGTGAAATAAGTCACACAGAAAAAGAAACATCATAAGATATCACTACTACACAGAATGTAAACTTGGCTACACAGGAACTGAATTACAAAACAGAAAATGGTCTCAAATGTAGAAAAGCAACTTATGCTTGCTTAAGGGGAAAGGTGAGTTAGGGTGCGGCATAAAACCAGAGATTGAAATTAGCATAGACACCGTTCCATAAGCCAAATATGTAATAGACAAGAGCTACTCCTTGCTCAACGAAGTGGACTCAACACCCCATATTAAACGCCTAAGAATATACCTGACAAGTAAGAATCTTAAAACCTATGGATTTATATGTCTCCGAAAGAGAATCAAGCATGTGTACAGTGGCATAAACGCAGCAGTGATAGGATTGGTGAGGTTCGGTGAGCAAATGCAGACTCTTTGAAGTCATATTGCATGGTACCCATTCCATGGGTCTCAACTCTCCAGGTTTAAGGGATTCTTCCTTCAGCTAAAACATGCATGTGGAACCCAGAGTATGATCCACCGTGTGATCGGGAAACGTGTTCAAATGTGTCTCAGATTTCGTCCCCTGGTACTCGGGTGCAACATTCCACACGCTTTACTAACACTCTCCCCACTTGGAGAGTGAGTGCCTTTAACCTCCTGTTTGGCCCAGTTTGCAATTTCTGCGTACGATGAACAGGAATAGGGAGAACCAATGAGAGACTAGGTGGAGGTGTCTGGACGGGCAAATTTAACTCTCATTTCCCACCAGGAAGAGGAATTAACCAAAGGCTCAGCATGTCGTGCCGGAACCAAACAAGGGCCTGAAGCAATCCTGCGGTGTTGCGGCCAGCTCACAAGAAAGCGAGTTGAAGAAAGGGGCTCAGCGGCACTGTAATTCACAAACCTGCAGAGTTATAAATGACAGCTATCTTCCAAAAATATATTGAAGTAAGGCTGCCAAGAGGAGTTGAAAGCGGGGCAGAATTGCAGGAAACCGATTTCAGGAGGTAGACTGGAATTGCATGTAAAGCATAGGAAAAGAGGCAGAACGTCCACAATGATGCACTTGGCCAAAAAGGGCGTATGCGTTTTTTCCTGAATATATTCAGGAAAAAACGCATACGCCCTTTTTGGCCAACCAAGCAAGCTTGCAAAGAAAATCTGCACTACAATGAAGTCTCACTGCCCCCCGGTCAAAAGGGCCATCTGAAAAAAGTGTAAAATCCACAAAGGCAGGACAGGCCCTGGAGAACTGGAAGACTTGTTATGCTGATGGGCGGGATGTAAATTGCCAGAAGCCACTCTGGAGAAGTGTATGGTGTTTCCTGAAACATCCAAAAAACAAAGCAACAGAGCCTAGGGCACTTCCACTTATGGTCCTATAGTTTAGGGAAATTAAAATCAAAAAGACACAGCCACCCCAAAGTTTGGGCTGGCTCTGTTTACAAGAACCTCGTTTATGACACAAGTTCAATATCACAGAAAGCGAAAAATGGATAAAGAAGTTGTGGTAATTACGTACAATGCAATATCACTCAGCAATGAAATCTATGTCATCAGGCCCGTAGCAGCATAATGACTGGATTCAGGTACGATGATTCTAAGTGAAATAAGTCACACAGAAAAAGAAACATCATAAGGTATCACTAACACACGGAATGTAAACTTGGCTACACAGGAACTGAATTACAAAACAGAACAGGGTCTCAAATGTAGAAAACCAACTTATGCTTGCTTAAGGGGAAGGGTGAGTTGGGGTGCTGCATGAAACCAGAGATTGAAATTGGCACAGATACTGTTCTATAAGGCAAATATGTAATAGACAAGAGCTACTCCTTGCTCAACGAAGTGGACTCAACACCCCATATTCAACGCCTAAGAATATACCTGACTAGTAAGAATCTTAAAACCTATGGATTTATATGTCTCCGAAAGAGAATCAAGCGTGTGTACAGCGGCATAAGCGCAGCAGTGATAGGATTGGTGAGGTTTGATGAGCAAATGCAGACCCTTTGAAGTCATATTGCATGGTAACCATTCCATGGGTCTCAACTCTCCAGGTTTAAGGGATTCTTCCTTCAGGTAAAACATGCATGTGGAACCCAGAGTATGATCCACCGTGTGATCGGAAAACGTGTTCAAATGTGTCTCAGTTTTCGTTCCCTGGTACTCGGGTGCAACATTCCAGACGCGTTACTAACACTCTCCCCACTTGGAGAGTCAGTGCCTTTAACCTCCTGTTTGGCCCAATTTGCAATTTCTGCGGAAGATGAACAGGAAGAGGGAGAACCAATGAGAGACTAGGTGGAGTTGTCTGAACGGGCAAATTTAACTCTCATTTCCCACCAGGAAGAGGAATTAACCAAAGGCTCAACATGCCATGCCGGAACCAAACTAGGGCCTGAAGCAATCCTGTGGTGTTGCGGCCAGCTCATAAGAAAGCGAGTTGAAGAAAGGAGCTCAGGGGCACTGTAATTCACAAACCTGCAGAGTTATAAATGACAGCTATCGTCCAAAAATATATTGAAGGAAGGCTGCCAAGAGGAGTTGAAAGTGGGGCAGAATTGCAGGAAACCGATTTCAGGAGGTAGACTGGAATTGCATGTAAAGCAAAGGAAAAGAGGCAGAACGTCCACAATGATGCACTTGGCCAAAAAGGGCGTATGCGTTTTTTCCTGAATATATTCAGGAAAAAACGCATACGCCCTTTTTGGCCAACCAAGCAAGATTGCAAAGGAAATCTGCACTACAATGAAGTCTCACTGCCCCCGAGGTCAAAAGGGCCATCTGAAAAAAGTGTAAAATCCAGAAAGCCAGGACAGGCCATGGAGAACTGGGAGCCTTGTTATGCTGATGGGCGGGATGTAAATTGCCAGCAGCCACTCTGGAGAAGTGTATGGTGTTTCCTGAAACATCCAAAAAACAAAGCAACAGAGCCTAGGGCACTTCCACTTATGGTCCTATAGATTAGGGAAATTAAAATCAAAAAGACACAGCCACCCCAAAGTTTGGGACGGCTCTGTTTACAAGAACCTCGTTTACTGTACAAGTTCAATATCACAGAAAGCGAAAAATGGATAAAGAAGTTGTGGTACTTACGTACAATGCAATATCACTCAGCAATGAAATCTATGTCATCAGGCCCATAGCAGCATAATGAGTGGATTCAGGTACGATGATTCTAAGTGAAATAAGTCACACAGAAAAAGAAACATCATAAGATATCACTAATACACGGAATGTAAACTTGGCTACACAGGAACTGAATTACAAAACAGAACAGGGTGTCAAATGTAGAAAACCAACTTATGCTTGCTTAAGGGGAAAGGTGAGTTGGGGTGCTGCATAAAACCAGAGATTGAAATTAGCACAGATACCGTTCCATAAGCCAAATATGTAATAGACAAGAGCTACTCCTTGCTCAACGAAGTGGACTCAACACCCCATATTAAACGCCTAAGAATATACCTGACTAGTAAGAATCTTAAAACCTATGGATTTATATGTCTCCGAAAGAGAATCAAGCGTGTGTACAGCGGCATAAATGCAGCAGTGATAGGATTGGTGAGGTTTGGTGAGCAAATGCAGACCCTTTGAAATCATACTGCATGGTACCCATTCCATGGGTCTCAACTCTCCATGTTTAAGGGATTCTTCCTTCAGCTAAAACATGCATGTGGAACCCAGAGTATGATCCACCGTGTGATCGGAAAACGTGTTCAAATGTGTCTCAGTTTTCGTCCCCTGGTACTCGGGAGCAACATTCCAGACGCTTTACTAACACTCTCCCCACTTGGAGAGTCAGTGCCTTTAACCTCCTGTTTGGCCCAGTTTGCAATTTCTGTGGAAAATGAACAGGAATAGGGAGAACCAATGAGAGACTAGGTGGAGGTGTCTGGACGGGCAAATTTAACTCTCATTTCTCACCAGGAAGAGGAATTAACCAAAGGCTCAGCATGCCGTGCTGGAAACAAACTAGGGCCTGAAGCAATCCTGCGGTGTTGCGGCCAGCTCACAAGAAAGCGAGTTGAAGAAAGGAGCTCAGGGGCACTGTAATTCACAAACCTGCAGAGTTATAAATGACAGCTATCTTCCAAAAATATATTGAAGTAAGGCAGCCAAGAGGAGTTGAAAAGGGGGCAGAATTGCAGGAAACCGATTTCAGGAAGTAGACTGGAATTGCATGTAAAGCATAGGAAAAGAGGCAGAATGTCCACAATGATGCACTTGGCCAAAAAGGGCGTATGCGTTTTTTCCTGAATATATTCAGGAAAAAACGCATACGCCCTTTTTGGACAACCAAGCAAGCTTGCAAAGGAAATCTGCACTACAATGAAGTCTCACTGCCCCCTGGTCAAAAGGGCCATCTGAAAAAAGTGTAAAATCCAGAAAGGCAGGACAGGCCATGGAGAACTGGGAGCCTTGTTATGCTGATTGGCGGGATGTAAATTGCCAGCAGCCACTCTGGAGAAGTGTATGGTGTTTTCTGAAACATCGAAAAAACAAAGCAACAGAGCCTAGGGCACTTCCACTTATGGTCCTATAGATTAGGGAAATTAAAATCAAAAGACACAGCCACCCCAAAGTTTGGGACGGCTCTGTTTACAAGAACCTCGTTTACGGTACAAGTTCAATATCACAGAAAGCGAAAAATGGATAAAGAAATTGTGGTACTTACGTACAATGCAATATCACTCAGCAATGAAATCTATGTCATCAGGCCCATAGCAGCATAATGAGTGGATTCAGGTACGATGATTCTAAGTGAAATAAGTCACACAGAAAAAGAAACATCATAAGATATCACTAATACACGGAATGTAAACTTGGCTACACAGGAACTGAATTACAAAACAGAACAGGGTGTCAAATGTAGAAAACCAACTTATGCTTGCTTAAGGGGAAAGGTGAGTTGGGGTGCTGCATAAAACCAGAGATTGAAATTAGCACAGATACCGTTCCATAAGCCAAATATGTAATAGACAAGAGCTACTCCTTGCTCAACGAAGTGGACTCAACACCCCATATTAAACGCCTAAGAATATACCTGACTAGTAAGAATCTTAAAACCTATGGATTTATATGTCTCCGAAAGAGAATCAAGCGTGTGTACAGCGGCATAAACGCAGCAGTGATAGGACTGGTGAGGTTCGGTGAGCAAATGCAGACCCTTTGAAGTCATATTGCATGGTACCCATTCCATGGGTCTCAACTCTCCATGTTTAAGGGATTCTTCCTTCAGCTAAAACATGCATGTGGAACCCAGAGTATGATCCACTGTGTGATCGGGAAACGTGTTCAAATGTGTCTCAGTTTTCGTCCCCTGGTACTCGGGTGCAACATTCCAGAAACTTTACTAACACTCTCCCCACTTGGAGAGTCGGTGCCTTTAACCTCCTGTTTGGCCCAGTTTGCAATTTCTGTGGAAAATGAACAGGAATAGGGAGAACCAATGAGAGACTAGGTGGAGGTGTCTGGACGGGCAAATTTAACTCTCATTTCCCACCAGGAAGAGGAATTAACGAAAGGCTCAACATGCCATGCCGGAACCAAACTAGGGCCTGAAGCAATACTGTGGTGTTGCGGCCAGCTCACAAGAAAGCGAGTTGAAGAAAGGAGCTCAGGGTCACTGTAATTCACAAACCTGCAGAGTTATAAATGACAGTTATCTTCCAAAAATATATTGAAGTAAGGCTGCCAAGAGGAGTTGAACGTGGGGCAGAATTGCAGGAAACCGATTTCAGGAGGTAGACTGGAATTGCATGTAAAGCATAGGAAAAGAGGCAGAACGTTCACAATGATGCCCTTGGCCAAAAAGGGCATATGTGTTTTTTCCTGAATATATTCAGGAAAAAACGCATACGCCCTTTTTGGCCAACCAAGCAAGCTTGCAAAGGAAATCTGCACTACAATGAAGTCTCAGTGCCCCTTGGTCAAAAGGGTCATCTGAAAAAAGTGTAAAATCCAGAAAGGCAGGACAGGCCATGGAGAACTGGGAGCCTTGTTATGCTGATGGGCGGGATGCAAATTGCCAGCAGCCACTCTGGAGAAGTGTATGGTGTTTCCTGAAACATCCAAAAGACAAAGCAACAGAGCCTAGGGCACTTCCACTTATGGTCCTATAGCTTAGGGAAATTAAAATAAAAAAGACACAGCCACCCCAAAGTTTGGGACGGCTTTGTTTACAAGAACCTCGTTAACGGTACAAGTTCAATATCACAGAAAGCGAAAAATCGATAAAGAAGTTGTGGTACTTACGTACAATGCAATATCACTCAGCAATGAAATCTATGTCATCAGGCCCGTAGCAATATAATGAGTGGATTCAGGTACGATGATTCTAAGTGAAATATAAGTCACACAGAAAAAGAAACATCATAAGATATCACTACTACACGGAATGTAAACTTGGCTACACAAGAACTGAATTACAAAACAGAACAGGGTGTCAAATGTAGAAAACCAACTAATGCTTGCTTAAGGGAAGGGTGAGTTGGGGTGCTTCATAAAACCAGAGATTGAAATTAGCACAGATACCGTTCCATAAGCCAAATATGTAATAGACAAGAGCTACTCCTTGCTCAACGAAGTGGACTCAACACCCCATATTAAACCCCTAAGAATATACCTGACTAGTAAGAATCTACCTGACTAGTCAGAATCTTAAAACCTATGGATTTATATGTCTCCGAAAGAGAATCAAGTGTGTGTACAGTGGCATAAATGCAGCAGTGATAGGATTGGTGAGGTTCGGTGAGCAAATCCAGGCCCTTTGAAGTCATATTGCATGGTACCCATTCCATGGGTCTCAACTCTCCAGGTTTAAGGGATTCTTCCTTCAGCTAAAACATGCATGTGGAACCCAGAGTATGATCCACCGTGTGATCGGGAAACGTGTTCAAATGTGTCTCAGTTTTCGTCCCCTGGTACTCGGGTGCAACATTCCAGACGCTTTATTAACACTCTCCCCACTTGGAGAGTCAGTGCCTTTAACCTCCTGTTTGGCCCAGTTTGCAATTTCTGTGGAAAATGAACAGGAATAGGGAGAACCAATGAGAGACTAGGTGGAGGTGTCCGGACGGGGAAATTTAACTCTCATTTCCCACCAGGAAGAGGAAATAACCAAAGGCTCAGCGTGACATGCCAGAACCACACTAGGGCCTGAAGCAATCCTGCGGTGTTGCGGCCAGCTCACAAGAAAGCGAGTTGAAGAAAGGAGCTCAGGGGCACTGTAATTCACAAACCCGCAGAGTTATAAATGACAGCTATCTTCCAAAAATATATTGAAGTAAGGCAGCCAAGAGGAGTTGAAAGCCTGGCAGAATTACCGGAAACCGATTTCAGGAGGTAGACTGAAATTGCATGTAAAGCATAGGAAAAGAGGCAGAACGTCCACAATGATGCACTTGGCCAAAAAGGGCGTATGCGTTCTTTCCTGAATATATTCAGGAATATATTCAGGAAAAAACGCATACGCCCTTTTTAGCCAACCAAGGAAGCATGCAAAGGAAATCTGGACTACAATGAAGTCTCACTGCCCCCCGGTCAAAAGGGCCATCTGAAAAAAGTGTAAAATCCAGAAAGGCAGGACAGTCCATGGAGAACTGGGAGCCTTGTTATGCTGATGGGCGGGATGTAAATTGCCAGCAGCCACTCTGGAGAAGTGTATGGTGTTTCCTGAAACATCCAAAAAACAAAGCAACAGAGCCTAGGGCACTTCCACTTATGGTCCTATAGCTTAGGGAAATTAAAATCAAAAAGACACAGCCACCCCAAAGTTTGGGACGGCTCTGTTTACAATAACCTCGTTTACCGTACAAGTTCAATATCACAGAAAGCGAAAAATGGATAAAGAAGTTGTGGTACTTACGTACAATGCAATATCACTCAGCAATGAAATCTATGTCATCAGGCCCGTAGCAGCATAATGAGTGGATTCAGGTACGATGATTCTAAGTGAAATAAGTCACACAGAAAAAGAAACATCATAAGATATCACTACTACACGGAATGTAAACTTGGCTACACAAGAACTGAATTACAAAACAGAACAGGGTATCAAATGTAGAAAACCAACTTATGCTTGCTTAAGGGGAAAGGTGAGTTGGGGTGCTTCATAAAACCAGAGATTGAAATTAGCACAGATACCGTTCCATAAGCCAAATATGTAATAGACAAGAGCTACTCCTTGCTCAACGAAGTGGACTCAACACCCCATATTAAACGCCTAAGAATATACCTGACTAGTAAGAGTCTACCTGACTAGTAAGAATCTTAAAACCTATGGATTTATATGTCTCCGAAAGAGAATCAAGCATGTGTACAGCGGCATAAACGCAGCAGTGATAGGATTGGTGAGGTTCGGTGAGCAAATGCAGACCCTTTGAAGTCATACTGCATGGTACCCATTCCATGGGTCTCAACTCTCCAGGTTTAAGGGATTCTTCCTTCAGCTAAAACATGCATGTGGAACCCAGAGTATGATCCACCGTGTGATCGGGAAACGTGTTCAAATGTGTCTCAGTTTTCATCCCCTGGTACTCGGGTGCAACATTCCAGACGCTTTACTAACACTCTCCCCACTTGGAGAGTCAGTGCCTGTAACCTCCTGTTTGGCCCAGTTTGCAATTTCTGTGGAACATGAACAGGAATAGGGAGAACCAATGAGAGACTAGGTGGAGGTGTCTGGACGGGCAAATTTAACTCTCATTTCTCACCAGGAAGAGGAATTAACCAAAGGCTCAGCGTGCCATGCGGAACCACACTAGGGCCCGAAGCAATCATGCGGTGTTGCGGCCAGCTCACAAGAAAGCGAGTTGAAGAAAGGAGCTCAGGGGCACTGTAATTCAAAAACCTGCAGAGTTATAAATGACAGCTATCTTCCAAAAATATATTGAAGTAAGGCTGCCAAGAGGAGTTGAAAGCGGGTCAGAATTGCAGGAAACCGATTTCATGAGGTAGAGTGGAATTGCATGTAAAGCATAGGAAAAGAGGCAGAACGTCCACAATGATGCACTTGGCCAAAAAGGTCGTATGCGTTTTTTCCGGAATATATTCAGGAAAAAACGCATACGCCCTTTTTGGCCAACCAAGCAAGCTTGCAAAGGAAATCTGCACTACAATGAAGTCTCACTGCACCCTGGTCAAAAGGGCTATCTGAAAAAAGTGTAAAATCCAGAAAGGCAGGACAGGCCATGGAGAACTGGGAGCCTTGTTATGCTGATGGGCGGGATGTAAATTGCCAACACCCACTCTGAAGAAGTGTATGTTGTTTCCTGAAACATCCAAAAAACAAAGCAACAGAGCCTAGGGCACTTCCACTTATGGTCCTATAGCTTAGGGAAATTAAAATCAAAAAGACACAGCCACCCCAAAGTTTGGGCCGGCTCTGTTTACAAGAACCTCGTTTACGGTACAAGTTGAATATCACAGAAAGCGAAAATGGATAAAGAAGTTGTGGTACTTACGTACAATGCAGTATCACACAGCAATGAAATCTATGTCATCAGGGCCGTAGCAGCAAAATGAGTGGATTCAGGTAAGATGATTCTAAGTGAAATAAGTCACACAGAAAAAGAAACATCATAAGGTATGACTAACACACGGAATGTAAACTTGGCTACACAGGAACTGAATTACAAAACAGAACAGGGTCTCAAATGTAGAAAACCAACTTATGCTTGCTTAAGGGGAATGGTGAGTTGGGGTGCTGCATGAAACCAGAGATTGAAATTAGCACAGATACCATTCCATAAGCCAAATATGTAATAGACAAGAGCTACACTTTGCTCAACGAAGTGGACTCAACACCCCATATTAAACGCCTAAGAATATACCTGACTAGTAAGAATCTTAAAACCTATGGATTTATATGTCTCCGAAAGAGAATCAAGCGTGTGTACAGCGGCATAAACGCAGCAGTGATAGGATTGGTGAGGTTCGGTGAGCAAATGCTGACCGTTTGAAGTCATATTTCATGGTACCCATTCCATGGGTCTCAACTCTCCAGGTTTAAAGGATTCTTCCTTCAGCTAAAACATGCATGTGGAACCCAGAGTATGATCCACCGTGTGATCAGGAAACGTGTTAAAATGTGTCTCAGTTTTCGTCCCCTGGTACTCGGGTGCAACATTCCAGACGCTTTACTAACACTCTCCCCATTTGGAGAGTCAGTGCCTTTAACCTCCTGTTTGGCCCAGTTTGCAATTTCTGTGGAAAATGAACAGGAATAGGGAGAACCAATGAGAGACTAGGTGGAGGTGTCTGGACGGGCAAATTTAACTCTCATTTCTCACCAGGAAGAGGAATTAACCAAAGGCTCAGCATGCCGTGCTGGAAACAAACTAGGGCCCGAAGCAATCCTGCGGTGTTGCGGCCAGCTCACAAGAAAGCGAGTTGAAGAAAGGAGCTCAGGGGCACTGTAATTCACAAACCTGCAGAGTTATAAATGACAGCTATCTTCCAAAAATATATTGAAGTAAGGCAGCCAAGAGGAGTTGAAAAGGGGGAAGAATTGCAGGAAACCGATTTCAGGAAGTAGACTGGAATTGCATGTAAAGCATAGGAAAAGAGGCAGAATGTCCACAATGATGCACTTGGCCAAAAAGGGCGTATGCGTTTTTTCCTGAATATATTCAGGAAAAAACGCATACGCACTTTTTGGACAACCAAGCAAGCTTGCAAAGGAAATCTGCACTACAATGAAGTCTCACTGCCCCCTGGTCAAAAGGGCCATCTGAAAAAAGTGTAAAATCCAGAAAGGCAGGACAGGCCATGGAGAACTGGGAGCCTTGTTATGCTGATGGGCGGGATGTAAATTGCCAGCAGCCACTCTGGAGAAGTGTATGGTGTTTCCTGAAACATCGAAAAAACAAAGCAACAGAGCCTAGGGCACTTCCACTTATGGTCCTATAGATTAGGGAAATTAAAATCAAAAAGACACAGCCACCCCAAAGTTTGGGACGGCTCTGTTTACAAGAACCTCATTTACGGTACAAGTTCAATATCACAGAAAGCGAAAAATGGATAAAGAAATTGTGGTACTTACGTACAATGCAATATCACTCAGCAATGAAATCTATGTCATCAGGCCCGTAGCAGCATAATGAGTGGATTCAGGTACGATGATTCTAAGTGAAATAAGTCACACAGAAAAAGAAACATCATAAGATATCACTAATACACGGAATGTAAACTTGGCTACACAGGAACTGAATTACAAAACAGAACAGGGTGTCAAATGTAGAAAACCAACTTATGTTTGCTTAAGGGGAACGGTGAGTTGGGGTGCTGCATAAAACCAGAGATTGAAATTAGCACAGATACCATTCCATAAGCCAAATATGTAATAGACAAGAGCTACTCCTTGCTCAACGAAGTGGACTCAACACCCCATATTAAACGCCTAAGAATATACCTGACTAGTAAGAATCTTAAAACCTATGGATTTATATGTCTCCGAAAGGGAATCAAGCGTGTGTACAGCGGCATAAACGCAGCAGTGATAGGACTGGTGAGGTTCGGTGAGCAAATGCAGACCCTTTGAAGTCATATTGCATGGTACCCATTCCATGGGTCTCAACTCTCCATGTTTAAGGGATTCTTCCTTCAGCTAAAACATGCATGTGGAACCCAGAGTATGATCCACCGTGTGATCGGGAAACGTGTTCAAATGTGTCTCAGTTTTCGTCCCCTGGTACTCGGGTGCAACATTCCAGACACTTTACTAACACTCTCCCCACTTGGAGAGTCGGTGCCTTTAACCTCCTGTTTGGCCCAGTTTGCAATTTCTGTGGAAGATGAACAGGAATAGGGAGAACCAATGAGAGACTAGGTGGAGGTGTCTGGACGGGCAAATTTAACTCTCATTTCCCACCAGGAAGAGGAATTAACCAAAGGCTCAACATGCCATGCCGGAACCAAACTAGGGCCTGAAGCAATACTGTGGTGTTGCGGCCAGCTCACAAGAAAGCGAGTTGAAGAAAGGAGCTCAGGGGCACTGTAATTCACAAACCTGCAGAGTTATAAATGACAGTTATCTTCCAAAAATATATTGAAGTAAGGCTGCCAAGAGGAGTTGAACATGGGGCAGAATTGCAGGAAACCGATTTCAGGAGGTAGACTGGAATTGCATGTAAAGCATAGGAAAAGAGGCAGAACGTTCACAATGATGCCCTTGGCCAAAAAGGGCATATGTGTTTTTTCCTGAATATATTCAGGAAAAAACGCATACGCCCTTTTTGGCCAACCAAGCAAGCTTGCAAAGGAAATCTGCACTACAATGAAGTCTCAGTGCCCCTTGGTCAAAAGGGTCATCTGAAAAAAGTGTAAAATCCAGAAAGGCAGGACAGGCCATGGAGAACTGGGAGCCTTGTTATGCTGATGGGCGGGATGTAAATTGCCAGCAGCCACTCTGGAGAAGTGTATGGTGTTTCCTGAAACATCCAAAAGACAAAGCAACAGAGCCTAGGGCACTTCCACTTATGGTCCTATAGCTTAGGGAAATTAAAATAAAAAAGACACAGCCACCCCAAAGTTTGGGACGGCTTTGTTTACAAGAACCTCGTTAACGGTACAAGTTCAATATCACAGAAAGCGAAAAATGGATAAAGAAGTTGTGGTACTTACGTACAATGCAATATCACTCAGCAATGAAATCTATGTCATCAGGCCCGTAGCAATATAATGAGTGGATTCAGGTACGATGATTCTAAGTGAAATATAAGTCACACAGAAAAAGAAACATCATAAGATATCACTACTACACGGAATGTAAACTTGGCTACACAAGAACTGAATTACAAAACAAAACAGGGTGTCAAATGTAGAAAACCAACTAATGCTTGCTTAAGGGAAGGGTGAGTTGGGGTGCTGCATAAAACCAGAGATTGAAATTAGCACAGATACCGTTCCATAAGCCAAATATGTAATAGACAAGAGCTACTCCTTGCTCAACGAAGTGGACTCAACACCCCATATTAAACCCCTAAGAATATACCTGACTACTAAGAATCTACCTGACTAGTCAGAATCTTAAAACCTATGGATTTATATATCTCCGAAAGAGAATCAAGTGTGTGTACAGTGGCATAAATGCAGCAGTGATAGGATTGGTGAGGTTCGGTGAGCAAATCCAGGCCCTTTGAAGTCATATTGCATGGTACCCATTCCATGGGTCTCAACTCTCCAGGTTTAAGGGATTCTTCCTTCAGCTAAAACATGCATGTGGAACCCAGAGTATGATCCACCATGTGATCGGGAAACGTGTTCAAATGTGTCTCAGTTTTCGTCCCCTGGTACTCGGGTGCAACATTCCAGACGCTTTACTAACACTCTCCCCACTTGGAGAGTCAGTGCCTTTAACCTCCTGTTTGGCCCAGTTTGCAATTTCTGTGGAAAATGAACAGGAATAGGGAGAACCAATGACAGACTAGGTGGAGGTGTCCGGACGGGGAAATTTAACTCTCATTTCCCACCAGGAAGAGGAAATAACCAAAGGCTCAGCGTGCCATGCCAGAACCACACTAGGGCCAGAAGCAATCCTGCGGTGTTGCGGCCAGCTCACAAGAAAGCGAGTTAAAGAAAGGAGCTCAGGGGCACTGTAATTCACAAACCCGCAGAGTTATAAATGACAGCTATCTTCCAAAAATATATTGAAGTAAGGCAGCCAAGAGGAGTTGAAAGCGGGGCAGAATTACCGGAAACCGATTTCAGGAGGTAGACTGGAATTGCATGTAAAGCATAGGAAAAGAGGCAGAACGTCCACAATGATGCACTTGGCCAAAAAGGGCGTATGCGTTTTTTCCTGAATATATTCAGGAAAAAACGCATACGCCCTTTTTGGCCAACCAAGGAAGCATGCAAAGGAAATCTGCACTACAATGAAGTCTCACTGCCCCCCGGTCAAAAGGGCCATCTGAAAAAAGTGTAAAATCCAGAAAGGCAGGACAGTCCATGGAGAACTGGGAGCCTTGTTATGCTGATGGGCGGGATGTAAATTGCCAGCAGCCACTCTGGAGAAGTTTATGGTGTTTCCTGAAACATCCAAAAAACAAAGCAACAGAGCCTAGGGCACTTCCACTTATGGTCCTATAGCTTAGGGAAATTAAAATCAAAAAGACACAGCCACCCCAAAGTTTGGGACGGCTCTGTTTACAATAACCTCGTTTACCGTACAAGTTCAATATCACAGAAAGCGAAAAATGGATAAAGAAGTTGTGGTACTTACGTACAATGCAATATCACTCAGCAATGAAATCTATGTCATCAGGCCCGTAGCAGCATAAGGAGTGGATTCAGGTACGATGATTCTAAGTGAAATAAGTCACACAGAAAAAGAAACATCATAATATATCACTACTACACGGAATGTAAACTTGGCTACACAAGAACTGAATTACAAAACAGAACAGGGTATCAAATGTAGAAAACCAACTTATGCTTGCTTAAGGGGAAAGGTGAGTTGGGGTGCTTCATAAAACCAGAGATTGAAATTAGCACAGATACCGTTCCATAAGCCAAATATGTAATAGACAAGAGCTACTCCTTGCTCAACGAAGTGGACTCAACACCCCATATTAAACGCCTAAGAATATACCTGACTAGTAAGAATCTTAAAACCTATGGATTTATATGTCTCCGAAAGAGAATCAAGCGTGTGTACAGCGGCATAAACACAGCAGTGATAGGACGGGTGAGGTTCGGTGAGCAAATGCAGACCCTTTGAAGTCATATTGCATGGTACCCATTCTATGGGTCTCAACTCTCCAGGTTTAAGGGATTCTTCCTTCAGCTAAAACATGCATGTGGAACCCAGAGTATGATCCACCATGTGATCGGGAAACGTGTTCAAATGTGTCTCAGTTTTCATCCCCTGGTACTCGGGTGCAACATTCTAGACGCTTTACTAACACTCTCCCCACTTGAAGAGTCAGTGCCTTTAACCTCCTGTTTGGCCCAGTTTGCAATTTCTGTGGAAAATGAACAGGAATAGGGAGAACCAATGAGAGACTAGGTGGAGGTGTCCGGACGGGCAAATTTAACTATCATTTCCCACCAGGAAGAGGAATTAACCAAAGGCTCAGGGTGCCATGCCGGAACCACACTAGGGCCAGAAAGAATCCTGCAGTGTTGCGGCAGCTCATAAGAAAGCGAGTTGAAGAAAGGAGCTCAGGGGCACTGTAATTCACAAACCGGCAGAGTTATAAATGACAGCTATCTTCCAAAAATATATTGAAGTAAGGCTGCCAAGAGGAGTTGAAAGCGGGGCAGAATTGCAGGAAACCGATTTCAGGAGGTAGACTGGAATTGTATGTAAAGCATAGGAAAAGAGGCAGAATGTCCACAATGATGCACTTGGCCAAAAAGGGCGTATGCGTTTTTTCCTGAATATATTTGGGAAAAAACGCATACGCCCTTTTTGGCCAACCAAGCAAGCTTGCAAAGGAAATCTGCACTACAATGAAGTCTCACTGCCCCCTGGTCAAAAGGGCCATCCGAAAAAAGTGTAAAATCCAGAAAGGCAGGACAGGCCAAGGAGAACTAGGAGCCTTCTTATGCTGATGGACGGGATGTAAATTGCCAGCAGCCACTCTAGAGAAGTGTATGGTGTTTCCTGAAACATCCAAAAAATAAAGCAACAAAGTCTAGGGCACTTACACTTATGGTCCTATAGCATAGGGAAATTAAAATCTAAAAGACACAGCCACCCCAATGTTTGGGAAGGCTGTGTTTACAAGAACATCGTTTACAGTACAAGTTCAATATCACAGAAAGCGAAAAATGGATAAAGAAGTTGTGGTACTTACGTACAATGCAATATCACTCAGCAATGATATCTATGTCATCAGGCCCGTAGCAGCATAATGACTGGATTCAGGTACGATGATTCTAAGTGAAATAAGTCACACAGAAAAAGAAACATCATAAGATATCACTACTACACGGAATGTAAACTTGGCTACACAAGAACTGAATTACAAAACAGAACAGGGTGTCAAATGTAGAAAACCAACTTATGCTTGCTTAAGGGGAAAGGTGAGTTGGGGTGCTGCATAAAACCAGAGATTGAAAGTAGCACAGATACCGTTCCATAAGCCAAATATGTAATAGACAAGAGCTACTCCTTGCTCAACGAAGTGGACTCAACACCCCATATTAAACGCCTAAGAATATACCTGACTAGTAAGAGTCTACCTGACTAGTAAGAATCTTAAAACCTATGGATTTATATGTCTCCGAAAGACAATCAAGCATGTGTACAGCGGCATAAACGCAGCAGTGATAGGATTGGTGAGGTTCGGTGAGCAAATGCAGACCCTTTGAAGTCATACTGCATGGTACCCATTCCATGGGTCTCAACTCTCCAGGTTTAAGGGATTCTTCCTTCAGCTAAAACATGCATGTGGAACCCAGAGTATGATCCACCGTGTGATCGGGAAACGTGTTCAAATGTGTCTCAGTTTTCATCCCCTGGTACTCGGGTGCAACATTCCAGACGCTTTACTAACACTCTCCCCACTTGGAGAGTCAGTGCCTTTAACCTCCTGTTTGGCCCAGTTTCCAATTTCTGTGGAATATGAACAGGAATAGGGAGAACCAATGAGAGACTAGGTGGAGGTGTCTGGACGGGCAAATTTAACTCTCATTTCCCACCAGGAAGAGGAATTAACCAAAGGCTCAGCATGCCATGCGGAACCACACTAGGGCCCGAAGCAATCATGCGGTGTTGCGGCCAGCTCACAAGAAAGCGAGTTGAAGAAAGGAGCTCAGGGGCACTGTAATTCAAAAACCTGCAGAGTTATAAATGACAGCTATCTTCCAAAAATATATTGAAGTAAGGCTGCCAAGAGGAGTTGAAAGCGGGTCAGAATTGCAGGAAACCGATTTCATGAGGTAGAGTGGAATTGCATGTAAAGCATAGGAAAAGAGGCAGAACGTCCACAATGATGCACTTGGCCAAAAAGGTCGTATGCGTTTTTTCCGGAATATATTCAGGAAAAAACGCATACGCCCTTTTTGGCCAACCAAGCAAGCTTGCAAAGGAAATCTGCACTGCAATGAAGTCTCACTGCCCCCTGGTCAAAAGGGCTATCTGAAAAAAGTGTAAAATCCAGAAAGGCAGGACAGGCCATGGAGAACTGGGAGCCTTGTTATGCTGATGGGCGGGATGTAAATTGCCAACACCCACTCTGAAGAAGTGTATGTTGTTTCCTGAAACATCCAAAAAACAAAGCAACAGAGCCTAGGGCACTTCCACTTATGGTCCTATAGCTTAGGGAAATTAAAATCAAAAAGACACAGCCACCCCAAAGTTTGGGCCGGCTCTGTTTACAAGAACCTCGTTTACGGTACAAGTTGAATATCACAGAAAGCGAAAATGGATAAAGAAGTTGTGGTACTTACGTACAATGCAGTATCACACAGCAATGAAATCTATGTCATCAGGGCCGTAGCAGCAAAATGAGTGGATTCAGGTAAGATGATTCTAAGTGAAATAAGTCACACAGAAAAAGAAACATCATAAGGTATCACTAACACACGGAATGTAAACTTGGCTACACAGGAACTGAATTACAAAACAGAACAGGGTCTCAAATGTAGAAAACCAACTTATGCTTGCTTAAGGGGAATGGTGAGTTGGGGTGCTGCATGAAACCAGAGATTGAAATTGGCACAGATACCGTTCCATAAGCCAAATATGTAATAGACAAGAGCTACTCTTTGCTCAACGAAGTGGACTCAACACCCCATATTAAACGCCTAAGAATATACCTGACTAGTAAGAATCTGAAAACCTATGGATTTATATGTCTCCGAAAGAGAATCAAGCGTGTGTACAGCGGCATAAACGCAGCAGTGATAGGATTGGTGAGGTTCGGTGAGCAAATGCAGACCCTTTGAAGTCATATTTCATGGTACCCATTCCATGGGTCTCAACTCTCCAGGTTTAAAGGATTCTTCCTTCAGCTAAAACATGCATGTGGAAACCAGAGTATGATCCACCATGTGATCAGGAAACGTGTTCAAATGTGTCTCAGTTTTCGTCCCCTGGTACTCGGGTGCAACATTCCAGACGCTTTATTAACACTCTCCCCACTTGGAGAGTCAGTGCCTTTAACCTCCTGTTTGGCCCAGTTTGCAATTTCTGTGGAAAATGAACAGGAATAGGGAGAACCAATGAGAGACTAGGTGGAGGTGTCTGGACGGGCAAATTTAACTCTCATTTCTCACCAGGAAGAGGAATTAACCAAAGGCTCAGCATGCCATGCCGGAACCAAACTAGGGTCTGAAGCAATCCTGCGGTGTTGCGGCCAGCTCACAAGAAAGCGAGTTGAAGAAAGGAGCTCAGGGTCACTGTAATTCACAAACCTGCAGAGTTATAAATGACAGCTATCTTCCAAAAATATATTGAAGGAAGGCTGCCAAGAGGAGTTGAAAGCGGGGCAGAATTGCAGGAAACCGATTTCAGGAGGTAGACTGGAATTGCATGTAAAGCATATGAAAAGAGGCAGAACGTCCACAATGATGCACTTGGCCAAAAAGGGCGTATGCGTTTTTTCCAGAATATATTCAGGAAAAAAAGGATACGCCCTTTTTGGCCAACCAAGCAAGCTTGCAAAGGAAATCTGCACTACAATGAAGTCTCACTGCCCCTTGTTCAAAAGGGCTATCTGAAAAAAGTGTAAAATCCAGAAAGGCAGGACAGGCCATGGAGAACTGGGAGCCTTGTTATGCTGATGGGCGGGATGTAAATTGCCAGCAGCCACTCTGGAGTAGTGTATGGTGTTTCCAGAAACATCCAAAAAACAAAGCAACAGAGCCTAGGGCATTTCCACATATGGTCCTATAGCTTAGGGAAATTAAAATCAAAAAGACACAGCCACCCCAAAGTTTGGGCCGGCTCTGTTTACAAGAACCTCGTTTACGGTACAAGTTGAATATCACAGAAAGCGAAAAATGGATAAAGAAGTTGTGGTACTTACGTACAATGCAGTATCACACAGCAATGAAATCTATGTCATCAGGGCCGTAGCAGCATAATGAGTGGATTCAGGTAAGATGATTCTAAGTCACACTGAAAAAGAAACATCATAAGGTATCACTAACACACGGAATGTAAACTTGGCTACACAGGAACTGAATTACAAAACAGAACAGGGTCTCAAATGTAGAAAACCAACTTATGCTTGCTTAAGGGGAATGGTGAGTTGGGGTGCTGCATGAAACCAGAGATTGAAATTGGCACAGATACCGTTCCATAAGCCAAATATGTAATAGACAAGAGCTACTCCTTGCTCAACGAAGAGGACACAACACCCAATATTAAACGCCTAAGAATATACCTGACTAGAAAGAATCTTAAAACCTATGGATTTATATGTCTCCGAAAGAGAATCAAGCGTGTGTACAGCGGCATAAACGCAGCAGTGATAGGATTGGTGAGGTTCGGTGAGCAAATGCAGACCCTTTGTAGTCATATTTCATGGTACCCATTCCTTGGGTCTCAACTCTCCAGGTTTAAAGGATTCTTCCTTCAGCTAAAACATGCATGTGGAACCCAGAGTATGATCCACCGTGTGATCAGGAAACGTGTTCAAATGTGTCTCAGTTTTCGTCCCCTGGTACTCGGGTGCAACATTCCAGACGCTTTATTAACACTCTCCCCCCTTGGAGAGTGAGTGCCTTTAACCTCCTGTTTGGCCCAGTTTGCAATTTCTGTGGAAAATGAACAGTAATAGGGAGAACCAATGAGAGACTAGGTGGAGGTGTCTGGACGGGCAAATTTAACTCTCATTTCCCACCAGGAAGAGGAATTAACCAAAGGCTCAGCATGCCATGCCGGAACCAAACTAGGGTCTGAAGCAATCCTGCGGTGTTGCGGCCAGCGCACAAGAAAGCGAGTTGAAGAAAGGAGCTCAGGGGCACTGTAATTCACAAACCTGCAGAGTTATAAATGACAGCTATCTTCCAAAAATATATTGAAGGAAGGCTGCCAAGAGGAGTTGAAAGCGGGGCAGAATTGCAGGAAACGGATTTCAGGAGGTAGACTGGAATTGCATGTAAAGCATAGGAAAAGAGGCAGAACGTCCACAATGATGCACTTGGCCAAAAAGGGCGTATGCGTTTTTTCCGGAATATATTCAGGAAAAAACGCATACGCCCTTTTTGGCCAACCAAGCAAGCTTGCAATGGAAATCTGCACTACAATGAAGTCTCACTGCCCCTTGTTCAAAAGGGCTATCTGAAAAAAGTGTAAAATCCAGAAAGGCAGGACAGGCCATGGAGAACTGGGAGCCTTGTTATGCTGATGGGCGGCATGTAAATTGCCAGCAGCCACTCTGGAGTAGTGTATGGTGTTTCCAGAAACATCCAAAAAACAAAGCAACAGAGCCTAGGGCATTTCCACATATGGTCCTATAGCTTAGGGAAATTAAAACCAAAAAGACACAGCCACCCCAAAGTTTGGGCCGGCTCTGTTTACAAGAACCTCGTTTACGGTACAAGTTGAATATCACAGAAAGCGAAAAATGGATAAAGAAGTTGTGGTACTTACATACAATGCAGTATCACACAGCAATGAAATCTATGTCACCAGGGCCGTAGCAGCATAATGAGTGGATTCAGGTAAGATGATTCTAAGTCACACTGAAAAAGAAACATCATAAGGTATCACTAACACACGGAATGTAAACTTGGCTACACAGGAACTGAATTACAAAACAGAACAGGGTCTCAAATGTAGAAAACCAACTTATGCTTGCTTAAGGGGAATGGTGAGTTGGGGTGCTGCATGAAACCAGAGATTGAAATTGGCACAAATACCGTTCCATAAGCCAAATATGTAATAGACAAGAGCTACTCCTTGCTCAACGAAGTGGACTCAACACCCCATATTAAACGCCTAAGAATACACCTGACTAGTAAGAATCTTAAAACCTATGGATTTATATGTCTCTGAAAGATAATCAAGCGTGTGTACAGCGGCATAAGCGCAGCAGTGATAGGATTGGTGAAGTTCGATGAGCAAATGCAGACCCTTTGAAGTCATATTGCATGGTACCCATTCCATGGGTCTCAACTCTCCAGGTTTAAGGGATTCTTCCTTCAGCTAAACATGCATGTGGAACACAGAGTATGATCCACCGTGTGATCGGGAAACGTGTTCAAATGTGTCTCAGTTTTTGTCCCCTGGTACTCGGGTGCAACATTCCAGACGCTTTACTAACACTCTCCCCACTTGGAGAGTAAGTGCCTTTAACCTCCTGTTTGGCCCAGTTTGCAATTTCTGTGGAAAATGAACAGGAATAGGGAGAACCAATGAGAGACTAGGTGGAGGTGTCCGGACGGGCAAATTTAACTCTCATTTCCCACCAGGAAGAGGAATTAACCAAAGGCTCAGCGTGCCATGCCTGAACCACACTAGGGCCAGAAAGAATCCTGCGGTGTTGCGGCAGCTCATAAGAAAGCGAGTTGAAGAAAGGAGCTCAGGGGCACTGTAATTCACAAACCTGCAGAGTTATAAATGACAGCTATCTTCCAAAAATATATTGAAGTAAGGCTGCCAAGAGGAGTTGAAAGCGGGGCAGAATTGCAGGAAACCGATTTCCGGAGGTAGACTGGAATTGTATGTAAAGCATAGGAAAAGAGGCAGAACGTCCACAATGATGCACTTGGCCAAAAAGGGCGTATGCGTTTTTTCCTGAATATATTCAGGAAAAAACGCATACGCCCTTTTTGGCCAACCAAGCAAGCTTGCAAAGGAAATCTGCACTACAATGAAGTCTCACTGCCCCCCGGTCAAAAGGGCCATCCGAAAAAAGTGTAAAATCCAGAAAGGCAGGACAGGCCAAGGAGAACTAGGAGCCTTCTTATGCTGATGGACGGGATGTAAATTGCCAGCAGCCACTCTGGAGAAGTGTATGGTGTTTCCTGAAACATCCAAAAAATAAAGCAACAGAGTCTAGGGCACTTCCACTTATGGTCCTATAGCTTAGGGAAATTAAAATCAAAAAGACACAGCCACCCCAAAGTTTGGGACGGCTCTGTTTACAAGAACCTCGTTTACAGTACAAGTTCAATATCACAGAAAGCGAAAAATGGATAAAGAAGTTGTGGTACTTACGTACAATGCAATATCACTCAGCAATGAAATCTATGTCATCAGGCCCGTAGCAGCATAATGAGTGGATTCAGGTACGATGATTCTAGGTGAAATAAGTCACACAGAAAAAGAAACATCATAAGATATCACTACTACACGGAATGTAAACTTGGCTACACAAGAACTGAATTACAAAACAGAAAAGGGTTTCAAATGTAGAAAACCAACTTATGCTTGCTTAAGGGGAAAGGTGAGTTGGGGTGCTGCATAAAACCAGAGATTGAAAGTAGCACAGATACCGTTCCATAAGTCAAATATGTAATAGACAAGAGCTACTCCTTGCTCAACGAAGTGGACTCAACACCCCATATTAAACGCCTAAGAATATACCTGACTAGTAAGAGTCTACCTGACTAGTAAGAATCTTAAAACCTATGGATTTATATGTCTCCGAAAGAGAATCAAGCAGGTGTACAGCGGCATAAACGCAGCAGTGATAGGATTGGTGAGGTTCGGTGAGCAAATGCAGACCCTTTGAAGTCATATTGCATGGTACCCATTCCATGGGTCTCAACTCTCCATGTTTAAGGGATTCTTCCTTCAGCTAAAACATGCATGTGGAACCCAGAGTATGATCCACCGTGTGATCGGGAAACGTGTTCAAATGTGTCTCAGTTTCGTCCCCTGGTACTCGGGTGCAACATTCCAGACGCTTTACTAACACTCTCCCCACTTGGAGAGTCAGTGCCTTTAACCTCCTGTTTGGCCCAGTTTGCAATTTCTGTGGAAAATGAACAGGAATAGGGAGAACCAATGAGAGACTAGGTGGAGGTGTCTGAACGGGCAAATTTAACTCTCATTTCCCACCAGGAAGAGGAATTAACCAAAGGCTCAGCATGCGAAGCCGGAACCAAACTAGGGCCTGAAGCAATCCTGCGGTGTTGCGGCCAGCTCACAAGAAAGCGAGTTGAAGAAAGGAGCTCAGGGGCACTGTAATTCACAAACCTGCAGAGTTATAAATGACAGCTATCTTCCAAAAATATATTGAAGTAAGGCAGCCAAGAGGAGTTGAAAGCGGGGTAGAATTGCAGGAAACCGATTTCAGGAGGTAGACTGGAATTGCATGTAAAGCAAAGGAAAAGAGGCAGAACGTCCACAATGATGCACTTGGCCAAAAAGGGCGTATGCGTTTTTTCCTGAATATATTCAGGAAAAAACGCATACGCCCTTTTTGGCCAACCAAGCAAGATTGCAAAGGAAATCTGCACTACAATGAAGTCTCACTGCCCCCGAGGTCAAAAGGGCCATCTGAAAAAAGTGTAAAATCCAGAAAGCCAGGACAGGCCATGGAGAACTGGGAGCCTTGTTATGCTGATGGGCGGGATGTAAATTGCCAGCAGCCACTCTGGAGAAGTGTATGGTGTTTCCTGAAACATCCAAAAAACAAAGCAACAGAGCCTAGGGCACTTCTACTTATGGTCCTATAGATTAGGGAAATTAAAATCAAAAAGACACAGCCACCCCAAAGTTTGGGACGGCTCTGTTTACAAGAACCTCGTTTACGGTACAAGTTCAATATCACAGAAAGCGAAAAATGGATAAAGAAGTTGTGGTACTTACGTACAATGCAATATCACTCAGCAATGAAATCTATGTCATCAGGCCCATAGCAGCATAATGAGTGGATTCAGGTACGATGATTCTAAGTGAAATAAGTCACACAGAAAAAGAAACATCATAAGATATCACTAATACACGGAATGTAAACTTGGCTACACAGGAACTGAATTACAAAACAGAACAGGGTGTCAAATGTAGAAAACCAACTTATGCTTGCTTAAGGGGAAAGGTGAGTTGGGGTGCTGCATAAAACCAGAGATTGAAATTAGCACAGATACCGTTCCATAAGCCAAATATGTAATAGACAAGAGCTACTCCTTGCTCAACGAAGTGGACTCAACACCCCATATTAAACGCCTAAGAATATACCTGACTAGTAAGAATCTTAAAACCTATGGATTTATATGTCTCCGAAAGAGAATCAAGCGTGTGTACAGCGGCATAAATGCAGCAGTGATAGGATTGGTGAGGTTTGGTGAGCAAATGCAGACCCTTTGAAGTCATACTGCATGGTACCCATTCCATGGGTCTCAACTCTCCATGTTTAAGGGATTCTTCCTTCAGCTAAAACATGCATGTGGAACCCAGAGTATGATCCACCGTGTGATCGGAAAACGTGTTCAAATGTGTCTCAGTTTTCGTCCCCTGGTACTCGGGTGCAACATTCCAGACGCTTTACTAACACTCTCCCCACTTGGATTGTCAGTGCCTTTAACCTCCTGTTTGGCCCAGTTTGCAATTTCTGTGGAAAATGAACAGGAATAGGGAGAACCAATGAGAGACTAGGTGGAGGTGTCTGGACGGGCAAATTTAACTCTCATTTCTCACCAGGAAGAGGAATTAACCAAAGGCTCAGCATGCCGTGCTGGAAACAAACTAGGGCCTGAAGCAATCCTGCGGTGTTGCGGCCAGCTCACAAGAAAGCGAGTTGAAGAAAGGAGCTCAGGGGCACTGTAATTCACAAACCTGCAGAGTTATAAATGACAGCTATCTTCCAAAAATATATTGAAGTAAGGCAGCCAAGAGGAGTTGAAAGCGGGGCAGAATTGCAGGAAACCGATTTCAGGAAGTAGACTGGAATTGCATGTAAAGCATAGGAAAAGAGGCAGAATGTCCACAATGATGCACTTGGCCAAAAAGGGCGTATGCGTTTTTTCCTGAATATATTCAGGATAAAACGCATACGCACTTTTTGGACAACCAAGCAAGCTTGCAAAGGAAATCTGCACTACAATGAAGTCTCACTGCCCCCTGGTCAAAAGGGCCATCTGAAAAAAGTGTAAAATCCAGAAAGGCAGGACAGGCCATGGAGAACTGGGAGCCTTGTTATGCTGATGGGCGGGATGTAAATTGCCAGCAGCCACTCTGGAGAAGTGTATGGTGTTTCCTGAAACATCGAAAAAACAAAGCAACAGAGCCTAGGGCACTTCCACTTATGGTCCTATAGATTAGGGAAATTAAAATCAAAAAGACACAGCCACCCCAAAGTTTGGGACGGCTCTGTTTACAAGAACCTCTTTTACGGTACAAGTTCAATATCACAGAAAGCGAAAAATGGATAAAGAAATTGTGGTACTTACGTACAATGCAATATCACTCAGCAATGAAATCTATGTCATCAGGCCCGTAGCAGCATAATGAGTGGATTCAGGTACGATGATTCTAAGTGAAATAAGTCACACAGAAAAAGAAACATCATAAGATATCACTAATACACGGAATGTAAACTTGGCTACACAGGAACTGAATTACAAAACAGAACAGGGTGTCAAATGTAGAAAACCAACTTATGCTTGCTTAAGGGGAAAGGTGAGTTGGGGTGCTGTATAAAACCAGAGATTGAAATTAGCACAGATACCGTTCCATAAGCCAAATATGTAATAGACAAGAGCTACTCCTTGCTCAACGAAGTGGACTCAACACCCCATATTAAACGCCTAAGAATATACCTGACTAGTAAGAATCTTAAAACCTATGGATTTATATGTCTCCGAAAGGGAATCAAGCGTGTGTACAGCAGCATAAACGCAGCAGTGATAGGACTGGTGAGGTTCGGTGAGCAAATGCAGACCCTTTGAAGTCATATTGCATGGTACCCATTCCATGGGTCTCAACTCTCCATGTTTAAGGGATTCTTCCTTCAGCTAAAACATGCATGTGGAACCCAGAGTATGATCCACCGTGTGATCGGGAAACGTGTTCAAATGTGTCTCAGTTTTCGTCCCCTGGTACTCGGGTGCAACATTCCAGACACTTTACTAACACTCTCCCCACTTGGAGAGTCGGTGCCTTTAACCTCCTGTTTGGCCCAGTTTGCAATTTCTGTGGAAAATGAACAGGAATAGGGAGAACCAATGAGAGACTAGGTGGAGGTGTCTGGACGGGCAAATTTAGCTCTCATTTCCCACCAGGAAGAGGAATTAACCAAAGGCTCAACATGCCATGCCGGAACCAAAGTAGGGCCTGAAGCAATACTGTGGTGTTGCGGCCAGCTCACAAGAAAGCGAGTTGAAGAAAGGAGCTCAGGGGCACTGTAATTCACAAACCTGCAGAGTTATAAATGACAGTTATCTTCCAAAAATATATTGAAGTAAGGCTGCCAAGAGGAGTTGAACTTGGGGCAGAATTGCAGGAAACCGATTTCAGGAGGTAGACTGGAATTGCATGTAAAGCATAGGAAAAGAGGCAGAACGTTCACAATGATGCCCTTGGCCAAAAAGGGCATATGTGTTTTTTCCTGAATATATTCAGGAAAAAACGCATACGCCCTTTTTGGCCAACCAAGCAAGCTTGCAAAGGAAATCTGCACTACAATGAAGTCTCAGTGCCCCTTGGTCAAAAGGGTCATCTGAAAAAAGTGTAAAATCCAGAAAGGCAGGACAGGCCATGGAGAACTGGGAGCCTTGTTATGCTGATGGGCGGGATGTAAATTGCCAGCAGCCACTCTGGAGAAGTGTATGGTGTTTCCTGAAACATCCAAAAGACAAAGCAACAGAGCCTAGGGCACTTCCACTTATGGTCCTATAGCTTAGGGAAATTAAAATAAAAAAGACACAGCCACCCCAAAGTTTGGGACGGCTTTGTTTACAAGAACCTCGTTAACGGTACAAGTTCAATATCACAGAAAGCGAAAAATGGATAAAGAAGTTGTGGTACTTACGTACAATGCAATATCACTCAGCAATGAAATCTTTGTCATCAGGCCCGTAGCAATATAATGAGTGGATTCAGGTACGATGATTCTAAGTGAAATATAAGTCACACAGAAAAAGAAACATCATAAGATATCACTACTACACGGAATGTAAACTTGGCTACACAAGAACTGAATTACAAAACAGAACAGGGTGTCAAATGTAGAAAACCAACTAATGCTTGCTTAAGGGAAGGGTGAGTTGGGGTGCTGCATAAAACCAGAGATTGAAATTAGCACAGATACCGTTCCATAAGCCAAATATGTAATAGACAAGAGCTACTCCTTGCTCAACGAAGTGGACTCAACACCCCATATTAAACCCCTAAGAATATACCTGACTAGTAAGAATCTACCTGACTAGTCAGAATCTTAAAACCTATGGATTTATATGTCTCCGAAAGAGAATCAAGTGTGTGTACAGTGGCATAAATGCAGCAGTGATAGGATTGGTGAAGTTCGGTGAGCAAATCCAGGCCCTTTGAAGTCATATTGCATGGTACCCATTCCATGGGTCTCAACTCTCCAGGTTTAAGGGATTCTTCCTTCAGCTAAAACATGCATGTGGAACCCAGAGTATGATCCACCGTGTGATCGGGAAACGTGTTCAAATGTGTCTCAGTTTTCGTCCCCTGGTACTCGGGTGCAACATTCCAGACGCTTTATTAACACTCTCCCCACTTGGAGAGTCAGTGCCTTTAACCTCCTGTTTGGCCCAGTTTGCAATTTCTGTGGAAAATGAACAGGAATAGGGAGAACCAATGAGAGACTAGGTGGAGGTGTCCGGACGGGGAAATTTAACTCTCATTTCCCACCAGGAAGAGGAAATAACCAAAGGCTCAGCGTGCCATGCCAGAACCACACTAGGGCCAGAAGCAATCCTGCGGTGTTGCGGCCAGCTCACAAGAAAGCGAGTTAAAGAAAGGAGCTCAGGGGCACTGTAATTCACAAACCCGCAGAGTTATAAATGACAGCTATCTTCCAAAAATATATTGAAGTAAGGCAGCCAAGAGGAGTTGAAAGCCTGGCAGAATTACCGGAAACCGATTTCAGGAGGTAGACTGGAATTGCATGTAAAGCATAGGAAAAGAGGCAGAACGTCCACAATGATGCACTTGGCCAAAAAGGGCGTATGCGTTCGTTCCTGAATATATTCAGGAATATATTCAGGAAAAAACGCATACGCCCTTTTTGGCCAACCAAGGAAGCATGCAAAGGAAATCTGCACTACAATGAAGTCTCACTGCCCCCCGGTCAAAAGGGCCATCTGAAAAAAGTGTAAAATCCAGAAAGGCAGGACAGTCCATGGAGAACTGGGAGCCTTGTTATGCTGATGGGCGGGATGTAAATTGCCAGCAGCCACTCTGGAGAAGTGTATGGTGTTTCCTGAAACATCCAAAAAACAAAGCAACAGAGCCTAGGGCACTTCCACTTATGGTCCTATAGCTTAGGGAAATTAAAATCAAAAAGACACAGCCACCCCAAAGTTTGGGACGGCTCTGTTTACAATAACCTCGTTTACCGTACAAGTTCAATATCACAGAAAGCGAAAAATGGATAAAGAAGTTGTGGTACTTACGTACAATGCAATATCACTCAGCAATGAAATCTATGTCATCAGGCCCGTAGCAGCATAATGAGTGGATTCAGGTACGATGATTCTAAGTGAAATAAGTCACACAGAAAAAGAAACATCATAAGATATCACTACTACACGGAATGTAAACTTGGCTACACAAGAACTGAATTACAAAACAGAACAGGGTATCAAATGTAGAAAACCAACTTATGCTTGCTTAAGGGGAAAGGTGAGTTGGGGTGCTTCATAAAACCAGAGATTGAAATTAGCACAGATACCGTTCCATAAGCCAAATATGTAATAGACAAGAGCTACTCCTTGCTCAACGAAGTGGACTCAACACCCCATATTAAACGCCTAAGAATATACCTGACTAGTAAGAATCTTAAAACCTATGGATTTATATGTCTCCGAAAGAGAATCAAGCGTGTGTACAGCGGCATAAACACAGCAGTGATAGGACGGGTGAGGTTCGGTGAGCAAATGCAGACCCTTTGAAGTCATATTGCATGGTACCCATTCCATGGGTCTCAACTCTCCATGTTTAAGGGATTCTTCCTTCAGCTAAAACATGCATGTGGAACCCAGAGTATGATCCACCATGTGATCGGGAAACGTGTTCAAATGTCTCTCAGTTTTCATCCCCTGGTACTCGGGTGCAACATTCTAGACGCTTTACTAACACTCTCCCCACTTGGAGAGTCAGTGCCTTTAACCTCCTGTTTGGCCCAGTTTGCAATTTCTGTGGAAAATGAACAGGAATAGGGAGAACCAATGAGAGACTAGGTGGAGGTGTCCGGACGGGCAAATTTAACTCTCATTTCCCACCAGGAAGAGGAATTAACCAAAGGCTCAGCGTGCCATGCCTGAACCACACTAGGGCCAGAAAGAATCCTGCGGTGTTGCGGCAGCTCATAAGAAAGCGAGTTGAAGAAAGGAGCTCAGGGGCACTGTAATTCACAAACCTGCAGAGTTATAAATGACAGCTATCTTCCAAAAATATATTGAAGTAAGGCTGCCAAGAGGAGTTGAAAGCGGGGCAGAATTGCAGGAAACCGATTTCAGGAGGTAGACTGGAATTGTATGTAAAGCATAGGAATAGAGGCAGAACGTCCACAATGATGCACTTGGCCAAAAAGGGCGTATGCGTTTTTTCCTGAATATATTCAGGAAAAAACGCATACGCCCTTTTTGGCCAACCAAGCAAGCTTGCAAAGGAAATCTGCACTACAATGAAGTCTCACTGCCCCCCGGTCAAAAGGGCCATCCGAAAAAAGTGTAAAATCCAGAAAGGCAGGACAGGCCAAGGAGAACTAGGAGCCTTCTTATGCTGATGGACGGGATGTAAATTGCCAGCAGCCACTCTGGAGAAGTGTATGGTGTTTCCTGAAACATCCAAAAAATAAAGCAACAGAGTCTAGGGCACTTCCACTTATGGTCCTATAGCTTAGGGAAATTAAAATCAAAAAGACACAGCCACCCCAAAGTTTGGGACGGCTCTGTTTACAAGAACCTCGTTTACAGTACAAGTTCAATATCACAGAAAGCGAAAAATGGATAAAGAAGTTGTGGTACTTACGTACAATGCAATATCACACAGCAATGAAATCTATGTCATCAGGCCCGTAGCAGCATAATGAGTGGATTCAGGTACGATGATTCTAGGTGAAATAAGTCACACAGAAAAAGAAACATCATAAGATATCACTACTACACGGAATGTAAACTTGGCTACACAAGAACTGAATTACAAAACAGAAAAGGGTTTCAAATGTAGAAAACCAACTTATGCTTGCTTAAGGGGAAAGGTGAGTTGGGGTGCTGCATAAAACCAGAGATTGAAAGTAGCACAGATACCGTTCCATAAGTCAAATATGTAATAGACAAGAGCTACTCCTTGCTCAACGAAGTGGACTCAACACCCCATATTAAACGCCTAAGAATATACCTGACTAGTAAGAGTCTACCTGACTAGTAAGAATCTTAAAACCTATGGATTTATATGTCTCCGAAAGAGAATCAAGCAGGTGTACAGCGGCATAAACGCAGCAGTGATAGGATTGCTGAGGTTCGGTGAGCAAATGCAGACCCTTTGAAGTCATATTGCATGGTACCCATTCCATGGGTCTCAACTCTCCATGTTTAAGGGATTCTTCCTTCAGCTAAAACATGCATGTGGAACCCAGAGTATGATCCACCGTGTGATCGGGAAACGTGTTCAAATGTGTCTCAGTTTCGTCCCCTGGTACTCGGGTGCAACATTCCAGACGCTTTACTAACACTCTCCCCACTTGGAGAGTCAGTGCCTTTAACCTCCTGTTTGGCCCAGTTTGCAATTTCTGTGGAAAATGAACAGGAATAGGGAGAACCAATGAGAGACTAGGTGGAGGTGTCTGAACGGGCAAATTTAACTCTCATTTCCCACCAGGAAGAGGAATTAACCAAAGGCTCAGCATGCCGTGCCGGAACCAAACTAGGGCCTGAAGCAATCCTGCGGTGTTGCGGCCAGCTCACAAGAAAGCGAGTTGAAGAAAGGAGCTCAGGGGCACTGTAATTCACAAACCTGCAGAGTTATAAATGACAGTTATCTTCCAAAAATATATTGAAGTATGGCTGCCAAGAGGAGTTGAACGTGGGGCAGAATTGCAGGAAACCGATTTCAGGAGGTAGACAGGAATTGCATGTAAAGCATAGGAAAAGAGGCAGAACGTTCACAATGATGCCCTTGGCCAAAAAGGGCATATGTGTTTTTTCCTGAATATATTTGGGAAAAAACGCATACGCCCTTTTTGGCCAACCAAGCAAGCTTGCAAAGGAAATCTGCACTACAATGAAGTCTCACTGCCCCCCAGTCAAAAGGGCCATCCGAAAAAAGTGTAAAATCCAGAAAGGCAGGACAGGCCAAGGAGAACTAGGAGCCTTCTTATGCTGATGGACGGGATGTAAATTGCCAGCAGCCACTCTGGAGAAGTGTATGGTGTTTCCTGAAACATCCAAAAAATAAGGCAACAGAGTCTAGGGCACTTACACTTATGGTCCTATAGCTTAGGGAAATTAAAATCAAAAAGACACAGCCACCCCAATGTTTGGGACGGCTGTGTTTACAAGAACCTCGTTTACAGTACAAGTTCAATATCACAGAAAGCGAAAAATGGATAAAGAAGTTGTGGTACTTACGTACAATGCAATATCACTCAGCAATGAAATCTATGTCATCAGGCCCGTAGCAGCATAATGACTGGATTCAGGTACGATGATTCTAAGTGAAATAAGTCACACAGAAAAAGAAACATCATAAGATATCACTACTACACGGAATGTAAACTTGGCTACACAAGTACTGAATTACAAAACAGAACAGGGTGTCAAATGTAGAAAACCAACTTATGCTTGCTTAAGGGGAAAGGTGAGTTGGGGTGCTGCATAAAACCAGAGATTGAAAGTAGCACAGATACCGTTCCATAAGCCAAATATGTAATAGACAAGAGCTACTCCTTGCTCAACGAAGTGGACTCAACACCCCATATTAAACGCCTAAGAATATACCTGACTAGTAAGAGTCTACCTGACTAGTAAGAATCTTAAAACCTATGGATTTATATGTCTCCGAAAGAGAATCAAGCATGTGTACAGCGGCATAAACGCAGCAGTGATAGGATTGGTGAGGTTCGGTGAGCAAATGCAGACCCTTTGAAGTCATACTGCATGGTACCCATTCCATGGGTCTCAACTCTCCAGGTTTAAGGGATTCTTCCTTCAGCTAAAACATGCATGTGGAACCCAGAGTATGATCCACCGTGTGATCGGGAAACGTGTTCAAATGTGTCTCAGTTTTCATCCCCTGGTACTCGGGTGCAACATTCCAGACGCTTTACTAACACTCTCCCCACTTGGAGAGTCAGTGCCTTTAACCTCCTGTTTGGCCCAGTTTGCAATTTCTGTGGAACATGAACAGGAATAGGGAGAACCAATGAGAGACTAGGTGGAGGTGTCTGGACGGGCAAATTTAACTCTCATTTCCCACCAGGAAGAGGAATTAACCAAAGGCTCAGCGTGCCATGCGGAACCACACTAGGGCCCGAAGCAATCATGCGGTGTTGCGGCCAGCTCACAAGAAAGCGAGTTGAAGAAAGGAGCTCAGGGGCACTGTAATTCACAAACCTGCAGTTATAAATGACAGCTATCGTCCAAAATATATTGAAGGAAGGCTTCCAAGAGGACTTGAAAGCGGGGCAGAATTGCAGGAAACCGATTTCAGGAGGTAGACTGGAATTGCATGTAAAGCATAGGAAAAGGGGCAGAACGTCCACAATGATGCACTTGGCCAAAAAGGGCGTATGCGTTTTTTCCTGAATATATACAGGAAAAAACGCATACGCCCTTTTTGGCCAACCAAGCAAGCTTGCAAAGGAAATCTGCACTACAATGAAGGATCACTGCCCCCCGGTCAAAAGGGCTATCTGAAAAAAGTGTAAAATCCAGAAAGGCAGGACAGGCCATGGAGAACTGGGAGCCTTGTTATGCTGATGGGCGGCATGTAAATTGCCAGCAGCCACTCTGGAGTAGTGTATGGTGTTTCCAGAAACATCCAAAAAACAAAGCAACAGAGCCTAGGGCATTTCCACATATGGTCCTATAGCTTAGGGAAATTAAAACCAAAAAGACACAGCCACCCCAAAGTTTGGGCTGGCTCTGTTTACAAGAACCTCGTTTACGGTACAAGTTGAATATCACAGAAAGCGAAAAATGGATAAAGAAGTTGTGGTACTTACATACAATGCAGTATCACACAGCAATGAAATCTATGTCACCAGGGCCGTAGCAGCATAATGAGTGGATTCAGGTAAGATGATTCTAAGTCACACTGATAAAGAAACATCATAAGGTATCACTAACACACGGAATGTAAACTTGGCTACACAGGAACTGAATTACAAAACAGAACAGGGTCTCAAATGTAGAAAACCAACTTATGCTTGCTTAAGGGGAATGGTGAGTTGGGGTGCTGCATGAAACCAGAGATTGAAATTGGCACAAATACCGTTCCATAAGCCAAATATGTAATAGACAAGAGCTACTCCTTGCTCAACGAAGTGGACTCAACACCCCATATTAAACGCCTAAGAATACACCTGACTAGTAAGAATCTTAAAACCTATGGATTTATATGTCTCTGAAAGAGAATCAAGCGTGTGTACAGCGGCATAAGCGCAGCAGTGATAGGATTGGTGAGGTTCGATGAGCAAATGCAGACCCTTTGAAGTCATATTGCATGGTACCCATTCCATGGGTCTCAACTCTCCAGGTTTAAGGGATTCTTCCTTCAGCTAAACATGCATGTGGAACACAGAGTATGATCCACCGTGTGATCGGGAAACGTGTTCAAATGTGTCTCAGTTTTCGTCCCCTGGTACTCGGGTGCAACATTCCAGACGCTTTACTAGCACTCTCCCCACTTGGAGAGTCGGTGCCTTTAACCTCCTGTTTGGCCCAGTTTGCAATTTCTGCGTAAGATGAACAGGAATAGGGAGAACCAATGAGAGACTAGGTGGAGGGGTCTGGACGGGCAAATTAAAATCTCATTTCCCACCAGGAAGAGGAATTAACCAAAGGCTCAGCGTGCCATGCCAGAAGCACACTAGGGCCTGAAGCAATCTTGCGGTGTTGCGGCCAGCTCACAAGAAAGCGAGTTGAAGAAAGGAACTCAGGGGCACTGTAATTCACAAACCTGCAGAGTTATAAATGACAGCTTTCGTCCAAAAATATATTGAAGGAAGGCTGCCAAGAGGACTTGAAAGCGGGGCAGAATTGCAGGAAACCGATTTCAGGAGGTAGACTGGAATTGCATGTAAAGCATAGGAAAAGAGGCAGAACGTCCACAATGATGCACTTGGCCAAAAAGGGCGTATGCGTTTTTTCCGGAATATATTCAGGAAAAAACGCATACGCCCTTTTTGGCCAACCAAGCAAGCTTGCAAAGGAAATCTGCACTACAATGAAGTCTCACTGCCCCCTGGTCAAAAGGGCCATCTGAAAAAAGTGTAAAATCCAGAAAGGCAGGACAGGCCCTGGAGAACTGGAAGACTTGTTATGTTGATGGGCGGGATGTAAATTGCCAGAAGCCACTCTGGAGAAGTGTATGGTGTTTCCTGAAACATCCAAAAAACAAAGCAACAGAGCCTAGGGCATTTCCACTTATGGTCCTATAGCTTAGGGAAATTAAAATCAAAAAGACACAGCCACCCCAAAGTTTGGGCCGGCTCTGTTTACAAGAACCTCATTTACGGTACAATTTGAATATCACAGAAAGCGAAAAATGGATAAAGAAGTTGTGGTAATTACGTACAATGCAATATCACTCAGCAATGAAATCTATGTCATCAGGCCCGTAGCAGCATAATGAGTGGATTCAGGTACGATGATTCTAAGTGAAATAAATCACACAGAAAAAGAAACATCATAAGATATCACTACTACACGGAATGTAAACTTGGCTACACAAGAACTGAATTACAAAACAGAACAGGATGTCAAATGTAGAAAACCAACTTATGCTTGCTTAAGGGGAAAGGTGAGCTGGGGTGCTGCATAAAACCAGAGATTGAAATTAGCACAGATACCGTTCCGTAAGCCAAATTAGTAATAGACAAGAATTACTCCTTGCTCAACGAAGTGAACTCAACACCCCATAATAAACGCCTAAGAATATACCTGACTAGTAAGAATCTTAAAACCTATGGATTTATATGTCTCCAAAAGAGAATCAATCGTGTGTACAGCGGCATAAACGCAGCAGTGATAGGATTGGTGAGGTTCGGTGAGCAAATGCAGACCCTTTGAAGTCATATTGCATGGTACCCATTCCATTGGTCTCAACTCTCCAGGTTTAAGGGATTCTTCCTTCAGCTAAACATGCATGTGGAACACAGAGTATGATCCACCGTGTGATCGGGAAACGTGTTCAAATGTGTCTCAGTTTTCGTCCCCTGGTACTCGGGTGCAACATTCCATACACTTTACTAACACTCTCCCCACTTGGAGAGTCAGTGCCTTTAACCTCCTGTTTGGCCCAGTTTGCAATTTCTGCGTAAGATGAACAGGAATAGGGAGAACCAATGAGAGACTAGGTGGAGGTGTCTGGACGGGCAAATTTAACTCTCATTTCCCACCAGGAAGAGGAATTATCCAAAGGCTCAGCATGCCGTGCCGGAACCAAACTAGGGTCTGAAGAAATCCTGCGGTGTTGCGGGCAGCTCACAAGAATGTGAGTTGAAGAAAGGAGCTCAGGGGCACTGTCATTCACAAACCTGCAGAGTTATAAATGACAGCTATCTTCCAAAAATATATTGAAGTAAGGCTGCCAAGAGGAGTTGAAAGCGGGGCAGAATTGCAGGAAACCGATTTCAGGAGGTAGACTGGAATTGCATGTAAAGCATAGGAAAAGAGGCAGAACGTCCACAATGATGCACTTGGCCAAAAAGGGCGTATGCGTTTTTTCTGGAATATATTCAGGAAAAAACGCATACGCCCTTTTTGGCCAACCAAGCAAGCTTGCAAAGGAAATCTGCACTACAATGAAGTCTCACTGCCCCCAGGTCAAAAGGGCTATCTGAAAAAAGTGTAAAATCCAGAAAGGCAGGACAGGCCATGGAGAACTGGGAGCCTTGTTATGCTGATGGGCGGGATGTAAATTGCCAACAGCCACTCTGGAGAAGTGTATGGTGTTTCCTGAAACATCTAAAAAACAAAGCAACAGAGCCTAGGGCACTTCCACTTATGGTCCTATAGCTTAGGGAAATTAAAATCAAAAAGACACAGCCACCCCAAAGTTTGGGCCGGCTCTGTTTACAAGAACCTCGTTTACGGTACAAGTTTAATATCACAGAAAGCAAAAAATGGAAAAAGAAGTTGTGGGAATTACGTACAATGCAATATCATTCAGCAATGAAATCTATGTCATCAGGCCCGTAGCAGCATAATGAGTGGATTCAGGTACGATGATTCTAAGTGAAATAAGTCACACAGAAATAGAAATATCATAAGGTATCACTAATACACGGAATGTAAACTTGGCTACACAAGAACTGAATTACAAAACAGAACAGGGTCTCAAAAGTAGAAACCCGACTTATGCTTGCTTAAGTGGAAAGGTGAGTTGGGGTGGTGCATAAAACCAGAGATTGAAATTAGCACAGATACCGTTCCATAAGCCAAATATGTAATAGACAAGAGCTACTCCTTGCTCAACGAAGTCGAATCAACACCCCATATTAATCGCCTAAGAATATACCTGACTAGTACGAAACTTAAAACCTATGGATATATATGTCTCCGAAAGAGAATCAAGCGTGTGTACAGCGGCATAAGCGCAGCAGTGATAGGATTGGTGAGGTTCGATGAGCAAATGCAGACCCTTTGAAGTCATATTGCATGGTACCCATTCCATGGGTCTCAACTCTCCAGGTTTAAGGGATTCTTCCTTCAGCTAAAACGTGCATGTGGAACCCAGAGTATGATCCACCATGTGATCGGGAAACGTGTTCAAATGTGCCTCAGTTTTCGTTCCCTGGTACTCGGGTGCAACATTCCAGACGCTTTACCAACACTTTCCCCACTTGGAGAGTCAGTGCCTTTAACCTCCTGTTTGGCCCAGTTTGCAATTTCTGCGGAAGATGAACAGGAAGAGGGAGAACCAATGAGAGACTAGCTGGAGCTGTCAGGACGGGCAAATTTAACTCTCATTTCCCACCAGGAAGAGGAATTAACCAAAGGCTCAGCATGCGATGCCGGAACCAAACTAGGGCCTGAAGCAATCCTGCGGTGTTGCGGCCAGCTCACAAGAAAGGGAGTTGAAGAAAGGAGCTCAGGGTCACTGTCATTCACAATCCTGCAGAGTTATAAATGACAGCTTTCGTCCAAAAATATATTGAAGTAAGGCTGCCAAGAGGAGTTGAAAGCGGTGCAGAATTGCAGGAAACCGATTTCAGGAGGTAGACTGGAATTGTATGTAAAGCATAGGAAAAGAGGCAGAACGTCCACAATGATGCACTTGGCCAAAAAGGGCGTATGCGTTTTTTCCTGAATATATTTGGGAAAAAACGCATACGCCCTTTTTGGCCAACCAAGCAAGCTTGCAAAGGAAATCTGCACTACAATGAAGTCTCACTGCCCCCCGGTCAAAAGGGCCATCCGAAAAAAGTGTAAAATCCAGAAAGGCAGGACAGGCCAAGGAGAACTAGGAGCCTTCTTATGCTGATGGACGGGATGTAAATTGCCAGCAGCCACTCTGGAGAAGTGTATGGTGTTTCCTGAAACATCCAAAAAATAAAGCAACAGAGTCTAGGGCACTTACACTTATGGTCCTATAGCTTAGGGAAATTAAAATCAAAAAGACACAGCCACCCCAATGTTTGGGACGGCTGTGTTTACAAGAACCTCGTTTACAGTACAAGTTCAATATCACAGAAAGCGAAAAATGGATAAAGAAGTTGTGGTACTTACGTACAATGCAATATCACTCAGCAATGAAATCTATGTCATCAGGCCCGTAGCAGCATAATGACTGGATTCAGGTACGATGATTCTAAGTGAAATAAGTCACACAGAAAAAGAAACATCATAAGATATCACTACTACACGGAATGTAAACTTGGCTACACAAGTACTGAATTACAAAACAGAACAGGGTGTCAAATGTAGAAAACCAACTTATGCTTGCTTAAGGGGAAAGGTGAGTTGGGGTGCTGCATAAAACCAGAGATTGAAAGTAGCACAGATACCGTTCCATAAGCCAAATATGTAATAGACAAGAGCTACTCCTTGCTCAACGAAGTGGACTCAACACCCCATATTAAACGCCTAAGAATATACCTGACTAGTAAGAGTCTACCTGACTAGTAAGAATCTTAAAACCTATGGATTTATATGTCTCCGAAAGAGAATCAAGCATGTGTACAGCGGCATAAACGCAGCAGTGATAGGATTGGTGAGGTTCGGTGAGCAAATGCAGACCCTTTGAAGTCATACTGCATGGTACCCATTCCATGGGTCTCAACTCTCCAGGTTTAAGGGATTCTTCCTTCAGCTAAAACATGCATGTGGAACCCAGAGTATGATCCACCGTGTGATCGGGAAACGTGTTCAAATGTGTCTCAGTTTTCATCCCCTGGTACTCGGGTGCAACATTCCAGACGCTTTACTAACACTCTCCCCACTTGGAGAGTCAGTGCCTTTAACCTCCTGTTTGGCCCAGTTTGCAATTTCTGTGGAACATGAACAGGAATAGGGAGAACCAATGAGAGACTAGGTGGAGGTGTCTGGACGGGCAAATTTAACTCTCATTTCCCACCAGGAAGAGGAATTAACCAAAGGCTCAGCGTGCCATGCGGAACCACACTAGGGCCCGAAGCAATCATGCGGTGTTGCGGCCAGCTCACAAGAAAGCGAGTTGAAGAAAGGAGCTCAGGGGCACTGTAATTCACAAACCTGCAGTTATAAATGACAGCTATCGTCCAAAATATATTGAAGGAAGGCTTCCAAGAGGACTTGAAAGCGGGGCAGAATTGCAGGAAACCGATTTCAGGAGGTAGACTGGAATTGCATGTAAAGCATAGGAAAAGGGGCAGAACGTCCACAATGATGCACTTGGCCAAAAAGGGCGTATGCGTTTTTTCCTGAATATATACAGGAAAAAACGCATACGCCCTTTTTGGCCAACCAAGCAAGCTTGCAAAGGAAATCTGCACTACAATGAAGGATCACTGCCCCCCGGTCAAAAGGGCTATCTGAAAAAAGTGTAAAATCCAGAAAGGCAGGACAGGCCATGGAGAACTGGGAGCCTTGTTATGCTGATGGGCGGCATGTAAATTGCCAGCAGCCACTCTGGAGTAGTGTATGGTGTTTCCAGAAACATCCAAAAAACAAAGCAACAGAGCCTAGGGCATTTCCACATATGGTCCTATAGCTTAGGGAAATTAAAACCAAAAAGACACAGCCACCCCAAAGTTTGGGCCGGCTCTGTTTACAAGAACCTCGTTTACGGTACAAGTTGAATATCACAGAAAGCGAAAAATGGATAAAGAAGTTGTGGTACTTACATACAATGCAGTATCACACAGCAATGAAATCTATGTCACCAGGGCCGTAGCAGCATAATGAGTGGATTCAGGTAAGATGATTCTAAGTCACACTGATAAAGAAACATCATAAGGTATCACTAACACACGGAATGTAAACTTGGCTACACAGGAACTGAATTACAAAACAGAACAGGGTCTCAAATGTAGAAAACCAACTTATGCTTGCTTAAGGGGAATGGTGAGTTGGGGTGCTGCATGAAACCAGAGATTGAAATTGGCACAAATACCGTTCCATAAGCCAAATATGTAATAGACAAGAGCTACTCCTTGCTCAACGAAGTGGACTCAACACCCCATATTAAACGCCTAAGAATACACCTGACTAGTAAGAATCTTAAAACCTATGGATTTATATGTCTCTGAAAGAGAATCAAGCGTGTGTACAGCGGCATAAGCGCAGCAGTGATAGGATTGGTGAGGTTCGATGAGCAAATGCAGACCCTTTGAAGTCATATTGCATGGTACCCATTCCATGGGTCTCAACTCTCCAGGTTTAAGGGATTCTTCCTTCAGCTAAACATGCATGTGGAACACAGAGTATGATCCACCGTGTGATCGGGAAACGTGTTCAAATGTGTCTCAGTTTTCGTCCCCTGGTACTCGGGTGCAACATTCCAGACGCTTTACTAGCACTCTCCCCACTTGGAGAGTCGGTGCCTTTAACCTCCTGTTTGGCCCAGTTTGCAATTTCTGCGTAAGATGAACAGGAATAGGGAGAACCAATGAGAGACTAGGTGGAGGGGTCTGGACGGGCAAATTAAAATCTCATTTCCCACCAGGAAGAGGAATTAACCAAAGGCTCAGCGTGCCATGCCAGAAGCACACTAGGGCCTGAAGCAATCTTGCGGTGTTGCGGCCAGCTCACAAGAAAGCGAGTTGAAGAAAGGAACTCAGGGGCACTGTAATTCACAAACCTGCAGAGTTATAAATGACAGCTTTCGTCCAAAAATATATTGAAGGAAGGCTGCCAAGAGGACTTGAAAGCGGGGCAGAATTGCAGGAAACCGATTTCAGGAGGTAGACTGGAATAGCATGTAAAGCATAGGAAAAGAGGCAGAACGTCCACAATGATGCACTTGGCCAAAAAGGGCGTATGCGTTTTTTCCGGAATATATTCAGGAAAAAATGCATACGCCCTTTTTGGCCAACCAAGCAAGCTTGCAAAGGAAATCTGCACTACAATGAAGTCTCACTGCCCCCTGGTCAAAAGGGCCATCTGAAAAAAGTGTAAAATCCAGAAAGGCAGGACAGGCCCTGGAGAACTGGAAGACTTGTTATGTTGATGGGCGGGATGTAAATTGCCAGAAGCCACTCTGGAGAAGTGTATGGTGTTTCCTGAAACATCCAAAAAACAAAGCAACAGAGCCTAGGGCATTTCCACTTATGGTCCTATAGCTTAGGGAAATTAAAATCAAAAAGACACAGCCACCCCAAAGTTTGGGCCGGCTCTGTTTACAAGAACCTCATTTACGGTACAATTTGAATATCACAGAAAGCAAAAAATGGATAAAGAAGTTGTGGTAATTACGTACAATGCAATATCACTCAGCAATGAAATCTATGTCATCAGGCCCGTAGCAGCATAATGAGTGGATTCAGGTACGATGATTCTAAGTGAAATAAATCACACAGAAAAAGAAACATCATAAGATATCACTACTACACGGAATGTAAACTTGGCTACACAAGAACTGAATTACAAAACAGAACAGGATGTCAAATGTAGAAAACCAACTTATGCTTGCTTAAGGGGAAAGGTGAGCTGGGGTGCTGCATAAAACCAGAGATTGAAATTAGCACAGATACCGTTCCGTAAGCCAAATTAGTAATAGACAAGAATTACTCCTTGCTCAACGAAGTGAACTCAACACCCCATAATAAACGCCTAAGAATATACCTGACTAGTAAGAATCTTAAAACCTATGGATTTATATGTCTCCAAAAGAGAATCAATCGTGTGTACAGCGGCATAAACGCAGCAGTGATAGGATTGGTGAGGTTCGGTGAGCAAATGCAGACCCTTTGAAGTCATATTGCATGGTACCCATTCCATGGGTCTCAACTCTCCAGGTTTAAGGGATTCTTCCTTCAGCTAAACATGCATGTGGAACACAGAGTATGATCCACCGTGTGATCGGGAAACGTGTTCAAATGTGTCTCAGTTTTCGTCCCCTGGTACTCGGGTGCAACATTCCATACACTTTACTAACACTCTCCCCACTTGGAGAGTCAGTGCCTTTAACCTCCTGTTTGGCCCAGTTTGCAATTTCTGCGTAAGATGAACAGGAATAGGGAGAACCAATGAGAGACTAGGTGGAGGTGTCTGGACGGGCAAATTTAACTCTCATTTCCCACCAGGAAGAGGAATTATCCAAAGGCTCAGCATGCCGTGCCGGAACCAAACTAGGGTCTGAAGAAATCCTGCGGTGTTGCGGGCAGCTCACAAGAATGTGAGTTGAAGAAAGGAGCTCAGGGGCACTGTCATTCACAAACCTGCAGAGTTATAAATGACAGCTATCTTCCAAAAATATATTGAAGTAAGGCTGCCAAGAGGATTTGAAAGCGGGGCAGAATTGCAGGAAACCGATTTCAGGAGGTAGACTGGAATTGCATGTAAAGCATAGGAAAAGAGGCAGAACGTCCACAATGATGCACTTGGCCAAAAAGGGCGTATGCGTTTTTTCTGGAATATATTCAGGAAAAAACGCATACGCCCTTTTTGGCCAACCAAGCAAGCTTGCAAAGGAAATCTGCACTACAATGAAGTCTCACTGCCCCCAGGTCAAAAGGGCTATCTGAAAAAAGTGTAAAATCCAGAAAGGCAGGACAGGCCATGGAGAACTGGGAGCCTTGTTATGCTGATGGGCGGGATGTAAATTGCCAACAGCCACTCTGGAGAAGTGTATGGTGTTTCCTGAAACATCTAAAAAACAAAGCAACAGAGCCTAGGGCACTTCCACTTATGGTCCTATAGCTTAGGGAAATTAAAATCAAAAAGACACAGCCACCCCAAAGTTTGGGCCGGCTCTGTTTACAAGAACCTCGTTTACGGTACAAGTTTAATATCACAGAAAGCAAAAAATGGAAAAAGAAGTTGTGGGAATTACGTACAATGCAATATCATTCAGCAATGAAATCTATGTCATCAGGCCCGTAGCAGCATAATGAGTGGATTCAGGTACGATGATTCTAAGTGAAATAAGTCACACAGAAATAGAAATATCATAAGGTATCACTAATACACGGAATGTAAACTTGGCTACACAAGAACTGAATTACAAAACAGAACAGGGTCTCAAAAGTAGAAACCCGACTTATGCTTGCTTAAGTGGAAAGGTGAGTTGGGGTGGTGCATAAAACCAGAGATTGAAATTAGCACAGATACCGTTCCATAAGCCAAATATGTAATAGACAAGAGCTACTCCTTGCTCAACGAAGTCGAATCAACACCCCATATTAATCGCCTAAGAATATACCTGACTAGTACGAAACTTAAAACCTATGGATATATATGTCTCCGAAAGAGAATCAAGCGTGTGTACAGCGGCATAAGCGCAGCAGTGATAGGATTGGTGAGGTTCGATGAGCAAATGCAGACCCTTTGAAGTCATATTGCATGGTACCCATTCCATGGGTCTCAACTCTCCAGGTTTAAGGGATTCTTCCTTCAGCTAAAACGTGCATGTGGAACCCAGAGTATGATCCACCATGTGATCGGGAAACGTGTTCAAATGTGCCTCAGTTTTCGTTCCCTGGTACTCGGGTGCAACATTCCAGACGCTTTACCAACACTTTCCCCACTTGGAGAGTCAGTGCCTTTAACCTCCTGTTTGGCCCAGTTTGCAATTTCTGCGGAAGATGAACAGGAAGAGGGAGAACCAATGAGAGACTAGCTGGAGCTGTCAGGACGGGCAAATTTAACTCTCATTTCCCACCAGGAAGAGGAATTAACCAAAGGCTCAGCATGCGATGCCGGAACCAAACTAGGGCCTGAAGCAATCCTGCGGTGTTGCGGCCAGCTCACAAGAAAGGGAGTTGAAGAAAGGAGCTCAGGGTCACTGTCATTCACAATCCTGCAGAGTTATAAATGACAGCTTTCGTCCAAAAATATATTGAAGTAAGGCTGCCAAGAGGAGTTGAAAGCGGTGCAGAATTGCAGGAAACCGATTTCAGGAGGTAGACTGGAATTGTATGTAAAGCATAGGAAAAGAGGCAGAACGTCCACAATGATGCACTTGGCCAAAAAGGGCGTATGCGTTTTTTCCTGAATATATTTGGGAAAAAACGCATACGCCCTTTTTGGCCAACCAAGCAAGCTTGCAAAGGAAATCTGCACTACAATGAAGTCTCACTGCCCCCCGGTCAAAAGGGCCATCCGAAAAAAGTGTAAAATCCAGAAAGGCAGGACAGGCCAAGGAGAACTAGGAGCCTTCTTATGCTGATGGACGGGATGTAAATTGCCAGCAGCCACTCTGGAGAAGTGTATGGTGTTTCCTGAAACATCCAAAAAATAAAGCAACAGAGTCTAGGGCACTTCCACTTATGGTCCTATAGCTTAGGGAAATTAAAATCAAAAAGACACAGCCACCCCAATGTTTGGGACGGCTGTGTTTACAAGAACCTCGTTTACAGTACAAGTTCAATATCACAGAAAGCGAAAAATGGATAAAGAAGTTGTGGTACTTACGTACAATGCAATATCACTCAGCAATGAAATCTATGTCATCAGGCCCGTAGCAGCATAATGACTGGATTCAGGTACGATGATTCTAAGTGAAATAAGTCACACAGAAAAAGAAACATCATAAGATATCACTACTACACGGAATGTAAACTTGGCTACACAAGTACTGAATTACAAAACAGAACAGGGTGTCAAATGTAGAAAACCAACTTATGCTTGCTTAAGGGGAAAGGTGAGTTGGGGTGCTGCATAAAACCAGAGATTGAAAGTAGCACAGATACCGTTCCATAAGCCAAATATGTAATAGACAAGAGCTACTCCTTGCTCAACGAAGTGGACTCAACACCCCATATTAAACGCCTAAGAATATACCTGACTAGTAAGAGTCTACCTGACTAGTAAGAATCTTAAAACCTATGGATTTATATGTCTCCGAAAGAGAATCAAGCATGTGTACAGCGGCATAAACGCAGCAGTGATAGGATTGGTGAGGTTCGGTGAGCAAATGCAGACCCTTTGAAGTCATACTGCATGGTACCCATTCCATGGGTCTCAACTCTCCAGGTTTAAGGGATTCTTCCTTCAGCTAAAACATGCATGTGGAACCCAGAGTATGATCCACCGTGTGATCGGGAAACGTGTTCAAATGTGTCTCAGTTTTCATCCCCTGGTACTCGGGTGCAACATTCCAGACGCTTTACTAACACTCTCCCCACTTGGAGAGTCAGTGCCTTTAACCTCCTGTTTGGCCCAGTTTGCAATTTCTGTGGAACATGAACAGGAATAGGGAGAACCAATGAGAGACTAGGTGGAGGTGTCTGGACGGGCAAATTTAACTCTCATTTCCCACCAGGAAGAGGAATTAACCAAAGGCTCAGCGTGCCATGCGGAACCACACTAGGGCCCGAAGCAATCATGCGGTGTTGCGGCCAGCTCACAAGAAAGCGAGTTGAAGAAAGGAGCTCAGGGGCACTGTAATTCACAAACCTGCAGTTATAAATGACAGCTATCGTCCAAAATATATTGAAGGAAGGCTTCCAAGAGGACTTGAAAGCGGGGCAGAATTGCAGGAAACCGATTTCAGGAGGTAGACTGGAATTGCATGTAAAGCATAGGAAAAGGGGCAGAACGTCCACAATGATGCACTTGGCCAAAAAGGGCGTATGCGTTTTTTCCTGAATATATACAGGAAAAAACGCATACGCCCTTTTTGGCCAACCAAGCAAGCTTGCAAAGGAAATCTGCACTACAATTAAGGATCACTGCCCCCCGGTCAAAAGGGCTATCTGAAAAAAGTGTAAAATCCAGAAAGGCAGGACAGGCCATGGAGAACTGGGAGCCTTGTTATGCTGATGGGCGGCATGTAAATTGCCAGCAGCCACTCTGGAGTAGTGTATGGTGTTTCCAGAAACATCCAAAAAACAAAGCAACAGAGCCTAGGGCATTTCCACATATGGTCCTATAGCTTAGGGAAATTAAAACCAAAAAGACACAGCCACCCCAAAGTTTGGGCCGGCTCTGTTTACAAGAACCTCGTTTACGGTACAAGTTGAATATCACAGAAAGCGAAAAATGGATAAAGAAGTTGTGGTACTTACATACAATGCAGTATCACACAGCAATGAAATCTATGTCACCAGGGCCGTAGCAGCATAATGAGTGGATTCAGGTAAGATGATTCTAAGTCACACTGATAAAGAAACATCATAAGGTATCACTAACACACGGAATGTAAACTTGGCTACACAGGAACTGAATTACAAAACAAAACAGGGTCTCAAATGTAGAAAACCAACTTATGCTTGCTTAAGGGGAATGGTGAGTTGGGGTGCTGCATGAAACCAGAGATTGAAATTGGCACAAATACCGTTCCATAAGCCAAATATGTAATAGACAAGAGCTACTCCTTGCTCAACGAAGTGGACTCAACACCCCATATTAAACGCCTAAGAATACACCTGACTAGTAAGAATCTTAAAACCTATGGATTTATATGTCTCTGAAAGAGAATCAAGCGTGTGTACAGCGGCATAAGCGCAGCAGTGATAGGATTGGTGAGGTTCGATGAGCAAATGCAGACCCTTTGAAGTCATATTGCATGGTACCCATTCCATGGGTCTCAACTCTCCAGGTTTAAGGGATTCTTCCTTCAGCTAAACATGCATGTGGAACACAGAGTATGATCCACCGTGTGATCGGGAAACGTGTTCAAATGTGTCTCAGTTTTCGTCCCCTGGTACTCGGGTGCAACATTCCAGACGCTTTACTAGCACTCTCCCCACTTGGAGAGTCGGTGCCTTTAACCTCCTGTTTGGCCCAGTTTGCAATTTCTGCGTAAGATGAACAGGAATAGGGAGAACCAATGAGAGACTAGGTGGAGGGGTCTGGACGGGCAAATTAAAATCTCATTTCCCACCAGGAAGAGGAATTAACCAAAGGCTCAGCGTGCCATGCCAGAAGCACACTAGGGCCTGAAGCAATCTTGCGGTGTTGCGGCCAGCTCACAAGAAAGCGAGTTGAAGAAAGGAACTCAGGGGCACTGTAATTCACAAACCTGCAGAGTTATAAATGACAGCTTTCGTCCAAAAATATATTGAAGGAAGGCTGCCAAGAGGACTTGAAAGCGGGGCAGAATTGCAGGAAACCGATTTCAGGAGGTAGACTGGAATAGCATGTAAAGCATAGGAAAAGAGGCAGAACGTCCACAATGATGCACTTGGCCAAAAAGGGCGTATGCGTTTTTTCCGGAATATATTCAGGAAAAAACGCATATGCCCTTTTTGGCCAACCAAGCAAGCTTGCAAAGGAAATCTGCACTACAATGAAGTCTCACTGCCCCCTGGTCAAAAGGGCCATCTGAAAAAAGTGTAAAATCCAGAAAGGCAGGACAGGCCCTGGAGAACTGGAAGACTTGTTATGTTGATGGGCGGGATGTAAATTGCCAGAAGCCACTCTGGAGAAGTGTATGGTGTTTCCTGAAACATCCAAAAAACAAAGCAACAGAGCCTAGGGCATTTCCACTTATGGTCCTATAGCTTAGGGAAATTAAAATCAAAAAGACACAGCCACCCCAAAGTTTGGGCCGGCTCTGTTTACAAGAACCTCATTTACGGTACAATTTGAATATCACAGAAAGCAAAAAATGGATAAAGAAGTTGTGGTAATTACGTACAATGCAATATCACTCAGCAATGAAATCTATGTCATCAGGCCCGTAGCAGCATAATGAGTGGATTCAGGTACGATGATTCTAAGTGAAATAAATCACACAGAAAAAGAAACATCATAAGATATCACTACTACACGGAATGTAAACTTGGCTACACAAGAACTGAATTACAAAACAGAACAGGATGTCAAATGTAGAAAACCAACTTATGCTTGCTTAAGGGGAAAGGTGAGCTGGGGTGCTGCATAAAACCAGAGATTGAAATTAGCACAGATACCGTTCCGTAAGCCAAATTAGTAATAGACAAGAATTACTCCTTGCTCAACGAAGTGAACTCAACACCCCATAATAAACGCCTAAGAATATACCTGACTAGTAAGAATCTTAAAACCTATGGATTTATATGTCTCCAAAAGAGAATCAATCGTGTGTACAGCGGCATAAACGCAGCAGTGATAGGATTGGTGAGGTTCGGTGAGCAAATGCAGACCCTTTGAAGTCATATTGCATGGTACCCATTCCATGGGTCTCAACTCTCCAGGTTTAAGGGATTCTTCCTTCAGCTAAACATGCATGTGGAACACAGAGTATGATCCACCGTGTGATCGGGAAACGTGTTCAAATGTGTCTCAGTTTTCGTCCCCTGGTACTCAGGTGCAACATTCCATACACTTTACTAACACTCTCCCCACTTGGAGAGTCAGTGCCTTTAACCTCCTGTTTGGCCCAGTTTGCAATTTCTGCGTAAGATGAACAGGAATAGGGAGAACCAATGAGAGACTAGGTGGAGGTGTCTGGACGGGCAAATTTAACTCTCATTTCCCACCAGGAAGAGGAATTATCCAAAGGCTCAGCATGCCGTGCCGGAACCAAACTAGGGTCTGAAGAAATCCTGCGGTGTTGCGGGCAGCTCACAAGAATGTGAGTTGAAGAAAGGAGCTCAGGGGCACTGTCATTCACAAACCTGCAGAGTTATAAATGACAGCTATCTTCCAAAAATATATTGAAGTAAGGCTGCCAAGAGGAGTTGAAAGCGGGGCAGAATTGCAGGAAACCGATTTCAGGAGGTAGACTGGAATTGCATGTAAAGCATAGGAAAAGAGGCAGAACGTCCACAATGATGCACTTGGCCAAAAAGGGCGTATGCGTTTTTTCTGGAATATATTCAGGAAAAAACGCATACGCCCTTTTTGGCCAACCAAGCAAGCTTGCAAAGGAAATCTGCACTACAATGAAGTCTCACTGCCCCCAGGTCAAAAGGGCTATCTGAAAAAAGTGTAAAATCCAGAAAGGCAGGACAGGCCATGGAGAACTGGGAGCCTTGTTATGCTGATGGGCGGGATGTAAATTGCCAACAGCCACTCTGGAGAAGTGTATGGTGTTTCCTGAAACATCTAAAAAACAAAGCAACAGAGCCTAGGGCACTTCCACTTATGGTCCTATAGCTTAGGGAAATTAAAATCAAAAAGACACAGCCACCCCAAAGTTTGGGCCGGCTCTGTTTACAAGAACCTCGTTTACGGTACAAGTTTAATATCACAGAAAGCAAAAAATGGAAAAAGAAGTTGTGGGAATTACGTACAATGCAATATCATTCAGCAATGAAATCTATGTCATAAGGCCCGTAGCAGCATAATGAGTGGATTCAGGTACGATGATTCTAAGTGAAATAAGTCACACAGAAATAGAAATATCATAAGGTATCACTAATACACGGAATGTAAACTTGGCTACACAAGAACTGAATTACAAAACAGAACAGGGTCTCAAAAGTAGAAACCCAACTTATGCTTGCTTAAGTGGAAAGGTGAGTTGGGGTGGTGCATAAAACCAGAGATTGAAATTAGCACAGATACCGTTCCATAAGCCAAATATGTAATAGACAAGAGCTACTCCTTGCTCAACGAAGTCGAATCAACACCCCATATTAATCGCCTAAGAATATACCTGACTAGTACGAAACTTAAAACCTATGGATATATATGTCTCCGAAAGAGAATCAAGCGTGTGTACAGCGGCATAAGCGCAGCAGTGATAGGATTGGTGAGGTTCGATGAGCAAATGCAGACCCTTTGAAGTCATATTGCATGGTACCCATTCCATGGGTCTCAACTCTCCAGGTTTAAGGGATTCTTCCTTCAGCTAAAACGTGCATGTGGAACCCAGAGTATGATCCACCATGTGATCGGGAAACGTGTTCAAATGTGCCTCAGTTTTCGTTCCCTGGTACTCGGGTGCAACATTCCAGACGCTTTACCAACACTTTCCCCACTTGGAGAGTCAGTGCCTTTAACCTCCTGTTTGGCCCAGTTTGCAATTTCTGCGGAAGATGAACAGGAAGAGGGAGAACCAATGAGAGACTAGCTGGAGCTGTCAGGACGGGCAAATTTAACTCTCATTTCCCACCAGGAAGAGGAATTAACCAAAGGCTCAGCATGCGATGCCGGAACCAAACTAGGGCCTGAAGCAATCCTGCGGTGTTGCGGCCAGCTCACAAGAAAGGGAGTTGAAGAAAGGAGCTCAGGGTCACTGTCATTCACAATCCTGCAGAGTTATAAATGACAGCTTTCGTCCAAAAATATATTGAAGTAAGGCTGCCAAGAGGAGTTGAAAGCGGTGCAGAATTGCAGGAAACCGATTTCAGGAGGTAGACTGGAATTGTATGTAAAGCATAGGAAAAGAGGCAGAACGTCCACAATGATGCACTTGGCCAAAAAGGGCGTATGCGTTTTTTCCTGAATATATTTGGGAAAAAACGCATACGCTCTTTTTGGCCAACCAAGCAAGCTTGCAAAGGAAATCTGCACTACAATGAAGTCTCACTGCCCCCCGGTCAAAAGGGCCATCCGAAAAAAGTGTAAAATCCAGAAAGGCAGGACAGGCCAAGGAGAACTAGGAGCCTTCTTATGCTGATGGACGGGATGTAAATTGCCAGCAGCCACTCTGGAGAAGTGTATGGTGTTTCCTGAAACATCCAAAAAATAAAGCAACAGAGTCTAGGGCACTTACACTTATGGTCCTATAGCTTAGGGAAATTAAAATCAAAAAGACACAGCCACCCCAATGTTTGGGACGGCTGTGTTTACAAGAACCTCGTTTACAGTACAAGTTCAATATCACAGAAAGCGAAAAATGGATAAAGAAGTTGTGGTACTTACGTACAATGCAATATCACTCAGCAATGAAATCTATGTCATCAGGCCCGTAGCAGCATAATGACTGGATTCAGGTACGATGATTCTAAGTGAAATAAGTCACACAGAAAAAGAAACATCATAAGATATCACTACTACACGGAATGTAAACTTGGCTACACAAGTACTGAATTACAAAACAGAACAGGGTGTCAAATGTAGAAAACCAACTTATGCTTGCTTAAGGGGAAAGGTGAGTTGGGGTGCTGCATAAAACCAGAGATTGAAAGTAGCACAGATACCGTTCCATAAGCCAAATATGTAATAGACAAGAGCTACTCCTTGCTCAACGAAGTGGACTCAACACCCCATATTAAACGCCTAAGAATATACCTGACTAGTAAGAGTCTACCTGACTAGTAAGAATCTTAAAACCTATGGATTTATATGTCTCCGAAAGAGAATCAAGCATGTGTATAGTGGCATAAACGCAGCAGTGATAGGATTGGTGAGGTTCGGTGAGCAAATGCAGACTCTTTGAAGTCATATTGCATGGTACCCATTCCATGGGTCTCAACTCTCCAGGTTTAAGGGATTCTTCCTTCAGCTAAAACATGCATGTGGAACCCAGAGTATGATCCACCGTGTGATCGGGAAACGTGTTCAAATGTGTCTCAGATTTCGTCCCCTGGTACTCGGGTGCAACATTCCACACGCTTTACTAACACTCTCCCCACTTGGAGAGTCAGTGCCTTTAACCTCCTGTTTGGCCCAGTTTGCAATTTCTGTGGAAAATGAACAGGAATAGGGAGAACCAATGAGAGACTAGGTGGAGGTGTCTGAACGGGCAAATTTAACTCTCATTTCCCACCAGGAAGAGGAATTAACCAAAGGCTCAACATGCCATGCCGGAACCAAACTAGGGCCTGAAGCAATCCTGTGGTGTTGCGGCCAGCTCACAAGAAAGCGAGTTGAAGAAAGGAGCTAAGGGGCACTGTAATTCACAAACATGCAGAGTTATAAATGACAGCTATCGTCCAAAAATATATTGAAGGAAGGCTGCCAAGAGGAGTTGAAAGTGGGGCAGAATTGCAGGAAACCGATTTCAGGAGGTAGACTGGAATTGCATGTAAAGCATAGGAAAAGAGGCAGAACGTCCACAATGATGCACTTGGCCAAAAAGGGCGTATGCGTTTTTTCCTGAATATATTCAGGAAAAAACGCATACGCCCTTTTTGGCCAACCAAGCAAGCTTGCAAAGGAAATATGCACTACAATGAAGTCTCACTGCCCCCCTGTCAAAAAGGCCATCTGAAAAAAGTGTAAAATCCAGAAAGGCAGGACAGGGTATGGAGAACTGGGAGCCTAGTTATGCTGATGGGCGGGATGTAAGTTGCCAGCAGCCACTCTGGAGAAGTGTATGGTGTTTCCTGAAACATCCAAAAAACAAAGCAACAGAGCCTAGGGCACTTCCACTTATGGTCCTATAGCTTAGGGAAATTAAAATAAAAAAGACACAGCCACCCCAAATTTTGGGCCGGCTCTGTTTACAACAACCTCGTTTACGGTACAAGTTCAATATCACAGAAAGTGAAAAATGGATAAAGAAGTTGTGGTACTTACGTACAATGCAATATCACTCAGCAATGAAATCTATGTCATCAGGCCGGTAGCAGCATAATGAGTGGATTCAGGTACGATGATTCTAAGTGAAATAAGTCACACAGAAAAAGAAACATCATAAGATATCACTACTACACGGAATGTAAACTTGGCTACACAGGAACTAAATTACAAAACAGAAAATGGTCTCAAATGTAGAAAACCAACTTATGCTTGCTTAAGGGGAAAGGTGAGTTGGGGTGCGGCATAAAACCAGAGATTGAAATTAGCACAGATACCGTTCCATAAGCCAAATATGTAATAGACAAGAGCTACTCCTTGCTCAACGAAGTGGACTCAACACCCCATATTAAACGCCTAAGAATATACCTGACTGGTAAGAATCTTAAAACCTATGGATTTATATGTCTCCGAAAGAGAATCAAGCATGTGTACAGTGGCATAAACGCAGCAGTGATAGGATTGGTGAGGTTCGGTGAGCAAATGCAGACTCTTTGAAGTCATATTGCATGGTACCCATTCCATGGGTCTCAACTCTCCAGGTTTAAGGGATTCTTCCTTCAGCTAAAACATGCATGTGGAACCCAGAGTATGATCCACCGTGTGATCGGGAAACGTGTTCAAATGTGTCTCAGATTTCGTCCCCTGGTACTCGGGTGCAACATTCCACACGCTTTACTAACACTCTCCCCACTTGGAGAGTCAGTGCCTTTAACCTCCTGTTTGGCCCAGTTTGCAATTTCTGTGGAAAATGAACAGGAATAGGGAGAACCAATGAGAGACTAGGTGGAGTTGTCTGAACGGGCAAATTTAACTCTCATTTCCCACCAGGAAGAGGAATTAACCAAAGGCTCAACATGCCATGCCGGAACCAAACTAGGGCCTGAAGCAATCCTGTGGTGTTGCGGCCAGCTCACAAGAAATCGAGTTGAAGAAAGGAGCTCAGGGGCACTGTAATTCACAAACCTGCAGAGTTATAAATGACAGTCATCGTCCAAAAATATATTGAAAGAAGGCTGCCAAGAGGAGTTGAAAGTGGGGCAGAATTGCAGGAAACCGATTTCAGGAGGTAGACTGGAATTGCATGTAAAGCATAGGAAAAGAGGCAGAACGTCCACAATGATGCACTTGGCCAAAAAGGGCGTATGCGTTTTTTCCTGAATATATTCAGGAAAAAACGCATACGCCCTTTTTGGCCAACCAAGCAAGCTTGCAAAGGAAATCTGCACTAAAATGAAGTCTCACTGCCCCCCTGTCAAAAGGGCCATCTGAAAAAAGTGTAAAATCCAGAAAGGCAGGACAGGGTATGGAGAACTGGGAGCCTTGTTATGCTGATGGGCGGGATGTAAATTGCCAACAGCCACTCTGGAGAAGTGTATGGTGTTTCCTGAAACATCCAAAAAACAAAGCAACAGAGCCTAGGGCACTTCCACTTATGGTCCTATAGCTTAGGGAAATTAAAATCAAAAAGACACAGCCACCCCAAAGTTTGGGACGTCTCTGTTTACAAGAACCTCGTTTACGGTACAAGTTCAATATCACAGAAAGCGAAAAATGGATAAAGAAGTTGTGGTACTTACGTACAATGCAATATCACTCAGTAATGAAATCTATGTCATCAGTCCAGTAGCAGCATAATGAGTGGATTCAGGTACGATGATTGTAAGTGAAATAAGTCACACAGAAAAAGAAACATCATAAGATATCACTAATACACGAAATGTAAACTTGGCTACACAAGAACTGAATTACAAACAGAACAGGGTCTCAAATGTAGAAAACCAACTTATGCTTGCTGAAGGGGAAAGGTGAGTTGGGGTGCTGCATAAAACCAGAGATTGAAATTAGCACAGATACTGTTCCATAAGCCAAATATGTAAGAGACAAGAGCTACTCCTTGCTCAATGCAGTGGACTCAACACCCCATATTAAACGCCTAAGAATATACCTGACTAGTAAGAATCTTAAAACCTATGGATTTATATGTCTCCGAAAGAGAATCAAACGTCTGTACAGCGGCATAAACGCAGCAGTGATAGGATTGGTGAGGTTCGGTGAGCAAATGCAGACCCTTTGAAGTCATATTGCATGGTACCCATTCCATGGGTCTCAACTCTCCAGGTTTAAGGGATTCTTCTTTCAGCTAAAATATGCATGGGGAACTTAGAGTATGATACACGGTGTGATCGGGAAACCTGTTTAAATGTGTCTCAGTTTTCGTCCTGTGGTACTCGGGTGCAACATTCCAGACGCTTTACTAACACTCTCCCCACTTGGAGAGTCAGTGCCTTTAACCTCCTGTTTGGCCCAGTTTGCAATTTCTGTGTAAGATGAACAGGAATAGGGAGAACCAATGAGAGACTAGGTGGAGGTGTCTGGACTGGCAAATTTAACTCTCATTTCCCACCAGGAAGAGGAATTTACCAAAGGCTCAGCATGTCGTGCCGGAACCAAACAAGGGCCTGAAGCAATCCTGCGGTGTTGCGGCCAGCTCACAAGAAAGCGAGTTGAAGAAAGGGGCTCAGCGGCACTGTAATTCACAAACCTGCAGAGTTATAAATGACAGCTATCTTCCAAAAATATATTGAAGTAAGGCTGCCAAGAGGAGTTGAAAGCAGGGCAGAATTGCAGGAAACCGATTTCAGGAGGCAGACTGGAATTGCATGTAAAGCATAGGAAAAGAGGCAGAACGTCCACAATGATGCACTTGGCCAAAAAGGGCGTATGCGTTTTTTCCGGAATATATTCAGGAAAAAACGCATACGCCCTTTTTGGCCAACCAAGCAAGCTTGCAAAGGAAATCTGCACTAAAATGAAGTCTCACTGCCCCCCGGTCAAAAGGGCCATCTGAAAAAAGTGTAAAATCCAGAAAGGCAGGACAGGCGCTGGAGAACTGGAAGACTTGTTATGCTGATGGGCGGGATGTAAATTGCCAGAAGCCACTCTGGAGAAGTGTATGGTGTTTCCTGAAACATCCAAAAAACAAAGCAACAGAGCCTAGGGCATTTCCACTTATGGTCCTATAGTTTAGGGAAATTAAAATCAAAAAGACACAGCCACCCCAAAGTTTGGGCCGGCTCTGTTTACAAGAACCTCGTTTACGGTACAAGTTCAATATCACAGAAAGCAAAAAATGGATAAAGAAGTTGTGGTAATTACGTACAATGCAATATCACTTAGCAATGAAATCTATGTCATCAGGCCCGTAGCAGCATAATGAGTGGATTCAGGTACGATGATTCTATGTGAAATAATTCACACAGAAAAAGAAATATCATAAGGTATCACTAATACACGGAATGTAAACTTGGCTACACAAGAACTGAATTACAAAACAGAACAGGGTGTCAAAAGTAGAAACCCAACTTATGCTTGCTTAAGTGGAAAGGTGAGTTGGGATGGTGCATAAAACCAGAGATTGAAATTAGCACAGATACCGTTCCATAAGCCAAATATGTAATAGACAAGAGCTACTCCTTGCTCAACGAAGTGGACTCAACACCCCATATTAATTGCCTAAGAATATACCTGACTAGTAAGAATCTTAAAACCTATGGATATATATGTCTCCGAATGAGAATCAAGCGTGTGTACAGCGGCATAAACGCACCAGTGATAGGATTGTTGAGGTTCGGTGAGCAAATGGAGACCCTTTGAAGTCATATTGCATGGTACCCTTTCCATAGGTCTCAACTCTCCAGGTTTAAGGGATTCTTCCTTCAGCTAAAACATGCATGTGAAACCCAGAGTATGATCCACCGTGTGATCGGGAAACGTGTTCAAATGTGTCTCAGTTTTCGTCCCCTGTTACTCGGGTGCAACATTCCAGACGCTTTACTAACACTCTCCCCACTTGGAGAGTCAGTGCCTTTAACCTCCTGTTTGGCCCAGTTTGCAATTTCTGCGTAAGATGAACAGGAATAGGGAGAACCAATGAGAGACTAGGTGGAGGTATCTGGACGGGCAAATTTAACTCTCATTTCCCACCAGGAAGAGGAATTAACCAAAGGCTCAGCGTGGCATGCCAGAAGCACACTAGGGCCTGAAGCAATCCTGTGGTATTGCGGCCAGCTGACAAGAAAGCGAGTTGAAGGAAGGAACTCAAGGGCACTGTAATTCACAAACCTGCAGAGTTATAAATGACAGCTTTCGTCCAAAAATATATTGAAGGAAGGCTGCCAAGAGGAGTTGAAAGCGGGGCAGAATTGCAGGAAACCGATTTCAGGAGGTAGACTGCAATTGCATGTAAAGCATAGGAAAAGAGGCAGAACGTCCACAATGATGCACTTGGCCAAAAAGGTCGTATGCGTTTTTTCCGGAATATATTCAGGAAAAAACGCATACGCCCTTTTTGGCCATCCAAGCAAGCTTTCAAAGGAAATCTGCACTACAATGAAGTCTCACTGCCCCCTGGTCAAAAGGGCTATCTGAAAAAAGTGTAAAATCCAGAAAGGCAGGACAGGCCATGGAGAACTGGGAGCCTTGTTATGCTGATGGGCGGCATGTAAATTGCCAACACCCACTCTGGAGAAGTGTATGTTGTTTCCTGAAACATCCAGAAAACAAAGCAACAGAGCCTAGGGCACTTCTACTTATGGTCCTATAGCTTAGGGAAATTAAAATCAAAAAGACACAGCCACCCCAAAGTTTGGGCCGGCTCTGTTTACAAGAACCTCGTTTACGGTACAAGTTGAATATCACAGAAAGCGAAAAATGGATAAAGAAGTTGTGGTAATTACGTACAATGTAGTATCACACAGCAATGAAATCTATGTCATCAGTCCAGTAGCAGCATAATGAGTGGATTCAGGTACGATGATTGTAAGTGAAATAAGTCACACAGAAAAAGAAACATCATAAGATATCACTAATACACGAAATGTAAACTTGGCTACAAAGGAACTGAATTACAAAACAGAACAGGGTCTCAAATGTAGAAAACCAACTTATGCTTGCTTAAGGGGAAAGGTGAGTTGGGGTGCTGCATAAAACCAGAGATTGAAATTAGCACAGATACTGTTCCATAAGCCAAATATGTAATAGACAAGAGCTACTCCTTGCTCAACGAAGTGGACTCAACACCCCATATTAAACGCCTAAGAATATACTTGACTAGTAAGAATCTTAAAACCTATGGATTTATATGTCTCCGAAAGAGAATTAAGCGTGTGTACAGCGGCATAAGCGCAGAAGTGATACGACTGGTGAGGTTCGATGAGCAAACGCAGACCTTTTGAAGTCATATTGCATGGTACCCATTCCATGGGTCTCAACTCTCCAGGTTTAAGGGATTCTTCCTTCAGCTAAAACATTCATGTGGAACCCAGAGTATGATTCACGGTGTGATCGGGAAACATGTTCAAATGTGTCTCAGTTTTCGTCCCCTGGTACTCGGGTGCAACATTCCAGACGGTTTACTAACACTCTCCCCACTTGGAGAGTGAGTGCCTTTCACCTCCTGTTTGGCCCAGTTTGCAATTTCTGCGTAAGATGAACAGGAATAGGGAGAACCAATGAGAGACTAGGTGGAGGTGTCTGGACGGGCAAATTTAACTCTCATTTCCCACCAGGAAGAGGAATTAACCAAAGGCTCAGCATGTCGTGCCGGAACCAAACTAGGGCCTGAAGCAATCCTGCCGTGTTGCGGTCAGCTCACAAGAAAGCGAGTTGAAGAAAGGATCTCAGCGGCACTGTAATTAACAAACCTGCAGTGTTATAAATGATAGCTATCTTCCAAAAATATATTGAAGTAAGGCTGCCAAGAGGAGTTGAAAGCGGGGTAGAATTGCAGGAAACCGATTTCAGGAGGTAGACTGGAATTGCATGTAAAGCATAGGAAAAGAGGCAGAACGTCCACAATGATGCACTTGGCCAAAAAGGGCGTATGCGTTCTTTCCTGAATATATTCAGGAATATATTCAGGAAAAAACGCATACGCCCTTTTTGGCCAACCAAGCAAGCTTGCAAAGGAAATCTGCACGACAATGAAGTCTCACTGCCCCCCCTCAAAAGGGCCATCTGAAAAAAGTGTAAAATCCAGAAAGGCAGGACAGGCCCTGGAGAACTGGAAGACTTGTTATGCTGATGGGCGGGATGTAAATTGCCAGAAGCCACTCTGGAGAAGTGTATGGTGTTTCCTGAAACATCCAAAAAACAAAGCAACAGAGCCTAGGGCATTTCCACTTATGGTCCTATAGTTTAGGGAAATTAAAATCAAAAAGACACAGCCACCCCAAAGTTTGGGCCGGCTCTGTTTACAAGAACCTCGTTTACGGTACAAGTTCAATATCACAGAAAGCGAAAAATGGATAAAGAAGTTGTGGTAATTACGTACAATGCAATATCACTCAGCAATGAAATCTATGTCATCAGGCCCGTAGCAGCATAATGAGTGGATTCAGGTACGATGATTCTATGTGAAATAAGTCACACAGAAAAAGAAATATCATAAGGTATCACTAATACACGGAATGTAAACTTGGCTACACAAGAACTGAATTACAAAACAGAACAGGGTCTCAAAAGTAGAAACCCAACTTATGCTTGCTTAAGTGGAAAGGTGAGTTGGGGTGGTGCATAAAACCAGAGATTGAAATTAGCACAGATACTGTTCCATAAGCCAAATATGTAATAGACAAGACCTACTCCTTGCTCAACGAAGTGGACTCAACACCCCATATTAATCGCCTAAGAATATACCTGACTCGTAAGAATCTTAAAACCTATGGATATATATGTCTCCGAATGAGAATCAAGCGTGTGTACAGCGGCATAAACGCAGCAGTGATAGGATTGGTGAGGTTCGGTGAGCAAAAGGAGACCCTTTGAAGTCATATTACATGGTACCCATTCCATGGGTCTCAACTCTCCAGGTTTAAGGGATTCTTCCTTCAGCTAAAACATGCATGTGGAACCCAGAGTATGATTCACGGTGTGATCGGGAAACGTGTTCAAATGTGTCTCAGTTTTCGTCCCCTGGTACTCGGGTGCAACATTCCAGACGCTTTACTAACACTCTCCCCACTTATAGAGTCAGTGCCTTTAACCTCCTGTTTGGCCCAGTTTGCAATTTCTGTGGAAGATGAACAGGAATAGGGAGAACCAATGAGAGACTAGGTGGACGTGTCTGGACGGGCAAACTTAACTCTCATTTCCCACCAGAAAGAGGAATTAACCAAAGGCTCAGCATGCCGTGCCGGAACCAAACTAGGGTCTGAAGCAATCCTGCGGTGTTGCGGTCAGCTCACAAGAAAGCGAGTTGAAGAAAGGATCTCAGCGGCACTGTAATTCACAAACCTGCAGTGTTATAAATGACAGCTATCTTCCAAAAATATATTGAAGTAAGGCTGCCAAGAGGAGTTGAAAGTGGGGCAGAATTGCAGGAAACCGATTTCAGGAGGTAGACTGGAATTGCATGTAAAGCATAGGAAAAGAGGCAGAACGTCCACAATGATGCACTTGGCCTAAAAGGGCGTATGCGTTTTTTCCTGAATATATTCAGGAAAAAACGCATACGCACTTTTTGGCCAACCAAGCAAGCTTGCAAAGGAAATGTGCACTACAATGAAGTCTCACTGCCCCCCGGTCAAAAGGGCCATCTGAAAAAAGTGTAAAATCCAGAAAGGCAGGACAGGCCATGGAGAACTGGGAGCCTTGTTATGCTGATGGGCGGGATATAAATTGCCAGCAGCCACTCTGGAGAAGTGTATGGTGTTTCCTGAAACATCCAAAAAACAAAACAACAGAGACTAGGGCAATTCCACTTATGGTCCTATAGCTTAGGGAAATTAAAATCAAAAAGACACAGCCACCCCAAAGTTTGGGATGGCTGTGTTTACAAGAACCTCGTTTACCGTACAAGTTCAATATCACAGAAAGTGAAAAATGGATAAAGACGTTGTGGTACTTACGTACAATGCTATATCACTCAGCAATGAAATCTATGTCATCAGGCCCGTAGAAGCATAATGAGTGGATTCAGGTACGATGATTCTAAGTGAAATAAGTCACACAGAAAAAGAAACATCATAAGATATCAGTACTACACGGAATGTAAACTTGGCTACACAGGAACTGAATTACAAAACAGAACAGGGTGTCAAATGTAGAAAACCAACTTATGCTTTCTTAAGGGGAAAGGTGAGTTGGGGTGCGGCATAAAACCAGAGATTGAAATTAGCACAGATACCGTTCTGTAAGCCAAATATGTAATAGACAAGAGCTACTCCTTGCTCAACGAAGTGGACTCAACACACCATATTAAACGCCTAAGAATATACCTGACTAGTAAGAATCTTAAAACCTATGGATTTGTATGTCTCCGAAAGAGAATCAAGCGTGCGTACAGCGGCAAAAACGCAGCAGTGATAGGATTGGTGAGGTTCGGTGAGCAAATGCAGACCCTTTGAAGTCATATTGCATGATACCCATTCCATGGGTCTCAACTCTCCATGTGTAAGGGATTCTTCCTTCAGCTAAAACATGCATGTGGAACCCAGAGTACGATCCACCGTGTGATCAGAAAACGTGTTCAAATGTGTCTCAGTTTTCGTACACTGGTACTCGGGTGCAACATTCCAGACGCTTTACTAACACTCTCCCCACTTGGAGAGTCAGTGCCTTTAACCTCCTGTTTGGCCCAGTTTGCAATTTCTGTGGAAAATGAACAGGAATAGGGAGAACCAATGAGAGACTAGGTGGAGGTGTCTGGACGGGCAAATTTAACTCTCATTTCCCACCATGAAGAGGAATTAACCAAAGGCTTAGCATGCCGTGCCAGAACCAAACTAAGGCCTGAAGCAATCCTGCGGGGTTGCGGCCAGCTCACAAAAAAGCGAGTTGAAGAAAGGAGCTCAGGGGCACTCTAATTCACAACCCTGCAGAGTTATAAATGACATCTATCTTCCAAAAATATGTTGAAGTAAGGCTGCCAAGCGGTGTTGAATGCAGGTCAGAATTGCAGGAAACCGATTTCAGGAGGTAAACTGGAATTGCATGTAAAGCATAGGAAAAGAGGCAGAACGTCCACAATGATGCACTTGGCCAAAAAGGGCGTATGCGTTTTTTCCTGAATATATTCAGGAAAAAACGCATACGCCCTTTTTGGCCAACCAAGCAAGCTTGCAAAGGAAATCTGCACTACAATGAAGTCTCACTGGCCCCCGGTCAAAAGGGCCATCTGAAAAAAGTGTAAAATCCAGAAAGGCAGGACAGGCCATGGAGAACTGGGAGCCTTGTTATGCTGATGGGCGGGATATAAATTGCCAGCAGCCACTCTGGAGAAGTGTATGGTGTTTCCTGAAACATCCAAAAAACAAAACAACAGAGACTAGGGCAATTCCACTTATGGTCCTATAGCTTAGGGAAATTAAAATCAAAAAGACACAGCCACCCCAAAGTTTGGGACGGCTGTGTTTACAAGAACCTCGTTTACCGTACAAGTTCAATATAACAGAAAGTGAAAAATGGATAAAGACGTTGTGGTACTTACGTACAATGCTATATCACTCAGCAATGAAATCTATGTCATCAGGCCCATAGCAGCATAATGAGTGGATTCAGGTACGATGATTCTAAGTGAAATAAGTCACACAGAAAAAGAAACATCATAAGATATCACTACTACACGGAATGTAAACTTGGCTACACAAGAACTGAATTACAAAACAGAACAGGGTGTCAAATGTAGAAAACCAACTTATGCTTGCTTAAGGGGAAAGGTGAGTTGGGGTGCTGCATAAAACCAGAGATTGAAATTAGCACAGATACCGTTCCATAAGCCAAATATGTAATAGACAAGAGCTACTCCTTGCTCAACGAAGTGGACTCAACACCCCACATTAAACGCCTAAGAATATACCTGACTAGTAAGAATCTTAAAACCTAAGGATTTATATGTCTCCGAAAGAGAATCAAGCGTGTGTACAGCGGCAGAAACGCAGCAGTGATAGGATTGGTGAGGTTCGGTGAGCAAATGCAGACTCTTTGAAGTCATATTCCATGGTACCCATTCCATGGGTCTCAACTCTCCAGGATTAAGGGATTCTTCCTTCAGCGAAAACATGCATGTGGAACCCAGAGTATGATCCACCGTGTGATCAGGAAACGTGTTCAAATGTGTCTCAGTTTTCGTCCCCTGGTACTCGGGTGCAACATTCCAGACGCTTTACTAACACTCTCCCCACTTGGAGAGTCAGTGCCTTTAACCTCCTGTTTGGCCCAGTTTGATATTTCTGCGTAAGATGAACAGGAAGAGGGAGAACCAATGAGGGACTAGCTGGAGGTGTCTGGACGGACAAATTTAACTCTCATTTCCCACCAGGAAGAGGAATTAACCAAAGGCTCAGCATGTGATGCCGGAACCAAACTAAGGCCTGAAGCAATCCTGCGGTGTTGCGGCCAGCTCACAAGAAAACGAGTTGAAGAAAGGAGCTAAGGGGCACTGTAATTCACAAACATGCAGAGTTATAAATGACAGCTATCGTCCAAAAATATATTGAAGGAAGGCTGCCAAGAGGACTTGAAAGCGGGGCAGAATTGCACGAAACCGATTTCAGGAGGTAGACTGGAATTGCATATAAAGTATAGGAAAAGAGGCAGAATGTCCACAATGATGCACTTGGCCATAAGGGCATATGCATTTTTTCCTGAATATATTCAGGAAAAAACGCATACGCCCTTTTTTGCCAACCAAGCAAGCTTGCAAAGGAAATCTGCACTACAATGAAGTCTCACTGCCCCCCGGTCAAAAGGGCCATCTGAAAAAAGTGTAAAATCCAGAAAGGCAGGACAGGCCATGGAGAACTGGGAGCCTAGTTATGCTGATGGGCGGGATGTAAATTGCCAGCAGCCACTCTGGAGAAGTGTATGGTGTTTCCTGAAACATCCAAAAAACAAAGCAACAGAGCCTAGGGAAATTCCACTTATGTTCCTATAGCTTAGGGAAATTAAAATCAAAAAGACACAGCCACCCCAAAGTTTGGGACGGCTCTATTTACAAGAACCTCGTTTACGGTACAAGTTCAATATCACAGAAAGCGAAAAATGGATAAAGAAGTTGTGGTACTTACGTACAATGCAATATCACTCAGCAATGAAATCTATGTCATCAGGCCTGTAGAAGCAAAATGAGTGGATTCAGGTACGATGATTCTAAGTGAAATTAGTCACACAGAAAAAGAAACATCATAAGATATCACTAATACACAGAATGTAAACTTGGCTACACAAGAACTGAATTACAAAACAGAACAGGGTGTCAAATGTAGAAAACCAACTTATGCTTGCTTAAGGGGAAGGGTGAGTTGGGGTGCGGCATAAAACCAGAGATTGAAATTAGCACAGATACCGTTCCATAAGCCAAATATGTAATAGACAAGAGCTACTCCTTGCTCAACGAAGTGGAATCAACACCCCATATTAAACGCCTAAGAATATACCTGACTAGTAAGAATCTTAAAACCTATGGATTTATATGTCTCCGAAAGAGAATCAAGCGTGTGTACAGTGGCATAAACGCAGCAGTGATAGGATTGGTGAGGTTCGGTGAGCAAATGCAGACCCTTTGAAGTCATATTGCATGGTACCCATTCCATGGGTCTCAACTCTCCATGTTTAAGGGATTCTTCCTTCAGCTAAAACATGCATGTGGAATCCAGAGTATGATCCACGGTGTGATTGGGAAACGTGTTCAAATGTGTCCCAGTTTTCGTCCCCTGGTACTCGGGTGCAACATTCCAGACGCTTTACTAACACTCTCCCCACTTGGAGAGTCAGTGCCTTTAACCTCCTGTTTGGCCCAGTTTGCAATTTCTGCGTAAGATGAACAGGAATAGGGAGAACCAATGAGAGACTAGATGGAGGTGTCTGGACTGGCAAATTAACCTCTCATTTCCCACCAGGAAGAGGAATTAACCAAAGGCTCAGCATGCCGTGCCGGAACCAAACTAGGGCCTGAAACAATCCTGCAGTTTTGCGGCCAGCTCACAAGAAAGCGAGTTGAAGAAAGGAGCTCAGGGGCACTGTAATTCACAAACCTGCAGAGTTATAAATGACAGCTATCTTCCAAAAATATATTGAAGGAAGGCTGCCAAGAGGAGGTGAATGCGGGGTAGAATTGCAGGAAACCGATTTCAGGAGGTAGACTGGAATTGCATATAAAGCATAGGAAAAGAGGCAGAACGTCCACAATGATGCACTTGGCCAAAAAGGGCGTATGCGTTTTTTCCGGAATATATTCAGGAAAAAACGCATACGCCCTTTTTGGCCAACCAAGCAAGCTTGCAAAGGAAATCTGCACTACAATGAAGTCTCACTGCCCCCTGGTCAAAAGGGCTATCTGAAAAAAGTGTAAAATCCAGAAAGGCAGGACAGGCCATGGAGAACTGGGAGCCTTGTTATGCTGATGGGCGGGATTTAAATTGCCAACACCCAGTCTGGAGAAGTGTATGTTGTTACCTGAAACATCCAAAAAACCAAGCAACAGAGCCTAGGGCACTTCCACTTATGGTCCTATAGTTTAGGGAAATTAAAATCAAAAATACACAGCCACCCCAAAGTTTCGGCCTGCTCTGTTTACAAGGACCTCGTTTACGGTACAAGTTCAATATCACAGAAAGCGAAAAATGGATAAAGAAGTTGTGGTACTTACGTACAATGCAGTATTACTCAGCAATGAAATCTATGTCATCAGGCCCGTAGCAGCATAATGAGTGGATTCAGGTACGATGATTCTAAGTGAAATAAGTCACACAGAAAAAGAAACATCATAAGATATCACTAACACACGGAATGTAAACTTGGCTACAAAGGAAATGAATTACAAAACAGAACAGGGTCTCAAATGTAGAAAACCAACTTATGCTTGCTTAAGGGGAATGGTGAGTTGGGGTGCTGCATGAAACCAGAGATTGAAATTGGCACAGATACCGTTCCATAAGCCAAATATGTAATAGACAAGAGCTACTCCTTGCTCAACGAAGTGGACTCAACACACCATATTAAACGCCTAAGAATATACCTGACTAGTAAGAATCTTAAAACCTATGGATTTATATGTCTCCGAAAGAGAATCAAGCGTGTGTACAGTGGCATAAGCGCAGCAGTGATAGGATTGGTGAGGTTCGGTGAGCAAATGCAGACCCTTTGAAGTCATATTGCATGGTACCCATTCCATGGGTCTCAACTCTCCAGGGTTAAGGGATTCTTCCTTGAGCTAAAACATGCATGTGGAACCCAGAGTATGATCTACCGTGTGATCGGGAAACGTGTTCAAATGTGTCTCAGTTTTCGTCCCCTGGTACTCGGGTGCAACATTCCAGACGCTTTACTAACACTCTCCCCACTTGGAGAGTCAGTGCCTTTAACTTCCTGTTTGGCCCAGTTTGCAATTTCTGTGGAAAATGAACAGGAATAGGGAGAACCAATGAGAGACTAGGTGGAGGTGTCTGGACAGGCAAATTTAACTCTCATTTCCCACCAGGAAGAGGAATTAACCAAAGGCTCAGCATGCCATGCCGGAACAAAACTAGGGCCTGAAGCAATCCTGCGGTGTTGCGGCCAGCTCACAAGAAAGCGAGTTGAAGAAAGGAGCTCAGGGGCACTGTAATTCACAAACCTGCAGAGTTATAAATGACAGCTATCTTCCAAAAATATATTGAAGTACGGCTGCCAAGAGGAGTTGAATGCGGGGCAGAATTGCAGGAAAGTGATTTCAGGAGGTAGACTGGAATTGCATGTAAAGCATAGGAAAAGAGGCAGAACGTCCAAAATGATGCACTTGGCCTAAAAGGGCGTATGCGTTTTTTCCTGAATATATTCAGGAAAAAACGCATACGCACTTTTTGGCCAACCAAGCAAGCTAGCAAAGGAAATGTGCACTACAATGAAGTCTCACTGCCCCGCGGTCAAAAGGGCTATCTGAAAAAAGTGTAAAATCCAGAAAGGCAGGACAGGCCATGGAGAACTGGGAGCCTTGTTATGCTGATGGATGGGATGTAAATTGCCAACAGCCACTCTGGAGAAGTGTATGGTGTTTCCTGAAACATCTAAAAAACAAAGCAACAGAGCCTAGGGCACTTCCACTTATGGTCCTATAGCTTAGGGAAATTAAAATCAAAAAGACAAAGCCACCCCAAAGTTTCGGCCGGCTCTGTTTACAAGAACCTCATTTACGGTACAAGTTCAATATCACAGAAAGCGAAAAATGGATAAAGAAGTTGTGGTATTTACGTACAATGCAATATCACTCAGCAATGAAATCTATGTCATCAGGCCCGTAGCAGCATAATGAGTGGATTCAGGTACGATGATTCTAAGTGAAATAAGTCACACAGAAAAAGAAACATCATAAGATATCACTACTACACGGAATGTAAACTTGGCTACACAGGAACTGAATTACAAAACAGAACAGGGTCTCAAATGTAGAAAACCAACTTATGCTTGCTTAAGGGGAAAGGTGACTTGGGGTGCGGCATAAAACCAGAGATTGAAATTAGCACAGATACCGTTCCATAAGCCAAATATGTAATAGACAAGAGCTACTCCTTGCTCAACGAAGTGGACTCAACACCCCATATTAAACGCCTAAGAATATACCTGACTAGTAAGAATCATAAAACCTATGGATTTATATGTCTCCGAAAGAGAATCAAGTGTGTGTACAGCGGCATAAACGTAGCAGTGATAGGATTGGTGAGGTTCGGTGAGCAAATGCAGACCCTTTGAAGTCATATTGCATGGTACCCATTCCATGGGTCTCAACTCTCCATGTTTAAGGGATTCTTCCTTCAGCTAAAACATGCATGTGGAACCCAGAGTACGATCCACCGTGTGATCGGAAAACGTGTTCAAATGTGTCTCAGTTTTCGTACCCTGGTACTCGGGTGCAACATTCCAGACGCTTTACTAACACTCTCCCCACTTGGAAAGTCAGTGCCTTTAACCTCCTGTTTGGCCCAGTTTGCAATTTCTGCGTAAGATGAACAGGAAGAGGGAGAACCAATGATAGACTAGCTGGAGGTGTCCGGACGGGCAAATTTAACTCTCATTTCCCACAAGGAAGAGGAATTAACCAAAGGCTCAGCGTGCCATGCCGGAACCACACTAGGGCCAGAAGCAATCCTGCGGTGTTGCGGCCAGCTCACAAGAAAGCGAGTTGAAGAAAGGAGCTCAGGGACACTGTAATTCACAAACCTGCAGAGTTATAAATGACAGCTATCTTCCAAAAATATATTGAAGTAAGGCAGCCAAGAGGAGTTGAAAGCGGGGCAGAATTGCACGAAACCGATTTCAGGAGGTAGACTGGAATTGCATGTAAAGCATAGGAAAAGAGGCAGAACGTCCACAATGATGCACTTGGCCAAAAAGGGCGTATGCGTTTTTTCCTGAATATATACAGGAAAAAACGCATACGCACTTTTTGGCCAACCAAGCAAGCTTGCAAAGGAAATCTGCACTACAATGAAGTCTCACTTCCCCCGCCGGTCAAAAGGGCCATCTGAAAAAAGTGTAAAATCCAGAAAGGCAGGACAGGCCATGGAGAACTGGGAGCCTTGTGATGCTGATGGGCGGGATGTAAATTGCCAGCAGCCACTCTGGAGAAGTGTATGGTGTTTCCTGAAACATCCAAAAAACAAAGCAACAGAGCCTAGGGCACTTCCACTTATGGTCCTATAGCTTAGGGAAATTAAAATCAAAAAGACACAGCCACCCCAAAGTTTGGGATGGCTCTGTTTACAAGAACCTCGTTTACAGTACAAGTTCAATATCACAGAAGGCGAAAAATGGATAAAGAAGTTGTGGTACTAACGTACAATGCAATATCACCCAGCAATGAAATCTATGTCATCAGGCCCGTAGCAGCATAATGAGTGGATTCAGGTACGATGATTCTAAGTGAAATTAGTCACACAGAAAAAGAAACATCATAAGATATCACTACTACACGGAATGTAAACTTGGCTAAACAAGAACTGAATTACAAAACAGAACAGGGTGTCAAATGTAGAAAACCAACTTAGGCTTGCTTAAGGGGACGGGTGAGTTGGGGTGCTGCATAAAACCAGAGATTGAAATTAGCAGAGATACCGTTCCATAAGCCAAATATGTAATAGACAAGAGCTACTCCTTGCTCAACGAAGTGGACTCAACACCCCATATTAAACGCCTAAGAATATACCTGACTAGTAAGAATCTTAAAACCTATGGATTTATATGTCTCTGAAAGAGAATCAAGCGTGTGTACAGCGTGATAAACGCAGCAGTGATAGGACTGGTGAGGTTCGGTGAGCAAATGCAGACCCTTTGAAGTCATATTGCATGGTACCCATTCCATGGGTCTCAACTCTCCAGGTTTAAGGGATTCTTCCTTCAGCTAAAACATGCATGTGAAACCCAGAGTATGATCCACCGTGTGATCGGGAAACGTATTCAAATGTGTCTCAGTTTTCGTCCCATGGTACTCGGGTGCAACATTCCAGATGCTTTACTAACACTCTCCCCACTTGGAGAGTCAGTGCCTTTAACCTCTTGTTTGGCCCAGTTTGCAAATTCTGCGTAAGATAAACAGGAAGAGGGAGAACCAATGAGAGACTAGCTGGAGGTGTCTGGACGGGCAAATTTAACTCTCATTTCCCACCAGGAAGAGGAATTAACCAAAGGCTCAGCATGCGATGCCGGAACCAAACTAGGGCCTGAAGCAATCCTGCGGTGTTGCGGCCAGCTCACAAGAAAGCGAGTTGAAGAAAGGAGCTCAGGGGCACTGTAATTCACAAACCTGCAGTTATAAATGACAGCTATCGTCCAAAATATATTGAAGGAAGGCTTCCAAGAGGACTTGAAAGCGGGGCAGAATTGCAGGAAACCGATTTCAGGAGGTAGACTGGAATTGCATGTAAAGCATAGGAAAAGGGGCAGAACGTCCACAATGATGCACTTGGCCAAAAAGGGCGTATGCGTTTTTTCCTGAATATATACAGGAAAAAACGCATACGCCCTTTTTGGCCAACCAAGCAAGCTTGCAAAGGAAATCTGCACTACAATGAAGGATCACTGCCCCCCGGTCAAAAGGGCTATCTGAAAAAAGTGTAAAATCCAGTAAGGCAGGACAGGCTATGGAGAACTGGGAGCCTTGTTATGCTGATGGGCAGGATGTAAATTGCCAACAGCCACTCTGGAGAAGTGTATGGTGTTTCCTAAAACAGCAAAAAAACAAAGCAACAGAGCCTAGGGCACTTCCACTTATGGTCCTATAGCTTAGGGAAATTAAAATCAAAAAGACACAGCCACCCCAATGTTTGGGACGGCTCTGTTTACAAGAACCTCGTTTACGGTACAAGTTCAATATCACAGAAAGCGAAAAATGGATAAAGAAGTTGTGGTACTTACGTACAATGCAATATCACTCAGCAATGAAATCTATGTCATCAGGTCCGTAGCAGCATAATGAGTGGATTCAGGTACGATGATTCTAAGTGAAATAAGTCACACAGAAAAAGAAACATCATAAGATATCACTACTGCACGGAATGTAAACTTGGCTACACAAGAACTGAATTACAAAACAGAACAGGGTCTCAAAAGTAGCAACCCAACTTATGCTTGCTTAAGTGGAAAGGTGAGTTGGGGTGGTGCATAAAACCAGAGATTGAAATTAGCACAGATACTGTTCCATAAGCCAAATATGTAATAGACAAGAGCTACTCCTTGCTCAACGAAGTGGACTCAACACCCCATATTAATCGCCTAAGAATATACCTGACTAGTAAGAATCTGAAAACCTATGGGTATATATGTCTCCGAATGAGAATCAAGCGTGTGTACAGCGGCATAAACGCAGCAGTGATAGGATTGGTGAGGTTCGGTGAGCAAATGGAGACCCTTTGAAGTCATATTGCATGGTACCCATTCCATGGGTCTCAACTCTCCAGGTTTAAGGGATTCTTCCTTCAGCTAAAACATGCATGTGGAACACAGAGTATGATTCACGGTGTGATCGGGAAACGTGTTCAAATGTGTCTCAGTTTTCGTCCCCTGGTACTCGGGTGCAACATTCCAGACGCTTTACTAACACTCTCCCCACTTATAGAGTCAGTGCCTTTAACCTCCTGTTTGGCCCAGTTTGCAATTTCTGTGGAAGATGAACAGGAATAGGGAGAACCAATGAGAGACTAGGTGGACGTGTCTGGACGGGCAAACTTAACTCTCATTTCCCACCAGGAAGAGGAATTAACCAAAGGCTCAGCATGCCGTGCCGGAACCAAACTAGGGTCTGAAGCAATCCTGCGGTGTTGCGATCAGCTCACAAGAAAGCGAGTTGAAGAAAGTATCTCAGCGGCACTGTAATTCACAAACCTGCAGTGTTATAAATGACAGCTATCTTCCAAAAATATATTGAAGTAAGGCTGCCAAGAGGAGTTGAAAGTGGGGCAGAATTGCAGGAAACCGATTTCAGGAGGTAGACTGGAATTGCATGTAAAGCATAGGAAAAGAGGCAGAACGTCCACAATGATGCACTTGGCCAAAAAGGTCGTATGCGTTTTTTCCTGAATATATTCAGAAAAAACGCATACGACCTTTTTGGCCAACCAAGCAAGCTTGCAAAGGAAAGCTGAACTACAATGAAGTCTCACTGCCCCCGGTCAAAAGGGCCATCTGAAAAAAGTGTAAAATCCAGAAAGACAGGACAGGCCCTGGAGAACTGGGAGACTTGTTATGCTGATGGGCGGGATGTAAATTGCCAGAAGCCACTCTGGAGAAGTGTATGGTGTTTCCTGAAACATCCAAAAAACAAAGCAACAGAGCCTAGGGCACTTCCACTTATGGTCCTATAGCTTAGGGAAATTAAAATCAAAAAGACACAGCCACCCCAAAGTTTGGGCTGGCTCCGTTTACAAGAACCTCGTTTACGGTACAAGTTGAATATCACAGAAAGCGAAAAATGGATAAAGAAGTTGTGGTACTTACGTACAATGCAGTATCACACAGCAATGAAATCTATGTCATCAGGGCCGTAGCAGCATAATGAGTGGATTCAGGTACGATGATTCTAAGTGAAATAAGTCACACAGAAAAAGAAACATCATAAGGTGTCACTAACACAGGGAATGTAAACTTGGCTACACAGGAACTGAATTACAAAACAGAACAGTGTCTCAAATGTAGAAAACCAACTTATGCTTGCTTAAGGGGAATGGTGAGTTGGGGTGCTGCATGAAACCAGAGATTGAAATTGGCACAGATACCGTTCCATAAGCTAAATATGTAATAGACAAGAGCTACTCCTTGCTCAACGAAGTGGACCCAACACCCCATATTAAACGCCTAAGAATATACCTGACTAGTAAGAATCTTAAAACCTATGGATTTATATGTCTCCGAAAGAGAATCAAGCGTGTGTACAGCGGCATAAGCGCAGCAGTGATACGACTGGTGAGGTTCGATGAGCAAACGCAGACCCTTTGAAGTCATATTGCATGGTACCCATTCCATGGGTCTCAACTCTCCATGTTTAAGGGATTCTTCCTTCAGCTAAAACATGCATGTGGAACCCAGAGTATGATTCACGGTGTGATCGGGAAACGTGTTCAAATGTGTCTCAGTTTTCGTCCCCTGGTACTTGGGTGCAACATTCCAGACGCTTTACTAACACTCTCCCCACTTATAGAGTCAGTGCCTTTAACCTCCTGTTTGGCCCAGTTTGCAATTTCTGTGGAAAATGAACAGGAATAGGGAGAACCAATGAGAGACTAGGTGGACGTGTCTGGACGGGCAAACTTAACTCTCATTTCCCACCAGGAAGAGGAATTAACCAAAGGCTCAGCATGCCGTGCCGGAACCAAACTAGGGTCTGAAGCAATCCTGCGGTGTTGCGGCCAGCTCACAAGAAAGCGAGTTGAAGAAAGGAGCTCAGGGGCACTGTCATTCACAAACCTGCAGAGTTATAAATGACAGCTATCTTCCAAAAATATATTGAAGTAAGGCTGCCAAGAGGACTTGAAAGCGGGGCAGAATTGCAGGAAACCGATTTCAGGAGGTAGACTGGAATTGCATGTAAAGCATAGGAAAAGAGGCAGAACGTCCACAATGATGCACTTGGCCAAAAAGGGCGTATGCGTTTTTTCATGCATATATTCAGGAAAAAATGCATACGCCCTTTTTGGCCAACCAAGCAAGCTTGCAAAGGAAATCTGCACTACAAGGAAGTCTCACTGCCCCCCGGTCAAAACGGCCATCTGAAAAACGTGTAAAATCCAGAAAGGCAGGACAGGCCCTGGAGAACTGGAAGACTTGTTATGCTGATGGGCGGGATGTAAATTGCCAGAAGCCACTCTGGAGAAGTGTATGGTGTTTCCTGAAACATCCAAAAAACAAAGCAACAGAACCTAGGGCATTTCCACTTATGGTCCTATAGCTTAGGGAAATTAAAATCAAAAAGACACAGCCACCCCAAAGTTTGGGCCGGCTCTGTTTACAAGAACCTCATTTACGGTACAAGTTCAATATCACAGAAAGCAAAAAATGGATAAAGAAGTTGTGGTAATTACGTACAATGCAATATCACTCAGCAATGAAATCTATGACATCAGGCCCATAGCAGCATAATGAATGGATTCAGGTACGATGATTCTAAGTGAAATAAATCACACAGAAAAAGAAACATCATAAGATATCACTACTACACGGAATGTAAACTTGGCTACACAGGAACTGAATTACAAAACAGAAAAGGGTCTCAAATGTAGAAAACCAACTTATGCTTGCTTAAGGGGAAAGATGAGTTGGGGTGCTGCATAAAACCAGAGATTGAAATTAGCACAGATACCGTTCCGTAAGCCAAATAAGTAATAGACAAGAGCTACTCCTTGCTCAACGAAGTGGACTCAACACCCCATAATAAACGCCTAAGAATATACCTGACTAGTAAGAATCTTAAAACCTATGGATTTATATGTCTCCAAAAGAGAATCAATCGTGTGTACAGCGGCATAAACGCAGCAGTGATAGGATTGGTGAGGTTCGGTGAGCAAATGCAGACCCTTTGAAGTCATATTTCATGGTACCCATTCCATGGGTCTCAACTCTCCAGGTTTAAGGGATTCTTCCTTCAGCTAAACATGCATGTGCAACACAGAGTATGATCCACCGTGTGATCGGGAAACGTGTTCAAATGTGTCTCAGTTTTCATCCCCTGGTACTCGGGTGCAACATTCCAGACGCTTTACTAACACTCTCCCCCTTGGAGAGTCAGTGCCTTTAACCTCCTGTTTAGCCCAGTTTGCAATTTCTGCGTAAGATGAACAGGAATAGGGAGAACCAATGAGAGACTAGGTGGAGGTGTCTGGACGGGCAAATTTAACTCTCATTTCCCACCAGGAAGAGTAATTAACCAAAGGCTCAGCGTGGCATGCCAGAAGCACACTAGGGCCTGAAGCAATCCTGCGGTGTTGCGGCCAGCTCACAAGAAAGCGAGTTGAAGGAAGGAACTCAGGGGCACTGTAATTCACAAACCTGCAGAGTTATAAATGACAGCTTTCGTCCAAAAATATATTGAAGGAAGGCTGCCAAGAGGACTTGAAAGCGGGGCAGAATTGCAGGAAACCGATTTCAGGAGGTAGACTGGAATTGCATGTAAAGCATAGGAAAAGAGGCAGAACGTCCACAATGATGCACTTGGCCAAAAAGGGCGTATGCGTTTTTTCCTGAATATATTCAGGAAAAAACGCATACGCCCTTTTTGGCCAACCAAGCAAGCTTGCAAAGGAAATCTGCACTACAATGAAGTCTCACTGCCCCCGGTCAAAAGGGCCATCTGAAAAAAGTGTAAAATCCAGAAAGGCAGGACAGGCCCTGGAGAACTGGGAGACTTGTTATGCTGATGGGCGGGATGTAAATTGCCAGAAGCCACTCCGGAGAAGTGTATGGTGTTTCCTGAAACATCCAAAAAACAAAGCAACAGAGCCTAGGGCACTTCCACTTATGGTCCTATAGCTTAGGGAAATTAAAATCAAAAAGACACAGCCACCCCAAAGTTTGGGCCGGCTCTGTTTACAAGAACCTCGTTTACGGTACAAGTTGAATATCACAGAAAGCAAAAAATGGATAAAGAAGTTGTGGTACTTACGTATAATGCAGTATCACACAGCAATGAAATCTATGTCATGAGGGCCGTAGCAGCATAATGAGTGGATTCAGGTACGATGATTCTAAGTGAAATAAGTCACACAGAAAAAGAAACGTCATAAGATATCACTACTACACGGAATGTAAACTTGGCTACACAGGAACTGAATTACAAAACAGAACAGGGTGTCAAATGTAGAAAACCAATTTATGCTTGCTTAAGGGGAAAGGTGAGTTGGGGTGCTGCATACAACAAGAGATTGAAATTAGCACAGATACCGTTCCATAAGCCAAATATGTAATAGACAAGAGCTACTCCTTGCTCAACGAAGTGGACTCAACACCCCATATTAAACGCCTAAGAATATACCTGACTAGTAAGAATCTTAAAACCTATGGATTTATATGTCTCCGAAAGAGAATTAAGCGTGTGTACAGTGGCATAAACGCAGCAGTAATAGTATTGGTGAGGTTCGGTGAGCAAATGCAGACCCTTTGAAGTCATATTGCATGGTACCCATCCATGGGTCTCAACTCTCCATGTTTAAGGGATTCTTCCTTCAGCTAAAACATGCATGTGGAACCCAGAGTATGATCCACCGTGTGATCGGAAAACGTGTTCAAATGTGTCTCAGTTTTCGTCCCCTGGTACTCGGGTGCAACATTCCAGACGCTTTACTAACACTCTCCCCACTTGGAGAGTCGGTGCCTTTAACCTCCTGTTTGGCCCAGTTTGCAATTTCTGTGGAAAATGAACAGGAATAGGGAGAACCAATGAGAGACTAGGTGGAGGTGTCTGGACGGGCAAATTTAACTCTCATTTCCCAACCAGGAAGAGGAATTAACCAAAGGCTCAACATGCCATGCCGGAACCAAACTAGGGCCTGAAGCAATCCTGCGGTGTTGCAGCCAGCTCACAAGAAAGCGAGTTGAAGAAAGGAGCTCAGGGACACTGTAATTCACAAACCTGCAGAGTTATAAATGACAGCTATCTTCCAAAAATATATTGAAGTAAGGCAGCCAAGAATAGTTGAAAGCGGGGCAGAATTGCCGGAAACCGATTTCAGGAGGTAGACTGGAATTGCATGTAAAGCATAGGAAAAGAGGCAGAACGTCCACAATGATGCACTTGGCCAAAAATGGCGTATGCGTTTTTTCCTGAATATATTCAGGAAAAAACGCATACGCCCTTTTTGGACAACCAAGCAAGCTTGCAAAGGAAATCTGCACTACAATGAAGTCTCACTGCCCCCCGGTCAAAAGGGCCATCTGAAAAAAGTGTAAAACCCAGAAAGGCAGGACAGGCCATGGAGAACTGGGAGCCTTGTTATGCTGATGGGCGGGATGTAAATTGCCAGCAGCCACTCTGGAGAAGTGTATGGTGTTTCCTTAAACATCCAAAAAACAAAGCAACAGAGCCTAGGGCACTTCCACTTATGGTCCTATAGCTTAGGGAAATTAAAATCAAAAAGACACAGCCACCCCAAAGTTTGGGACGGCTCTGGTTACAAGAACCTCGTTTACGGTACAAGTTGAATATCACAGAAAGCGAAAAATGGATAAAGAAGTTGTGGTACTTACGTACAATGCAATATCACTCAGCAATGAAATCTATGTCATCAGGCCCATAGCAGCATAATGAGTGGATTCAGGTACGATGATTCTAAGTGAAATAAGTCACACAGAAAAAGAAACATCATAAGATATCACTACTACACGGAATGTAAACTTGGCTACACAGGAACTGAATTACAAAACAGAACAGGGTGTCAAATGTAGAAAACCAACTTATGCTTGCTTAAGGGGAAAGGTGAGTTGGGGTGCTGCATAAAAGCAGAGATTGAAATTAGCACAGATACCGTTCCATAAGCCAAATATGTAATAGACAAGAGCTACTCCTTGCTCAACGAAGTGGACTCAACACCCCATATTAAACGCCTAAGAATATACCTGACTAGTAAGAATCTTAAAACCTATGGATTTATATGTCTCCGAAAGAGAATTAAGCGTGTGTACAGTGGCATAAACGCAGCAGTAATAGTATTGGTGAGGTTCGGTGAGCAAATGCAGACCCTTTGAAGTCATATTGCATGGTACCCATCCATGGGTCTCAACTCTCCATGTTTAAGGGATTCTTCCTTCAGCTAAAACATGCATGTGGAACCCAGAGTATGATCCACCGTGTGATCGGAAAACGTGTTCAAATGTGTCTCAGTTTTCGTCCCCTGGTACTCGGGTGCAACATTCCAGACGCTTTACTAACACTCTCCCCACTTGGAGAGTCGGTGCCTTTAACCTCCTGTTTGGCCCAGTTTGCAATTTCTGTGGAAAATGAACAGGAATAGGGAGAACCAATGAGAGACTAGGTGGAGGTGTCTGGACGGGCAAATTTAACTCTCATTTCCCAACCAGGAAGAGGAATTAACCAAAGGCTCAACATGCCATGCCGGAACCAAACTAGGGCCTGAAGCAATCCTGCGGTGTTGCGGCCAGCTCACAAGAAAGCGAGTTGAAGAAAGGAGCTCAGGGACACTGTAATTCACAAACCTGCAGAGTTATAAATGACAGCTATCTTCCAAAAATATATTGAAGTAAGGCAGCCAAGAATAGTTGAAAGCGGGGCAGAATTGCAGGAAACCGATTTCAGGAGGTAGACTGGAATTGCATGTAAAGCATAGGAAAAGAGGCAGAACGTCCACAATGATGCACTTGGCAAAAAAGGGCGTATGCGTGTTTTCCTGAATATATTCAGGAAAACACGCATACGCCCTTTTTGACCAAACAAGCAAGCTTGCAAAGGAAATCTGCACTACAATGAAGTCTCACTGTCCCCCGGTCAAAAGGGCCATCTGAAAAAAGTGTAAAATCCAGAAAGGCAGGACAGGCCATGGAGAACTGGGAGCCTTGTTATGCTGATGGGCGGGATGTAAATTGCCAGCAGCCACTCTGGAGAAGTGTATGGTGTTTCCTGAAACATCCAAAAAACAAAGCAACAGAGCCTAGGGCACTTCCACTTATGGTCCTATAGATTAGGGAAATTAAAATCAAAAAGACACAGCCACCCCAAAGTTTGGAACGGCTCTGTTTACAAGAACCTCGTTTACGGTACAAGTTCAATATCACAGAAAGCGAAAAATGGATAAAGAAGTTGTGGTACTTACGTACAATGCAATATCACTCAGCAATGAAATCTATGTCATCAGGCCCGTAGCAGGATAATGAGTGGATTCAGGTACGATGATTCTAAGTGAAATAAGTCACACAGAAAAAGAAACATCATAAGATATCACTACTACACGGAATGTAAACTTGGCTACACAGGAACTGAATTACAAAACAGAACAGGGTGTCAAATGTAGAAAACCAACTTATGCTTGCTTAAGGGGAAAGGTGAGTTGGGGTGCTGCATACAACAAGAGATTGAAATTAGCACAGATACCGTTCCATAAGCCAAATATGTAATAGACAAGAGCTACTCCTTGCTCAACGAAGTGGACTCAACACCCCATATTAAACGCCTAAGAATATACCTGACTAGTAAGAATCTTAAAATCTATGGATTTTTATGTCTCCGAAAGAGAATCAAAAGTGTGTACAGTGGCATAAACGCAGCAGTGATAGGATTGGTGAGGTTCGGTGAGCAAATGCAGACCCTTTCAAGTCATATTGCATGGTACCCATTCCATGGGTCTCAACTCTCCATGTTTAAGGGATTCTTCCTTCAGCTAAAACATGCATGTGGAACCCAGAGTATGATCCACCGTGTGATCGGAAAACGTGTTCAAATGTGTCTCCGTTTTCGTCCCCTGGTACTCGGGTGCAACATTCCAGACGCTTTACTAACACTCTCCCCACTTGGAGAGTCGGTGCCTTTAACCTCCTGTTTGGCCCAGTTTGCAATTTCTGTGGAAAATGAACAGGAATAGGGAGAACCAATGAGAGACTAGGTGGAGGTGTCTGGACGGGCAAATTTAACTCTCATTTCCCACCAGGAAGAGGAATTAACCAAAGGCTCAACATGCCATGCCGGAACCAAACTAGGGCCTGAAGCAATCCTGCGGTGTTGCAGCCAGCTCACAAGAAAGCGAGTTGAAGAAAGGAGCTCAGGGGCACTGTAATTCACAAACCTGCAGAGTTATAAATGACAGCTATCTTTCAAAAATATATCGAAGTAAGGCAGCCAAGAATAGTTGAAAGCGGGGCAGAATTGCAGGAAACCGATTTCAGGAGGTAGACTGGAATTGCATGTAAAGCATAGGAAAAGAGGCAGAACGTCCACAATGATGCACCTGGCCAAAAAGGGCGTATGCGTTTTTTCCTGAATATATTCAGGAAAAAACGCATATGCCCTTTTTGGCCAACCAAGCAAGCTTGCAAAAGAAATCTGCACTACAATGAAGTCTCACTGCACCCCGGTCAAAAGGGCCATCTGAAAAAAGTGTAAAATCCAGAAAGGCAGGACAGGCCATGGAGAACTGGGAGCCTAGTTATGCTGATGGGCGTGATGTAAATTGCCAGCAGCCACTGTGGAGAAGTGTATGGTGTTTCCTGAAACATCCAAAAAACAAAGCAACAGAGCCTAGGGCACTTCCACTTATGGTCCTATAGCTTAGGGAAATTAAAATCAAAAAGACACAGCCACCCAAAAGTTTGGGACGGCTCTGTTTACAAGAACCTCGTTTACGGTACAAGTTGAATATCACAGAAAGCAAAAAATGGATAAAGAAGTTGTGGTACTTACGTACAATGCAATATCACTCAGCAATGAAATCTATGTCATCAGGCCCGTAGCAGCATAATGAGTGGATTCAGGTACGATGATTCTAAGTGAAATAAGTCACACAGAAAAAGAAACATCATAAGATATCACTACTACACGGAATGTAAACTTGGCTACACAAGAATTGAATTACAAAACAGAACAGGGTGTCAAATGTAGAAAACCAACTTATGCTTGCTTAAGGGGAAAGGTGAGTTGGGGTGCTGCATAAAACCAGAGATTGAAATTAGCACAGATACCGTTCCATAAGCCAAATATGTAATAGACAAGAGCTACTCCTTGCTCAACGAAGTGGACTCAACACCCCATATTAAACGCCTAAGAATATACCTGACTAGTAAGAATCTTAAAACCTATGGATTTATATTTCTCCGAAAGAGAATCAAGCGTGTGTAGAGCGGCATAAACGCAGCAGTGATAGGATTGGTGAGGTTCGGTGAGCAAATGCAGACCCTTTGAAGTCATATTGCATGGTACCTATTCCATGGGTCTCAACTCTCCAGGTTTAAGGGATTCTTCCTTCAGCTAAACATGCATGTGGAACACAGAGTATGAGCCACCGTGTGATCGGGAAACGTGTTCAAATGTGTCTCAGTTTTCGTCCCCTGGTACTCGGGTGCAACATTCCAGACGCTTTACTAACACTCTCCCCACTTGGAGAGTCAGTGCCTTTAACCTCCTGTTTGGCCCAGTTTGCAATATCTGCGTAAGATGAACAGGAATAGGGAGAACCAATGAGAGACTAGGTGGAGGTGTCTGGACGGGCAAATTTAACTCTCATTTCCCACCAGGAAGAGGAATTAACCAAAGGCTCAGCGTGGCATGCCAGAAGCACACTAGGGCCTGAAGCAATCCTGCGGTGTTGCGGCCAGCTCACAAGAAAGCGAGTTGAAGGAAGGAACTCAGGGGCACTGTAATTCACAAACCTGCAGAGTTATAAATGACAGCTATCTTCCAAAAATATATTGAAGTAAGGCCGCCAAGAGGAGTTGAAAGCGGGGCAGAATTGCAGATAACTGATTTCAGGCGGTACACTGGAATTGCATGTAAAGCATAGGAAAAGAGGCAGAACGTTGACAATGATGCACTTGGCCAAAAAGGGCGTATGCGTTCTTTCCTGAATATATTCAGGAAAAAACGCATACGCCCTTTTTGGCCAACCAAGCAAGCTTGCAAAGGAAATCTGCACTAAAATGAAGTCTCACTGCCCCCCGGTCAAAAGGGCCATCTGAAAAAAGTGTAAAATCCAGAAAGGCAGGACAGGCCATGGAGAACTGGGAGCCTTGTTATGCTGATGGGCGGGATGTAAATTGCCAACAGCCACTCTGGAGAAGTGTATGGTGTTTCCTGAAACATCCAAAAACAAAGCAACAGAGCCTAGGGCACTTCCACTTACGGTCCTATAGTTTAGGGAAATAATAATCAAAAAGACACAGCCACCCAAAAGTTTGGGACGGATCTGTTTACAAGAACCTCGTTTACTGTACAAGTTCAATATCACAGAAAGCGAAAAATGGATAAAGAAGTTGTGGTACTTACGTACAATGCAATATCACTCAGCAATGAAATCTATGTCATCAGGCCCGTAGCAGCATAATGAGTGGATTCAGGTACGATGATTCTAAGTGAAATAAGTCACACAGAAAAAGAAACATCATAAGATATCACTACTACACGGAATGTAAACTTGGCTACAGAGGAACTGAATTACAGAACAGAACAGTGTCTCAAATGTAGAAAAGCAACTTATGTTTGCTTAAGGGGAAAGGTGAGTTGGGGTGCTGCATAAAACCAGAGATTGAAATTAGCACAGATACTGTTCCATAAGCCAAATATGTAATAGACAAGAGCTACTCCTTGCTCAACGAAGTGGACACAACACCCCATATTAAACGCCTAAGAATATACCTGACTAGTAAGAATCTTAAAACCTATGGATTTATATGTCTCCGAAAGAGAATCAAGCGTGTGTACAGCGGCATGAGTGCAGCAGTGATAGGATTGGTGAGGTTCGGTGAGCAAATGCAGACTCTTTGAAGTCATATTGCATGGTACCCATTCCATGGGTCTCAACTCTCCAGGTTTAAGGGATTCTTCCTTCAGGTAAAACATGCATGTGGAACCCAGAGTATGATCCACCGTGTGATCGGGAAACGTGTTCAAATGTGTCTCAGTTTTCGTCCCCTGGTACTCGGGTGCAACATTCCAGATGCTTTACTAACACTCTCCCCACTTGGAGAGTCAGTGCCTTTAACCTCCTGTTTGGCCCAGTTTGCAATTTCTGCGTAAGATGAACAGGAAGAGGGAGAACCAATGAGAGACTAGGTGGAGGTGTCTGGACGGGCAAATTTAACTCTCATTTCCCACCAGGAAGAGGAATTAATCAAAGGCTCAGCGTGGCATTCCAGAAGCACACTACGGTCTGAAGCAATCTTGCGGTGTTGCGGCCAGCTCACAAGAAAGCGAGTTGAAGAAAGGAGCTCAGGGGCACTGTAATTCACAAACCTGCAGAGTTATAAATGACAGCTATCGTCCAAAAATATATTGAAGGAAGGCTGCCAAGAGGACTTGAAAGCGGGGCAGAATTGCAGGAAACCGATTTCAGGAGGTAGACTGGAATTGCATGTAAAGCATAGGAAAAGAGGCAGAACGTCCACAATGATGCACTTGGCCAAAAAGGGCGTATGTGTTTTTTCCTGAATATATTCAGGAAAAAACGCATACGCCCTTTTTGGCCAACCAAGCAAGCTTGCAAAGGAAATCTGCACTACAATGAAGTCTCACTGCCCCCGGTCAAAAGGGCCATCTGAAAAAAGTGTAAAATCCAGAAAGGCAGGACAGGCCCTGGAGAACTGGGAGACTTGTTATGCTGATGGGCGGGATGTAAATTGCCAGAAGCCACTCTGGAGAAGTGTATGGTGTTTCCTGAAACATCCAAAAAACAAAGCAACAGAGCATAGGGCACTTCCACTTATGGTCCTATAGCTTAGGGAAATTAAAATCAAAAAGACACAGCCACCCCAAAGTTTGGGCCGGCTCTGTTTACAAGAACCTCGTTTACGGTACAAGTTGAATATCACAGAAAGCGAAAAATGGATAAAGAAGTTGTGGTACTTATGTACAATGCAGTATCACACAGCAATGAAATCTATGTCATCAGGGCCGTAGCAGCATAATGAGTGGATTCAGGTACAATGATTCTAAGTGAAATAAGTCACACAGAAAAAGAAACATCATAAGGTATCACTAACACAGGGAATGTAAACTTGGCTACACAGGAACTGAATTACAAAACAGAACAGTGTCTCAAATGTAGAAAACCAACTTATGCTTGCTTAAGGGGAATGGTGAGTTGGGGTGCTGCATGAAACCAGAGATTGAAATTGGCACAGATACTGTTCCATAAGCCAAATATGTAATAGACAAGAGCTACTCCTTGCTCAACGAAGTGGACTCAACACCCCATATTAAACGCCTAAGAATATACCTGACTAGTAAGAATCTTAAAACCTATGGATTTATATGTCTCGGAAAGAGAATCAAGCGTGTGTACAGCGGCATAAGCGCAGCAGTGATACGACTGGTGAGGTTCGATGAGCAAACGCAGACCCTTTGAATTCATATTGCATGGTACCCATTCCATGGGTCTCAACTCTCCATGTTTAAGGGATTCTTCCTTCAGCTAAAACATGCATGTGGAACCCAGAGTATGATCCACCGTGTGATCGGGAAACGTGTTCAAATGTGTCTCAGTTTTCGTCCCCTGGTACTCGGGTGCAACATTCCAGATGCTTTACTAACACTCTCCCCACTTGGAGAGTCAGTGCCTTTAACCTCCTGTTTGGCCCAGTTTGCAATTTCTGCGTAAGATGAACAGGAAGAGGGAGAACCAATGAGAGACTAGGTGGAGGTGTCTGGACGGGCAAATTTAACTCTCATTTCCCACCAGGAAGAGGAATTAATCAAAGGCTCAGCGTGGCATTCCAGAAGCACACTACGGTCTGAAGCAATCTTGCGGTGTTGCGGCCAGCTCACAAGAAAGCGAGTTGAAGAAAGGAGCTCAGGGGCACTGTAATTCACAAACCTGCAGAGTTATAAATGACAGCTATCGTCCAAAAATATATTGAAGGAAGGCTGCCAAGAGGACTTAAAAGCGGGGCAGAATTGCAGGAAACCGATTTCAGGAGGTAGACTGGAATTGCATGTAAAGCATAGGAAAAGAGGCAGAACGTCCACAATGATGCACTTGGCCAAAAAGGGCGTATGCGTTTTTTCCTGAATATATTCAGGAAAAAACGCATATGCCCTCTTTGGCCAACCAAGCAAGCTTGCAAAGGAAATCTGCAATACAATGAAGTCTCACTGCCCCCGGTCAAAAGGGCCATCTGAAAAAAGTGTAAAATCCAGAAAGGCAGGACAGGCCATGGAGAACTGGGAGCCTTGTTATGCTGATGGGCGGGATGTAAATTGCCAACACCCACTCTGGAGAAGTGTATTGTGTTTCCTGAAACATCTAAAAAACAAAGCAACAGATCCTAGGGCACTTCTACTTGTGGTCCTATAGCTTAGGGAAATTAAAATCAAAAACACACAGCCACCCCAAAGTTTGGGCCGGCTCTGTTTACAAGAACCTCGTTTACGGTACAAGTTGAATATCACAGAAAGCAAAAAATGGATAAAGAAGTTGTGGTACTTACGTACAATGCAATATCACTCAGCAATGAAATCTATGTCATCAGGCCCGTAGCAGAATAATGAGTGGATTCAGGTACGATGATTCTAAGTGAAATAAGTCACACAGAAAAAGAAACATCATAAGATATCACTAACACACGGAATGTAAACTTGGCTACACAGGAACTGAATTACAAAACAGAAAAGTGTCTCAAATGTAGAAAACCAACTTATGCTTGCTTAAGGGGAAAGGTGAGTTGGGGTGCGGCATAAAACCAGAGATTGAAATTAGCACAGATACCGTTCCATAAGCCAAATATGTAATAGACAAGAGCTACTCCTTGCTCAACGAAGTGGACTCAACACCCCATATTAAACGCCTAAGAATATACCTGACTAGTAAGAATCTTAAAACCTATGGATTTATATATCTCCGAAAGAGAATCAAGCGTGTGTACAGTGTCATAAACGCAGCAGTGATAGGATTGGTGAGGTTCGGTGAGCAAATGCAGACTCTTTGAAGTCATATTGCATGGTACCCATTCCATGGGTCTCAACTCTCCAGGTTTAAGGGATTCTTCCTTCAGCTAAAACATGCATGTGGAACCCAGAGTATGATCCACCGTGTGATCGGGAAACGTGTTCAAATGTGTCTCAGTTTTCGTCCCCTGGTACTCGGGTGCAACATTCCAGATGCTTTACTAACACTCTCCCCACTTGGAGAGTCAGTGCCTTTAACCTCCTGTTTGGCCCAGTTTGCAATTTCTGCGTAAGATGAACAGGAAGAGGGAGAACCAATGAGAGACTAGCTGGAGGTGTCTGGACGGACAAATTTAACTCTCATTTCCTACCAGGAAGAGGAATTAACCAAAAGCTCAGCATGCGATGCTGGAACCAAACTAGGGCCTGAAGCAATCCTGCGGTGTTGCGGCCAGCTCACAAGAAAGCGAGTTGAAGAAAGGAGCTCAGGGGCACTGTAATTCACAAACCTGCAGAGTTATAAATGACAGCTATCTTCCAAAAATATATTGAAGTAAGGCTGCCAAGAGGACTTGAAAGCGGGGCAGAATTGCAGGAAACCGATTTCAGGAGGTAGACTGGAATTGCATGTAAAGCATAGGAAAAGAGGCAGAACGTCCACAATGATGCACTTGGCCAAAAAGGGCGTATGCGTTTTTTCCTGAATATATTCAGGAAAAAACGCATACGCCCTTTTTGGCCAACCAAGCAAGCTTGCAAAGGAAATCTGCACTACAATGAAGTCTCACTGCCCCCGGTCAAAAGGGCCATCTGAAAAAAGTGTAAAATCCAGAAAGGCAGGACAGGCCCTGGAGAACTGGGAGACTTGTTATGCTGATGGGCGGGATGTAAATTGCCAGAAGCCACTCTGGAGAAGTGTATGGTGTTTCCTGAAACATCCTAAAAACAAAGCAACAGAGCCTAGGGCACTTCAACTTATGGTCCTATAGCTTAGGGAAATTAAAATCAAAAAGACACAGCCACCACAAAGTTTGGGCCGGCTCCGTTTACAAGAACCTCGTTTACGGTACAAGTTGAATATCACAGAAAGCGAAAAATGGATAAAGAAGTTGTGGTACTTACGTACAATGCAGTATCACACAGCAATGAAATCTATGTCATCAGGGCCGTAGCAGCATAATGAGTGGATTCAGGTACGATGATTCTAAGTGAACTAAGTCACACAGAAAAAGAAACATCATAAGGTATCACTAACACAGGGAATGTAAACTTGGCTACACAGGAACTGAATTACAAAACAGAACAGTGTCTCAAATGTAGAAAACCAACTTATGCTTGCTTAAGGGGAATGGTGAGTTGGGGTGCTGCATGAAACCAGAGATTGAAATTGGTACAGATACTGTTCCAAAAGCCAAATAAGTAATAGACAAGAGCTACTCCTTGCTCAACGAAGTGGACTCAACACCCCATATTAAACGCATAAGAATATACCTGACTAGTAAGAATCTTAAAACCTATGGATTTATATGTCTCCGAAAGAGAATCAAGCGTGTGTACAGCGGCATAAGCGCAGCAGTGATACGACTGGTGAGGTTCGATGAGCTAACGCAGACCCTTTGAATTCATATTGCATGGTACCCATTCCATGGGTCTCAACTCTCCATGTTTAAGGGATTCTTCCTTCAGCTAAAACATGCATGTGGAACCCAGAGTATGATTCACGGTGTGATCGGGAAACGTGTTCAAATGTGTCTCAGTTTTCGTCCCCTGGTACTCGGGTGCAACATTCCAGACGCTTTACTAACACTCTCCCCACTTGGAGAGTCAGTGCCTTTAACCTCCTGTTTGGCCCAGTTTGCAATTTCTGTGGAAGATGAACAGGAAGAGGGAGAACCAATGAGAGACTAGCTGGAGGTGTCTGGACGGACAAATTTAACTCTCATTTCCTACCAGGAAGAGGAATTAACCAAAGGCTCAGCATGCCGTGCCGGAACCAAACTAGGGCCTGAAGCAATACTGCGGTGTTGCGGCCAGCTCACAAGAAAGCGAGTTGAAGAAAGGAGCTCAGGGGCACTGTAATTCAGAAACCTGCAGAGTTATAAATGACAGCTATCTTCCAAAAATATATTGAAGTAAGGCCGCCAAGAGGAGTTGAAAGCGGGGCAGAATTGCAGGAAACCGATTTCAGGTGGTACACTGGAATTGCATGTAAAGCATAGGAAAAGAGGCAGAACGTTGACAATGATGCACTTGGCCAAAAAGTGCGTATGCGTTCTTTCCTGAATATATTCAGGAAAAAACGCATACGCACTTTTTGGCCAATCAAGCAAGCTTGCAAAGGAAATCTGCACTACAATGAAGTCTCACTGCCCTCCGGTCTAAAGGGCCATCTGAAAAAAGTGTAAAATCTAGAAAGGCAGGACAGGCCATGGAGAACTGGGAGCCTTGTTATGCTGATGGGCGGGATGTAAATTGCCAGCAGCCACTCTGGAGAAGTGTATGGTGTTTCCTGAAAAATCCAAAAACAAAGCAACAGAGCCTAGGGCACTTCCACTTATGGTCCTATAGCTTAGGGAAATTAAAATCAAAAAGACACAGCCACCCAAAAGTTTGGGACGGATCTGTTTACAAGAACCTCGTTTACAGTACAAGTTGAATATCACAGAAAGCGAAAAATGGATAAAGAAGTTGTGGTACTTACGTACAATGCAATATCACTCAGCAATGAAATCTATGTCATCAGGCCCATAGCAGCATAATGAGTGGATTCAGGTACGATGATTCTAAGTGAAATAAGTCACACAGAAAAAGAAACATCATAAGATATCACTACTACACGGAATGTAAACTTGGCTACACAGGAACTGAATTACAAAACAGAACAGGGTGTCAAATGTAGAAAACCAACTTATGCTTGCTTAAGGGGAAAGGTGAGTTGGGGTGCTGCATAAAACCAGAGATTGAAATTAGCACAGATACCGTTCCATAAGCCAAATATGTAATAGACAAGAGCTACTCCTTGCTCAACGAAGTGGACTCAACACCCCATATTAAACGCCTAAGAATATACCTGACTAGTAAGAATCTTAAAACCTATGGATTTATATGTCTCCGAAACAGAATTAAGCGTGTGTACAGTGGCATAAACGTAGCAGTAATAGTATTGGTGAGGTTCGGTGAGCAAATGCAGACCCTTTGAAGTCATATTGCATGGTACCCATCCATGGGTCTCAACTCTCCATGTTTAAGGGATTCTTCCTTCAGCTAAAACATGCATGTGGAACCCAGAGTATGATCCACCGTGTGATCGGAAAACGTGTTCAAATGTGTCTCAGTTTTCGTCCCCTGGTACTCGGGTGCAACATTCCAGACGCTTTACTAACACTCTCCCCACTTGGAGAGTCGGTGCCTTTAACCTCCTGTTTGGCCCAGTTTGCAATTTCTGTGGAAAATGAACAGGAATAGGGAGAACCAATGAGAGACTAGGTGGAGGTGTCTGGACGGGCAAATTTAACTCTCATTTCCCAACCAGGAAGAGGAATTAACCAAAGGCTCAACATGCCATGCCAGAACCAAACTAGGGCCTGAAGCAATCCTGCGGTGTTGCGGCCAGCTCACAAGAAAGCGAGTTGAAGAAAGGAGCTCAGGGACACTGTAATTCACAAACCTGCAGAGTTATAAATGACAGCTATCTTCCAAAAATATATTGAAGTAAGGCAGCCAAGAATAGTTGAAAGCGGGGCAGAATTGCAGGAAACCGATTTCAGGAGGTAGACTGGAATTGCATGTAAAGCATAGGAAAAGAGGCAGAACGTCCACAATGATGCACTTGGCAAAAAAGGGCGTATGCGTGTTTTCCTGAATATATTCAGGAAAAAACGCATACGCCCTTTTTGACCAAACAAGCAAGCTTGCAAAGGAAATCTGCACTACAATGAAGTCTCACTGTCCCCCGGTCAAAAGGGCCATCTGAAAAAAGTGTAAAATCCAGAAAGGCAGGACAGGCCATGGAGAACTGGGAGCCTTGTTATGCTGATGGGCGGGATGTAAATTGCCAGCAGCCACTCTGGAGAAGTGTATGGTGTTTCCTGAAACATCCAAAAAACAAAGCAACAGAGCCTAGGGCACTTCCACTTATGGTCCTATAGATTAGGGAAATTAAAATCAAAAGGACACAGCCACCCCAAAGTTTGGGACGGCTCTGTTTACAAGAACCTCGTTTACGGTACAAGTTCAATATCACAGAAAGCGAAAAATGGATAAAGAAGTTGTGGTACTTACGTACAATGCAATATCACTCAGCAATGAAATCTATGTCATCAGGCCCATAGCAGCATAATGAGTGGATTCAGGTACGATGATTCTAAGTGAAATAAGTCACACAGAAAAAGAAACATCATAAGATATCACTAATACACGGAATGTAAACTTGGCTACACAGGAACTGAATTACAAAACAGAACAGGGTGTCAAATGTAGAAAACCAACTTATGCTTGCTTAAGGGGAAAGGTGAGTTGGGGTGCTGCATACAACAAGAGATTGAAATTAGCACAGATACCGTTCCATAAGCCAAATATGTAATAGACAAGAGCTACTCCTTGCTCAACGAAGTGGACTCAACACCCCATATTAAACGCCTAAGAATATACCTGACTAGTAAGAATCTTAAAACCTATGGATTTTTATGTCTCCGAAAGAGAATCAAGCGTGTGTACAGTGGCATAAACGCAGCAGTGATAGGATTGGTGAGGTTCGGTGAGCAAATGCAGACCCTTTCAAGTCATATTGCATGGTACCCATTCCATGGGTCTCAACTCTCCATGTTTAAGGGATTCTTCCTTCAGCTAAAACATGCATGTGGAACCCAGAGTATGATCCACCGTGTGATCGGAAAACGTGTTCAAATGTGTCTCCGTTTTCGTCCCCTGGTACTCGGGTGCAACATTCCAGACGCTTTACTAACACTCTCCCCACTTGGAGAGTCGGTGCCTTTAACCTCCTGTTTGGCCCAGTTTGCAATTTCTGTGGAAAATGAACAGGAATAGGGAGAACCAATGAGAGACTAGGTGGAGGTGTCTGGACGGGCAAATTTAACTCTCATTTCCCACCAGGAAGAGGAATTAACCAAAGGCTCAACATGCCATGCTGGAACTAGATTAGGGCCTGAGGAGATCCTGCGGTGTTGCGGCCAGCTCACAAGAAAGCGAGTTGAAGAAAGGAGCTCAGGGACACTGTAATTCACAAACCTACAGAGTTATAAATGACAGCTATCTTCCAAAAATATATTGCAGTAAGGCTGCCAAGAGGAGTTGAATGCGGGGCAGAATTGCAGGGAACCGATTTCAGGAGGTAGACTGGAATTGTATGTAAAGCATAGGAAAAGAGGCAGAACGTCCACAATGATGCACTTGGCCAAAAAGGGCGTATGCGTTTTTTCCTGAATATATTCAGGAAAAAACGCATACGCCCTTTTTGGCCAACCAAGCAAGCTTGCAAAGGAAATCTGCACTACAATGAAGTCTCACTGCCCCCCGGTCAAAAGGGCTATCTGAAAAAAGTGTAAAATCCAGAAAGGCAGGACAGGCCATGGAGAACAGGGAGCCTTGTTATGCTGATGGGCGGCATGTAAATTGCCAGCAGCCACTCTGGAGAAGTGTATGGTGTTTCCTGAAACATCCAAAAAACAAAGCAACAGAGCCTAGGGCACTTCCACTTATGGTCCTATAGCTTAGGGAAATTAAAATAAAAAAGACACAGCCACCCCAAAGTTTGGGCCGGCTCTGTTTACAAGAACCTCGTTTACGGTACAAGTTGAATATCACAGAAAGCAAAAAATGGATAAAGAAGTTGTGGTACTTACGTACAATGCAATATCACTCAGCAATGAAATCTATGTCATCAGGCCCGTAGCAGGATAATGAGTGGATTCAGGTACGATGATTCTAAGTGAAATAAGTCACACAGAAAAAGAAACATCATAAGATATCACTACTACACGGAATGTAAACTTGGCTACACAGGAACTGAATTACAAAACAGAACAGGGTGTCAAATGTAGAAAACCAACTTATGCTTGCTTAAGGGGAAAGGTGAGTTGGGGTGCTGCATACAACAAGAGATTGAAATTAGCACAGATACCGTTCCATAAGCCAAATATGTAATAGACAAGAGCTACTCCTTGCTCAACGAAGTGGACTCAACACCCCATATTAAACGCCTAAGAATATACCTGACTAGTAAGAATCTTAAAATCTATGGATTTTTATGTCTCCGAAAGAGAATCAAGCGTGTGTACAGTGGCATAAACGCAGCAGTGATAGGATTGGTGAGGTTCGGTGAGCAAATGCAGACCCTTTCAAGTCATATTGCATGGTACCCATTCCATGGGTCTCAACTCTCCATGTTTAAGGGATTCTTCCTTCAGCTAAAACATGCATGTGGAACCCAGAGTATGATCCACCGTGTGATCGGAAAACGTGTTCAAATGTGTCTCCGTTTTCGTCCCCTGGTACTCGGGTGCAACATTCCAGACGCTTTACTAACACTCTCCCCACTTGGAGAGTCGGTGCCTTTAACCTCCTGTTTGGCCCAGTTTGCAATTTCTGTGGAAAATGAACAGGAATAGGGAGAACCAATGAGAGACTAGGTGGAGGTGTCTGTACGGGCAAATTTAACTCTCATTTCCCACCAGGAAGAGGAATTAACCAAAGGCTCAACATGCCATGCCGGAACCAAACTAGGGCCTGAAGCAATCCTGCGGTGTTGCAGTCAGCTCACAAGAAAGTGAGTTGAAGAAAGGAGCTCAGGGGCACTGTAATTCACAAACCTACAGAGTTATAAATGACAGCTATCTTTGAAAAATATATTGAAGTAAGGCAGCCAAGAATAGTTGAAAGCGGGGCAGAATTGCAGGAAACCGATTTCAGGAGGTAGACTGGAATTGCATGTAAAGCATAGGAAAAGAGGCAGAACGTCCACAATGATGCACTTGGCCAAAAAGGGCGTATGCGTTTTTTCCTGAATATATTCAGGAAAAAACGCATACGCCCTTTTTGGCCAACCAAGCAAGCTTGCAAAAGAAATCTGCACTACAATGAAGTCTCACTGCACCCCGGTCAAAAGGGCCATCTGAAAAAAGTGTAAAATCCAGAAAGGCAGGACAGGCCATGGAGAACTGGGAGCCTAGTTATGCTGATGGGCGGGATGTAAATTGCCAGCAGCCACTGTGGAGAAGTGTATGGTGTTTCCTGAAACATCCAAAAAACAAAGCAACAGAGCCTAGGGCACTTCCACTTATGGTCCTATAGCTTAGGGAAATTAAAATCAAAAAGACACAGCCACCCCAAAGTTTGGGACGGCTCTGTTTACAAGAACCTCGTTTACGGTACAAGTTGAATATCACAGAAAGCAAAAAATGGATAAAGAAGTTGTGGTACTTACGTACAATGCAATATCACTCAGCAATGAAATCTATGTCATCAGGCCCGTAGCAGCATAATGAGTGGATTCAGGTACGATGATTCTAAGTGAAATAAGTCACACAGAAAAAGAAACATCATAAGATATCACTACTACACGGAATGTAAACTTGGCTACACAAGAATTGAATTACAAAACAGAACAGGGTGTCAAATGTAGAAAACCAACTTATGCTTGCTTAAGGGGAAAGGTGAGTTGGGGTGCTTCATAAAACCAGAGATTGAAATTAGCACAGATACCGTTCCATAAGCCAAATATATAATAGACAAGAGCTACTCCTTGCTCAACGAAGTGGACTCAACACCCCATATTAAACGCCTAAGAATATACCTGACTAGTAAGAATCTTAAAACCTATGGATTTATATTTCTCCGAAAGAGAATCAAGCGTGTGTAGAGCGGCATAAACGCAGCAGTGATAGGATTGGTGAGGTTCGGTGAGCAAATGCAGACCCTTTGAAGTCATATTGCATGGTACCTATTCCATGAGTCTCAACTCTCCAGGTTTAAGGGATTCTTCCTTCAGCTAAACATGCATGTGGAACACAGAGTATGAGCCACCGTGTGATCGGGAAACGTGTTCAAATGTGTCTCAGTTTTCGTCCCCTGGTACTCGGGTGCAACATTCCAGACGCTTTACTAACACTCTCCCCACTTGGAGAGTCAGTGCCTTTAACCTCCTGTTTGGCCCAGTTTGCAATATCTGCGTAAGATGAACAGGAATAGGGAGAACCAATGAGAGACTAGGTGGAGGTGTCTGGACGGGCAAATTTAACTCTCATTTCCCACCAGGAAGAGGAATTAACCAAAGGCTCAGCGTGGCATGCCGGAAGCACACTAGGGCCTGAAGCAATCCTGCGGTGTTGCGGCCAGCTCACAAGAAAGCGAGTTGAAGGAAGGAACTCAGGGGCACTGTAATTCACAAACCTGCAGAGTTATAAATGACAGCTATCTTCCAAAAATATATTGAAGTAAGGCCGCCAAGAGGAGTTGAAAGCGGGGCAGAATTGCAGATAACTGATTTCAGGCGGTACACTGGAATTGCATGTAAAGCATAGGAAAAGAGGCAGAACGTTGACAATGATGCACTTGGCCAAAAAGGGCGTATGCGTTCTTTCCTGAATATATTCAGGAAAAAACGCATACGCCCTTTTTGGCCAACCAAGCAAGCTTGCAAAGGAAATCTGCACTAAAATGAAGTCTCACTGCCCCCCGGTCAAAAGGGCCATCTGAAAAAAGTGTAAAATCCAGAAAGGCAGGACAGGCCATGGAGAACTGGGAGCCTTGTTATGCTGATGGGCGGGATGTAAATTGCCAACAGCCACTCTGGAGAAGTGTATGGTGTTTCCTGAAACATCCAAAAACAAAGCAACAGAGCCTAGGGCACTTCCACTTATGGTCCTATAGCTTAGGGAAATAATAATCAAAAAGACACAGCCACCCAAAAGTTTGGGACGGATCTGTTTACAAGAACCTCGTTTACTGTACAAGTTCAATATCACAGAAAGCGAAAAATGGATAAAGAAGTTGTGGTACTTACGTACAATGCAATATCACTCAGCAATGAAATCTATGTCATCAGGCCCGTAGCAGCATAATGAGTGGATTCAGGTACGATGATTCTAAGTGAAATAAGTCACACAGAAAAAGAAACATCATAAGATATCACTACTACACGGAATGTAAACTTGGCTACAGAGGAACTGAATTACAGAACAGAACAGGGTGTCAAATGTAGAAAAGCAACTTATGTTTGCTTAAGGGGAAAGGTGAGTTGGGGTGCTGCATAAAACCAGAGATTGAAATTAGCACAGATACTGTTCCATAAGCCAAATATGTAATAGACAAGAGCTACTCCTTGCTCAACGAAGTGGACACAACACCCCATATTAAACGCCTAAGAATATACCTGACTAGTAAGAATCTTAAAACCTATGGATTTATATGTCTCCGAAAGAGAATCAAGCGTGTGTACAGCGGCATGAGTGCAGCAGTGATAGGATTGGTGAGGTTCGGTGAGCAAATGCAGACTCTTTGAAGTCATATTGCATGGTACCCATTCCATGGGTCTCAACTCTCCAGGTTTAAGGGATTCTTCCTTCAGCTAAAACATGCATGTGGAACCCAGAGTATGATCCACCGTGTGATCGGGAAACGTGTTCAAATGTGTCTCAGTTTTCGTCCCCTGGTACTCGGGTGCAACATTCCAGATGCTTTACTAACACTCTCCCCACTTGGAGAGTCAGTGCCTTTAACCTCCTGTTTGGCCCAGTTTGCAATTTCTGCGTAAGATGAACAGGAAGAGGGAGAACCAATGAGAGACTAGGTGGAGGTGTCTGGACGGGCAAATTTAACTCTCATTTCCCACCAGGAAGAGGAATTAATCAAAGGCTCAACGTGGCATTCCAGAAGCACACTACGGTCTGAAGCAATCTTGCGGTGTTGCGGCCAGCTCACAAGAAAGCGAGTTGAAGAAAGGAGCTCAGGGGCACTGTAATTCACAAACCTGCAGAGTTATAAATGACAGCTATCGTCCAAAAATATATTGAAGGAAGGCTGCCAAGAGGAGTTGAAAGCGGGGCAGAATTGCAGGAAACCGATTTCAGGAGGTAGACTGGAATTGCATGTAAAGCATAGGAAAAGAGGCAGAACGTCCACAATGATGCACTTGGCCAAAAAGGGCGTATGCGTTTTTTCCTGAATATATTCAGGAAAAAACGCATACGCCCTTTTTGGCCAACCAAGCAAGCTTGCAAAGGAAATCTGCACTACAATGAAGTCTCACTGCCCCCGGTCAAAAGGGCCATCTGAAAAAAGTGTAAAATCCAGAAAGGCAGGACAGGCCCTGGAGAACTGGGAGACTTGTTATGCTGATGGGCGGGATGTAAATTGCCAGAAGCCACTCTGGAGAAGTGTATGGTGTTTCCTGAAACATCCAAAAAACAAAGCAACAGAGCATAGGGCACTTCCACTTATGGTCCTATAGCTTAGGGAAATTAAAATCAAAAAGACACAGCCACCCCAAAGTTTGGGCCGGCTCTGTTTACAAGAACCTCGTTTACGGTACAAGTTGAATATCACAGAAAGCGAAAAATGGATAAAGAAGTTGTGGTACTTACGTACAATGCAGTATCACACAGCAATGAAATCTATGTCATCAAGGCCGTAGCAGCATAATGAGTGGATTCAGGTACAATGATTCTAAGTGAAATAAGTCACACAGAAAAAGAAACATCATAAGGTATCACTAACACAGGGAATGTAAACTTGGCTACACAGGAACTGAATTACAAAACAGAACAGTGTCTCAAATGTAGAAAACCAACTTATGCTTGCTTAAGGGGAATGGTGAGTTGGGGTGCTGCATGAAACCAGAGATTGAAATTGGCACAGATACTGTTCCATAAGCCAAATATGTAATAGACAAGAGCTACTCCTTGCTCAACGAAGTGGACTCAACACCCCATATTAAACGCCTAAGAATATACCTGACTAGTAAGAATCTTAAAACCTATGGATTTATATGTCTCGGAAAGAGAATCAAGCGTGTGTACAGCGGCATAAGCGCAGCAGTGATACGACTGGTGAGGTTCGATGAGCAAACGCAGACCCTTTGAATTCATATTGCATGGTACCCATTCCATGGGTCTCAACTCTCCATGTTTAAGGGATTCTTCCTTCAGCTAAAACATGCATGTGGAACCCAGAGTATGATTCACGGTGTGATCGGGAAACGTGTTCAAATGTGTCTCAGTTTTCGTCCCCTGGTACTCGGGTGCAACATTCCAGACGCTTTACTAACACTCTCCCCACTTGGAGAGACAGTGCCTTTAACCTCCTGTTTGGCCCAGTTTGCAATTTCTGTGGAAAATGAACAGGAATAGGGAGAACCAATGAGAGACTAGGTGGACGTGTCTGGACGGGCAAATTTAACTCTCATTTCCCACCAGGAAGAGGAATTAACCAAAGGCTCAGCATGCCGTGCCGGAACCAAACTAGGGCCTGAAGCAATCCTGCGGTGTTGCGGCCAGCTCACAAGAAAGCGAGTTGAAGAAAGGAGCTCAGGGGCACTGTAATTCACAAACCTGCAGAGTCATAAATGACAGCTATCTTCCAAAAATATATTGAAGTAAGGCTGCCAAGAGGACTTGAAAGCGGGGCAGAATTGCAGGAAACCGATTTCAGGAGGTAGACTGGAATTGCATGTAAAGCATAGGAAAAGAGGCAGAACGTCCACAATGATGCACTTGGCCAAAAAGGGCGTATGCGTTCTTTCCTGAATATATTCAGGAAAAAACGCATACGCCCTTTTTGGCCAACCAAGCAAGCTTGCAAAGGAAATCTGCACTAAAATGAAGTCTCACTGCCCCCCGGTCAAAAGGGCCATCTGAAAAAAGTGTAAAATCCAGAAAGGCAGGACAGGCCATGGAGAACTGGGAGCCTTGTTATGCTGATGGGCGGGATGTAAATTGCCAACAGCCACTCTGGAGAAGTGTATGGTGTTTCCTGAAACATCCAAAAACAAAGCAACAGAGCCTAGGGCACTTCCACTTATGGTCCTATAGCTTAGGGAAATAATAATCAAAAAGACACAGCCACCCAAAAGTTTGGGACGGATCTGTTTAAAAGAACCTCATTTACTGTACAAGTTCAATATCACAGAAAGCGAAAAATGGATAAAGAAGTTGTGGTACTTACGTACAATGCAATATCACTCAGCAATGAAATCTATGTCATCAGGCCCGTAGCAGCATAATGAGTGGATTCAGGTACGATGATTCTAAGTGAAATAAGTCACACAGAAAAAGAAACATCATAAGATATCACTACTACACGGAATGTAAACTTGGCTACAGAGGACCTGAATTACAGAACAGAACAGTGTCTCAAATGTAGAAAAGCAACTTATGTTTGCTTAAGGGGAAAGGTGAGTTGGGGTGCTGCATAAAACCAGAGATTGAAATTAGCACAGATACTGTTCCATAAGCCAAATATGTAATAGACAAGAGCTACTCCTTGCTCAACGAAGTGGACACAACACCCCATATTAAACGCCTAAGAATATACCTGACTAGTAAGAATCTTAAAACCTATGGATTTATATGTCTCCGAAAGAGAATCAAGCGTGTGTACAGCGGCATGAGTGCAGCAGTGATAGGATTGGTGAGGTTCGGTGAGCAAATGCAGACTCTTTGAAGTCATATTGCATGGTACCCATTCCATGGGTCTCAACTCTCCAGGTTTAAGGGATTCTTCCTTCAGCTAAAACATGCATGTGGAACCCAGAGTATGATCCACCGTGTGATCGGGAAACGTGTTCAAATGTGTCTCAGTTTTTGTCCCCTGGTACTCCGGTGCAACATTCCAGATGCTTTACTAACACTCTCCCCACTTGGAGAGTCAGTGCCTTTAACCTCCTGTTTGGCCCAGTTTGCAATTTCTGCGTAAGATGAACAGGAAGAGGGAGAACCAATGAGAGACTAGGTGGAGGTGTCTGGACGGGCAAATTTAACTCTCATTTCCCACCAGGTAGAGGAATTAATCAAAGGCTCAGCGTGGCATTCCAGAAGCACACTACGGTCTGAAGCAATCTTGCGGTGTTGCGGCCAGCTCACAAGAAAGCGAGTTGAAGAAAGGAGCTCAGGGGCACTGTAATTCAGAAACCTGCAGAGTTATAAATGACAGCTATCTTCCAAAAATATATTGAAGTAAGGCCGCCAAGAGGAGTTGAAAGCGGGGCAGAATTGCAGGAAACCGATTTCAGGCGGTACACTGGAATTGCATGTAAAGCATAGGAAAAGAGGCAGAACGTTGACAATGATGCACTTGGCCAAAAAGGGCGTATGCGTTCTTTCCTGAATATATTCAGGAAAAAACGCATACGCACTTTTTGGCCAACCAAGCAAGCTTGCAAAGGAAATCTGCACTACAATGAAGTCTCACTGCCCTCCGGTCTAAAGGGCCATCTGAAAAAAGTGTAAAATCTAGAAAGGCAGGACAGGCCATGGAGAACTGGGAGCCTTGTTATGCTGATGGGCGGGATGTAAATTGCCAGCAGCCACTCTGGAGAAGTGTATGGTGTTTCCTGAAACATCCAAAAACAAAGCAACAGAGCCTAGGGCACTTCCACTTATGGTCTTATAGCTTAGGGAAATTAAAATCAAAAAGACACAGCCACCCAAAAGTTTGGGACGGATCTGTTTACAAGAACCTCGTTTACCGTACAAGTTCAATATCACAAAAAGCGAAAAATGGATAAAGAAGTTGTGGTACTTACGTACAATGCAATATCACTCAGCAATGAAATCTATGTCATCAGGCCCGTAGCAGCATAATGAGTGGATTCAGGTACGATGATTCTAAGTGAAATAAGTCACACAGAAAAAGAAACATCATAAGATATCACTACTACACGGAATGTAAACTTGGCTACACAGGAACTGAAATACAGAACAGAACAGGGTCTCTAATGTAGAAAACCAACTTATGCTTGCTTAAGGGGAAAGGTGAGTTGGGGTGCTGCATAAAACCAGAGATTGAAATTAGCACAGATACCGTTCCATAAGCCAAATATGTAATAGACAAGAGCTACTCCTTGTTCAATGAAGAGGACACAACACCCCATATTAAACGCCTAAGAATATACCTGACTAGTAAGAATCTTAAAACCTATGGATTTATATGTCTCCGAAAGAGAATCAAGCGTGTGTACAGCGGCATAAGTGCAGCAGTGATAGGATTGGTGAGGTTCGGTGAGCAAATGCAGACCCTTTGAAGTCATATTGCATGGTACCCATTCCATGGGTCTCAACTCTCCAGGTTTAAGGGATTCTTCCTTCAGCTAAAACATGCATGTGGAACCCAGAGTATGATCCCCCGTGTGATCGGGAAACGTGTTCAAATGTGTCTCAGTTTTTGTCCCCTGGTACTCGGGTGCAACATTCCAGACGCTTTACTAACACTCTCCCCAGTTGGAGAGTCACTGCCTTTAACCTCCTGTTTGGCCCAGTTTGCAATTTCTGCGGAAAATGAACAGGAATAGGGAAAACCAATGAGAGACTAGCTGGAGCTCTTAGGACAGGCAAATTGAACTCTCATTTCCCACCAGGAAGAGGAATTAACCAAAGGCTCAGCATGCGATGCCAGAACCAAACTAGGCCCTGAAGCAATCCTGCGGTGTTGCGGCCAGCTCAAAAGAAAGCGATTTGAAGAAAGGAGCTCAGGGGCACTGTAATTCACAATTCTGCAGAGTTATAAATGACAGCTATCGTCCAAAAATATATTGAAGGAAGGCTGCCAAGAGGACTTGAAAGCGGGGCAGAATTGCAGGAAACCAATTTCAGGAGGTAGACTGGAATTGCATGTAAAGCATAGGAAAAGAGGCAGAACGTCCACAATGATGCACTTGGCCAAAAAGGGCATATGCGTTTTTTCGTGAATATATACAGGAAAAAACGCATACGCCCGTTTTGGCCAACGAAGCAAGCTTGCAAAGGAAATCTGCACTACAATGAAGTCTCACTGCACCCGGTCAAAAGGGCCATCTGAAAAAAGTGTAAAATCCAGAAAGGCAGGACAGGCCATGGAGAACTGGGAGCCTTGTTATGCTGATGGGCGGGATGTAAATTGCCAACACCCACTCTGGAGAAGTGTATTGTGTTTCCTGAAACATCTAAAAAACAAAGCAACAGATCCTAGGGCACTTCTACTTGTGGTCCTATAGCTTAGGGAAATTAAAATCAAAAACACACAGCCACCCCAAAGTTTGGGCCGGCTCTGTTTACAAGAACCTCGTTTACGGTACAAGTTGAATATCACAGAAAGCAAAAAATGGATAAAGAAGTTGTGGTACTTACGTACAATGCAATATCACTCAGCAATGAAATCTATGTCATCAGGCCCGTAGCAGAATAATGAGTGGATTCAGGTACGATGATTCTAAGTGAAATAAGTCACACAGAAAAAGAAACATCATAAGATATCACTAACACACGGAATGTAAACTTGGCTACACAGGAACTGAATTACAAAACAGAAAAGTGTCTCAAATGTAGAAAACCAACTTATGCTTGCTTAAGGGGAAAGGTGAGTTGGGGTGCGGCATAAAACCAGAGATTGAAATTAGCACAGATACCGTTCCATAAGCCAAATATGTAATAGACAAGAGCTACTCCTTGCTCAACGAAGTGGACTCAACACCCCATATTAAACGCCTAAGAATATACCTGACTAGTAAGAATCTTAAAACCTATGGATTTATATATCTCCGAAAGAGAATCAAGCGTGTGTACAGTGTCATAAATGCAGCAGTGATAGGATTGGTGAGGTTCGGTGAGCAAATGCAGACTCTTTGAAGTCATATTGCATGGTACCCATTCCATGGGTCTCAACTCACCAGGTTTAAGGGATTCTTCCTTCAGCTAAAACATGCATGTGGAACCCAGAGTATGATCCACCGTGTGATCGGAAAACGTGTTCAAATGTGTCTCAGTTTTCGTCCCCTGGTACTCGGGTGCAACATTCCAGACGCTTTACTAACACTCTCCCCACTTGGAGAGTCGGTGCCTTTAACCTCCTGTTTGGCCCAGTTTGCAATTTCTGTGGAAAATGTACAGGAATAGGGAGAACCAATGAGAGACTAGGTGGAGGTGTCTGGACGGGCAAATTTAACTCTCATTTCCCACCAGGAAGAGGAATTAACCAAAGGCTCAACATGCCATGCCGGAAACAAACTAGGGCCTGATGCAATCCTGCGGTGTTGCGGCCAGCTCACAAGAAAGCGAGTTGAAGAAAGGAGCTCAGGGGCACTGTAATTCACAAACCTGCAGAGTTATAAATGACAGCTATCTTCCAAAAATATATTGAAGTAAGGCAGCCAAGAATAGTTGAAAGCGGGGCAGAATTGCAGGAAACCGATTTCAGGAGGTAGACTGGAATTGCATGTAAAGCATAGGAAAAGAGGCAGAACGTCCACAATGATGCACTTGGCCAAAAAGGGCGTATGCGTTTTTTCCTGAATATATTCAGGAAAAAACGCATACGCCCTTTTTGGCCAACCAAGCAAGCTTGCAAAGGAAATCTGCACTACAATGAAGTCTCACTGCGCCCCGCTCAAAAGGGCCATCTGAAAAAAGTGTAAAACCCAGAAAGGCAGGACAGGCCATGGAGAACTGGGAGCCTTGTTATGCCTATGGGCGGGATGTAAATTGCCAGCAGCCACTCTGGAGAAGTGTATGGTGTTTCCTGAAACATCCAAAAAACAAAGCAACAGAGCCTAGGGCACTTCCACTTATGGTCCTATAGCTTAGGGAAATTAAAATCAAAAAGACACAGCCACCCCAAAGTTTGGGACGGCTCTGGTTACAAGAACCTCGTTTACGGTACAAGTTGAATATCACAGAAAGCGAAAAATGGATAAAGAAGTTGTGGTACTTACGTACAATGCAATATCACTCAGCAATGAAATCTATGTCATCAGGCCCGTAGCAGCATAATGAGTGGATTCAGGTACGATGATTCTAAGTGAAATAAGTCACACAGAAAAAGAAACATCATAAGATATCACTAACACACGGAATGTAAACTTGGCTACACAGGAACTGAATTACAAAACAGAACAGGGTGTCAAATGTAGAAAACCAACTTATGCTTGCTTAAGGGGAAAGGTGAGTTGGGGTGCTGCATACCACAAGAGATTGAAATTAGCACAGATACCGTTCCATAAGCCAAGTATGTAATAGACAAGAGCTACTCCTTGCTCAACGAAGTGGACTCAACACCCCATATTAAACGCCTAAGAATATACCTGACTAGTAAGAATCTTAAAACCTATGGATTTATATGTCTCCGAAAGAGAATCAAGCGTGTGTACAGTGGCATAAACGCAGCAGTGATAGGATTGGTGAGGTTCGGTGAGCAAATGCAGACCCTTTGAAGTCATATTGCATGGTACCCATTCCATGGGTCTCAACTCTCCATGTTTAAGGGATTCTTCCTTCAGCTAAAACATGCATGTGGAACCCAGAGTATGATCCACCGTGTGATCGGAAAACGTGTTCAAATGTGTCTCAGTTTTCGTCCCCTGGTACTCGGGTGCAACATTCCAGACGCTTTACTAACACTCTCCCCAATTGGAGAGTCGGAGCCATTAACCTCCTGTTTGGCCCAGTTTGCAATTTCTGTGGAAAATGAACAGGAATAGGGAGAACCAATGAGAGACTAGGTGGAGGTGTCTGGACGGGCAAATTTAACTATCATTTCCCACCAGGAAGAGGAATTAACCAAAGGCTCAACCGGCCATGCCAGAAACAAACTAGGGCCTGAAGCAATCCTGCGGTGTTGCGGCCAGCTCACAAGAAAGCGAGTTGAAGATAGGAGCTCAGGGGCACTGTAATTCACAAACCTGCAGAGTTATAAATGACAGCTATCTTCCAAAAATATATTGAAGTAAGGCAGCCAAGAATAGTTGAAAGCGGGGCAGAATTGCAGGAAACCGATTTCAGGAGGTAGACTGGAATTGCCTGTAAAGCATAGGAAAAGAGGCAGAACGTCCACAATGATGCACTTGGCCAAAAAGGGCGTATGCGTTTTTTCCTGAATATATTCAGGAAAAAACGCATATGCCCTTTTTGGCCAACCAAGCAAGCTTGCAAAGGAAATCTGCACTACAATGAAGTCTCACTGCCCCCCGGTCAAAAGGGCCATCTGAAAAAAGTGTAAAACCCAGAAAGGCACGACAGGCCATGGAGAACTGGGAGCCTTGTTATGCTGATGGGCGGGATGTAAATTGCCAGCAGCCACTCTGGAGAAGTGTATGGTGTTTCCTGAAACATCCAAAAAACAAAGCAACAGAGCCTAGGGCACTTCCACTTATGGTCCTATAGCTTAGGGAAATTAAAATCAAAAAGACACAGCCACCCCAAAGTTTGGGACGGCTCTGGTTACAAGAACCTCGTTTACGGTACAAGTTGAATATCACAGAAAGCGAAAAATGGATAAAGAAGTTGTGGTACTTACGTACAATGCAATATCACTCAGCAATGAAATCTATGTCATCAGGCCCGTAGAAGCATAATGAGTGGATTCAGGTACGATGATTCTAAGTGAAATAAGTCACACAGAAAAAGAAACATCATAAGATATCACTACTACACGGAATGTAAACTTGGCTACACAGGAACTGAATTACAAAACAGAACAGGGTGTCTAATGTAGAAAACCAACGTATGCTTGCTTAAGTGGAAAGGTGAGTTGGGGTGCTTCATAAAACCAGAGATTGAAATTAGCAAAGATACCGTTCCATAAGCCAAATATGTAATAGACAAGAGCTACTCCTTGCTCAACGAAGTGGACTCAACACCCCATATTAAACGCCTAAGAATATACCTGACTAGTAAGAATCTTAAAACCTATGGATTTATATGTCTCCGAAAGAGGATCAAGCGTGTGTACAGCGGCATAAACGTAGCAGTGATAGGATTGGTGAGGTTCGGTGAGCAAATGCAGACCCTTTGAAGTCATATTGCATGGTACCCATTCCATGGGTCTCAACTCTCCAGGTTTAAGGGATTCTTCCTTCAGCTAAAACATGCATGTGGAACCCAGAGTATGATCCACCGTGTGATCGGAAAACGTGTTCAAATGTGTCTCAGTTTTCGTCCCCTGGTACTCGGGTGCAACATTCCAGACGCTTTTCTAACACTCTCCCCACTTGGAGAGTCGGTGCCTTTAACCTCCTGTTTGGCCCAGTTTGCAATTTCTGTGGAAAATGAACAGGAATAGGGAGAACCAATGAGAGACTAGGTGGAGGTGTCTGGACGGGCAAATTTAACTCTCATTTCCCACCAGGAAGAGGAATTAACCAAAGGCTCAACATGCCATGCCGGAAACAAACTAGGGCCTGAAGCAATCCTGCGGTGTTGCGGCCAGCTCACAAGAAAGCGAGTTGAAGAAAGGAGCTCAGGGGCACTGTAATTCACAAACCTGCAGAGTTATAAATGACAGCTATCTTCCAAAAATATATTGAAGTAAGGCAGCCAAGAATAGTTGAAAGCGGGGCAGAATTGCAGGAAACCGATTTCAGGAGGTAGACTGGAATTGCATGTAAAGCATAGGAAAAGAGGCAGAACGTCCACAATGATGCACTTGGCCAAAAAGGGCGTATGCGTTTTTTCCTGAATATATTCAGGAAAAAACGCATACGCCCTTTTTGGCCAACCAAGCAAGCTTGCAAAGGAAATCTGCACTACAATGAAGTCTCACTGCCCCCCGGTCAAAAGGGTCATCTGAAAAAAGTGTAAAACCCAGAAAGGCAGGACAGGCCATGGAGAACTGGGAGCCTTGTTATGCTGATGGGCGGGATGTAAATTGCCAGCAGCCACTCTGGAGAAGTGTATGGTGTTTCCTGAAACATCCAAAAAACAAAGCAACAGAACCTAGGGCACTTCCACTTATGGTCCTATAGCTTAGGGAAATTAAAATCAAAAAGACACAGCCACCCCAAAGTTTGGGACGGCTCTGGTTACAAGAACCTCGTTTACGGTACAAGTTGAATATCACAGAAAGCGAAAAATGGATAAAGAAGTTGTGGTACTTACGTACAATGCAATATCACTCAGCAATGAAATCTATGTCATCAGGCCCGTAGCAGCATAATGAGTGGATTCAGGTACGATGATTCTAAGTGAAATAAGTCACACAGAAAAAGAAACATCATAAGATATCACTAACACACGGAATGTAAACTTGGCTACACAGGAACTGAATTACACAACAGAACAGGGTGTCAAATGTAGAAAACCAACTTATGCTTGCTTAAGGGGAAAGGTGAGTTGGGGTGCTGCATACAACAAGAGATTGAAATTAGCACAGATACCGTTCCATAAGCCAAATATGTAATAGACAAGAGCTACTCCTTGCTCAACGAAGTGGACTCAACACCCCATATTAAACGCCTAAGAATATACCTGACTAGTAAGAATCTTAAAACCTATGGATTTATATGTCTCCGAAAGAGAATCAAGCGTGTGTACAGTGGCATAAATGCAGCAGTGATAGGATTGGTGAGGTTCGGTGAGCAAATGCAGACTCTTTGAAGTCATATTGCATGGTACCCATTCCATGGGTCTCAACTCTCCATGTTTAAGGGATTCTTCCTTCAGCTAAAACATGCATGTGGAACCCAGAGTATGATCCACCGTGTGATCGGAAAACGTGTTCAAATGTGTCTCAGTTTTCGTCCCCTGGTACTCGGGTGCAACATTCCAGACGCTTTACTAACACTCTCCCCACTTGGAGAGTCGGAGCCATTAACCTCCTGTTTGGCCCAGTTTGCAATTTCTGTGGAAAATGAACAGGAATAGGGAGAACCAATGAGAGACTAGGTGGAGGTGTCTGGACGGGCAAATTTAACTCTCATTTCCCACCAGGAAGAGGAATTAACCAAAGGCTCAGCATGCCGTGCCAGAACCAAACTAGGGCCTGAAGCAATCCTGCGGTGTTGCGGCCAGCTCACAAGAAAGCGAGTTGAAGAAAGGAGCTCAGGGGCACTGTAATTCACAAACCTGCAGAGTTATAAATGACAGCTATCTTCCAAAAATATATTGAAGTAAGGCTGCCAAGAGGAGTTGAATGCGGGGCAGAATTGCAGGGAACCGATTTCAGGAGGTAGACTGGAATTGCATGTAAAGCATAGGAAAAGAGGCAGAACGTCCACAATGATGCACTTGGCCAAAAAGCGCATATGCATTTTTTCCTGAATATATTCAGGAGAAAACGCATACGCCCTTGTTGGCCAACCAAGCAAGCTTGCAAAGGAAATCTGCACTACAATGAAGTCTCACTACCCCCCGGTCAAAAGGGCTATCTGAAAAAAGTGTAAAATCCAGAAAGGCAGGACAGGCCATGGAGAACTGGGAGCCCTGTTATGCTGACGGGCGGGATGTAAATTGCCAGCAGCCACTCTGGAGAAGTGTATGGTGTTTCCTGAAACATCCAAAAAACAAAGCAACAGACCCTAGGGCACTTTCACTTATGGTCCTATAGCTTAGGGAAATTAAAATCAAAAAGACACAGCCACCCCAAAGTTTGGGCCGGCTCTGTTTACAAGAACCTCGTTTACGGTACAAGTTGAATATCACAGAAAGCGAAAAATGGATAAAGAAATTGTGGTACTTACGTACAATGTAGTATCACACAGCAATGAAATCTATGTCATCAGTCCAGTAGCAGCATAATGAGTGGATTCAGGTACGATGATTGTAAGTGAAATAAGTCACACAGAAAAAGAAACATCATAAGATATCACTAATACACGAAATGTAAACTTGGCTACAAAGGAACTGAATTACAAAACAGAACAGGGTCTCAAATGTAGAAAACCAACTTATGCTTGCTTAAGGGGAAAGGTGAGTTAGGGTGCTGCATAAAACCAGAGATTGAAATTAGCACAGATACTGTTCCATAAGCCAAATATGTAATAGACAAGAGCTACTCCTTGCTCAACGAAGTGGACTCAACACCCCATATTAAACGGTTAAGAATATACCTGACTAGTAAGAATCTTAAAACCTATGGATTTATATGTCTCCGAAAGAGAATCAAGCGTGTGTACAGCGGCATAAGCGCAGCAGTGATACGACTGGTGAGGTTCGATGAGCAAATGCAGACCCTTTGAATTCATATTGCATGGTACCCATTCCATGGGTCTCAACTCTCCAGGTTTAAGGGATTCTTCCTTCAGCTAAAACATGCATGTGGAACCCAGAGTATGATTCACGGTGTGATCGGGAAACGTGTTCAAATGTGTCTCAGTTTTCGTCCCCTGGTACTCGGGTGCAACATTCCAGACGCTTTACTAACACTCTCCCCACTTGGAGAGTCAGTGCCTTTAACCTCCTGTTTGGCCCAGTTTGCAATTTCTGTGGAAGATGAACAGGAATAGGGAGAACCAATGAGAGACTAGGTGGACGTGTCTGGACGGGCAAATTTAACTCTCATTTCCCACCAGGAAGAGGAATTAACCAAAGGCTCAGCATGCCGTGCCAGAACCAAACTAGGGCCTGAAGCAATACTGCGGTGTTGCGGCCAGCTCACAAGAAAGCGAGTTGAAGAAAGGAGCTCAGGGGCACTGTAATTCAGAAACCTGCAGAGTTATAAATGACAGCTATCTTCCAAAAATATATTGAAGTAAGGCCGCCAAGAGGAGTTGAAAGCGGGGCAGAATTGCAGGAAACTGATTTCAGGCGGTACACTGGAATTGCATGTAAAGCATAGGAAAAGAGGCAGAACGTTGACAATGATGCACTTGGCCAAAAAGGGCGTATGCGTTCTTTCCTGAATATATTCAGGAAAAAACGCATACGCCCTTTTTGGCCAACCAAGCAAGCTTGCAAAGGAAATCTGCACTACAATGAAGTCTCACTGCCCTCCGGTCTAAAGGGCCATCTGAAAAAAGTGTAAAATCTAGAAAGGCAGGACAGGCCATGGAGAACTGGGAGCCTTGTTATGCTGATGGGCGGGATGTAAATTGCCAGCAGCCACTCTGGAGAAGTGTATGGTGTTTCCTGAAACATCCAAAAACAAAGCAACAGAGCCTAGGGCACTTCCACTTATGGTCCTATAGCTTAGGGAAATTAAAATCAAAAAGACACAGCCACCCAAAAGTTTGGGACGGATCTGTTTACAAGAACCTCGTTTACCGTACAAGTTCAATATCACAGAAAGCGAAAAATGGATAAAGAAGTTGTGGTACTTACGTACAATGCAATATCACTCAGCAATGAAATCTATGTCATCAGGCCCGTAGCCGCATAATGAGTGGATTCAGGTACGATGATTCTAAGTGAAATAAGTCACACAGAAAAAGAAACATCATAAGATATCACTACTACACGGAATGTAAACTTGGCTACACAGGAACTGAATTACAAAACAGAACAGGGTGTCAAATGTAGAAAACCAACTTATGCTTGCTTAAGGGGAAAGGTGAGTTGGGGTGCTGCATAAAACCAGAGATTGAAATTAGCACAGATACCGTTCCATAAGCCAAATATGTAATAGACAAGAGCTACTCCTTGTTCAACGAAGAGGACACAACACCCCATATTAAACGCCTAAGAATGTACCTGACTAGTAAGAATCTTAAAACCTATGGATTTGTATGTCTCCGAAAGAGAATCAAGCGTGTGTACAGCGGCATAAGTGCAGCAGTGATAGGATTGGTGAGGTTCGGTGAGCAAATGCAGACCCTTTGAAGTCATATTGCATGGTACCCATTCCATGGGTCTCAACTCTCCAGGTTTAAGGGATTCTTCCTTCAGCTAAAACATGCATGTGGAACCCAGAGTATGATCCCCCGTGTGATCGGGAAACGTGTTCAAATGTGTCTCAGATTTTGTCCCCTGGTACTCGGGTGCAACATTCCAGACGCTTTACTAACACTCTCCCCAGTTGGAGAGTCACTGCCTTTAACCTCCTGTTTGGCCCAGTTTGCAATTTCTGCGGAAAATGAACAGGAATAGGGAGAACCAATGAGAGACTAGCTGGAGCTGTTAGGACAGGCAAATTTAACTCTCATTTCCCACCAGGAAGAGGAATTAACCAAAGGCTCAGCATGCGATGCCAGAACCAAACTAGGCCCTGAAGCAATCCTGCGGTGTTGCGGCCAGCTCACAAGAAAGCGATTTGAAGAAAGGAGCTCAGGGGCACTGTAATTCACAATCCTGCAGAGTTATAAATGACAGCTATCGTCCAAAAATATATTGAAGGAAGGCTGCCAAGAGGACTTGAAAGCGGGGCAGAATTGCAGGAAACCAATTTCAGGAGGTAGACTGGAATTGCATGTAAAGCATAGGAAAAGAGGCAGAACGTCCACAATGATGCACTTGGCCAAAAAGGGCATATGCGTTTTTTCGTGAATATATACAGGAAAAAACGCATACGCCCGTTTTGGCCAACGAAGCAAGCTTGCAAAGGAAATCTGCACTACAATGAAGTCTCACTGCCCCCCGGTCAAAAGGGCTATCTGAAAAAAGTGTAAAATCCAGAAAGGCAGGACAGGCCATGGAGAACTGGGAGCCCTGTTATGCTGATGGGCGGGATGTAAATTGCCAGCAGCCACTCTGGAGAAGTGTATGGTGTTTCCTGAAACATCCAAAAAAAAAGCAACAGACCCTAGGGCACTTCCACTTATGGTCCTATAGCTTAGGGAAATTAAAATCAAAAAGACACAGCCACCCCAAAGTTTCGGCCGGCTCTGTTTACAAGAACCTCGTTTACTGTACAAGTTCAATATCACAGAAAGCAAAAAATGGATAAAGAAGTTGTGGTACTTACATACAATGCAATATCACTCAGCAATGAAATCTATGTCATCAGGCCCGTAGCAGCATAATGAGTGGATTCAGGTACGATGATTCTAACTGAAATAAGTCACACAGAAAAAGAAACATCATAAGATATCACTACTACACGGAATGTAAACTTGGCTACACAGGAACTGAATTACAAAACAGAACAGTGTCTCAAATGTAGAAAACCAACTTATGCTTGCTTAAGGAGAAAGGTGACTTGGGGTGCGGCATAAAACCAGAGATTGAAATTAGCACAGATACTGTTCCATAAGCCAAATATGTAATAGACAAGATCTACTCCTTGCTCAACGAAGTGGACTCAACACCCCATATTAAACGCCTAAGAATATACCTGACTAGTAAGAATCTTAAAACCTATGGATTTATATGTCTCCGAAAGAGAATCAAGCGTGTGTACAGTGTCATAAACGCAGCAGTGATAGGATTGGTGAGGTTCGGTGAGCAAATGCAGACTCTTTGAAGTCATATTGCATGGTACCCATTCCATGGGTCTCAACTCTCCAGGTTTAAGGGATTCTTCCTTCAGCTAAAACATGCATGTGGAACCCAGAGTATGATCCACCGTGTGATCGGGAAACGTGTTCAAATGTGTCTCAGTTTTCATCCCCTGGTACTCGGGTGCAACATTCCAGATGCTTTACTAACACTCTCCCCACTTGGAGAGTCAGTGCCTTTAACCTCCTGTTTGGCCCAGTTTGCAATTTCTGCGTAAGATGAACAGGAAGAGGGAGAACCAATGAGAGACTAGCTGGAGGTGTCTGGACGGACAAATTTAACTCTCATTTCCTACCAGGAAGAGGAATTAACCAAAAGCTCAGCATGCGATGCTGGAACCAAACCAGGGCCTGAAGCAATCCTGCGGTGTTGTGGTCAGCTCACAAGAAAGCGAGTTGAAGAAAGGAGCTCAGGGGCACTGTAATTCAAAAACCTTCAGAGTTATAAATGACAGCTATCGTTCAAAAATATATTGAAGGAAGGCTGCCAAGAGGACTTGAAAGCGGGGCAGAATTGCAAGAAACCGATTTCAGGAGGTAGACTGGAATTGCATGTAAAGCATAGGAAAAGAGGCAGAACGTCCACAATGATGCACTTGGCCAAAAAGGGCGTATGCATTTTTTCCCAGGAAAAAACGCATATGCCCTTTTTGGCCAACCAAGCAAGCTTGCAAAGGAAATCTGCACTACAATGAAGTCTCACTGCCCCCGGTCAAAACGGCCATCTGAAAAAAGTGTAAAATCCAGAAAGGCAGGACAGGCCATGGAGAACTGGGAGCTTTGTTATGCTGATGGGCGGGATGTAAATTGCCAGAAGCCACTCTGGAGAAGTGTATGGTGTTTCCTGAAACATCCAAAAAACAAAGCAACAGAGCCTAGGGCACTTCCACTTATGGTCCTATAGCTTAGGGAAATTAAAATCCAAAAGACACAGCCACCCCAAAGTTTCGGCCGGCTCTGGTTACAAGAACCTCCTTTACGGTACAAGTTCAATATCACAGAAAGCGAAAAATGGATAAAGAAGTTGTGGTACTTACGTACAATGCAATATCACTCAGCAATGAAATCTATGTCATCAGGCCCGTAGCAGCATAATGAGTGGATTCAGATACGATGATTCTAACTGAAATAAGTCACAAAGAAAAAGAAACATCATAAGATATCACTACTACACGGAATGTAAACTTGGCTACACAGGAACTGAATTACAGAACAGAACAGGGTCTCTAATGTAGAAAACCAACTTATGCTTGCTTAAGGGGAAAGGTGAGTTGGGGTGCGGCATAAAACCAGAGATTGAAATTAGCACAGATACCGTTCCATAAGCCAAATATGTAATAGACAAGAGCTACTCCTTGTTCAACGAAGAGGACACAACACCCCATATTAAACGCCTAAGAATATACCTGACTAGTAAGAATCTTAAAACCTATGGATTTATATGTCTCCGAAAGAGAATCAAGCATGTGTACAGCGGCATAAGTGCAGCAGTGATAGGATTGGTGAGGTTCGGTGAGCAAATGCAGACCCTTTGAAGTCATATTGCATGGTACCCATTCCATGGGTCTCAACTCTCCAGGTTTAAGGGATTCTTCCTTCAGCTAAAACATGCATGTGGAACCCAGAGTATGATCCACCGTGTGATCGGGAAACGTGTTCAAATGTGTCTCAGTTTTTGTCCCCTGGTACTCGGGTGCAACATTCCAGACGCTTTACTAACACTCTCCCCATTTGGAGAGTCAGTGCCTTTAACCTCCTGTTTGGCCCAGTTTGCAATTTCTGCGGAAAATGAACAGGAATAGGGAGAACCAATGAGAGACTAGGTGGAGGTGTCTGGACGGGCAAATTTAACTCTCATTTCCCACCAGGAAGAGGAATTATCCAAAGGCCCAGCATGCCATGCCGGAACCAAACTAGGGCCTGAAGCAATCCTGCGGTGTTGCGGCCAGCTCACAAGAAAGCGATTTGAACAAAGGAGCTCAGGGGCACTGTAATTCACAATCCTGCAGAGTTATAAATGACAGCTATCGTCCAAAAATATATTGAAGGAAGGCTGCCAAGAGGACTTGAAAGTGGGGCAGAATTGCAGGAAACCAATTTCAGGAGGTAGACTGGAATTGCATGTAAAGCATAGGAAAAGAGGCAGAACGTCCACAATGATGCACTTGGCCAAAAAGGGCATATGCGTTTTTTCGTGAATATATACAGGAAAAAACGCATACGCCCGTTTTGGCCAACCAAGCAAGCTTGCAAAGGAAATCTGCCCTACAATGAAGTCTCACTGCACCCGGTCAAAAGGGCCATCTGAAAAAAGTGTAAAATCCAGAAAGGCAGGACAGGCCATGGAGAACTGGGAGCCTTTTTATGCTGATGCGCGGGATGTAAATTGCCAACACCCACTCTGGAGAAGTGTATTGTGTTTCCTGAAATATCTAAAAAACAAAGCAACAGATCCTAGGGCAATTCTACTTGTGGTCCTATAGCTTAGGGAAATTAAAATCAAAAACACACAGCCACCCCAAAGTTTGGGCCGGCTCTGTTTACAAGAACCTCGTTTACGGTACAAGTTGAATATCACAGAAAGCAAAAAATGGATAAAGAAGTTGTGGTACTTACGTACAATGCAATATCACTCAGCAATGAAATCTATGTCATCAGGCCGGTAGCAGCATAATGAGTGGATTCAGGTACGATGATTCTAAGTGAAATAAGTCACACAGAAAAAGAAACATCATAAGATATCACTAACACACGGAATGTAAACTTGGCTACACAGGAACTGAATTACAAAACAGAAAAGTGTCTCAAATGTAGAAAACCAACTTACGCTTGCTTAAGGGGAAAGGTGAGTTGGGGTGCGGCATAAAACCAGAGATTGAAATTAGCACAGATACCGTTCCATAAGCCAAATATGTAATAGACAAGAGCTACTCCTTGCTCAACGAAGTGGACTCAACACCCCATATTAAGCGCCTAAGAATATACCTGACTAGTAAGAATCTTAAAACCTATGGATTTATATGTCTCCAAAAGAGAATGAAGTGTGTGTACAGAGGCATAAACGCAGCAGTGATAGGATTGGTGAGGTTCGGTGAGCAAATGCAGACTCTTTGAAGTCATATTGCATGGTACCCATTCCATGGGTCTCAACTCTCCAGGTTTAAGGGATTCTTCCTTCAGCTAAAACATGCATGTGGAAGCCAGAGTATGATCCACCATGTGATCGGGAAACGTGTTCAAATGTGTCTCACTTTTCGTCCCCTGGTACTCGGGTGCAACATTCCAGACACTTTACTAACACTCTCCCCACTTGGAGAGTCAGTGCCTTTAACCTCCTGTTTGGCCCAGGTTGCAATTTCTGCGTAAGATGAACAGGAAGAGGGAGAACCAATGAGAGACTAGCTGGAGGTGTCTGGACGGACAAATTTAACTCTCATTTCCCACCAGGAAGAGGAATTAACCAAAGGCTCAGCATGCGATGCCGGAACGAAACTGGGCCCTGAAGCAATCCTGCGGTGTTGCGGCCAGCTCACAAGAAAGCGAGTTGAAGAAAGGAGCACAGGGGCACTGTAAATCACAAACCTGCAGAGTTATAAATGACAGCTATCTTCCAAAAATATATTGAAGTAAGGCTGCCAAGAGGACTTGAAAGCGGGGCAGAATTGCAGGAAACCGATTTCAGGAGGTAGACTGGAATTGCATGTAAAGCATAGGAAAAGAGGCAGAACGTCCACAATGATGCACTTGGCCAAAAAGGGCGTATGCGTTTTTTCCTGAATATATTCAGGAAAAAACGCATACGCCCTTTTTGGCCAACCAAGCAAGCTTGCAAAGGAAATCTGCACTACAATGAAGACTCACTGCCCACCGGTCAAAAGGGCCATCTGAAAAAAGTGTAAAATCCAGAAAGGCAGGACAGGCCATGGAGAACTAGGAGCCTTGTTATGCTGATGGGCGAGATGTAAATTGCAAACAGCCACTCTGGAGAAGTGTATGGTGTTTCCTGAAACATCTAAAACACAAAGCAACAGAGCCTAGGGCACATCCACTTATGGTCCTATAGCTTAGGGAAATTAAAATCAAAAAGACACAGCCACCCCAAAGTTTCGGCCGGCTCTGTTTACAAGAACCTCGTTTACGGTACAAGTTCAATATCACAGAAAGAGAAAAATGGATAAAGAAGTTGTGATACTTACGTACAATGCAATATCACTCAGCAATGAAATCTATGTCATCAGGCACATAGCAGCATAATGAGTGGATTCAGGTACGATGATTCTAACTGAAATAAGTCACACAGAAATAGAAACATCATAAGATATCACTACTAAACGGAATGTAAACTTGGCTACACAGGAACTGAATTACAAAACAGAACAGGGTGTCAAATGTAGAAAACCAACTTATGCCATCTTAAGGGGAGAGGTGAGTTGGGGTGTTGCATAAAACCAGAGATTAAAATTAGCACAGATACCGTTCCATAAGCCAAATATGTAATAGACAAGAGCTACTCCTTGCTCAACGAAGTGGACTCAACACCCCATATTAAACGCCTAACAATATACCTGACTAGTAAGAATCTTAAAACCTATGGATTTATATGTCTCCGAAAGAGAATCAAGTGTGTGTACAGCGGCATAAACGCAGCAGTGATAGGATTGGTGAGGTTCGGTGAGCAAATGCAGACCCTTTGAAGTCATATTGCATGGTACCCATTCCATGGGTCTCAACTCACCAGGTTTAAGGGATTCTTCCTTCAGCTAAAACATGCATGTGGAACCCAGAGTACGATCAACCGTGTGATCGGAAAACGTGTTCAAATGTGTCTCAGTTTTCGTCCCCTGGTACTCGGGTGCAACATTCCAGACGCTTTACTAACACTCTCCCCACTTGGAGAGTCGGTGCCTTTAACCTCCTGTTTGGCCCAGTTTGCAATTTCTGTGGAAAATGAACAGGAATAGGGAGAACCAATGAGAGACTATGTGGAGGTGTCTGGACGGGCAAATTTAACTCTCATTTCCCACCAGGAAGAGGAATTAACCAAAGGCTCAACATGCCATGCCGGAACCACACTAGGGCCCGAAGCAATCCTGCGGTGTTGCGGCCAGCTCACAAGAAAGCGAGTTGAAGAAAGGAGCTCAGGGGCACTGTAATTCACAAACCTGCAGAGTTATAAATGACAGCTATCTTCCAAAAATATATTGAAGTAAGGCTGCCAAGAGGAGTTGAAAGTGGGGCAGAATTGCAGGAAACCGATTTCAGGAGGTAGACTGGAATTGCATGTAAAGCATAGGAAAAGAGGCAGAACGTCCACAATGATGCACTTGGCCAAAAAGGGCGTATGCGTTTTCTCCTGAATATATTCAGGAAAAAACGCATACGCCCTTTTTGGCCAACCAAGCAAGCTTGCAAAGGAAATCTGCACTACAATGAAGTCTCACTGCCCCCCGGTCAAAAGGGCCATCTGAAAAAAGTGTAAAATCCAGAAAGGCAGGACAGGCCATGGAGAACTGGGAGCCTTGTTATGCTGATGGGCGGGATGTAAATTGCCAGCAGCCACTCTGGAGAAGTGTATGGTGTTTCCTGAAACATCCAAAAAACAAAGCAACAGAGCCTAGGGCACATCCACTTATGGTCCTATAGCTTAGGGAAATTAAAATCAAAAAGACACAGCCACCCAAAATTTTGGGACAGCTCTGTTTACAAGAACCTCGTTTACGGTACAAGTTGAATATCACAGAAAGCGAAAAATGGATAAAGAAGTTGTGGTACTTACGTACAATGCAATATCACTCAGCAATGAAATCTATGTCATCAGGTCCGTAGCAGCATAATGAGTGGATTCAGGTACGATGACTGTAAGTGAAATAAGTCACACGGAAAAAGAAACATCATAAGATATCACTAATACACGGAATGTAAACTTGGCTACACAGGAACTGAATTACAAAACAGAACAGGGTGTCAAATGTAGAAAACCAACTTATGCCATCTTAAGGGGAGAGGTGAGTTGGGGTGTTGCATAAAACCAGAGATTAAAATTAGCACAGATACCGTTCCATAAGCCAAATATGTAATAGACAAGAGCTACTCCTTGCTCAACGAAGTGGACTCAACACCCCATATTAAACGCCTAACAATATACCTGACTAGTAAGAATCTTAAAACCTATGGATTTATATGTCTCCGAAAGAGAATCAAGTGTGTGTACAGCGGCATAAACGCAGCAGTGATAGGATTGGTGAGGTTCGGTGAGCAAATGCAGACCCTTTGAAGTCATATTGCATGGTACCCATTCCATGGGTCTCAACTCACCAGGTTTAAGGGATTCTTCCTTCAGCTAAAACATGCATGTGGAACCCAGAGTACGATCAACCGTGTGATCGGAAAACGTGTTCAAATGTGTCTCAGTTTTCGTCCCCTGGTACTCGGGTGCAACATTCCAGACGCTTTACTAACACTCTCCCCACTTGGAGAGTCGGTGCCTTTAACCTCCTGTTTGGCCCAGTTTGCAATTTCTGTGGAAAATGAACAGGAATAGGGAGAACCAATGAGAGACTATGTGGAGGTGTCTGGACGGGCAAATTTAACTCTCATTTCCCACCAGGAAGAGGAATTAACCAAAGGCTCAACATGCCATGCCGGAACCACACTAGGGCCCGAAGCAATCCTGCGGTGTTGCAGCCAGCTCACAAGAAAGCGAGTTGAAGAAAGGAGCTCAGGGGCACTGTAATTCACAAACCTGCAGAGTTATAAATGACAGCTATCTTCCAAAAATATATTGAAGTAAGGCTGCCAAGAGGAGTTGAAAGTGGGGCAGAATTGCAGGAAACCGATTTCAGGAGGTAGACTGGAATTGCATGTAAAGCATAGGAAAAGAGGCAGAACGTCCACAATGATGCACTTGGCCAAAAAGGGCGTATGCGTTTTTTCCTGAATATATTCAGGAAAAAACGCATACGCCCTTTTTGGCCAACCAAGCAAGTTTGCAAAGGAAATCTGCACTACAATAAAGTCTCACTGCCACCCGGTCAAAAGGGCCATCTGAAAAAAGTGTAAAACCCAGAAAGGCAGGACAGGCCATGGAGAACTGGGAGCCTTGTTATGCTGATGGGTGGGATGTAAATTGCCAGCAGCCACTCTGGAGAAGTGTATGGTGTTTCCTGAAACATCCAAAAAACAAAGCAACAGAGCCTAGGGCACTTCCAATTATGGTCCTATAGCTTAGGGAAATTAAAATCAAAAAGACACAGCCACCCCAAAGTTTGGGACGGCTCTGTTTACAAGAACCTCGTTTACGGTACATGTTGAATATCACAGAAAGCGAAAAATGGATAAAGAAGTTGTGGTACTTACGTACAAAGCAATATCACTCAGCAATGAAATCTATGTCATCAGGCCCGTAGAAGCATAATGAGTGGATTCAGGTGCGATGATTCTAAGTGAAATAAGTCACACAGAAAAAGAAACATCATAAGATATCACTACTACACGGAATGTAAACTTGGCTACACAGGAACTGAATTACAAAACAGAACAGGGTGTCAAATGTAGAAACCCAACTTATGCTTGCTTAAGTGGAAAGGTGAGTTGGGGTGCTTCATAAAACCAGAGATTGAAATTAGCACAGATAGCGTTCCATAAGCCAAATATGTAATAGACAAGAGCTACTCCTTGCTCAACGAAGTGGACTCAACACCCCATATTAAACGCCTAAGAATATACCTGACTAGTAAGAATCTTAAAACCTATGGATTTATATGTCTGCGAAAGAGGATCAAGCGTGTGTACAGCGGCATAAACGCAGCAGTGATAGGATTCGTGAGGTTCGGTGAGCAAATGCAGACCCTTTGAAGTCATATTGCATGGTACCCATTCCATGGGTCTCAACTCTCCATGTTTAAGGGATTCTTCCTTCAGCTAAAACATGCATGTGGAACCCAGAGTATGATCCACCGTGTGATCGGAAAGTGTTCAAATGTGTCTCAGTTTTCGTCCCCTGGTACTCGGGTGCAACATTCCAGACGCTTTACTAACACTCTCCCCACTTGGAGAGTCGGTGCCTTTAACCTCCTGTTTGGCCCAGTTTGCAATTTCTGTGGAAAATGAACAGGAATAGGGAGAACCAATGAGAGACTAGGTGGAGGTGTCTGGACGGGCAAATTTAACTCTCATTTCCCACCAGGAAGAGGAATTAACCAAAGGCTCAACATGCCATGCCGGAACCAAACTAGGGCCTGAAGCAATCCTGCGGTGTTGCGGCCAGCTCACAAGAAAGCGAGTTGAAGAAAGGAGCTCAGGGGCACTGTCATTCACAAACCTGCAGAGTTATAAATGACAGCTATCTTTCAAAAATATATTGAAGTAAGGCAGCCAAGAATAGTTGAAAGCGGGGCAGAATTGCAGGAAACCAATTTCAGGAGGTAGACTGGAATTGCATGTAAAGCATAGGAAAAGAGGCAGAACGTCCACAATGATGCACTTGGCCAAAAAGGGCGTATGCGTTTTTTCCTGAATATATTCAGGAAAAAACGCATACGCCCTTTTTGGCCAACCAAGCAAGTTTGCAAAGGAAATCTGCACTACAATGAACCCTCACTGGCCCCGGTCAAAAGGGACATCTGAAAAAAGTGTAAAACCCAGAAAGGCAGGACAGGCCATGGAGAACTGGGAGCCTTGTTATGCTGATGGGCGGGATGTAAATTGCCAGCAGCCACTCTGGAGAAGTGTATGGTGTTTCCTGAAACATCCAAAAAACAAAGCAACAGAGCCTAGGGCACTTCCACTTATGGTCCTATAGCTTAGGGAAATTAAAATAAAAAAGACACAGCCACCCCAAAGTTTGGGCCGGCTCTGTTTACAAGAACCTCGTTTACGGTACAAGTTGAATATCACAGAAAGCGAAAAATGGATAAAGAAGTTGTGGTACTTACGTACAATGCAATATCACTCAGCAATGAAATCTATGTCATCAGGCCCGTAGCAGCATAATGAGTGGATTCAGGTACGATGATTCTAAGTGAAATAAGTCACACAGAAAAAGAAACATCATAAGATATCACTACTACACGGAATGTAAACTTGGCTACACAGGAACTGAATTACAAAACAGAACAGGGTGTCAAATGTAGAAAACCAACTTATGCTTGCTTAAGTGGAAAGGTGAGTTGGGGTGCTTCATAAAACCAGAGATTGAAATTAGCACAGATACCGTTCCATAAGCCAAATATGTAATAGACAAGAGCTACTCCTTGCTCAACGAAGTGGACTCAACACCCCATATTAAACGCCTAAGAATATACCTGACTAGTAAGAATCTTAAAACCTATGGATTTATATGTCTCCGAAAGAGAATCAAGCGTGTGTACAGCGGCATAATCGCAGCAGTGATAGGATTGGTGAGGTTCGGTGAGCAAATGCAGACCCTTTGAAGTCATATTGCATGGTACCCATTCCATGGGTCTCAACTCTCCAGGTTTAAGGGATTCTTCCTTCAGCTAAAACATGCATGTGGAACCCAGAGTATGATCCACCGTGTGATCGGAAAACGTGTTCAAATGTGTCTCAGTTTTCGTCCCCTGGTACTCGGGTGCAACATTCCAGATGCTTTACTAACACTCTCCCCACTTGGAGTGTCAGTGACTTTAACCTCCTGTTTGGCCCAGTTTGCAATTTCTGTGGAAAATGAACAGGAATAGGGAGAACCAATGAGAGACTAGGTGGAGGTGTCCGGACGGGCTAATTTAACTCTCATTTCCCACCAGGAAGAGGAATTAACCAAAGGCTCAGCGTGCCATGCCGGAACCACACTAGGGCCCGAAGCAATCCTGCGGTGTTGCGGCCAGCTCACAAGAAAGCGAGTTGAAGAAAGGAGCTCAGGGGCACTGTAATTCACAAACCTGCAGAGTTATAAATGACAGCCATCTTCCAAAAATATATTAAAGTAAGGCTGCCAAGAGGAGTTGAAAGCGGGGCAGAATTGTAGGAAACCGATTTCAGGAGGTAGACTGGAATTGCATGTAAAGCATAGGAAAAGAGGCAGAATGTCCACAATGATGCACTTGGCCAAAAAGGGCGTATGCGTTTTTTCCTGAATATATTCAGGAAAAAACGCATACGCCGTTTTTGGCCAACCAAGCAAGCTTGCAAAGGAAATCTGCACTACAATGAAGTCTCACTGCCCCCCGGTCAAAAGGGCCATCTGAAAAAAGTGTAAAATCCAGAAAGGCAGGACAGGCCATGGAGAACAGGGAGCCTTGTTATGCTGATGGGCGGGATGTAAATTGCCAACAGCCACTCTGGAGAAGTGTATGGTGTTTCCTGAAACATCCAAAAAACCAAGCAACAGAGCCTAGGGCATTTCCACTTATGGTCGTATAGCTTAGGGAAATAATAATCAAAAAGACACAGCCTCCCCAAAGTTTGGGATGGCTCTGTTTACAAGAACCTCGTTTACGGTACAGGTTCAATATCGCAGAAAGCGAAAAATGGATAAAGAAATTGTGGTACTTACGTACAATGCAATATCACTCAGCAAAGAAATCTATGTCATCAGGCTCGTGACAGCATAATGAGTGGATTCAGGTATGATGATTCTAAGAGAAATAAGTCACACAGAAAAAGAAACATCATAAGATATCACTACTACACGGAATGTAAACTTGGCTACACAGGAACTGAATTACAAAACAGAACAGGGTGTCAAATGTAGAAAACCAACTTATGCTTGCTTAAGGGGAAAGGTGAGTTGGGGTGCGGCATAAAATCAGAGATTGAAATTAGCACAGATACTGTTCCATAAGCCAAATATGTAATAGACAAGAGCTACTCCTTGCTCAACGAAGTGGACTCAACACCCCATATTAAACGACTAAGAATATACCTGACTAGTAAGAATCTTAAAACCTATGGATTTATATGTCTCCGAAAGAGAATCAAGCGTGTGTACAGTGTCATAAACGCAGCAGTGATAGGATTGGTGAGGTTCGGTGAGCAAATGCAGACCCTTTGAAGTCATATTTCATGGTACCCATTCCATGGGTCTCAACTCTCCAGGTTTAAAGGATTCTTCCTTCAGCTAAAACATGCATGTGGAACCCAGAGTATGATCCACCGTGTGATCGGGAAACGTGTTCAAATGTGTCTCAGTTTTCGTCCCCTGGTACTCGGGCGCAACATTCCAGATGCTTTACTAACACTCTCCCCACTTGGAGAGTCAGTGCCTTTAACCTCCTGTTTGGCCCAGTTTGCAATTTCTTCGGAAGATGAACAGGAATAAGGAGAAGCAATGGGAGACTATCTGTAGGTGTCTGGACGGGCAAATTTAACTCTCATTTCCCACCAGGAAGATAAATGAACCAAAGGCTCCGTGTGCCATGCTGGAACTAGATTAGGGCCTGAGGAGATCCTGCGGTGTTGTGGCCAGCTCACAAGAAAGCGAGTTGAAGAAAGGAGCTCAGGGACACTGTAATTCAGAAACCTGCGGAGTTATAAATGACAGCTATCATCCAAAATTATACTGAAGTAAGGCTGCGAAGAGGACTTGAATGCGGGGCAGAATTGCTGGAAACTGATTTCAGAACGTACACGGGAGTAGCTCTTAAAGCATAGGAAAAGAGACAGAACTTGGAAAATAATGCACTTGGCAAAAAAGGGCATATGTGTTTTATCCAGAGCTCTCATAACTGAGGGGAGGAGATTCCCAGCAGGCTCCAAGTGCCACCTGAGGGCTCACATTGCCAAGGCAACGTGAGCATGCCAGGCAGGAGTTACCTCACAGCAGAGGTCCCACCTCACAGAAGGGTGAGAAACCCAGCCAACATCAGACTCTCACCAGAGGGCCCACATCACCAAGGGGATGGGAACCAGGCAGGAGTGTCTTCACATCAGTGGGGCCACATCATCGAAAGCTGAGGTACTCAGCACATGTGTCCTCAAACCAGAGGACCCACATCACCAAGGACCTCGGAGTGAGGCAGGCAGGAGTAGCCTCACAACACTGGGCACATAGAATAAAAAAGTGAGGAATCCAGCAGTTGGAACCTCCCAGCAGGCGGCCCAGAGCACCGAGGCTATGGGATCCAGGCCACAGTGAACTCACAGAACAGGGCCCATGTCATGAAACTGAGCAACCCAGCCATTGGGACCTCAGAGCAGGAGGCCCACATCCCCATGGGGATGGAATTCTGGTAGGAGTGTCCTCGCACCACTGAGAACATATCAGAAAATTTTGGGCGACCAGCAGTTAGGGCCTGACGCCAGAGGGCACTCATCACCGAGAAGAGGAGGCTCCCAGCAGGCTCCAACTGCCACCAGAGGGCTGACGTCGCCAAGGCGATGTGTGCCAACCAGGCACGAATGACCTCACAGCAGAGGGCCCACCTCACAGAAGGGTGAGGAACACAGCCAGGATCAGACTCTCACCAGAGGGCCCACATCACCAAGGGGATGGGAACCAGGCAGGAGTGTCCCCACACCAGTGGGACAACATCATCGAAAGGTGAGGATCCCAGCACATGTGTCCTCAAACCAGAGGAACCACATCACCAAGGGGTTCGGAATGAGGCTGGCAGGACTGGCCTCACAACACAGGGTCCATAGAATATAAAAGTTGAGGAATCCAGCAGTTGGAACCTCCCAGCAAGTGGCCCAGAGCACCGAGGCTATGGGATCCAGGCCGCAGTGAACTCACAGCAGAGGGCCCACATCATGAACCTGTGAGCAGCCCAGCTGTTGGGACCTCAGAACAGAAGGCCCACATCCCCATTGGGATGGGAACCTGGCAGGAGTGGCTTTGCACCACTTAGCACATATCAGAAAATGTTAGGAGCCCAGCAGTTAGGGCCTGATGCCAGGGGGCCCTCATAACTGAGGGGAGGAGACTCCCAGCAGGTTCCAACTGCCAACAGAGGGACCACGTCTACAAGGTGGCATGCGCCAGCCAGGCAGTAGTGACCTCACAGCAGAGGGCCTATCTCACAGAAGGGTGAGGAACCGAGGCAGGATGAGACTCTCACCAGAGGGCCCACAACACCAAGGGGATGGGAACCAGTCAGGACTGTCCTCCCACCAGTGGGGCCACATCATCGAAAGGTGAGGAACCCAGCACATGTGGCCTCATATCAGAGGACATACATCACAAAGGGGATGGGAGTGAGGCAGGTAGGAGTAGCCTAAAAACAGAGGGCCCAAAGAATAAAAAAAGTGAGGAATCCAGCATTTGGAACCTCCCAGCAGGCGGCCGAGAGCACAGAAGCTATGGGATGCAGGCAGGAGTTAACTAACACCAGAGAGCCCACATCATGAAACTGTGAGCAACCCAGGCATTGGGACCTCAGAGCAGAAAGCCCACATCCCCATGGGGATGGGAACCTGACAGGAGTGTCCTGGCATCACTGGGCTCACATCAGAAAACGTGGGGAGCCCAGCAGTTAGAGCCTGATGCTAGAGGGCCGTCATCACCGAGGGCAGGAGGCTCCCAGCAGGTTCCATGTGCCAACAGAGGGCCCACGTCGCCAAGGTGATGTGTGCAAGTCAGGCAGGATTGACCTCACAGCAGAGGGCCTACCTCACAGAAGAGTGAGGAACCCAGCCAGGATAAGACTGTCACCAGAAGGCCCACATCACCAAGGGGATGGGAACCAGACAGGAGTGTCCTCACACCAGTGGGGCCACATCATTGAAAGTTGCCTAACCCAGCACATGTGGCCTCAAACCAGAAGACCCACATCACGAAGGGGTTGCGAGTGAGGCAGGCAGGAGGAGCATCACAACACAGGACCCATAGAATACAAAAGTTGAGGAATCGAGCAGTTGGAACCTCCCAGCAGGCAGCCAAGACCACAGAGGCTATGGGATCCAGGCCACAGTGAACTAACACCAGAGAGCCCACATCATGAAATTGTGATCAACCCAGCCGTTGGAACCTCAGAGCAGAAGGCCCACATCCCCATGGGGATGGGAACCTAAGAGGAGTGCTTGAGCAACACTGGGCTCACTAAGAAAAGTTGGGGAGCCCAGCAGTTAGGGCCTGACGTCAGAGGGCCCTCATCACAGAGCTGAGGAGGCTCCCAGCAGGGTCCAATTGCCACCAGAGGGCTCATGTCAACAAGGCGAGGTGAGCAACCCAGGCAAGAGTTACCTGATAGTAGAGGGCCCACCTCACAGATGGGTGAGGAACCCAGCCAGGATCAGACTCTCACCAGAGGGCCCACATCACAAAGGGGATGGGACCCAGTCAGGATTATCCTCACACCAGTGGGGCCTCATCATCTTAAGGTGAGGAACCCAGCACATGTGTCCTCAAACCAGAGGACCCACATCACCAAGGGCCTTGGAGTGAGGCAGGCAGGAGTAGCCTCACAACACAGGGCACATAATATAAAAAACGTGAGGATTCCAGCATTTAGACCTTCCAGCAGGCGGCCCAGAACACCGAGGCTATGGGATCCAGGCCACAGTGAACTCACAGCAGAGGGCCCACATCACAAAACTGTGAGCAACCCAGGAGTTGAGACCTCAGCGCAGAAGGACCACATCCCCATGGGAATGGGAACCTGGCTGGAGTGTCCTCGCACCACTGGGCACACATCAGAAAATGTGGGGAGCCCACCATTTAGGGCCTGACGCCAGAGGGCCGTCATCACCGAGAGGAGGAGGCGCCCTGCACGCTCCAACTGCCACCAGAGGGCTCACGTCTCCAAGGTGACGTGTGCCAGCCAGGCAGGAGTGACCTCACAGCAGAGGGCCTACCTCACAGAACGTTGAGGAACCCAGCCAGGATTAGACTCTCGCCAGAGGGCCCACCTCACCAAGGGGATGGGAACCAGGCAGGAGTGTCCTCACACGAGTGGGGTCACATCATCGAAAGGAGGAACGCAGCACATGTGGCCTCAAGCCATAGGACAGTCATCACCAAGGGGCTGGCAGTGAGGCAGGCAGGAGGAGCCTCACAACAGAGGGCCCAAAGAATAAGAAAGTTGAGGAATCCAGCAGTTGGAACCTCCCAGCAGGCGGCTCAGAGCACCGATGATAAGGGATCCTTGCCGGAGTGAACTCACAGCAGAGGGCCCACATCTTGGTACTGTGAGCAAGCCAGCCGTTTTGACCTCAGAGCAGAAGGCCCATATCGCCATGGGGATGGGAACCTGGCAAGAGTGTCCTCACTCACTTGGCGCACATCAGAAAATGTGGGGAGCCCAGCAGTTATGGCCTAAGGCAAGAGGGCCCTCATCACCGAGGGGAGGAGGATCCCAGCACACTCCAACTGCCACCAGAGGGCCCACATCGCCAAGGTGACGTGTGCCAGACAGGCATGATTGACCTCACAGCAGAGGGCCCACCTCACAGAAGGGTGAGGAACCCAGCCAGGATCAGACTCTCACCTGAGGGCCCACATCAGCAAGGGGATGGGAACCAGTCAGGACTGTCTTCCCTCCAGTGGGGTCACATCATCGAAAGGTGCGGAACCCAGCACATGTGGCCTCAAATCAGAGGACACATATCACAAAGGGAATGGGAGTGAGGCAGGCAGGAGTAGCCTAAAAACAGAGGGCCCAAAGAATAAGAAAGGTGAGGAATCCAGCAGTTGGAACCTCCCAGCAGGCGGCCCAGAGCACAGAAGCTATGGGATGCAGGCAGGAGTGAACTAATACCAGAGAGCCCACATCATGAAACTGTGAGCAACCCAGGCTTTGGGACCTCAGAGCAGAAGGCCCACATCCCAATGGGGATGTGAACCTGGCTGGAGTGTCCTCGCACCACTGGGCGCACATCACAAAATGTGGGGAGCCCAGCAGTTAGGGCCTGACGCAAGAGGGCCCTCATCACCGAGGAGAGGAGGCTCCCAGCAGGCTCCAAGTGCCACCAGAGGGCTCATGTCCACAAGGCGAGGTGAGCAAGCCAGGCAGGAGTGACCTCACAGCAGACGGCCCACCTCACAGATGGGTGAGGAACCCAGCCAGGATCAGACTCTCAACAGAGGGCCCACATCACCAAGGGGATGTGAACCAGGCAGGAGTCTCCTAAGACCATTGGTCCCACATCATCGAAAGGTGAGGAACCCAGCACATGTGGCCTCAAACCAGACGACACACATCACGAAGGGGCTGGGAGTGAGGCAGGCAGGAGGATCCTCACAACAGAGGGCCCAAAAAATTAAAAAAGTGAGGAATCCAGCAGTTGGAACCTTCCAGCAGGCGGCCAAGAGCACAGAGGCTATGGGATCCAGGCCTCTGTGAACACCAGAGAGCCCACATCATGAAAATGTGAACAACCCAGCCGTTGGGACCTCAGAGCAGAAGGCCCACATCTCCATGGAGATGGGATCCTAAGAGGAGTGCCAAAGCATCACTGGGCTCCCTAAGAAAAGTTGGTGAGCCCAGCAGTTAGGGCCTGACGCAAGAGGGCCCTCATCACCGGGAGGAGGAGATTCCCAGCACGCTCCAACTGCCACCACACGGCTGACTTCACCAAGGCAATGTGTGCCAGCCATGCAGGAGTGACCTATCAGCAGAGGGTCTCCCTCACAGGTGGGTGAGGAACAAAGCCAGGAACAGACTCTCACCAGGGGGTCCACATAACCACGTGGATGAGAACCAGGCAGGAGTGTCCTCACACTAGTGGGGCCACATCATCGAAAGGTGAGGAACCCAGAAAAGGTGGCCACAAACCAGAGGACCCACATCACCAAGGGGTTGATAGTGAGGTAGGTGTCTGGACGGGCATATTTAACACTCATTTCCCACCAGGAAGAGAAATTAACCAAAGGCTCAGCGTGCCCTGCCAGAAGCAGATTAGGGCCTGAAGCAGTCTTGCGGGTTTGCGGCCAGCTCACAAGAAAGCGAGTTGAAGAAAGGAGCTCAGGGGCCCTGTAATTCACAAACCTGGAGAGTTATAAATGACAGATAACGTCCAAAAATATATTGAAGTAAGGCTGCGAAGAGGACTTGAAAGCGGGGCAGAATTTCAGGAAACCGATTTCAGGAGGTAGACTGGATTTGCATTTAAAGCATAGGAAAAGAGGCAGAACATCGACAATGATGCACTTGGCAACAAAGGGCGTATGAGTTTGTTCCTGAATATATTCAGGAAAAAACACATACGCCCTTTTTGGCAAACCAAGCAAGCTTGCAATGGAAATCCGAACTACTATGAAGTGTCACTTCCCCCCGGTCTAAAGGGCCATCTGAGAAAAGTGTAAAATCCAGAAAGGCAAGACAGGCCATGGGGAAAAAGGAGCCTTGTTATGCTGATGGGCGGGATGTACATTGCCAACAGCCACTCTGGAGAAGTGTATGGTGTTTCCTGATACATCTGAAAAACAAAGCAACAGAGTCTAGGGCATTTCCACTTATGGTCCTATAGCTTAGGGAAATTAAAATCAAAAAGACACAGCCACCCCAAAATTTGGGACGGCTCTGTTTACAGGAACCTCTTCTACAGTACGAGTTAAATATCCCAGAGAACAAATAATTGATAAAGAAGTTGCGGTACTTACGTACAACAGAATACCACTCAGCAATGAAATCTGTGTCACCAGGCCTGTACCAGCATAATGAGTGGATTGAGGCATGATGATTCTAAGTGAAATAAGTCACACAGAAAAAGAAACATCATAAGGTATCACTAATGCACGGAATGTAAACTTGGCTACACATGAACTGAATTACAAAACAGAACAGGGTCTCAAGATTAGAAAACCAACTTATGCTTGCTTAAGGGGAAAGGTGAGTTAAGGGGGTGCTGCATAAAACCAGAGTTTGAAATTAGCACAGATACCGTTCCATAAGCCAAATATGTAATAGACAAGACCTACCCCCTGCTCAACGAAATGGACTCAACAATGAGGTATCACCTCACACCTGTTAGAATGGGCATCATCTGAAAATCTACAAACAACAAATGCTGGAAAGGGTGTGGAGAAAAGGAACCCTCTTCCACTATTGTTGGGAATATAAATTGATACATTCACTATGGAGAACAATATGGAGTTTCTTAAGAAACTAATAATAGAATTACCATATGATACAGCAATCCCAGGACTGGACATATACCCAGACAAAACCATAAATCAAAAAGAGACATTCACCGCAATGTTCATTGCATCACTATTTACAATATCGAGGTAATGGAAGCAACCTAAATGCCCACAGACAGACGAATGCATAAAGCTGTGGTACATATATAAAATGGAATATTACTAAGCCATGAAAGGAATGAAATTGGGTCATTTGTAGAGACGTCGATGGATCTAGAGACTGTCATACAGAGTGAAGTAAGTCAGAAAGAGAAAAACAAATCTTGTATATTCATGCATATATGTGGAACCTAGAAAAACTGTACAGATTAACCGTTTTGCAAGGCATAAATAGAGCAACAGATGTAGACAACAATCGTATGGACAACAAGGGGGGAAAGCTCTTGGAGGGGTGGTGGTGGGAGGAATTGAGAGATTGGGATTGGCATGTAAACATTTATATGTATAAAATAGATAACCAATGAGAACCTGCTGTATAAAAATATAAAATAAAATTCAAAATTAAAAAGAAATAAAATTTAAAAAATAAAACAGAAAAAACAATTATTCCCTTCACATACATGTATTTATATGAATAAATTATTTCCATGCTTATATCTGTAAATACAAAAAAGAGGAATAAAATCTACCTTGAACCAAAAACAAAAAAGAGAAAAAATAAAAACAGAACCCACCAGTTACTCAGAGGAAAACCGTATCAGGGCACTTGCTCCAGTTGTAAACAATTCTGAAGTTGGTCAGTGGTGGGGAATCGTCTCCCATTCAGCCAGCAGCCCCCACACAACAAGCGTCCTCATTGCAAAGCTGGGGCACTGTGCCGAGGCATCTGTGAGTAAACGTGAGCTGAGCCCCAGGCCAGTTGCTGCTGAACTGTTCCCGCCCTTCCCAGGTAAAACACCTGAATATATACAAGGACTTGAAAGCCTAGAGGAAGGGCCATGGAGCCACACGAGTGACAGCATGCCAGCTGACTTGGTGCCTGCAGGCCAGCCAGGATGGTCCTGGCCCTGGGTGCTCTTCTGGAAGATTTCCATTTCCCTGCCTGAGATACCCGTCCTGTCCCTGCCCCCACTGCTTTTTTCCTTCCTCACCTCTGCCCAGGGAGAAATTCCAGCAGCAGGTATGGGTGACACATCCTCTTCTTTAGCAGGTGGCAGCCTGGCAACTGCTGCAGAAAGTCCAGCAGAGCCCCACTCACACTGGGCCACCCACAAAGCCGTGGCCTCTCACTCCCTCCCACCAGCCCAGCCCCGAGACTGCTGACAGGGCAGAGAAAATGGCGTCAGGCACAGCTGCAGGGGCTTTTGCTGCCTGGAGTGGTATTTATATTGATCTCAACCCAGGCACACCTGGGGAGGGCTGGCCGGCATGGTAAGGCTGCCCAGGTAGCCAATCATCACCCCTCAGGGGCTCACAGTTGCAGAAAATGGAACTTGCTGAACCGGCCAGGTCCAAGGAACAGGTGTGGGCTCCTGAGAGTCAGGATAGACAAGGGGCTGCAGCTTTGGCTTGTTTTCTAATCATTTTATCTGGCCCATGAGTGGGAGACAACTTCAAGAAAACCCTCTCCTAATGAGAGGAACCCAGGAGTCAGGGAGAGGAGGGGTGGGTGGTGGTTGGAGACAGAGGCCTGGTGCCCTGGGTGCAGTGGAAGTCTCTGGAAGACCAGGTGGAGGGAGGCCACACAGAGTGATGCCCAGGGTCACAGACCTGTCGGAGCTGCTGTTTGTTAGTTCAAGTCCTGCTCTGAGGTGCTCTGTGTCAGCTCTGAGCGACAGGTGAGCTGGGGGTGCTCTTCAATGAGGGCTATGTGCACGGTTCCTGTGTGCCCAGCCCTGCCACGGTACCTGCAAGGGTAGCTCTGTATCCTGGGAGGGGCCTGACCATGAGAGCCCCGTGGGCTGGGTTGGGGGTGGGGTACCTGCCCAGGAGAGCTCCATATCCTGGGATTGGCCTGACCACGAGAGCCCCATGGGCTGCTGGGGACCTGGTAAAGGATGTCAGGACAGTCAGTGAAGCCACCGAGGATATACCTCCAGTTACTCCTGATTCCTACACCCTGCTGGTCATTCTACCAACCACCAGGACATGGTATTCTGTATTAGTCTTCAATGATGCCTTCTTTTGTATTCCATTAGTCCCAGAGTCACAAGAAATTTTGGCTTGTGAGTGGCAGGACTCAACATACAACTAAAACAATACTTCCGGGCCGTCTTGCCCCAAGGGTTCAAAAATTCCCACACCATCTTTGGGGAAAGCTTAGCTAACGACCGAAAAGTTCTACCTCTGGAAAAGGAAACCCTCCTTCAATATGCAGACGACATTCTGATCGCCAGCCCTACTAAGGAGGCCTCTGAACTACCAAGCCAATAAAGGATAGAAGTTGTCCAAGAAAAAGCTCAAATATCACAGACTGCAGTGACCTGCCTGGGCTTCATTCTCACACAAGGTCAGAGAAGCCCATCCCAGGAAAGGGAAGAAACCATTTGCAGCCTTACCCCTTTCTAAAACTAGAAGACAGCTTAGGGGTTCCTGGGGAGGCCAGGGTTTGCTGCTTCTGGATCCCTAACTACAGTCTACTAGCTGGGCCTCTATATGAAACACTGAAAGGAAAAGATGATGATCCTTTTGAACAGAATCCAGAAGTGGCCTTTCAAGAATGGAAAGAGCAGTCAATTCAGACCCTTGCCCTGGAACTCCCTAATTGAGCTAAACCCTTTGACCTTTCCATTCCCGGTGAAAGGTGAATCGCCATTGGAGAATTAGTGCAAAAACTGGGACCACTTGAAATGGAACAACGCAAGAATGCCATCCAGGTAGGATAAACTACAGTCACCAAGGGGCTTGGCCCACTGCCACATCTGGCCAAGATACTGGCGGTATCTAAAAACCTGGAAATCAGCAGCCCAAAAGGCCACCTCCCTCCTAAGGGAAAAGGACCCCACGTGGTGATCCTAATCACCAACCATGCCCTGAAGTTGCAGGGTTCGCTCCGTGGGCACACCGACCTCGAGTGAGGAGGCCCTCCAACTCCAACATCCAGAGAGATAACCGGAGGCAACAGGGCACCATGACGACTCGTGTGAACATCACTTGACCTGGAGTTTCTCTCATAAAACAACAATAGTGTGTCCCGAAGGAGTAGACTACTGCTTGCAGGACTTCCTGCACCCAGAGGGGAGCTAATAATCTTGGCGGGGGAACCGTATATCACACTGTCACCATAGAAAAGCCTACAGACACCGTGATGATGGTGGCCAATAAGACCGGCTGGACTCCTGTTTACTTCAAAAGGCTGTTAACTCAGTGGCCATCATGGTCCTTGATCACCACTGACCCTGGACTGTCTGGGAGTTGAGCGGGCAGGGCTCTGACACCTGGTGCTGTTTTTACGTTAATTCAGGGGCCTAATTGAAGAAAGAGCAGACTACTGGTCAGAGCATCTAGGCTGGCAGAAACGGTCAGCCTAAGGTGGCCGAACAAACGTGGGGCGGGGTGAAACCGGCCCCCACAGCGTCTCTGCACATCTCTTTCCTGGACCCTTAAAGGTCATTAGAATCTATAACACTTCCAATGCTGGTGCTCAGGCGGACGAGCAGGGAGGCAGGGGTCCTGGGGCCAATCAACGTCACCTGGAGGCTGCTGGGGAGAAGTTCTGACCCTCGTCCCCTGGTATGAGGGCTCCCAACTCAGCACTCAGCAGTTACAGAAGAAGGGTCTGCACCCTCAGCACTCCAAGAATGAGGAACGGGACAAAAGGCAGAGGAGGGGTTTGTCCCCAGCAAAGCCCATTAAAAATCCCTGGGAGATAAAAATAGAATGTGGGCAATAAAGTCAAGTCTGACCTTTTTTATCCTTTGTGCTTTGTCTAATTTCACGTGCTCCTAGGGTCCCGCATGCAGAGGTTCCACACCCGGCACTTCAGACCAGATTTCCTGGTGCAGAATGGCTGGGTCGACACCTCAGCTCCTGGGGCCCAGTGCAGACTCCGAGATATAGAGCCTGAGCTGCAGCCAACCCGGCCCTTGAGAGCTCCGCCCCCTCCCTCCCACTGACTCTGACAGGATCTCTACACAGCAGCCCAGCCCACAGCCCACGGGGTAGTGCATGCTCTCACCTCTCCATTCTCTGATGAAAATATAAAGTTTCCTTTGCTTGGGAACCAAACTCAGTCTCGATCTGTTGGCCCCAATGACACTGGGCAGGGGGACCCTTGTTGGGGTCCACTCTGGAGGATCAGTAACAGAAATTGAGACTATTGTAACTTCAATGAACAGATGTGTGAGCCAAAATGTAGTTAACATAGAACAGTTTATAAGGCTCGGGTAAAATAAGATGTTTCTAACACTTCCATTTGATATTTCCATCACTTTATTATAAGCAAGTTCAGTGAAAAGGTTTGTCTTATTTGTCAGGTCAATATTAGAGAAATGAAGTGATTTCTTTCCAAGGATGTACATCTAATAATCTTGGTTAAAGCTTCAATCTTGTTTTAAATGCTTTTCCATTGAAAATGATACCTCTCTTTCAGCTCCCCCATTTCTGAGAAGTATAAAATCTTATAATTTATTATTACCAAAGGGGAAAGGTGGGAGGAGGGATAAATTAACAGTTTGGAATTAACACATACACACTGCTATGTATAAAATAGATCATCAACAAGGAACTACTGTATAGCACAGGGAACTACACTCAATATTGTGCAATAACCTATAAGGGGAAATAATCGGAAAAAGAACAGATATTTTTATTGACATCATCTATCAATGACAGTTAAAGTGTAACCTAAGGGAAGCCAGTGGTGAGTGCTTCTGACCCTGAAGACTTCAGTCATCTAAAGTTTGCACTCTGCCTACTTCCCAAGGCCCTTAATGAACATATGTGTAGCCGTAGCTTAAAAAACTCCCCAGTTTGGGTTTCGGGGAGACACTGATTTTGAAAAAGCCCTGGTGTTCTCCTTACATGAATGGGACTCTTCCTACTGCTAAAACATGTCTGTCACATCCAGAGGATGGTATACCGTCTGATCGGGAAGAGTTTGGAAAAGGCATCTCATCTCCTCATCTCCTGGTGCTCGGGTTCACCCCTCCAGCGTCTTTACTAACAGTCTCCCCACTTGGAGATGTCAACACTGTCAACATCCTGTTGCGTACAGTTTGGAATTTGTCCAGAGGATGAAGCGGAAGGATGAGGAACAATGAGAGACAAGTCCTAGGTGTTCAGACAGGCACATGTCACTCTAATTTCCCATCAGGAAGATGAATTGACCAAAGGCTAGGGTTGCCCATGGAAACAGTATAGGGCTTGAGGAAATCCCACTGCTTTGTGGCCAGTTCCCATAAACACAAGTTGAACAATGGAACTCAGGGGCAGTAAAATTCACGAAACTGCAGAGTTGAAAATATCTATCACTGAAAAATGTCTTGAGGAAAGTCAGAGAAAAGGATTGGCAAGCAAGGGAGAATGGCAGGAAAGGGATTTGAGGAGGTAGAAAGGACTCGCCATTAAGCACAAGAAAAGGGGCTGAACATTGCCGACATTGCAGTTGGCCAAAAAGGCTGTATGTGTTTTTTTCTGTATATATTCAAGAAAAGGGCATACACTTTTTTAGCCAACCAAACAGGTGGGCACTGGAAATCAATACTACAAAAGATATCACTTCGCATCAGTCAGAAGAGCCATCCTCATAAAGTGTAAACGCCAGAAATGCAGGACAGGGCAAGGAGAAGAGGGAGCCCTGTGAGGCTTATAGTGGAAATGTATATTGCCAACGGCCATTCTGGAGAAGTGTATTGTGTTTACTAAAGCATCTAAAAAATGAGCTACAGAGCATAGGGCACTTGCACTCATGGGCGTATATCTTGGGAAAAACAAAAATCGAGAGGACACAGGCACCCCAATGTTTACTGCCCCTCTGTTTAAAAGATCCTCGACTAGGATATAACTTAAATGTCTCTGGAGGGAAAAAATGGATAGAGATGTGGTACTTATGTAGAGTGGAATATTACTCAGCCTGGAAATCAATGAAATATGGCCAGTTGTAACAACTCCGGAGGAGTTACGTATGATCATTCTAAGTGACATAATTCAAAAAGAAAAAGACACATATCATAAGATATCACTTAAAGGTGGAATCCAAAATGGCTACACATGAAATAAATTACAAAACAAAAACATAGTCAAATATGTAGAAAATACGCGTGAGGCTGCTAAACGGGAAAGGTGGGGAGGGGTGAGGCATCATCCAGGAGGTTGAAATTAGCAAAGATACCATTCCAAATACCAAACTGATAATCAACAAGGCCTACACGGTAGCTAAAAGAACTGCACTCAGCACACTCAAGTCACCGGAAAAGAATATCTATGACTGGTAAGAATCTGAAAAAGAATTTATTGATGTCTCTCTGTACGTGAATCAAGTGGATGTACAGCAGCAAGAAACAGAGCTTTGAAAATCAGCTGTAACCAATATAGTAATAAATTGAAAAAAATAAACGACAGAGAGACAGAGAAAACCTCTTACAACTTTTCCTCAGGGACGGTGATGCAACATGGATTGAACACATCTAGACCCACAGCAGGATGAGACATAAGGCTGGAAACTGTTCGCGCTAAGAGAAATGTGAGGTTGGGTGAGGAAATGCACACCCTTTAAAGTAATACTACCTGGTACCCATTCAATGGGTCCCAAATCTGCAGGTTCAAGGAATCTTCCTACAGCTAAAACATGCATGGAAAACCCAGAGGACTGTACACCATGTGATCGGGAGATGTGTCTAAAATGCACCTCATTTATCCTCTCCTGGTGCTCCTGTTCATCATTCCAGCCACGTTACTTAGAATCTCCCCACTTAGAGAATCAGCACATTTAAACTTCTGTTTCACACATTTTGCAAATTGTGAGGAGGATGAACGGGAACAGGGGGAACCAATGAGAGAATAGTTGTAGGGGTTTGGACGGGCACATGTCACTCTAATTTCCCATTAAGAATAAGAATTAAAAAAAGGCTCAGCCCGCCTCGCCGGAGCCAAAATAGGGCCTGAAGCAATCCTGCGGTTTTGAGGCCAGCTCACAAAAGAGCAACTTAAAAAATGGAGCTCAGGGTCACTGCAATTCACAAACCTGCAGAGTTATAAATGAAAACTAACGTCCAAAAATATGTTGAGGTAAGGCAAAGAAGAGGATCTGAATGCAAGACAGAATTGCAAGAAACAGATTTCAAGAGATAGATTGGACTCGCCTTTAAAGCACATGAAAAGCGGCAGAATTTCGACAACGATGCAGTTGGCCCAAAAGGGAGTATGCGTTTTTTCCTGAATATATCCAGGAAAAAACGCATACGCACTTTATGGGCAACCAAGCAAGCAAGCAATGCAAATGTGCACAACAAAGAAGTCTCATTTCCCACCGGTCAAAAGGGCCATCCGAAAAAATTGTAAACACCAGAAATGCAGGACAGGCCATGGAGAACAGGGAGCCTTTATACGCTGATGGACAGTGTGTGAACTGCCGAGAGCCACTCTGGAGAAGTGTATGGTGGTTCCTAAATCATCTAAAAAACAGAGCGACAGAGCATAGGGCACTTCCAATCACGGGAGTATATCTAGGGAAGTCTAAAAATCAACAAGACACAAGCACACCACAGTTTAGGGCTACTCTGTTTACAAGAACCTCAACTTCAGTACACCTTAAATATCCCAGGAAAGAGAACAATGGATAAAGAAAATGTGGTACTTATGTACAATGGAATATCTCTTCACCATGAAATCAATGTAATAAGGCTAGTAGAAGGATAAAGAGTGGATTGAGGTCCGATAATACTACTTGAAATAAGTCAAACAGAAAAAGAAACATATCATAAGATATCACTTATAGAGGGAGGATAAATATGGCTGCACAAAAAATTAATTACAAAACAGAACAGTGTCTCACATTTAGAAAACACACTTATGTCAGCTTAAGGGGAAAGGAGAGGTGGGGTGATGCATAAAACCAGAGTTTGAAATTAGCACAGATACCGTTCAATAAACCAAATAGGTATCAGACAAGATCTACACCTTGCTCAATGAACTGGCCTCAACACACCCTATACACCGCAGAGAAATATATCTGAGTAATAAGAATCTTAAAACCCATGTATTGATATCTCTCCATAAGGGAATCAAGTGTGCACAGAGCGGCACAAACACAGTAGTGAAAATGAGCTAAACCCCTTTATAGAAATAAATTTTAAAACCAAAACGCAGAAACAATGAAAGAGAGAAAAATTCTTACAAAATTCGCTCAGGGGCTGTGATGCAACCTGGAATGACCACATATAAACCCACAGCTGGATAAGACATAAGGCTGGACACTTGGGGCTGAAAGGATTGGTGAGCTTTGGTGAGCAACTGCCGAAAGTTTAATGCAATACTTCATGCTACTTATTCCAAGGGTCCCAACACTCCAAGTTGAAGGGAATCTTCCTAGAGCTAAACCATGCATGGGAAATCCAGCGGATGGTATACCATATGATCGGGAAAGGTTTCTAAAATGCACCTCATTTTCCTCTCCTGGGGCTCCGGATCAACATTCCAGCCACTTTACTAACAACATCTCCACATGGAGAGTCAATGCCTTTAAGTTCCGGAATCGCACAGTCTGCAGTTAGTGCGGAAAATGAATGGGAATAGGGGGAACCAGTGAGAAAATAGCTGTAGCGGTTTCAATGGGCACATGTCACTCTAATTTCACATCAGGAAGAAGAATTAACCAAAGGCAGAGCAAGGCGCCCCAGAAGAAGAATACGGCCTGAAGAAATCCTGTGGATATGAGGCAAGATCACAAAAATAAGAGCTGAAAAATGGAGCTAAGGGCCATTGCAATTCAAAAACCTGCAGAGTTATGAAGGCCAACTATTTTCCAAAAGTATATTGACATAAGGCTATGAAGAGGCACTGAGAGCAAGGCAGAACTGCAGGAAACCAATTGCAGGAGGTAGAATGGAATTGCATGTAAAGCATAGGAAAAGAGGCAGAACGTCCACAATGATGCACTTGGCCAAAAAGGGCGTATGCGTTTTTTCCTGAATATATTCAGGAAGAAACGCATACGCCCTTTCTGGCCAACCAAGCAAACTCGCAAACGAAATCTGCACTACAATGAAGTCTCACTTCACCCCGGTCAAAGGGCCATCTGAAAAAAGTGTAAAATCCAGAAAGGCAGGACAGGCCATGGAGAACTGGGAGCCTTGTTATGCTGATGGGCGGGATGTAAATTGCCAGCAGCCACTCTGGAGAAGTGTATGGTGTTTCCTGAAACATCCAAAAAACAAAGCAACAGAGCCTAGGGCACTTCCACTTATGGTCCTATAGCTTAGGGAAATTAAAATCAAAAAGACACAGCCACCCCAAAGTTTGGGCCGGCTCTGTTTACAAGAACCTCGTTTACGGTACAAGTTCAATATCACAGAAAGCGAAAAATGGATAAAGAAGTTGTGGTACTTACGTACAATGCAATATCACTCAGCAATGAAATCTATGTCATCAGGCCCGTAGCAGCATAATGAGTGGATTCAGGTACGATGATTCTAAGTGAAATAAGTCACACAGAAAAAGAAACATCATAAGATATCACTACTACACGGAATGTAAACTTGGCCAGACAAGAACTGAATTACAAAACAGAACAGGGCCTCAAATGTAGAAAACCAACTTATGCTTGCTTAAGGGGAAAGGTGAGTTGGGGTGCTTCATAAAACCAGAGATTGAAATTAGCACAGATACCGTTCCATAAGGCAAATATGTAATAGACAAGAGCTACTCCTTGCTCAACGAAGTGGACTCAACACCCCATATTAAACGCCTAAGAATATACCTGACTAGTAAGAATCTTAAAACCTATGGATTTATATGTCTCCGAAAGAGAATCAAGTGTGTGTACAGCGGCATAAGCGCAGCAGTGATAGGATTGGTGAGGTTCGGTGAGCAAATGCAGACCCTTTGAAGTCATATTGCATGGTACCCATTCCATGGGTCTCAACTCTCCAGGTTTAAGGGATTCTTCCTTCAGCAAAAACATGCATGTGGAACCCAGAGTATGATCCACCGTGTGATCGGAAAACGTGTTCAAATGTGTCTCAGTTTTCGTCCCCTGGTACTCGGGTGCAACATTCCAGATGCTTTACTAACACTCTCCCCACTTGGAGTGTCAGTGACTTTAACCTCCTGTTTGGCCCAGTTTGCAATTTCTGTGGAAAATGAACAGGAATAGGGAGAACCAATGAGAGACTAGGTGGAGGTGTCCGGACGGGCAAATTTAACTCTCATTTCCCACCAGGAAGAGGAATTAACCAAAGGCTCAGCGTGCCATGCTGGAACCACACTAGGGCCCGAAGCAATCCTGCGGTGTTGCGGCCAGCTCACAAGAAAGCGAGTTGAAGAAAGGAGCTCAGGGGCACTGTAATTCACAAACCTGCAGAGTTATAAATGACAGCCATCTTCCAAAAATATATTAAAGTAAGGCTGCCAAGAGGAGTTGAAAGTGGGGCAGAATTGCAGGAAACCGATTTCAGGAGGTAGACTGGAATTGCATGTAAAGCATAGGAAAAGAGGCAGAATGTCCACAATGATGCACTTGGTCAAAAAGGGCGTATGCGTTTTTTCCTGAATATATTCAGGAAAAAACACATACGCGCTTTTTGGCCAACCAAGCAAGCTTGCAAAGGAAATCTGCACTACAATGAAGTCTCACTGCCCCCCGGTCAAAAGGGCTATCTGAACAAAGTGTAAAATCCAGAAAGGCAGGACAGGCCATGGAGAACTGGGAGCCTTGTTATGCTGATGGGCGGCATGTAAATTGCCAACAGCCACTCTGGAGAAGTGTATGGTGTTTCCTGAAACATCCAAAAAACAAAGCAACAGAGCCTAGGGCACTTCCACTTATGGTCCTATAGCTTAGGGAAATTAAAATCCAAAAGACACAGCCACCCCAAAGTTTGGGACGGCTCTGTTTACAAGAACCTCGTTTACAGTACAAGTTCAATATCACAGAAAGCGAAAAATGGATAAAGAAGTTGTGGTACTTACGTACAATGCAATATCACTCAGCAGTGAAATCTATGTCATCAGGCCCGTAGCAGCATAATGAGTGGATTCAGGTACGATGATTCTAAGTGAAATAAGTCACACAGAAAAAGAAACATCATAAGATATCACTACTACACGGAATGTAAACTTGGCTACACAAGAACTGAATTACAAAACAGAACAGGGCCTCAAATGTAGAAAACCAACTTATGCTTGCTTAAGGGGAAAGGTGAGTTGGGGTGCTGCATAAAACCAGAGATTGAAATTAGCACAGATACCGTTCCATAAGCCAAATATGTAATAGACAAGAGCTACTCCTTGCTCAACGAAGTGGACTCAACACCCCATATTAAACGCCTAAGAATATACCTGACTAGTAAGAATCTTAAAACCTATGGATTTATATGTCTCCGAAAGAGAATCAAGCGTGTGTACAGCGGCATAAGCGCAGCAGTGATAGGATTGGTGAGGTTCGGTGAGCAAATGCAGACCCTTTGAAGTCATATTGCATGGTACCCATTCCATGGGTCTCAACTCTCCAGGTTTAAGGGATTCTTCCTTCAGCTAAAACATGCATGTGGAACCCAGAGTATGATCCACCGTGTGATTGGAAAAAGTGTTCAAATGTGTCTCAGTTTTCGTCCCCTGGTACTCGGGTGCAACATTCCAGATGCTTTACTAACACTCTCCCCACTTGGAATGTCAGTGACTTTAACCTCCTGTTTGGCCCAGTTTGCAATTTCTGTGGAAAATGAACAGGAATAGGGAGAACCAATGAGAGACTAGGTGGAGGTGTCCGGACGGGCAAATTTAACTCTCATTTCCCACCAGGAAGAGGAATTAACCAAAGGCTCAGCATGCCATGCCGGAACCACACTAGGCCTGAAGCAATCCTGCGGTGTTGCGGCCAGCTCACAAGAAAGCGAGTTGAAGAAAGGAGCTCAGGGGCACTGTAATTCACAAACCTGCAGAGTTATAAATGACAGCCATCTTCCAAAAATATATTAAAGTAAGGCTGCCAAGAGGAGTTGAAAGCGGGGCAGAATTGCAGGAAACCGATTTCAGGAGGTAGACTGGAATTGCATGTAAAGCATAGGAAAAGAGGCAGAATGTCCACAATGATGCACTTGGCCAAAAAGGGCGTATGCGTTTTTTCCTGAATATATTCAGGAAAAAACGCATACGCCCTTTTTGGCCAACCAAGCAAGCTTGCAAAGGAAATCTGCACTACAATGAAGTCTCACTGCCCCCCGGTCAAAAGGGTCATCTGTAAAAAGTGTAAAATCCAGAAAGGCAGGACAGGCCATGGAGAACTGGGAGCCTTGTTATGCTGATGGGCGGGATGTAAATTGCCAACAGCCACTCTGGAGAAGTGTATGGTGTTTCCTGAAACATCCAAAAAACCAAGCAACAGAGTCTACGGCATTTCCACTTATGGTCGTATAGCTTAGGGAAATAATAATCAAAAAGACACAGCCTCCCCAAAGTTTGGGATGGCTCTGTTTACAAGAACCTCGTTTACGGTACAGGTTCAATATCGCAGAAAGCGAAAAATGGATAAAGAAATTGTGGTACTTACGTACAATGCAATATCACTCAGCAAAGAAATCTATGTCATCAGGCCCGTGACAGCATAATGAGTGGATTCAGGTATGATGATTCTAAGAGAAATAAGTCACACAGAAAAAGAAACATCATAAGATATCACTACTACACGGAATGTAAACTTGGCTACACAGGAACTGAATTACAAAACAGAACAGGGTGTCAAATGTAGAAAACCAACTTATGCTTGCTTAAGGGGAAAGGTGAGTTGGGGTGCGGCATAAAATCAGAGATTGAAATTAGCACAGATACTGTTCCATAAGCCAAATATGTAATAGACAAGAGCTACTCCTTGCTCAACGAAGTGGACTCAACACCCCATATTAAACGACTAAGAATATACCTGACTAGTAAGAATCTTAAAACCTATGGATTTATATGTCTCCGAAAGAGAATCAAGCGTGTGTACAGTGTCATAAACGCAGCAGTGATAGGATTGGTGAGGTTCGGTTAGCAAATGCAGACTCTTTGAAGTCATATTGCATGGTACCCATTCCATGGGTCTCAACTCTCCAGGTTTAAGGGATTCTTCCTTCAGCTAAAACATGCATGTGGAACCCAGAGTATGATCCACCGTGTGATCGGGAAACGTGTTCAAATGTGTCTCAGTTTTCGTCCCCTGGTACTCGGGTGCAACATTCCAGACGCTTTACTAACACTCTCCCCACTTGGAGAGTCAGTGCCTTTAACCTCCTGTTTGGCCCAGTTTGCAATTTCTTCGGAAGATGAACAGGAATAAGGAGAAGCAATTGGAGACTATCTGTAGGTGTCTGGACGGGCAAATTTAACTCTCATATCCCACCAGGAAGAGGAATTAACCAAAGGCTCCGTGTGCCATGCTGGAACTAGATTAGGGCCTGAGGAGATCCTGCGGTGTTGCGGCCAGCTCACAAGAAAGCGAGTTGAAGAAAGGAGCTCAGGGACACTGTAATTCAGAAACCTGCGGAGTTATAAATGACAGCTATCATCCAAAATTATACTGAAGTAAGGCTGCTAAGAGGACTTGAATGCGGGGCAGAATTGCTGGAAACTGATTTCAGAACGTACACGGGAGTAGCTCTTAAAGCATAGGAAAAGAGACAGAACTTGGAAAATAATGCACTTGGCAAAAAAGGGCATATGTGTTTTATCCAGAGCTCTCATAACTGAGGGGAGGAGATTCCCAGCAGGCTCCAAGTGCCACCTGAGGGCTCACATTGCCAAGGCAACGTGAGCATGCCAGGCAGGAATTACCTCACAGCAGAGGTCCCACCTCACAGAAGGGTGAGAAACCCAGCCAACATCAGACTCTCACCAGAGGGCCCACATCACCAAGGGGATGGGAACCAGGCAGGAGTGTCTTCACATCAGTGGGGCCACATCATCGAAAGCTGAGGTACTCAGCACATGTGTCCTCAAACCAGAGGACCCACATCACCAAGGACCTCGGAGTGAGGCAGGCAGGAGTAGCCTCACAACACTGGGCACATAGAATAAAAAAGTGAGGAATCCAGCAGTTGGAACCTCCCAGCAGGCGGCCCAGAGCACCAAGGCTATGGGATCCAGGCCACAGTGAACTCACAGAACAGGGCCCATGTCATGAAACTGAGCAACCCAGCCATTGGGACCTCAGAGCAGGAGGCCCACATCCCCATGGGGATGGAATTCTGGTAGGAGTGTCCTCGCACCACTGAGAACGTATCAGAAAATTTTGGGCGACCAGCAGTTAGGGCCTGACGCCAGAGGACCCTCATCACCAAGGGAAGGAGGCTCCCAGCAGGCTCCAACTGCCACCAGAGGGCTGACGTTGCCAAGGCGATGTGTGCCAACCAGGCACGAATGACCTCACAGCAGAGGGCCCACCTCACAGAAGGGTGAGGAACACAGCCAGGATCAGACTCTCACCAGAGGGCCCACATCACCCAGGGGATGGGAACCAGGCAGGAGTGTCCCCACACCAGTGGGACAACATCATCGAAAGGTGAGGATCCCAGCACATGTGTCCTCAAACCAGAGGAACCACATCACCAAGGGGTTCGGAATGAGGCTGGCAGGACTGGCCTCACAACACAGGGTCCATAGAATATAAAAGTTGAGGAATCCAGCAGTTGGAACCTCCCAGCAAGTGGCCCAGAGCACCGAGGCTATGGGATCCAGGCCGCAGTGAACTCACAGCAGAGGGCCCACATCATGAACCTGTGAGCAGCCCAGCTGTTGGGACCTCAGAACAGAAGGCCCACATCCCCATTGGGATGGGAACCTGGCAGGAGTGGCTTTGCACCACTTAGCACATATCAGAAAATGTTAGGAGCCCAGCAGTTAGGGCCTGATGCCAGGGGGCCCTCATAACTGAGGGGAGGAGACTCCCAGCAGGTTCCAACTGCCAACAGAGGGACCACGTCTACAAGGTGGCATGCGCCAGCCAGGCAGTAGTGACCTCACAGCAGAGGGCCTATCTCACAGAAGGGTGAGGAACCGAGGCAGGATGAGACTCTCACCAGAGGGCCCACAACACCAAGGGGATGGGAACCAGTCAGGACTGTCCTCCCACCAGTGGGGCCACATCATCGAAAGGTGAGGAACCCAGCACATGTGGCCTCATATCAGAGGACATACATCACAAAGGGGATGGGAGTGAGGCAGGTAGGAGTAGCCTAAAAACAGAGGGCCCAAAGAATAAAAAAAGTGAGGAATCCAGCATTTGGAACCTCCCAGCAGGCGGCCGAGAGCACAGAAGCTATGGGATGCAGGCAGGAGTTAACTAACACCAGAGAGCCCACATCATGAAACTGTGAGCAACCCAGGCATTGGGACCTCAGAGCAGAAAGCCCACATCCCCATGGGGATGGGAACCTGACAGGAGTGTCCTGGCATCACTGGGCTCACATCAGAAAACGTGGGGAGCCCAGCAGTTAGAGCCTGATGCTAGAGGGCCGTCATCACCGAGGGCAGGAGGCTCCCAGCAGGTTCCATGTGCCAACAGAGGGCCCACGTCGCCAAGGTGATGTGTGCAAGTCAGGCAGGATTGACCTCACAGCAGAGGGCCTACCTCACAGAAGAGTGAGGAACCCAGCCAGGATAAGACTGTCACCAGAAGGCCCACATCACCAAGGGGATGGGAACCAGACAGGAGTGTCCTCACACCAGTGGGGCCACATCATTGAAAGTTGCCTAACCCAGCACATGTGGCCTCAAACCAGAAGACCCACATCACGAAGGGGTTGCGAGTGAGGCAGGCAGGAGGAGCATCACAACACAGGACCCATAGAATACAAAAGTTGAGGAATCGAGCAGTTGGAACCTCCCAGCAGGCAGCCAAGACCACAGAGGCTATGGGATCCAGGCCACAGTGAACTAACACCAGAGAGCCCACATCATGAAATTGTGATCAACCCAGCCGTTGGAACCTCAGAGCAGAAGGCCCACATCCCCATGGGGATGGGAACCTAAGAGGAGTGCTTGAGCAACACTGGGCTCACTAAGAAAAGTTGGGGAGCCCAGCAGTTAGGGCCTGACGTCAGAGGGCCCTCATCACAGAGCTGAGGAGGCTCCCAGCAGGGTCCAATTGCCACCAGAGGGCTCATGTCAACAAGGCGAGGTGAGCAACCCAGGCAAGAGTTACCTGATAGTAGAGGGCCCACCTCACAGATGGGTGAGGAACCCAGCCAGGATCAGACTCTCACCAGAGGGCCCACATCACAAAGGGGATGGGACCCAGTCAGGATTATCCTCACACCAGTGGGGCCTCATCATCTTAAGGTGAGGAACCCAGCACATGTGTCCTCAAACCAGAGGACCCACATCACCAAGGGCCTTGGAGTGAGGCAGGCAGGAGTAGCCTCACAACACAGGGCACATAATATAAAAAACGTGAGGATTCCAGCATTTAGACCTTCCAGCAGGCGGCCCAGAACACCGAGGCTATGGGATCCAGGCCACAGTGAACTCACAGCAGAGGGCCCACATCACAAAACTGTGAGCAACCCAGGAGTTGAGACCTCAGCGCAGAAGGACCACATCCCCATGGGAATGGGAACCTGGCTGGAGTGTCCTCGCACCACTGGGCGCACATCAGAAAATGTGGGGAGCCCACCATTTAGGGCCTGACGCCAGAGGGCCGTCATCACCGAGAGGAGGAGGCGCCCTGCACGCTCCAACTGCCACCAGAGGGCTCACGTCTCCAAGGTGACGTGTGCCAGCCAGGCAGGAGTGACCTCACAGCAGAGGGCCTACCTCACAGAACGTTGAGGAACCCAGCCAGGATTAGACTCTCGCCAGAGGGCCCACCTCACCAAGGGGATGGGAACCAGGCAGGAGTGTCCTCACACGAGTGGGGTCACATCATCGAAAGGAGGAACGCAGCACATGTGGCCTCAAGCCATAGGACAGTCATCACCAAGGGGCTGGCAGTGAGGCAGGCAGGAGGAGCCTCACAACAGAGGGCACATAGAATAAAAAAGTTGAGGAATCCAGCAGTTGGAACCTCCCAGCAGGCGGCTCAGAGCACCGATGATAAGGGATCCTTGCCGGAGTGAACTCACAGCAGAGGGCCCACATCTTGGTACTGTGAGCAAGCCAGCCGTTTTGACCTCAGAGCAGAAGGCCCATATCGCCATGGGGATGGGAACCTGGCAAGAGTGTCCTCACTCACTTGGCGCACATCAGAAAATGTGGGGAGCCCAGCAGTTATGGCCTAAGGCAAGAGGGCCCTCATCACCGAGGGGAGGAGGATCCCAGCACACTCCAACTGCCACCAGAGGGCCCACGTCGCCAAGGTGACGTGTGCCAGACAGGCATGATTGACCTCACAGCAGAGGGCCCACCTCACAGAAGGGTGAGGAACCCAGCCAGGATCAGACTCTCACCTGAGGGCCCACATCAGCAAGGGGATGGGAACCAGTCAGGACTGTCTTCCCTCCAGTGGGGTCACATCATCGAAAGGTGCGGAACCCAGCACATGTGGCCTCAAATCAGAGGACACATATCACAAAGGGAATGGGAGTGAGGCAGGCAGGAGTAGCCTAAAAACAGAGGGCCCAAAGAATAAGAAAGGTGAGGAATCCAGCATTTGGAACCTCCCAGCAGGCGGCCCAGAGCACAGAAGCTATGGGATGCAGGCAGGAGTGAACTAATACCAGAGAGCCCACATCATGAAACTGTGAGCAACCCAGGCTTTGGGACCTCAGAGCAGAAGGCCCACATCCCAATGGGGATGTGAACCTGGCTGGAGTGTCCTCGCACCACTGGGCGCACATCACAAAATGTGGGGAGCCCAGCAGTTAGGGCCTGACGCCAGAGGGCCCTCATCACCGAGGAGAGGAGGCTCCCAGCAGGCTCCAAGTGCCACCAGAGGGCTCATGTCCACAAGGCGAGGTGAGCAAGCCAGGCAGGAGTAACCTCACAGCAGACGGCCCACCTCACAGATGGGTGAGGAACCCAGCTAGGATCAGACTCTCAACAGAGGGCCCACATCACCAAGGGGATGTGAACCAGGCAGGAGTCTCCTAAGACCATTGGTCCCACATCATCGAAAGGTGAGGAACCCAGCACATGTGGCCTCAAACCAGACGACACACATCACGAAGGGGCTGGGAGTGAGGCAGACAGGAGGATCCTCACAACAGAGGGCCCAAAAAATTAAAAAAGTGAGGAATCCAGCAGTTGGAACCTCCCAGCAGGCGGCCAAGAGCACAGAGGCTATGGGATCCAGGCCTCTGTGAACACCAGAGAGCCCACATCATGAAAATGTGAACAACCCAGCCGTTGGGACCTCAGAGCAGAAGGCCCACATCTCCATGGAGATGGGATCCTAAGAGGAGTGCCAAAGCATCACTGGGCTCCCTAAGAAAAGTTGGTGAGCCCAGCAGTTAGGGCCTGACGCAAGAGGGCCCTCATCACCGGGGGGAGGAGATTCCCAGCACGCTCCAACTGCCACCACACGGCTGACTTCACCAAGGCAATGTGTGCCAGCCATGCAGGAGTGACCTATCAGCAGAGGGTCTCCCTCACAGGTGGGTGAGGAACAAAGCCAGGAACAGACTCTCACCAGGGGGTCCACATAACCACGTGGATGAGAACCAGGCAGGAGTGTCCTCACACTAGTGGGGCCACATCATCGAAAGGTGAGGAACCCAGAAAAGGTGGCCACAAACCAGAGGACCCACATCACCAAGGGGTTGAGAGTGAGGTAGGTGTCTGGACGGGCATATTTAACACTCATTTCCCACCAGGAAGAGAAATTAACCAAAGGCTCAGCGTGCCCTGCCAGAAGCAGATTAGGGCCTGAAGCAGTCTTGCGGGTTTGCGGCCAGCTCACAAGAAAGCGAGTTGAAGAAAGGAGCTCAGGGGCCCTGTAATTCACAAACCTGGAGAGTTATAAATGACAGATAACGTCCAAAAATATATTGAAGTAAGGCTGCGAAGAGGACTTGAAAGCAGGGCAGAATTTCAGGAAACCGATTTCAGGAGGTAGACTGGATTTGCATTTAAAGCATAGGAAAAGAGACAGAACATCGACAATGATGCACTTGGCCAAAAAGGGCGTATGCGTTTTTTCCTGAATATATTCAGGAAAAAACGCATACGCCCTTTTTGGCCAACCAAGCAAGCTTGCAAAGGAAATCTGCACTACAATGAAGTCTCACTGCCCCCCGGTCAAAAGGGCTATCTGAAAAAAGTGTAAAATCCAGAAAGGCAGGACAGGCCATGGAGAACTGGGAGCCTTGTTATGCTGATGGGCGGCATGTAAATTGCCAACAGCCACTCTGGAGAAGTGTATGGTGTTTCCTGAAACATCCAAAAAACAAAGCAACAGAGCCTAGGGCACTTCCACTTATGGTCCTATAGCTTAGGGAAATTAAAATCCAAAAGACACAGCCACCCCAAAGTTTGGGCCGGCTCTGTTTACAAGAACCTCGTTTACGGTACAAGTTCAATATCACAGAAAGCGAAAAATGGATAAAGAAGTTGTGGTACTTACGTACAATGCAATATCACTCAGCAATGAAATCTATGTCATCAGGCCCGTAGCAGCATAATGAGTGGATTCAGGTACGACGATTCTAAGTGAAATAAGTCACACAGAAAAAGAAACATCATAAGATATCACTACTACACGGAATGTAAACTTGGCCAGACAAGAACTGAATTACAAAACAGAACAGGGCCTCAAATGTAGAAAACCAACTTATGCTTGCTTAAGGGGAAAGGTGAGTTGGGGTGCTTCATAAAACCAGAGATTGAAATTAGCACAGATACCGTTCCATAAGCCAAATATGTAATAGACAAGAGCTACTCCTTGCTCAACGAAGTGGACTCAACACCCCATATTAAACGCCTAAGAATATACCTGACTAGTAAGAATCTTAAAACCTATGGATTTATATGTCTCCGAAAGAGAATCAAGCGTGTGTACAGCGGCATAATCGCAGCAGTGATAGGATTGGTGAGGTTCGGTGAGCAAATGCAGACCCTTTGAAGTCATATTGCATGGTACCCATTCCATGGGTCTCAACTCTCCAGGTTTAAGGGATTCTTCCTTCAGCTAAAACATGCATGTGGAACCCAGAGTATGATCCACCGTGTGATCGGAAAACGTGTTCAAATGTGTCTCAGTTTTCGTCCCCTGGTACTCGGGTGCAACATTCCAGATGCTTTACTAACACTCTCCCCACTTGGAGTGTCAGTGACTTTAACCTCCTGTTTGGCCCAGTTTGCAATTTCTGTGGAAAATGAACAGGAATAGGGAGAACCAATGAGAGACTAGGTGGAGGTGTCCGGACGGGCTAATTTAACTCTCATTTCCCACCAGGAAGAGGAATTAACCAAAGGCTCAGCGTGCCATGCCGGAACCACACTAGGGCCCGAAGCAATCCTGCGGTGTTGCGGCCAGCTCACAAGAAAGCGAGTTGAAGAAAGGAGCTCAGGGGCACTGTAATTCACAAACCTGCAGAGTTATAAATGACAGCCATCTTCCAAAAATATATTAAAGTAAGGCTGCCAAGAGGAGTTGAAAGCGGGGCAGAATTGCAGGAAACCGATTTCAGGAGGTAGACTGGAATTGCATGTAAAGCATAGGAAAAGAGGCAGAATGTCCACAATGATGCACTTGGCCAAAAAGGGCGTATGCGTTTTTTCCTGAATATATTCAGGAAAAAACGCATACGCCCTTTTTGGCCAACCAAGCAAGCTTGCAAAGGAAATCTGCACTACAATGAAGTCTCACTGCCCCCCGGTCAAAAGGGCCATCTGAAAAAAGTGTAAAATCCAGAAAGGCAGGACAGGCCATGGAGAACAGGGAGCCTTGTTATGCTGATGGGCGGGATGTAAATTGCCAACAGCCACTCTGGAGAAGTGTATGGTGTTTCCTGAAACATCCAAAAAACCAAGCAACAGAGCCTAGGGCATTTCCACTTATGGTCGTATAGCTTAGGGAAATAATAATCAAAAAGACACAGCCTCCCCAAAGTTTGGGATGGCTCTGTTTACAAGAACCTCGTTTACGGTACAGGTTCAATATCGCAGAAAGCGAAAAATGGATAAAGAAATTGTGGTACTTACGTACAATGCAATATCACTCAGCAAAGAAATCTATGTCATCAGGCCCGTGACAGCATAATGAGTGGATTCAGGTATGATGATTCTAAGAGAAATAAGTCACACAGAAAAAGAAACATCATAAGATATCACTACTACACGGAATGTAAACTTGGCTACACAGGAACTGAATTACAAAACAGAACAGGGTGTCAAATGTAGAAAACCAACTTATGCTTGCTTAAGGGGAAAGGTGAGTTGGGGTGCGGCATAAAATCAGAGATTGAAATTAGCACAGATACTGTTCCATAAGCCAAATATGTAATAGACAAGAGCTACTCCTTGCTCAACGAAGTGGACTCAACACCCCATATTAAACGACTAAGAATATACCTGACTCTTAAGAATCTTAAAACCTATGGATTTATATGTCTCCGAAAGAGAATCAAGCGTGTGTACAGTGTCATAAACGCAGCAGTGATAGGATTGGTGAGGTTCGGTGAGCAAATGCAGACCCTTTGAAGTCATATTTCATGGTACCCATTCCATGGGTCTCAACTCTCCAGGTTTAAAGGATTCTTCCTTAAGCTAAAACATGCATGTGGAACCCAGAGTATGATCCACCGTGTGATCGGGAAACGTGTTCAAATGTGTCTCAGTTTTCGTCCCCTGGTACTCGGGCGCAACATTCCAGATGCTTTACTAACACTCTCCCCACTTGGAGAGTCAGTGCCTTTAACCTCCTGTTTGGCCCAGTTTGCAATTTCTTCGGAAGATGAACAGGAATAAGGAGAAGCAATGGGAGACTATCTGTAGGTGTCTGGACGGGCAAATTTAACTCTCATTTCCCACCAGGAAGATAAATGAACCAAAGGCTCCGTGTGCCATGCTGGAACTAGATTAGGGCCTGAGGAGATCCTGCGGTGTTGTGGCCAGCTCACAAGAAAGTGAGTTGAAGAAAGGAGCTCAGGGACACTGTAATTCAGAAACCTGCGGAGTTATAAATGACAGCTATCATCCAAAATTATACTGAAGTAAGGCTGCGAAGAGGACTTGAATGCGGGGCAGAATTGCTGGAAACTGATTTCAGAACGTACACGGGAGTAGCTCTTAAAGCATAGGAAAAGAGACAGAACTTGGAAAATAATGCACTTGGCAAAAAAGGGCATATGTGTTTTATCCAGAGCTCTCATAACTGAGGGGAGGAGATTCCCAGCAGGCTCCAAGTGCCACCTGAGGGCTCACATTGCCAAGGCAACGTGAGCATGCCAGGCAGGAGTTACCTCACAGCAGAGGTCTCACCTCACAGAAGGGTGAGAAACCCAGCCAACATCAGACTCTCACCAGAGGGCCCACATCACCAAGGGGATGGGAACCAGGCAGGAGTGTCTTCACATCAGTGGGGCCACATCATCGAAAGCTGAGGTACTCAGCACATGTGTCCTCAAACCAGAGGACCCACATCACCAAGGACCTCGGAGTGAGGCAGGCAGGAGTAGCCTCACAACACTGGGCACATAGAATAAAAAAGTGAGGAATCCAGCAGTTGGAACCTCCCAGCAGGCGGCCCAGAGCACCGAGGCTATGGGATCCAGGCCACAGTGAACTCACAGAACAGGGCCCATGTCATGAAACTGAGCAACCCAGCCATTGGGACCTCAGAGCAGGAGGCCCACATCCCCATGGGGATGGAATTCTGGTAGGAGTGTCCTCGCACCACTGAGAACATATCAGAAAATTTTGGGCGACCAGCAGTTAGGGCCTGACGCCAGAGGGCACTCATCACCGAGAAGAGGAGGCTCCCAGCAGGCTCCAACTGCCACCAGAGGGCTGACGTCGCCAAGGCGATGTGTGCCAACCAGGCACGAATGACCTCACAGCAGAGGGCCCACCTCACAGAAGGGTGAGGAACACAGCCAGGATCAGACTCTCACCAGAGGGCCCACATCACCAAGGGGATGGGAACCAGGCAGGAGTGTCCCCACACCAGTGGGACAACATCATCGAAAGGTGAGGATCCCAGCACATGTGTCCTCAAACCAGAGGAACCACATCACCAAGGGGTTCGGAATGAGGCTGGCAGGACTGGCCTCACAACACAGGGTCCATAGAATATAAAAGTTGAGGAATCCAGCAGTTGGAACCTCCCAGCAAGTGGCCCAGAGCACCGAGGCTATGGGATCCAGGCCGCAGTGAACTCACAGCAGAGGGCCCACATCATGAACCTGTGAGCAGCCCAGCTGTTGGGACCTCAGAACAGAAGGCCCACATCCCCATTGGGATGGGAACCTGGCAGGAGTGGCTTTGCACCACTTAGCACATATCAGAAAATGTTAGGAGCCCAGCAGTTAGGGCCTGATGCCAGGGGGCCCTCATAACTGAGGGGAGGAGACTCCCAGCAGGTTCCAACTGCCAACAGAGGGACCACGTCTACAAGGTGGCATGCGCCAGCCAGGCAGTAGTGACCTCACAGCAGAGGGCCTATCTCACAGAAGGGTGAGGAACCGAGGCAGGATGAGACTCTCACCAGAGGGCCCACAACACCAAGGGGATGGGAACCAGTCAGGACTGTCCTCCCACCAGTGGGGCCACATCATCGAAAGGTGAGGAACCCAGCACATGTGGCCTCATATCAGAGGACATACATCACAAAGGGGATGGGAGTGAGGCAGGTAGGAGTAGCCTAAAAACAGAGGGCCCAAAGAATAAAAAAAGTGAGGAATCCAGCATTTGGAACCTCCCAGCAGGCGGCCGAGAGCACAGAAGCTATGGGATGCAGGCAGGAGTTAACTAACACCAGAGAGCCCACATCATGAAACTGTGAGCAACCCAGGCATTGGGACCTCAGAGCAGAAAGCCCACATCCCCATGGGGATGGGAACCTGACAGGAGTGTCCTGGCATCACTGGGCTCACATCAGAAAACGTGGGGAGCCCAGCAGTTAGAGCCTGATGCTAGAGGGCCGTCATCACCGAGGGCAGGAGGCTCCCAGCAGGTTCCATGTGCCAACAGAGGGCCCACGTCGCCAAGGTGATGTGTGCAAGTCAGGCAGGATTGACCTCACAGCAGAGGGCCTACCTCACAGAAGAGTGAGGAACCCAGCCAGGATAAGACTGTCACCAGAAGGCCCACATCACCAAGGGGATGGGAACCAGACAGGAGTGTCCTCACACCAGTGGGGCCACATCATTGAAAGTTGCCTAACCCAGCACATGTGGCCTCAAACCAGAAGACCCACATCACGAAGGGGTTGCGAGTGAGGCAGGCAGGAGGAGCATCACAACACAGGACCCATAGAATACAAAAGTTGAGGAATCGAGCAGTTGGAACCTCCCAGCAGGCAGCCAAGACCACAGAGGCTATGGGATCCAGGCCACAGTGAACTAACACCAGAGAGCCCACATCATGAAATTGTGATCAACCCAGCCGTTGGAACCTCAGAGCAGAAGGCCCACATCCCCATGGGGATGGGAACCTAAGAGGAGTGCTTGAGCAACACTGGGCTCACTAAGAAAAGTTGGGGAGCCCAGCAGTTAGGGCCTGACGTCAGAGGGCCCTCATCACAGAGCTGAGGAGGCTCCCAGCAGGGTCCAATTGCCACCAGAGGGCTCATGTCAACAAGGCGAGGTGAGCAACCCAGGCAAGAGTTACCTGATAGTAGAGGGCCCACCTCACAGATGGGTGAGGAACCCAGCCAGGATCAGACTCTCACCAGAGGGCCCACATCACAAAGGGGATGGGACCCAGTCAGGATTATCCTCACACCAGTGGGGCCTCATCATCTTAAGGTGAGGAACCCAGCACATGTGTCCTCAAACCAGAGGACCCACATCACCAAGGGCCTTGGAGTGAGGCAGGCAGGAGTAGCCTCACAACACAGGGCACATAATATAAAAAACGTGAGGATTCCAGCATTTAGACCTTCCAGCAGGCGGCCCAGAACACCGAGGCTATGGGATCCAGGCCACAGTGAACTCACAGCAGAGGGCCCACATCACAAAACTGTGAGCAACCCAGGAGTTGAGACCTCAGCGCAGAAGGACCACATCCCCATGGGAATGGGAACCTGGCTGGAGTGTCCTCGCACCACTGGGCGCACATCAGAAAATGTGGGGAGCCCACCATTTAGGGCCTGACGCCAGAGGGCCGTCATCACCGAGAGGAGGAGGCGCCCTGCACGCTCCAACTGCCACCAGAGGGCTCACGTCTCCAAGGTGACGTGTGCCAGCCAGGCAGGAGTGACCTCACAGCAGAGGGCCTACCTCACAGAACGTTGAGGAACCCAGCCAGGATTAGACTCTCGCCAGAGGGCCCACCTCACCAAGGGGATGGGAACCAGGCAGGAGTGTCCTCACACGAGTGGGGTCACATCATCGAAAGGAGGAACGCAGCACATGTGGCCTCAAGCCATAGGACAGTCATCACCAAGGGGCTGGCAGTGAGGCAGGCAGGAGGAGCCTCACAACAGAGGGCCCAAAGAATAAGAAAGTTGAGGAATCCAGCAGTTGGAACCTCCCAGCAGGCGGCTCAGAGCACCGATGATAAGGGATCCTTGCCGGAGTGAACTCACAGCAGAGGGCCCACATCTTGGTACTGTGAGCAAGCCAGCCGTTTTGACCTCAGAGCAGAAGGCCCATATCGCCATGGGGATGGGAACCTGGCAAGAGTGTCCTCACTCACTTGGCGCACATCAGAAAATGTGGGGAGCCCAGCAGTTATGGCCTAAGGCAAGAGGGCCCTCATCACCGAGGGGAGGAGGATCCCAGCACACTCCAACTGCCACCAGAGGGCCCACATCGCCAAGGTGACGTGTGCCAGACAGGCATGATTGACCTCACAGCAGAGGGCCCACCTCACAGAAGGGTGAGGAACCCAGCCAGGATCAGACTCTCACCTGAGGGCCCACATCAGCAAGGGGATGGGAACCAGTCAGGACTGTCTTCCCTCCAGTGGGGTCACATCATCGAAAGGTGCGGAACCCAGCACATGTGGCCTCAAATCAGAGGACACATATCACAAAGGGAATGGGAGTGAGGCAGGCAGGAGTAGCCTAAAAACAGAGGGCCCAAAGAATAAGAAAGGTGAGGAATCCAGCATTTGGAACCTCCCAGCAGGCGGCCCAGAGCACAGAAGCTATGGGATGCAGGCAGGAGTGAACTAATACCAGAGAGCCCACATCATGAAACTGTGAGCAACCCAGGCTTTGGGACCTCAGAGCAGAAGGCCCACATCCCAATGGGGATGTGAACCTGGCTGGAGTGTCCTCGCACCACTGGGCGCACATCACAAAATGTGGGGAGCCCAGCAGTTAGGGCCTGATGCCAGAGGGCCCTCATCACCGAGGAGAGGAGGCTCCCAGCAGGCTCCAAGTGCCACCAGAGGGCTCATGTCCACAAGGCGAGGTGAGCAAGCCAGGCAGGAGTGACCTCACAGCAGACGGCCCACCTCACAGATGGGTGAGGAACCCAGCCAGGATCAGACTCTCAACAGAGGGCCCACATCACCAAGGGGATGTGAACCAGGCAGGAGTCTCCTAAGACCATTGGTCCCACATCATCGAAAGGTGAGGAACCCAGCACATGTGGCCTCAAACCAGACGACACACATCACGAAGGGGCTGGGAGTGAGGCAGGCAGGAGGATCCTCACAACAGAGGGCCCAAAAAATTAAAAAAGTGAGGAATCCAGCAGTTGGAACCTTCCAGCAGGCGGCCAAGAGCACAGAGGCTATGGGATCCAGGCCTCTGTGAACACCAGAGAGCCCACATCATGAAAATGTGAACAACCCAGCCGTTGGGACCTCAGAGCAGAAGGCCCACATCTCCATGGAGATGGGATCCTAAGAGGAGTGCCAAAGCATCACTGGGCTCCCTAAGAAAAGTTGGTGAGCCCAGCAGTTAGGGCCTGACGCAAGAGGGCCCTCATCACCGGGGGGAGGAGATTCCCAGCACGCTCCAACTGCCACCACACGGCTGACTTCACCAAGGCAATGTGTGCCAGCCATGCAGGAGTGACCTATCAGCAGAGGGTCTCCCTCACAGGTGGGTGAGGAACAAAGCCAGGAACAGACTCTCACCAGGGGGTCCACATAACCACGTGGATGAGAACCAGGCAGGAGTGTCCTCACACTAGTGGGGCCACATCATCGAAAGGTGAGGAACCCAGAAAAGGTGGCCACAAACCAGAGGACCCACATCACCAAGGGGTTGAGAGTGAGGTAGGTGTCTGGACGGGCATATTTAACACTCATTTCCCACCAGGAAGAGAAATTAACCAAAGGCTCAGCGTGCCCTGCCAGAAGCAGATTAGGGCCTGAAGCAGTCTTGCGGGTTTGCGGCCAGCTCACAAGAAAGCGAGTTGAAGAAAGGAGCTCAGGGGCCCTGTAATTCACAAACCTGGAGAGTTATAAATGACAGATAACGTCCAAAAATATATTGAAGTAAGGCTGCGAAGAGGACTTGAAAGCGGGGCAGAATTTCAGGAAACCGATTTCAGGAGGTAGACTGGATTTGCATTTAAAGCATAGGAAAAGAGGCAGAACATCGACAATGATGCACTTGGCAACAAAGGGCGTATGAGTTTGTTCCTGAATATATTCAGGAAAAAACACATACGCCCTTTTTGGCAAACCAAGCAAGCTTGCAATGGAAATCCGAACTACTATGAAGTGTCACTTCCCCCCGGTCTAAAGGGCCATCTGAGAAAAGTGTAAAATCCAGAAAGGCAAGACAGGCCATGGGGAAAAAGGAGCCTTGTTATGCTGATGGGCGGGATGTACATTGCCAACAGCCACTCTGGAGAAGTGTATGGTGTTTCCTGATACATCTGAAAAACCAAGCAACAGAGTCTAGGGCATTTCCACTAATGGTCCTATAGCTTAGGGAAATTAAAATCAAAAAGACACAGCCACCCCAAAATTTGGGACGGCTCTGTTTACAGGAACCTCTTCTACAGTACGAGTTAAATATCCCAGAGAACAAATAATTGATAAAGAAGTTGCGGTACTTACGTACAACAGAATACCACTCAGCAATGAAATCTGTGTCACCAGGCCTGTACCAGCATAATGAGTGGATTGAGGCATGATGATTCTAAGTGAAATAAGTCACACAGAAAAAGAAACATCATAAGGTATCACTAATGCACGGAATGTAAACTTGGCTACACATGAACTGAATTACAAAACAGAACAGGGTCTCAAGATTAGAAAACCAACTTATGCTTGCTTAAGGGGAAAGGTGAGTTAAGGGGGTGCTGCATAAAACCAGAGTTTGAAATTAGCACAGATACCGTTCCATAAGCCAAATATGTAATAGACAAGACCTACCCCCTGCTCAACGAAATGGACTCAACAATGAGGTATCACCTCACACCTGTTAGAATGGGCATCATCTGAAAATCTACAAACAACAAATGCTGGAAAGGGTGTGGAGAAAAGGAACCCTCTTCCACTATTGTTGGGAATATAAATTGATACATTCACTATGGAGAACAATATGGAGTTTCTTAAGAAACTAATAATAGAATTACCATATGATACAGCAATCCCAGGACTGGACATATACCCAGACAAAACCATAAATCAAAAAGAGACATTCACCGCAATGTTCATTGCATCACTATTTACAATATCGAGGTAATGGAAGCAACCTAAATGCCCACAGACAGACGAATGCATAAAGCTGTGGTACATATATAAAATGGAATATTACTAAGCCATGAAAGGAATGAAATTGGGTCATTTGTAGAGACGTCGATGGATCTAGAGACTGTCATACAGAGTGAAGTAAGTCAGAAAGAGAAAAACAAATCTTGTATATTCATGCATATATGTGGAACCTAGAAAAACTGTACAGATTAACCGTTTTGCAAGGCATAAATAGAGCAACAGATGTAGACAACAATCGTATGGACAACAAGGGGGGAAAGCTCTTGGAGGGGTGGTGGTGGGAGGAATTGAGAGATTGGGATTGGCATGTAAACATTTATATGTATAAAATAGATAACCAATGAGAACCTGCTGTATAAAAATATAAAATAAAATTCAAAATTAAAAAGAAATAAAATTTAAAAAATAAAACAGAAAAAACAATTATTCCCTTCACATACATGTATTTATATGAATAAATTATTTCCATGCTTATATCTGTAAATACAAAAAAGAGGAATAAAATCTACCTTGAACCAAAAACAAAAAAGAGAAAAAATAAAAACAGAACCCACCAGTTACTCAGAGGAAAACCGTATCAGGGCACTTGCTCCAGTTGTAAACAATTCTGAAGTTGGTCAGTGGTGGGGAATCGTCTCCCATTCAGCCAGCAGCCCCCACACAACAAGCGTCCTCATTGCAAAGCTGGGGCACTGTGCCGAGGCATCTGTGAGTAAACGTGAGCTGAGCCCCAGGCCAGTTGCTGCTGAACTGTTCCCGCCCTTCCCAGGTAAAACACCTGAATATATACAAGGACTTGAAAGCCTAGAGGAAGGGCCATGGAGCCACACGAGTGACAGCATGCCAGCTGACTTGGTGCCTGCAGGCCAGCCAGGATGGTCCTGGCCCTGGGTGCTCTTCTGGAAGATTTCCATTTCCCTGCCTGAGATACCCGTCCTGTCCCTGCCCCCACTGCTTTTTTCCTTCCTCACCTCTGCCCAGGGAGAAATTCCAGCAGCAGGTATGGGTGACACATCCTCTTCTTTAGCAGGTGGCAGCCTGGCAACTGCTGCAGAAAGTCCAGCAGAGCCCCACTCACACTGGGCCACCCACAAAGCCGTGGCCTCTCACTCCCTCCCACCAGCCCAGCCCCGAGACTGCTGACAGGGCAGAGAAAATGGCGTCAGGCACAGCTGCAGGGGCTTTTGCTGCCTGGAGTGGTATTTATATTGATCTCAACCCAGGCACACCTGGGGAGGGCTGGCCGGCATGGTAAGGCTGCCCAGGTAGCCAATCATCACCCCTCAGGGGCTCACAGTTGCAGAAAATGGAACTTGCTGAACCGGCCAGGTCCAAGGAACAGGTGTGGGCTCCTGAGAGTCAGGATAGACAAGGGGCTGCAGCTTTGGCTTGTTTTCTAATCATTTTATCTGGCCCATGAGTGGGAGACAACTTCAAGAAAACCCTCTCCTAATGAGAGGAACCCAGGAGTCAGGGAGAGGAGGGGTGGGTGGTGGTTGGAGACAGAGGCCTGGTGCCCTGGGTGCAGTGGAAGTCTCTGGAAGACCAGGTGGAGGGAGGCCACACAGAGTGATGCCCAGGGTCACAGACCTGTCGGAGCTGCTGTTTGTTAGTTCAAGTCCTGCTCTGAGGTGCTCTGTGTCAGCTCTGAGCGACAGGTGAGCTGGGGGTGCTCTTCAATGAGGGCTATGTGCACGGTTCCTGTGTGCCCAGCCCTGCCACGGTACCTGCAAGGGTAGCTCTGTATCCTGGGAGGGGCCTGACCATGAGAGCCCCGTGGGCTGGGTTGGGGGTGGGGTACCTGCCCAGGAGAGCTCCATATCCTGGGATTGGCCTGACCACGAGAGCCCCATGGGCTGCTGGGGACCTGGTAAAGGATGTCAGGACAGTCAGTGAAGCCACCGAGGATATACCTCCAGTTACTCCTGATTCCTACACCCTGCTGGTCATTCTACCAACCACCAGGACATGGTATTCTGTATTAGTCTTCAATGATGCCTTCTTTTGTATTCCATTAGTCCCAGAGTCACAAGAAATTTTGGCTTGTGAGTGGCAGGACTCAACATACAACTAAAACAATACTTCCGGGCCGTCTTGCCCCAAGGGTTCAAAAATTCCCACACCATCTTTGGGGAAAGCTTAGCTAACGACCGAAAAGTTCTACCTCTGGAAAAGGAAACCCTCCTTCAATATGCAGACGACATTCTGATCGCCAGCCCTACTAAGGAGGCCTCTGAACTACCAAGCCAATAAAGGATAGAAGTTGTCCAAGAAAAAGCTCAAATATCACAGACTGCAGTGACCTGCCTGGGCTTCATTCTCACACAAGGTCAGAGAAGCCCATCCCAGGAAAGGGAAGAAACCATTTGCAGCCTTACCCCTTTCTAAAACTAGAAGACAGCTTAGGGGTTCCTGGGGAGGCCAGGGTTTGCTGCTTCTGGATCCCTAACTACAGTCTACTAGCTGGGCCTCTATATGAAACACTGAAAGGAAAAGATGATGATCCTTTTGAACAGAATCCAGAAGTGGCCTTTCAAGAATGGAAAGAGCAGTCAATTCAGACCCTTGCCCTGGAACTCCCTAATTGAGCTAAACCCTTTGACCTTTCCATTCCCGGTGAAAGGTGAATCGCCATTGGAGAATTAGTGCAAAAACTGGGACCACTTGAAATGGAACAACGCAAGAATGCCATCCAGGTAGGATAAACTACAGTCACCAAGGGGCTTGGCCCACTGCCACATCTGGCCAAGATACTGGCGGTATCTAAAAACCTGGAAATCAGCAGCCCAAAAGGCCACCTCCCTCCTAAGGGAAAAGGACCCCACGTGGTGATCCTAATCACCAACCATGCCCTGAAGTTGCAGGGTTCGCTCCGTGGGCACACCGACCTCGAGTGAGGAGGCCCTCCAACTCCAACATCCAGAGAGATAACCGGGGGCAACAGGGCACCATGACGACTCGTGTGAACATCACTTGACCTGGAGTTTCTCTCATAAAACAACAATAGTGTGTCCCGAAGGAGTAGACTACTGCTTGCAGGACTTCCTGCACCCAGAGGGGAGCTAATAATCTTGGCGGGGGAACCGTATATCACACTGTCACCATAGAAAAGCCTACAGACACCGTGATGATGGTGGCCAATAAGACCGGCTGGACTCCTGTTTACTTCAAAAGGCTGTTAACTCAGTGGCCATCATGGTCCTTGATCACCACTGACCCTGGACTGTCTGGGAGTTGAGCGGGCAGGGCTCTGACACCTGGTGCTGTTTTTACGTTAATTCAGGGGCCTAATTGAAGAAAGAGCAGACTACTGGTCAGAGCATCTAGGCTGGCAGAAACGGTCAGCCTAAGGTGGCCGAACAAACGTGGGGCGGGGTGAAACCGGCCCCCACAGCGTCTCTGCACATCTCTTTCCTGGACCCTTAAAGGTCATTAGAATCTATAACACTTCCAATGCTGGTGCTCAGGCGGACGAGCAGGGAGGCAGGGGTCCTGGGGCCAATCAACGTCACCTGGAGGCTGCTGGGGAGAAGTTCTGACCCTCGTCCCCTGGTATGAGGGCTCCCAACTCAGCACTCAGCAGTTACAGAAGAAGGGTCTGCACCCTCAGCACTCCAAGAATGAGGAACGGGACAAAAGGCAGAGGAGGGGTTTGTCCCCAGCAAAGCCCATTAAAAATCCCTGGGAGATAAAAATAGAATGTGGGCAATAAAGTCAAGTCTGACCTTTTTTATCCTTTGTGCTTTGTCTAATTTCACGTGCTCCTAGGGTCCCGCATGCAGAGGTTCCACACCCGGCACTTCAGACCAGATTTCCTGGTGCAGAATGGCTGGGTCGACACCTCAGCTCCTGGGGCCCAGTGCAGACTCCGAGATATAGAGCCTGAGCTGCAGCCAACCCGGCCCTTGAGAGCTCCGCCCCCTCCCTCCCACTGACTCTGACAGGATCTCTACACAGCAGCCCAGCCCACAGCCCACGGGGTAGTGCATGCTCTCACCTCTCCATTCTCTGATGAAAATATAAAGTTTCCTTTGCTTGGGAACCAAACTCAGTCTCGATCTGTTGGCCCCAATGACACTGGGCAGGGGGACCCTTGTTGGGGTCCACTCTGGAGGATCAGTAACAGAAATTGAGACTATTGTAACTTCAATGAACAGATGTGTGAGCCAAAATGTAGTTAACATAGAACAGTTTATAAGGCTCGGGTAAAATAAGATGTTTCTAACACTTCCATTTGATATTTCCATCACTTTATTATAAGCAAGTTCAGTGAAAAGGTTTGTCTTATTTGTCAGGTCAATATTAGAGAAATGAAGTGATTTCTTTCCAAGGATGTACATCTAATAATCTTGGTTAAAGCTTCAATCTTGTTTTAAATGCTTTTCCATTGAAAATGATACCTCTCTTTCAGCTCCCCCATTTCTGAGAAGTATAAAATCTTATAATTTATTATTACCAAAGGGGAAAGGTGGGAGGAGGGATAAATTAACAGTTTGGAATTAACACATACACACTGCTATGTATAAAATAGATCATCAACAAGGAACTACTGTATAGCACAGGGAACTACACTCAATATTGTGCAATAACCTATAAGGGGAAATAATCGGAAAAAGAACAGATATTTTTATTGACATCATCTATCAATGACAGTTAAAGTGTAACCTAAGGGAAGCCAGTGGTGAGTGCTTCTGACCCTGAAGACTTCAGTCATCTAAAGTTTGCACTCTGCCTACTTCCCAAGGCCCTTAATGAACATATGTGTAGCCGTAGCTTAAAAAACTCCCCAGTTTGGGTTTCGGGGAGACACTGATTTTGAAAAAGCCCTGGTGTTCTCCTTACATGAATGGGACTCTTCCTACTGCTAAAACATGTCTGTCACATCCAGAGGATGGTATACCGTCTGATCGGGAAGAGTTTGGAAAAGGCATCTCATCTCCTCATCTCCTGGTGCTCGGGTTCACCCCTCCAGCGTCTTTACTAACAGTCTCCCCACTTGGAGATGTCAACACTGTCAACATCCTGTTGCGTACAGTTTGGAATTTGTCCAGAGGATGAAGCGGAAGGATGAGGAACAATGAGAGACAAGTCCTAGGTGTTCAGACAGGCACATGTCACTCTAATTTCCCATCAGGAAGATGAATTGACCAAAGGCTAGGGTTGCCCATGGAAACAGTATAGGGCTTGAGGAAATCCCACTGCTTTGTGGCCAGTTCCCATAAACACAAGTTGAACAATGGAACTCAGGGGCAGTAAAATTCACGAAACTGCAGAGTTGAAAATATCTATCACTGAAAAATGTCTTGAGGAAAGTCAGAGAAAAGGATTGGCAAGCAAGGGAGAATGGCAGGAAAGGGATTTGAGGAGGTAGAAAGGACTCGCCATTAAGCACAAGAAAAGGGGCTGAACATTGCCGACATTGCAGTTGGCCAAAAAGGCTGTATGTGTTTTTTTCTGTATATATTCAAGAAAAGGGCATACACTTTTTTAGCCAACCAAACAGGTGGGCACTGGAAATCAATACTACAAAAGATATCACTTCGCATCAGTCAGAAGAGCCATCCTCATAAAGTGTAAACGCCAGAAATGCAGGACAGGGCAAGGAGAAGAGGGAGCCCTGTGAGGCTTATAGTGGAAATGTATATTGCCAACGGCCATTCTGGAGAAGTGTATTGTGTTTACTAAAGCATCTAAAAAATGAGCTACAGAGCATAGGGCACTTGCACTCATGGGCGTATATCTTGGGAAAAACAAAAATCGAGAGGACACAGGCACCCCAATGTTTACTGCCCCTCTGTTTAAAAGATCCTCGACTAGGATATAACTTAAATGTCTCTGGAGGGAAAAAATGGATAGAGATGTGGTACTTATGTAGAGTGGAATATTACTCAGCCTGGAAATCAATGAAATATGGCCAGTTGTAACAACTCCGGAGGAGTTACGTATGATCATTCTAAGTGACATAATTCAAAAAGAAAAAGACACATATCATAAGATATCACTTAAAGGTGGAATCCAAAATGGCTACACATGAAATAAATTACAAAACAAAAACATAGTCAAATATGTAGAAAATACGCGTGAGGCTGCTAAACGGGAAAGGTGGGGAGGGGTGAGGCATCATCCAGGAGGTTGAAATTAGCAAAGATACCATTCCAAATACCAAACTGATAATCAACAAGGCCTACACGGTAGCTAAAAGAACTGCACTCAGCACACTCAAGTCACCGGAAAAGAATATCTATGACTGGTAAGAATCTGAAAAAGAATTTATTGATGTCTCTCTGTACGTGAATCAAGTGGATGTACAGCAGCAAGAAACAGAGCTTTGAAAATCAGCTGTAACCAATATAGTAATAAATTGAAAAAAATAAACGACAGAGAGACAGAGAAAACCTCTTACAACTTTTCCTCAGGGACGGTGATGCAACATGGATTGAACACATCTAGACCCACAGCAGGATGAGACATAAGGCTGGAAACTGTTCGCGCTAAGAGAAATGTGAGGTTGGGTGAGGAAATGCACACCCTTTAAAGTAATACTACCTGGTACCCATTCAATGGGTCCCAAATCTGCAGGTTCAAGGAATCTTCCTACAGCTAAAACATGCATGGAAAACCCAGAGGACTGTACACCATGTGATCGGGAGATGTGTCTAAAATGCACCTCATTTATCCTCTCCTGGTGCTCCTGTTCATCATTCCAGCCACGTTACTTAGAATCTCCCCACTTAGAGAATCAGCACATTTAAACTTCTGTTTCACACATTTTGCAAATTGTGAGGAGGATGAACGGGAACAGGGGGAACCAATGAGAGAATAGTTGTAGGGGTTTGGACGGGCACATGTCACTCTAATTTCCCATTAAGAATAAGAATTAAAAAAAGGCTCAGCCCGCCTCGCCGGAGCCAAAATAGGGCCTGAAGCAATCCTGCGGTTTTGAGGCCAGCTCACAAAAGAGCAACTTAAAAAATGGAGCTCAGGGTCACTGCAATTCACAAACCTGCAGAGTTATAAATGAAAACTAACGTCCAAAAATATGTTGAGGTAAGGCAAAGAAGAGGATCTGAATGCAAGACAGAATTGCAAGAAACAGATTTCAAGAGATAGATTGGACTCGCCTTTAAAGCACATGAAAAGCGGCAGAATTTCGACAACGATGCAGTTGGCCCAAAAGGGAGTATGCGTTTTTTCCTGAATATATCCAGGAAAAAACGCATACGCACTTTATGGGCAACCAAGCAAGCAAGCAATGCAAATGTGCACAACAAAGAAGTCTCATTTCCCACCGGTCAAAAGGGCCATCCGAAAAAATTGTAAACACCAGAAATGCAGGACAGGCCATGGAGAACAGGGAGCCTTTATACGCTGATGGACAGTGTGTGAACTGCCGAGAGCCACTCTGGAGAAGTGTATGGTGGTTCCTAAATCATCTAAAAAACAGAGCGACAGAGCATAGGGCACTTCCAATCACGGGAGTATATCTAGGGAAGTCTAAAAATCAACAAGACACAAGCACACCACAGTTTAGGGCTACTCTGTTTACAAGAACCTCAACTTCAGTACACCTTAAATATCCCAGGAAAGAGAACAATGGATAAAGAAAATGTGGTACTTATGTACAATGGAATATCTCTTCACCATGAAATCAATGTAATAAGGCTAGTAGAAGGATAAAGAGTGGATTGAGGTCCGATAATACTACTTGAAATAAGTCAAACAGAAAAAGAAACATATCATAAGATATCACTTATAGAGGGAGGATAAATATGGCTGCACAAAAAATTAATTACAAAACAGAACAGTGTCTCACATTTAGAAAACACACTTATGTCAGCTTAAGGGGAAAGGAGAGGTGGGGTGATGCATAAAACCAGAGTTTGAAATTAGCACAGATACCGTTCAATAAACCAAATAGGTATCAGACAAGATCTACACCTTGCTCAATGAACTGGCCTCAACACACCCTATACACCGCAGAGAAATATATCTGAGTAATAAGAATCTTAAAACCCATGTATTGATATCTCTCCATAAGGGAATCAAGTGTGCACAGAGCGGCACAAACACAGTAGTGAAAATGAGCTAAACCCCTTTATAGAAATAAATTTTAAAACCAAAACGCAGAAACAATGAAAGAGAGAAAAATTCTTACAAAATTCGCTCAGGGGCTGTGATGCAACCTGGAATGACCACATATAAACCCACAGCTGGATAAGACATAAGGCTGGACACTTGGGGCTGAAAGGATTGGTGAGCTTTGGTGAGCAACTGCCGAAAGTTTAATGCAATACTTCATGCTACTTATTCCAAGGGTCCCAACACTCCAAGTTGAAGGGAATCTTCCTAGAGCTAAACCATGCATGGGAAATCCAGCGGATGGTATACCATATGATCGGGAAAGGTTTCTAAAATGCACCTCATTTTCCTCTCCTGGGGCTCCGGATCAACATTCCAGCCACTTTACTAACAACATCTCCACATGGAGAGTCAATGCCTTTAAGTTCCGGAATCGCACAGTCTGCAGTTAGTGCGGAAAATGAATGGGAATAGGGGGAACCAGTGAGAAAATAGCTGTAGCGGTTTCAATGGGCACATGTCACTCTAATTTCACATCAGGAAGAAGAATTAACCAAAGGCAGAGCAAGGCGCCCCAGAAGAAGAATACGGCCTGAAGAAATCCTGTGGATATGAGGCAAGATCACAAAAATAAGAGCTGAAAAATGGAGCTAAGGGCCATTGCAATTCAAAAACCTGCAGAGTTATGAAGGCCAACTATTTTCCAAAAGTATATTGACATAAGGCTATGAAGAGGCACTGAGAGCAAGGCAGAACTGCAGGAAACCAATTGCAGGAGGTAGAATGGAATTGCATGTAAAGCATAGGAAAAGAGGCAGAACGTCCACAATGATGCACTTGGCCAAAAAGGGCGTATGCGTTTTTTCCTGAATATATTCAGGAAGAAACGCATACGCCCTTTCTGGCCAACCAAGCAAACTCGCAAACGAAATCTGCACTACAATGAAGTCTCACTTCACCCCGGTCAAAGGGCCATCTGAAAAAAGTGTAAAATCCAGAAAGGCAGGACAGGCCATGGAGAACTGGGAGCCTTGTTATGCTGATGGGCGGGATGTAAATTGCCAGCAGCCACTCTGGAGAAGTGTATGGTGTTTCCTGAAACATCCAAAAAACAAAGCAACAGAGCCTAGGGCACTTCCACTTATGGTCCTATAGCTTAGGGAAATTAAAATCAAAAAGACACAGCCACCCCAAAGTTTGGGCCGGCTCTGTTTACAAGAACCTCGTTTACGGTACAAGTTCAATATCACAGAAAGCGAAAAATGGATAAAGAAGTTGTGGTACTTACGTACAATGCAATATCACTCAGCAATGAAATCTATGTCATCAGGCCCGTAGCAGCATAATGAGTGGATTCAGGTACGATGATTCTAAGTGAAATAAGTCACACAGAAAAAGAAACATCATAAGATATCACTACTACACGGAATGTAAACTTGGCCAGACAAGAACTGAATTACAAAACAGAACAGGGCCTCAAATGTAGAAAACCAACTTATGCTTGCTTAAGGGGAAAGGTGAGTTGGGGTGCTTCATAAAACCAGAGATTGAAATTAGCACAGATACCGTTCCATAAGGCAAATATGTAATAGACAAGAGCTACTCCTTGCTCAACGAAGTGGACTCAACACCCCATATTAAACGCCTAAGAATATACCTGACTAGTAAGAATCTTAAAACCTATGGATTTATATGTCTCCGAAAGAGAATCAAGTGTGTGTACAGCGGCATAAGCGCAGCAGTGATAGGATTGGTGAGGTTCGGTGAGCAAATGCAGACCCTTTCAAGTCATATTGCATGGTACCCATTCCATGGGTCTCAACTCTCCAGGTTTAAGGGATTCTTCCTTCAGCTAAAACATGCATGTGGAACCCAGAGTATGATCCACCGTGTGATCGGAAAACGTGTTCAAATGTGTCTCAGTTTTCGTCCCCTGGTACTCGGGTGCAACATTCCAGATGCTTTACTAACACTCTCCCCACTTGGAGTGTCAGTGACTTTAACCTCCTGTTTGGCCCAGTTTGCAATTTCTGTGGAAAATGAACAGGAATAGGGAGAACCAATGAGAGACTAGGTGGAGGTGTCCGGACGGGCAAATTTAACTCTCATTTCCCACCAGGAAGAGGAATTAACCAAAGGCTCAGCGTGCCATGCTGGAACCACACTAGGGCCCGAAGCAATCCTGCGGTGTTGCGGCCAGCTCACAAGAAAGCGAGTTGAAGAAAGGAGCTCAGGGGCACTGTAATTCACAAACCTGCAGAGTTATAAATGACAGCCATCTTCCAAAAATATATTAAAGTAAGGCTGCCAAGAGGAGTTGAAAGTGGGGCAGAATTGCAGGAAACCGATTTCAGGATGTAGACTGGAATTGCATGTAAAGCATAGGAAAAGAGGCAGAATGTCCACAATGATGCACTTGGTCAAAAAGGGCGTATGCGTTTTTTCTTGAATATATTCAGGAAAAAACGCATACGCGCTTTTTGGCCAACCAAGCAAGCTTGCAAAGGAAATCTGCACTACAATGAAGTCTCACTGCCCCCCGGTCAAAAGGGCTATCTGAACAAAGTGTAAAATCCAGAAAGGCAGGACAGGCCATGGAGAACTGGGAGCCTTGTTATGCTGATGGGCGGCATGTAAATTGCCAACAGCCACTCTGGAGAAGTGTATGGTGTTTCCTGAAACATCCAAAAAACAAAGCAACAGAGCCTAGGGCACTTCCACTTATGGTCCTATAGCTTAGGGAAATTAAAATCCAAAAGACACAGCCACCCCAAAGTTTGGGACGGCTCTGTTTACAAGAACCTCGTTTACAGTACAAGTTCAATATCACAGAAAGCGAAAAATGGATAAAGAAGTTGTGGTACTTACGTACAATGCAATATCACTCAGCAGTGAAATCTATGTCATCAGGCCCGTAGCAGCATAATGAGTGGATTCAGGTACGATGATTCTAAGTGAAATAAGTCACACAGAAAAAGAAACATCATAAGATATCACTACTACACGGAATGTAAACTTGGCTACACAAGAACTGAATTACAAAACAGAACAGGGCCTCAAATGTAGAAAACCAACTTATGCTTGCTTAAGGGGAAAGGTGAGTTGGGGTGCTGCATAAAACCAGAGATTGAAATTAGCACAGATACCGTTCCATAAGCCAAATATGTAATAGACAAGAGCTACTCCTTGCTCAACGAAGTGGACTCAACACCCCATATTAAACGCCTAAGAATATACCTGACTAGTAAGAATCTTAAAACCTATGGATTTATATGTCTCCGAAAGAGAATCAAGCGTGTGTACAGCGGCATAAGCGCAGCAGTGATAGGATTGGTGAGGTTCGGTGAGCAAATGCAGACCCTTTGAAGTCATATTGCATGGTACCCATTCCATGGGTCTCAACTCTCCAGGTTTAAGGGATTCTTCCTTCAGCTAAAACATGCATGTGGAACCCAGAGTATGATCCACCGTGTGATTGGAAAACGTGTTCAAATGTGTCTCAGTTTTCGTCCCCTGGTACTCGGGTGCAACATTCCAGATGCTTTACTAACACTCTCCCCACTTGGAATGTCAGTGACTTTAACCTCCTGTTTGGCCCAGTTTGCAATTTCTGTGGAAAATGAACAGGAATAGGGAGAACCAATGAGAGACTAGGTGGAGGTGTCCGGACGGGCAAATTTAACTCTCATTTCCCACCAGGAAGAGGAATTAACCAAAGGCTCAGCATGCCATGCCGGAACCACACTAGGCCTGAAGCAATCCTGCGGTGTTGCGGCCAGCTCACAAGAAAGCGAGTTGAAGAAAGGAGCTCAGGGGCACTGTAATTCACAAACCTGCAGAGTTATAAATGACAGCCATCTTCCAAAAATATATTAAAGTAAGGCTGCCAAGAGGACTTGAAAGCGGGGCAGAATTGCAGGAAACCGATTTCAGGAGGTAGACTGGAATTGCATGTAAAGCATAGGAAAAGAGGCAGAATGTCCACAATGATGCACTTGGCCAAAAAGGGCGTATGCGTTTTTTCCTGAATATATTCAGGAAAAAACGCATACGCCCTTTTTGGCCAACCAAGCAAGCTTGCAAAGGAAATCTGCACTACAATGAAGTCTCACTGCCCCCCGGTCAAAAGGGTCATCTGTAAAAAGTGTAAAATCCAGAAACGCAGGACAGGTCATGGAGAACTGGGAGCCTTGTTATGCTGATGGGCGGGATGTAAATTGCCAACAGCCACTCTGGAGAAGTGTATGGTGTTTCCTGAAACATCCAAAAAACCAAGCAACAGAGTCTACGGCATTTCCACTTATGGTCGTATAGCTTAGGGAAATAATAATCAAAAAGACACAGCCTCCCCAAAGTTTGGGATGGCTCTGTTTACAAGAACCTCGTTTACGGTACAGGTTCAATATCGCAGAAAGCGAAAAATGGATAAAGAAATTGTGGTACTTACGTACAATGCAATATCACTCAGCAAAGAAATCTATGTCATCAGGCCCGTGACAGCATAATGAGTGGATTCAGGTATGATGATTCTAAGAGAAATAAGTCACACAGAAAAAGAAACATCATAAGATATCACTACTACACGGAATGTAAACTTGGCTACACAGGAACTGAATTACAAAACAGAACAGGGTGTCAAATGTAGAAAACCAACTTATGCTTGCTTAAGGGGAAAGGTGAGTTGGGGTGCGGCATAAAATCAGAGATTGAAATTAGCACAGATACTGTTCCATAAGCCAAATATGTAATAGACAAGAGCTACTCCTTGCTCAACGAAGTGGACTCAACACCCCATATTAAACGACTAAGAATATACCTGACTAGTAAGAATCTTAAAACCTATGGATTTATATGTCTCCGAAAGAGAATCAAGCGTGTGTACAGTGTCATAAACGCAGCAGTGATAGGATTGGTGAGGTTCGGTTAGCAAATGCAGACTCTTTGAAGTCATATTGCATGGTACCCATTCCATGGGTCTCAACTCTCCAGGTTTAAGGGATTCTTCCTTCAGCTAAAACATGCATGTGGAACCCAGAGTATGATCCACCGTGTGATCGGGAAACGTGTTCAAATGTGTCTCAGTTTTCGTCCCCTGGTACTCGGGTGCAACATTCCAGACGCTTTACTAACACTCTCCCCACTTGGAGAGTCAGTGCCTTTAACCTCCTGTTTGGCCCAGTTTGCAATTTCTTCGGAAGATGAACAGGAATAAGGAGAAGCAATTGGAGACTATCTGTAGGTGTCTGGACGGGCAAATTTAACTCTCATATCCCACCAGGAAGAGGAATTAACCAAAGGCTCCGTGTGCCATGCTGGAACTAGATTAGGGCCTGAGGAGATCCTGCGGTGTTGCGGCCAGCTCACAAGAAAGCGAGTTGAAGAAAGGAGCTCAGGGACACTGTAATTCAGAAACCTGCGGAGTTATAAATGACAGCTATCATCCAAAATTATACTGAAGTAAGGCTGCGAAGAGGACTTGAATGTGGGGCAGAATTGCTGGAAACTGATTTCAGAACGTACACGGGAGTAGCTCTTAAAGCATAGGAAAAGAGACAGAACTTGGAAAATAATGCACTTGGCAAAAAAGGGCATATGTGTTTTATCCAGAGCTCTCATAACTGAGGGGAGGAGATTCCCAGCAGGCTCCAAGTGCCACCTGAGGGCTCACATTGCCAAGGCAACGTGAGCATGCCAGGCAGGAGTTACCTCACAGCAGAGGTCCCACCTCACAGAAGGGTGAGAAACCCAGCCAACATCAGACTCTCACCAGAGGGCCCACATCACCAAGGGGATGGGAACCAGGCAGGAGTGTCTTCACATCAGTGGGGCCACATCATCGAAAGCTGAGGTACTCAGCACATGTGTCCTCAAACCAGAGGACCCACATCACCAAGGACCTCGGAGTGAGGCAGGCAGGAGTAGCCTCACAACACTGGGCACATAGAATAAAAAAGTGAGGAATCCAGCAGTTGGAACCTCCCAGCAGGCGGCCCAGAGCACCGAGGCTATGGGATCCAGGCCACAGTGAACTCACAGAAGAGGGCCCATGTCATGAAACTGAGCAACCCAGCCATTGGGACCTCAGAGCAGGAGGCCCACATCCCCATGGGGATGGAATTCTGGTAGGAGTGTCCTCGCACCACTGAGAACGTATCAGAAAATTTTGGGCGACCAGCAGTTAGGGCCTGACGCCAGAGGACCCTCATCACCAAGGGAAGGAGGCTCCCAGCAGGCTCCAACTGCCACCAGAGGGCTGACGTCACCAAGGCGATGTGTGCCAACCAGGCACGAATGACCTCACAGCAGAGGGCCCACCTCACAGAAGGGTGAGGAACACAGCCAGGATCAGACTCTCACCAGAGGGCCCACATCACCAAGGGGATGGGAACCAGGCAGGAGTGTCCCCACACCAGTGGGACAACATCATCGAAAGGTGAGGATCCCAGCACATGTGTCCTCAAACCAGAGGAACCACATCACCAAGGGGTTCAGAATGAGGCTGGCAGGACTGGCCTCACAACACAGGGTCCATAGAATATAAAAGTTGAGGAATCCAGCAGTTGGAACCTCCCAGCAAGTGGCCCAGAGCACCGAGGCTATGGGATCCAGGCCGCAGTGAACTCACAGCAGAGGGCCCACATCATGAACCTGTGAGCAGCCCAGCTGTTGGGACCTCAGAACAGAAGGCCCACATCCCCATTGGGATGGGAACCTGGCAGGAGTGGCTTTGCACCACTTAGCACATATCAGAAAATGTTAGGAGCCCAGCAGTTAGGGCCTGATGCCAGGGGGCCCTCATAACTGAGGGGAGGAGACTCCCAGCAGGTTCCAACTGCCAACAGAGGGACCACGTCTACAAGGTGGCATGCGCCAGCCAGGCAGTAGTGACCTCACAGCAGAGGGCCTATCTCACAGAAGGGTGAGGAACCGAGGCAGGATGAGACTCTCACCAGAGGGCCCACAACACCAAGGGGATGGGAACCAGTCAGGACTGTCCTCCCACCAGTGGGGCCACATCATCGAAAGGTGAGGAACCCAGCACATGTGGCCTCATATCAGAGGACATACATCACAAAGGGGATGGGAGTGAGGCAGGTAGGAGTAGCCTAAAAACAGAGGGCCCAAAGAATAAAAAAAGTGAGGAATCCAGCATTTGGAACCTCCCAGCAGGCGGCCGAGAGCACAGAAGCTATGGGATGCAGGCAGGAGTTAACTAACACCAGAGAGCCCACATCATGAAACTGTGAGCAACCCAGGCATTGGGACCTCAGAGCAGAAAGCCCACATCCCCATGGGGATGGGAACCTGACAGGAGTGTCCTGGCATCACTGGGCTCACATCAGAAAACGTGGGGAGCCCAGCAGTTAGAGCCTGATGCTAGAGGGCCGTCATCACCGAGGGCAGGAGGCTCCCAGCAGGTTCCATGTGCCAACAGAGGGCCCACGTCGCCAAGGTGATGTGTGCAAGTCAGGCAGGATTGACCTCACAGCAGAGGGCCTACCTCACAGAAGAGTGAGGAACCCAGCCAGGATAAGACTGTCACCAGAAGGCCCACATCACCAAGGGGATGGGAACCAGACAGGAGTGTCCTCACACCAGTGGGGCCACATCATTGAAAGTTGCCTAACCCAGCACATGTGGCCTCAAACCAGAAGACCCACATCACGAAGGGGTTGCGAGTGAGGCAGGCAGGAGGAGCATCAAAACACAGGACCCATAGAATACAAAAGTTGAGGAATCGAGCAGTTGGAACCTCCCAGCAGGCAGCCAAGACCACAGAGGCTATGGGATCCAGGCCACAGTGAACTAACACCAGAGAGCCCACATCATGAAATTGTGATCAACCCAGCCGTTGGAACCTCAGAGCAGAAGGCCCACATCCCCATGGGGATGGGAACCTAAGAGGAGTGCTTGAGCAACACTGGGCTCACTAAGAAAAGTTGGGGAGCCCAGCAGTTAGGGCCTGACGTCAGAGGGCCCTCATCACAGAGCTGAGGAGGCTCCCAGCAGGGTCCAATTGCCACCAGAGGGCTCATGTCAACAAGGCGAGGTGAGCAACCCAGGCAAGAGTTACCTGATAGTAGAGGGCCCACCTCACAGATGGGTGAGGAACCCAGCCAGGATCAGACTCTCACCAGAGGGCCCACATCACAAAGGGGATGGGACCCAGTCAGGATTATCCTCACACCAGTGGGGCCTCATCATCTTAAGGTGAGGAACCCAGCACATGTGTCCTCAAACCAGAGGACCCACATCACCAAGGGCCTTGGAGTGAGGCAGGCAGGAGTAGCCTCACAACACAGGGCACATAATATAAAAAACGTGAGGATTCCAGCATTTAGACCTTCCAGCAGGCGGCCCAGAACACCGAGGCTATGGGATCCAGGCCACAGTGAACTCACAGCAGAGGGCCCACATCACAAAACTGTGAGCAACCCAGGAGTTGAGACCTCAGCGCAGAAGGACCACATCCCCATGGGAATGGGAACCTGGCTGGAGTGTCCTCGCACCACTGGGCGCACATCAGAAAATGTGGGGAGCCCACCATTTAGGGCCTGACGCCAGAGGGCCGTCATCACCGAGAGGAGGAGGCGCCCTGCACGCTCCAACTGCCACCAGAGGGCTCACGTCTCCAAGGTGACGTGTGCCAGCCAGGCAGGAGTGACCTCACAGCAGAGGGCCTACCTCACAGAACGTTGAGGAACCCAGCCAGGATTAGACTCTCGCCAGAGGGCCCACCTCACCAAGGGGATGGGAACCAGGCAGGAGTGTCCTCACACGAGTGGGGTCACATCATCGAAAGGTGAGGAACGCAGCACATGTGGCCTCAAGCCATAGGACAGTCATCACCAAGGGGCTGGCAGTGAGGCAGGCAGGAGGAGCCTCACAACAGAGGGCACATAGAATAAAAAAGTTGAGGAATCCAGCAGTTGGAACCTCCCAGCAGGCGGCTCAGAGCACCGATGATAAGGGATCCTTGCCGGAGTGAACTCACAGCAGAGGGCCCACATCTTGGTACTGTGAGCAAGCCAGCCGTTTTGACCTCAGAGCAGAAGGCCCATATCGCCATGGGGATGGGAACCTGGCAAGAGTCTCCTCACTCACTTGGCGCACATCAGAAAATGTGGGGAGCCCAGCAGTTATGGCCTAAGGCAAGAGGGCCCTCATCACCGAGGGGAGGAGGATCCCAGCACACTCCAACTGCCACCAGAGGGCCCACGTCGCCAAGGTGACGTGTGCCAGACAGGCATGATTGACCTCACAGCAGAGGGTCCACCTCACAGAAGGGTGAGGAACCCAGGCAGGATCAGACTCTCACCTGAGGGCCCACATCAGCAAGGGGATGGGAACCAGTCAGGACTGTCTTCCCTCCAGTGGGGTCACATCATCGAAAGGTGCGGAACCCAGCACATGTGGCCTCAAATCAGAGGACACATATCACAAAGGGAATGGGAGTGAGGCAGGCAGGAGTAGCCTAAAAACAGAGGGCCCAAAGAATAAGAAAGGTGAGGAATCCAGCAGTTGGAACCTCCCAGCAGGCGGCCCAGAGCACAGAAGCTATGGGATGCAGGCAGGAGTGAACTAATACCAGAGAGCCCACATCATGAAACTGTGAGCAACCCAGGCTTTGGGACCTCAGAGCAGAAGGCCCACATCCCAATGGGGATGTGAACCTGGCTGGAGTGTCCTCGCACCACTGGGCGCACATCACAAAATGTGGGGAGCCCAGCAGTTAGGGCCTGACGCCAGAGGGCCCTCATCACCGAGGAGAGGAGGCTCCCAGCAGGCTCCAAGTGCCACCAGAGGGCTCATGTCCACAAGGCGAGGTGAGCAAGCCAGGCAGGAGTGACCTCACAGCAGACGGCCCACCTCACAGATGGGTGAGGAACCCAGCCAGGATCAGACTCTCAACAGAGGGCCCACATCACCAAGGGGATGTGAACCAGGCAGGAGTCTCCTAAGACCATTGGTCCCACATCATCGAAAGGTGAGGAACCCAGCACATGTGGCCTCAAACCAGACGACACACATCACGAAGGGGCTGGGAGTGAGGCAGGCAGGAGGATCCTCACAACAGAGGGCCCAAAAAATTAAAAAAGTGAGGAATCCAGCAGTTGGAACCTCCCAGCAGGCGGCCAAGAGCACAGAGGCTATGGGATCCAGGCCTCTGTGAACACCAGAGAGCCCACATCATGAAAATGTGAACAACCCAGCCGTTGGGACCTCAGAGCAGAAGGCCCACATCTCCATGGAGATGGGATCCTAAGAGGAGTGCCAAAGCATCACTGGGCTCCCTAAGAAAAGTTGGTGAGCCCAGCAGTTAGGGCCTGACGCAAGAGGGCCCTCATCACCGGGGGGAGGAGATTCCCAGCACGCTCCAACTGCCACCACACGGCTGACTTCACCAAGGCAATGTGTGCCAGCCATGCAGGAGTGACCTATCAGCAGAGGGTCTCCCTCACAGGTGGGTGAGGAACAAAGCCAGGAACAGACTCTCACCAGGGGGTCCACATAACCACGTGGATGAGAACCAGGCAGGAGTGTCCTCACACTAGTGGGGCCACATCATCGAAAGGTGAGGAACCCAGAAAAGGTGGCCACAAACCAGAGGACCCACATCACCAAGGGGTTGAGAGTGAGGTAGGTGTCTGGACGGGCATATTTAACACTCATTTCCCACCAGGAAGAGAAATTAACCAAAGGCTCAGCGTGCCCTGCCAGAAGCAGATTAGGGCCTGAAGCAGTCTTGCGGGTTTGCGGCCAGCTCACAAGAAAGCGAGTTGAAGAAAGGAGCTCAGGGGCCCTGTAATTCACAAACCTGGAGAGTTATAAATGACAGATAACGTCCAAAAATATATTGAAGTAAGGCTGCGAAGAGGACTTGAAAGTGGGGCAGAATTTCAGGAAACCGATTTCAGGAGGTAGACTGGATTTGCATTTAAAGCATAGGAAAAGAGGCAGAACATCGACAATGATGCACTTGGCCAAAAAGGGCGTATGCGTTTTTTCCTGAATATATTCAGGAAAAAACGCATACGCCCTTTTTGGCCAACCAAGCAAGCTTGCAAAGGAAATCTGCACTACAATGAAGTCTCACTGCCCCCCGGTCAAAAGGGCTATCTGAAAAAAGTGTAAAATCCAGAAAGGCAGGACAGGCCATGGAGAACGGGAGCCTTGTTATGCTGATGGGCGGGATGTAAATTGCCAACAGCCACTCTGGAGAAGTGTATGGTGTTTCCTGAAACATCCAAAAAACAAAGCAACAGAGCCTAGGGCACTTCCACTTATGGTCCTATAGCTTAGGGAAATTAAAATCAAAAAGACACAGCCACCCCAAAGTTTGGGCCGGCTCTGTTTACAAGAACCTCGTTTAGGGTACAAGTTCAATATCACAGAAAGCGAAAAATGGATAAAGAAGTTGTGGTACTTACGTACAATGCAATATCACTCAGCAATGAAATCTATGTCATCAGGCCCGTAGCAGCATAATGAGTGGATTCAGGTACGATGATTCTAAGTGAAATAAGTCACACAGAAAAAGAAACATCATAAGATATCACTACTACACGGAATGTAAACTTGGCCAGACAAGAACTGAATTACAAAACAGAACAGGGCCTCAAATGTAGAAAACCAACTTATGCTTGCTTAAGGGGAAAGGTGAGTTGGGGTGCTTCATAAAACCAGAGATTGAAATTAGCACAGATACCGTTCCATAAGGCAAATATGTAATAGACAAGAGCTACTCCTTGCTCAACGAAGTGGACTCAACACCCCATATTAAACGCCTAAGAATATACCTGACTAGTAAGAATCTTAAAACCTATGGATTTATATGTCTCCGAAAGAGAATCAAGCGTGTGTACAGCGGCATAAGTGCAGCAGTGATAGGATTGGTGAGGTTCGGTGAGCAAATGCAGACCCTTTGAAGTCATATTGCATGGTACCCATTCCATGGGTCTCAACTCTCCAGGTTTAAGGGATTCTTCCTTCAGCTAAAACATGCATGTGGAACCCAGAGTATGATCCACCGTGTGATCGGAAAACGTGTTCAAATGTGTCTCAGTTTTCGTCCCCTGGTACTCGGGTGCAACATTCCAGATGCTTTACTAACACTGTCCCCACTTGGAGTGTCAGTGACTTTAACCTCCTGTTTGGCCCAGTTTGCAATTTCTGTGGAAAATGAACAGGAATAGGGAGAACCAATGAGAGACTAGGTGGAGGTGTCCGGACGGGCAAATTTAACTCTCATTTCCGACCAGGAAGAGGAATTAACCAAAGGCTCAGCGTGCCATGCCGGAACCACACTAGGGCCCGAAGCAATCCTGCGGTGTTGCGGCCAGCTCACAAGAAAGCGAGTTGAAGAAAGGAGCTCAGGGGCACTGTAATTCACAAACCTGCAGAGTTATAAATGACAGCCATCTTCCAAAAATATATTAAAGTAAGGCTGCCAAGAGGAGTTGAAAGTGGGGCAGAATTGCAGGAAACCGATTTCAGGAGGTAGACAGGAATTGCATGTAAAGCATAGGAAAAGAGGCAGAATGTCCACAATGATGCACTTGGCCAAAAAGGGCGTATGCGTTTTTTCCTGAATATATTCAGGAAAAAACGCATACGCCCTTTTTGGTCAACCAAGCAAGCTTGCAAAGGAAATCTGCACTACAATGAAGTCTCACTGCCCCCCGGTCAAAAGGGCCATCTGAAAAAAGTGTAAAATCCAGAAAGGCAGGACAGGCCATGGAGAACTGGGAGCCTTGTTATGCTGATGGGCGGGATGTAAATTGCCAACAGCCACTCTGGAGAAGTGTATGGTGTTTCCTGAAACATCCAAAAAACCAAGCAACAGAGCCTAGGGCATTTCCACTTATGGTCGTATAGCTTAGGGAAATAATAATCAAAAAGACACAGCCTCCCCAAAGTTTGGGATGGCTCTGTTTACAAGAACCTCGTTTACGGTACAAGTTGAATATCACAGAAAGCGAAAAATGGATAAAGAAATTGTGGTACTTACGTACAATGCAATATCACTCAGCAAAGAAATCTATGTCATCAGGCCCGTGACAGCATAATGAGTGGATTCAGGTATCATGATTCTAAGAGAAATAAGTCACACAGAAAAAGAAACATCATAAGATATCACTACTACACGGAATGTAAACTTGGCTACACAGGAACTGAATTACAAAACAGAACAGGGTGTCAAATGTAGAAAACCAACTTATGCTTGCTTAAGGGGAAAGGTGAGTTGGGGTGCGGCATAAAATCAGAGATTGAAATTAGCACAGATACTGTTCCATAAGCCAAATATGTAATAGACAAGAGCTACTCCTTGCTCAACGAAGTGGACTCAACACCCCATATTAAACGCCTAAGAATATACCTGACTAGTAAGAATCTTAAAACCTATCGATTTATATGTCTCCGAAAGAGAATCAAGTGTGTGTACAGTGTCATAAACGCAGCAGTGATAGGATTGGTGAGGTTCGGTTAGCAAATGCAGACTCTTTGAAGTCATATTGCATGGTACCCATTCCATGGGTCTCAACTCTCCATGTTTAAGGGATTCTTCCTTCAGCTAAAACATGCATGTGGAACCCAGAGTATGATCCACCGTGTGATCGGGAAACGTGTTCAAATGTGTCTCAGTTTTCGTCCCCTGGTACTCGGGTGCAACATTCCAGACGCTTTACTAACACTCTCCCCACTTGGAGAGTCAGTGCCTTTAACCTCCTGTTTGGCCCAGTTTGCAATTTCTTCGGAAGATGAACAGGAATAAGGAGAAGCAATGGGAGACTATCTGTAGGTGTCTGGACGGGCAAATTTAACTCTCATTTCCCACCAGGAAGATAAATGAACCAAAGGCTTCGTGTGCCATGCTGGAACTAGATTAGGGCCTGAGGAGATCCTGCGGTGTTGCGGCCAGCTCACAAGAAAGTGAGTTGAAGAAAGGAGCTCAGGGGCACTGTAATTCAGAAACCTGCGGAGTTATAAATGACAGCTATCATCCAAAATTATACTGAAGTAAGGCTGCGAAGAGGACTTGAATGTGGGGCAGAATTGCTGGAAACTGATTTCAGAACGTACACGGGAGTAGCTCTTAAAGCATAGGAAAAGAGACAGAACTTGGAAAATAATGCACTTGGCAAAAAAGGGCATATGTGTTTTATCCAGAGCTCTCATAACTGAGGGGAGGAGATTCCCAGCAGGCTCCAAGTGCCACCTGAGGGCTCACATTGCCAAGGCAACTTGAGCATGCCAGGCAGGAGTTACCTCACAGCAGAGGTCCCACCTCACAGAAGGGTGAGAAACCCAGCCAACATCAGACTCTCACCAGAGGGCCCACATCACCAAGGGGATGGGAACCAGGCAGGAGTGTCTTCACATCAGTGGGGCCACATCATCGAAAGCTGAGGTACTCAGCACATGTGTCCTCAAACCAGAGGACCCACATCACCAAGGACCTCGGAGTGAGGCAGGCAGGATTAGCCTCACAACACTGGGCACATAGAATAAAAAAGTGAGGAATCCAGCAGTTGGAACCTCCCAGCAGGCGGCCCAGAGCACCGAGGCTATTTGATCCAGGCCACAGTGAACTCACAGAACAGGGCCCATGTCATGAAACTGAGCAACCCAGCCATTGGGACCTCAGAGCAGGAGGCCCACATCCCCATGGGGATGGAATTCTGGTAGGAGTGTCCTCGCACCACTGAGAATGTATCAGAAAATTTTGGGCGACCAGCAGTTAGGGCCTGACGCCAGAGGGCACTCATCACCGAGAAGAGGAGGCTCCCAGCAGGCTCCAACTGCCACCAGAGGGCTGACGTCACCAAGGCGATGTGTGCCAACCAGGCACGAATGACCTCACAGCAGAGGGCCCACCTCACAGAAGGGTGAGGAACACAGCCAGGATCAGACTCTCACCAGAGGGCCCACATCACCAAGGGGATGGGAACCAGGCAGGAGTGTCCCCACACCAGTGGGACAACATCATCGAAAGGTGAGGATCCCAGCACATGTGTCCTCAAACCAGAGGAACCACATCACCAAGGGGTTCGGAATGAGGCTGGCAGGACTGGCCTCACAACACAGGGTCCATAGAATATAAAAGTTGAGGAATCCAGCAGTTGGAACCTCCCAGCAAGTGGCCCAGAGCACCGAGGCTATGGGATCCAGGCCGCAGTGAACTCACAGCAGAGGGCCCACATCATGAACCTGTGAGCAGCCCAGCTGTTGGGACCTCAGAACAGAAGGCCCACATCCCCATTGGGATGGGAACCTGGCAGGAGTGGCTTTGCACCACTTAGCACATATCAGAAAATGTTAGGAGCCCAGCAGTTAGGGCCTGATGCCAGGGGGCCCTCATAACTGAGGGGAGGAGACTCCCAGCAGGTTCCAACTGCCAACAGAGGGACCACGTCTACAAGGTGGCATGCGCCAGCCAGGCAGTAGTGACCTCACAGCAGAGGGCCTATCTCACAGAAGGGTGAGGAACCGAGGCAGGATGAGACTCTCACCAGAGGGCCCACAACACCAAGGGGATGGGAACCAGTCAGGACTGTCCTCCCACCAGTGGGGCCACATCATCGAAAGGTGAGGAACCCAGCACATGTGGCCTCATATCAGAGGACATACATCACAAAGGGGATGGGAGTGAGGCAGGTAGGAGTAGCCTAAAAACAGAGGGCCCAAAGAATAAAAAAAGTGAGGAATCCAGCATTTGGAACCTCCCAGCAGGCGGCCGAGAGCACAGAAGCTATGGGATGCAGGCAGGAGTTAACTAACACCAGAGAGCCCACATCATGAAACTGTGAGCAACCCAGGCATTGGGACCTCAGAGCAGAAAGCCCACATCCCCATGGGGATGGGAACCTGACAGGAGTGTCCTGGCATCACTGGGCTCACATCAGAAAACGTGGGGAGCCCAGCAGTTAGAGCCTGATGCTAGAGGGCCGTCATCACCGAGGGCAGGAGGCTCCCAGCAGGTTCCATGTGCCAACAGAGGGCCCACGTCGCCAAGGTGATGTGTGCAAGTCAGGCAGGATTGACCTCACAGCAGAGGGCCTACCTCACAGAAGAGTGAGGAACCCAGCCAGGATAAGACTGTCACCAGAAGGCCCACATCACCAAGGGGATGGGAACCAGACAGGAGTGTCCTCACACCAGTGGGGCCACATCATTGAAAGTTGCCTAACCCAGCACATGTGGCCTCAAACCAGAAGACCCACATCACGAAGGGGTTGCGAGTGAGGCAGGCAGGAGGAGCATCACAACACAGGACCCATAGAATACAAAAGTTGAGGAATCGAGCAGTTGGAACCTCCCAGCAGGCAGCCAAGACCACAGAGGCTATGGGATCCAGGCCACAGTGAACTAACACCAGAGAGCCCACATCATGAAATTGTGATCAACCCAGCCGTTGGAACCTCAGAGCAGAAGGCCCACATCCCCATGGGGATGGGAACCTAAGAGGAGTGCTTGAGCAACACTGGGCTCACTAAGAAAAGTTGGGGAGCCCAGCAGTTAGGGCCTGACGTCAGAGGGCCCTCATCACAGAGCTGAGGAGGCTCCCAGCAGGGTCCAATTGCCACCAGAGGGCTCATGTCAACAAGGCGAGGTGAGCAACCCAGGCAAGAGTTACCTGATAGTAGAGGGCCCACCTCACAGATGGGTGAGGAACCCAGCCAGGATCAGACTCTCACCAGAGGGCCCACATCACAAAGGGGATGGGACCCAGTCAGGATTATCCTCACACCAGTGGGGCCTCATCATCTTAAGGTGAGGAACCCAGCACATGTGTCCTCAAACCAGAGGACCCACATCACCAAGGGCCTTGGAGTGAGGCAGGCAGGAGTAGCCTCACAACACAGGGCACATAATATAAAAAACGTGAGGATTCCAGCATTTAGACCTTCCAGCAGGCGGCCCAGAACACCGAGGCTATGGGATCCAGGCCACAGTGAACTCACAGCAGAGGGCCCACATCACAAAACTGTGAGCAACCCAGGAGTTGAGACCTCAGCGCAGAAGGACCACATCCCCATGGGAATGGGAACCTGGCTGGAGTGTCCTCGCACCACTGGGCGCACATCAGAAAATGTGGGGAGCCCACCATTTAGGGCCTGACGCCAGAGGGCCGTCATCACCGAGAGGAGGAGGCGCCCTGCACGCTCCAACTGCCACCAGAGGGCTCACGTCTCCAAGGTGACGTGTGCCAGCCAGGCAGGAGTGACCTCACAGCAGAGGGCCTACCTCACAGAACGTTGAGGAACCCAGCCAGGATTAGACTCTCGCCAGAGGGCCCACCTCACCAAGGGGATGGGAACCAGGCAGGAGTGTCCTCACACGAGTGGGGTCACATCATCGAAAGGTGAGGAACGCAGCACATGTGGCCTCAAGCCATAGGACAGTCATCACCAAGGGGCTGGCAGTGAGGCAGGCAGGAGGAGCCTCACAACAGAGGGCACATAGAATAAAAAAGTTGAGGAATCCAGCAGTTGGAACCTCCCAGCAGGCGGCTCAGAGCACCGATGATAAGGGATCCTTGCCGGAGTGAACTCACAGCAGAGGGCCCACATCTTGGTACTGTGAGCAAGCCAGCCGTTTTGACCTCAGAGCAGAAGGCCCATATCGCCATGGGGATGGGAACCTGGCAAGAGTCTCCTCACTCACTTGGCGCACATCAGAAAATGTGGGGAGCCCAGCAGTTATGGCCTAAGGCAAGAGGGCCCTCATCACCGAGGGGAGGAGGATCCCAGCACACTCCAACTGCCACCAGAGGGCCCACGTCGCCAAGGTGACGTGTGCCAGACAGGCATGACTGACCTCACAGCAGAGGGCCCACCTCACAGAAGGGTGAGGAACCCAGCCAGGATCAGACTCTCACCTGAGGGCCCACATCAGCAAGGGGATGGGAACCAGTCAGGACTGTCTTCCCTCCAGTGGGGTCACATCATCGAAAGGTGCGGAACCCAGCACATGTGGCCTCAAATCAGAGGACACATATCACAAAGGGAATGGGAGTGAGGCAGGCAGGAGTAGCCTAAAAACAGAGGGCCCAAAGAATAAGAAAGGTGAGGAATCCAGCAGTTGGAACCTCCCAGCAGGCGGCCCAGAGCACAGAAGCTATGGGATGCAGGCAGGAGTGAACTAATACCAGAGAGCCCACATCATGAAACTGTGAGCAACCCAGGCTTTGGGACCTCAGAGCAGAAGGCCCACATCCCAATGGGGATGTGAACCTGGCTGGAGTGTCCTCGCACCACTGGGCGCACATCACAAAATGTGGGGAGCCCAGCAGTTAGGGCCTGACGCCAGAGGGCCCTCATCATCCAGGAGAGGAGGCTCCCAGCAGGCTCCAAGTGCCACCAGAGGGCTCATGTCCACAAGGCGAGGTGAGCAAGCCAGGCAGGAGTGACCTCACAGCAGACGGCCCACCTCACAGATGGGTTAGGAACCCAGCCAGGATCAGACTCTCAACAGAGGGCCCACATCACCAAGGGGATGTGAACCAGGCAGGAGTCTCCTAAGACCATTGGTCCCACATCATCGAAAGGTGAGGAACCCAGCACATGTGGCCTCAAACCAGACGACACACATCACGAAGGGACTGGGAGTGAGGCAGGCAGGAGGATCCTCACAACAGAGGGCCCAAAAAATTAAAAAAGTGAGGAATCCAGCAGTTGGAACCTCCCAGCAGGCGGCCAAGAGCACAGAGGCTATGGGATCCAGGCCTCTGTGAACACCAGAGAGCCCACATCATGAAAATGTGAACAACCCAGCCGTTGGGACCTCAGAGCAGAAGGCCCACATCTCCATGGAGATGGGATCCTAAGAGGAGTGCCAAAGCATCACTGGGCTCCCTAAGAAAAGTTGGTGAGCCCAGCAGTTAGGGCCTGACGCAAGAGGGCCCTCATCACCGGGGGGAGGAGATTCCCAGCACGCTCCAACTGCCACCACACGGCTGACTTCACCAAGGCAATGTGTGCCAGCCATGCAGGAGTGACCTATCAGCAGAGGGTCTCCCTCACAGGTGGGTGAGGAACAAAGCCAGGAACAGACTCTCACCAGGGGGTCCACATAACCACGTGGATGAGAACCAGGCAGGAGTGTCCTCACACTAGTGGGGCCACATCATCGAAAGGTGAGGAACCCAGAAAAGGTGGCCACAAACCAGAGGACCCACATCACCAAGGGGTTGAGAGTGAGGTAGGTGTCTGGACGGGCATATTTAACACTCATTTCCCACCAGGAAGAGAAATTAACCAAAGGCTCAGCGTGCCCTGCCAGAAGCAGATTAGGGCCTGAAGCAGTCTTGCAGGTTTGCGGCCAGCTCACAAGAAAGCGAGTTGAAGAAAGGAGCTCAGGGGCCCTGTAATTCACAAACCTGGAGAGTTATAAATGACAGATAACGTCCAAAAATATATTGAAGTAAGGCTGCGAAGAGGACTTGAAAGTGGGGCAGAATTTCAGGAAACCGATTTCAGGAGGTAGACTGGATTTGCATTTAAAGCATAGGAAAAGAGGCAGAACATCGACAATGATGCACTTGGCAACAAAGGGCGTATGAGTTTGTTCCTGAATATATTCAGGAAAAAACACATACGCCCTTTTTGGCAAACCAAGCAAGCTTGCAATGGAAATCCGAACTATGAGTGTCACTTCCCCCCGGTCTAAAGGGCCATCTGAGAAAAGTGTAAAATCCAGAAAGGCAAGACAGGCCATGGGGAAAAAGGAGCCTTGTTATGCTGATGGGCGGGATGTAAATTGCCAACAGCCACTCTGGAGAAGTGTATGGTGTTTCCTGATACATCTGAAAAACCAAGCAACAGAGTCTAGGGCATTTCCACTAATGGTCCTATAGCTTAGGGAAATTAAAATCAAAAAGACACAGCCACCCCAAAATTTGGGACGGCTCTGTTTACAGGAACCTCTTCTACAGTACGAGTTAAATATCCCAGAGAACAAATAATTGATAAAGAAGTTGCGGTACTTACGTACAACAGAATACCACTCAGCAATGAAATCTGTGTCACCAGGCCTGTACCAGCATAATGAGTGGATTGAGGCATGATGATTCTAAGTGAAATAAGTCACACAGAAAAAGAAACATCATAAGGTATCACTAATGCACGGAATGTAAACTTGGCTACACATGAACTGAATTACAAAACAGAACAGGGTCTCAAGATTAGAAAACCAACTTATGCTTGCTTAAGGGGAAAGGTGAGTTAAGGGGGTGCTGCATAAAACCAGAGTTTGAAATTAGCACAGATACCGTTCCATAAGCCAAATATGTAATAGACAAGACCTACCCCCTGCTCAACGAAATGGACTCAACAATGAGGTATCACCTCACACCTGTTAGAATGGGCATCATCTGAAAATCTACAAACAACAAATGCTGGAAAGGGTGTGGAGAAAAGGAACCCTCTTCCACTATTGTTGGGAATATAAATTGATACATTCACTATGGAGAACAATATGGAGTTTCTTAAGAAACTAATAATAGAATTACCATATGATACAGCAATCCCAGGACTGGACATATACCCAGACAAAACCATAAATCAAAAAGAGACATTCACCGCAATGTTCATTGCATCACTATTTACAATATCGAGGTAATGGAAGCAACCTAAATGCCCACAGACAGACGAATGCATAAAGCTGTGGTACATATATAAAATGGAATATTACTAAGCCATGAAAGGAATGAAATTGGGTCATTTGTAGAGACGTCGATGGATCTAGAGACTGTCATACAGAGTGAAGTAAGTCAGAAAGAGAAAAACAAATCTTGTATATTCATGCATATATGTGGAACCTAGAAAAACTGTACAGATTAACCGTTTTGCAAGGCATAAATAGAGCAACAGATATAGACAACAATCGTATGGACAACAAGGGGGGAAAGCTCTTGGAGGGGTGGTGGTGGGAGGAGTTGAGAGATTGGGATTGGCATGTAAACATTTATATGTATAAAATAGATAACCAATGAGAACCTGCTGTATAAAAATATAAAATAAAATTCAAAATTAAAAAGAAATAAAATTTAAAAAATAAAACAGAAAAAACAATTATTCCCTTCACATACATGTATTTATATGAATAAATTATTTCCATGCTTATATCTGTAAATACAAAAAAGAGGAATAAAATCTACCTTGAACCAAAAACGAAAAAGAGAAAAAAAAAAAACAGAACCCACCAGTTACTCAGAGGAAAACCGTATCAGGGCACTTGCTCCAGTTGTAAACAATTCTGAAGTTGGTCAGTGGTGGGGAATCGTCTCCCATTCAGCCAGCAGCCCCCACACAACAAGCGTCCTCATTGCAAAGCTGGGGCACCGTGCCGAGGCATCTGTGAGTAAACGTGAGCTGAGCCCCAGGCCAGTTGCTGCTGAACTGTTCCCGCCCTTCCCAGGTAAAACACCTGAATATATACAAGGACTTGAAAGCCTAGAGGAAGGGCCATGGAGCCACACGAGTGACAGCATGCCAGCTGACTTGGTGCCTGCAGGCCAGCCAGGATGGTCCTGGCCCTGGGTGCTCTTCTGGAAGATTTCCATTTCCCTGCCTGAGATACCCGTCCTGTCCCTGCCCCCACTGCTTTTTTCCTTCCTCACCTCTGCCCAGGGAGAAATTCCAGCAGCAGGTATGGGTGACACATCCTCTTCTTTAGCAGGTGGCAGCCTGGCAACTGCTGCAGAAAGTCCAGCAGAGCCCCACTCACACTGGGCCACCCACAAAGCCGTGGCCTCTCACTCCCTCCCACCAGCCCAGCCCCGAGACTGCTGACAGGGCAGAGAAAATGGCGTCAGGCACAGCTGCAGGGGCTTTTGCTGCCTGGAGTGGTATTTATATTGATCTCAACCCAGGCACACCTGGGGAGGGCTGGCCGGCATGGTAAGGCTGCCCAGGTAGCCAATCATCACCCCTCAGGGGCTCACAGTTGCAGAAAATGGAACTTGCTGAACCGGCCAGGTCCAAGGAACAGGTGTGGGCTCCTGAGAGTCAGGATAGACAAGGGGCTGCAGCTTTGGCTTGTTTTCTAATCATTTTATCTGGCCCATGAGTGGGAGACAACTTCAAGAAAACCCTCTCCTAATGAGAGGAACCCAGGAGTCAGGGAGAGGAGGGGTGGGTGGTGGTTGGAGACAGAGGCCTGGTGCCCTGGGTGCAGTGGAAGTCTCTGGAAGACCAGGTGGAGGGAGGCCACACAGAGTGATGCCCAGGGTCACAGACCTGTCGGAGCTGCTGTTTGTTAGTTCAAGTCCTGCTCTGAGGTGCTCTGTGTCAGCTCTGAGCGACAGGTGAGCTGGGGGTGCTCTTCAATGAGGGCTATGTACACGGTTCCTGTGTGCCCAGCCCTGCCACGGTACCTGCAAGGGTAGCTCTGTATCCTGGGAGGGGCCTGACCATGAGAGCCCCGTGGGCTGGCTTGGGGGTGGGGTACCTGCCCAGGAGAGCTCCATATCCTGGGATTGGCCTGACCACGAGAGCCCCATGGGCTGCTGGGGACCTGGTAAAGGATGTCAGGACAGTCAGTGAAGCCACCGAGGATATACCTCCAGTTACTCCTGATTCCTACACCCTGCTGGTCATTCTACCAACCACCAGGACATGGTATTCTGTATTAGTCTTCAATGATGCCTTCTTTTGTATTCCATTAGCCCCAGAGTCACAAGAAATTTTGGCTTGTGAGTGGCAGGACTCAACATACAACTAAAACAATACTTCCGGGCCGTCTTGCCCCAAGGGTTCAAAAATTCCCACACCATCTTTGGGGAAAGCTTAGCTAACGACCGAAAAGTTCTACCTCTGGAAAAGGAAACCCTCCTTCAATATGCAGACGACATTCTGATCGCCAGCCCTACTAAGGAGGCCTCTGAACTACCAAGCCAATAAAGGATAGAAGTTGTCCAAGAAAAAGCTCAAATATCACAGACTGCAGTGACCTGCCTGGGCTTCATTCTCACACAAGGTCAGAGAAGCCCATCCCAGGAAAGGGAAGAAACCATTTGCAGCCTTACCCCTTTCTAAAACTAGAAGACAGCTTAGGGGTTCCTGGGGAGGCCAGGGTTTGCTGCTTCTGGATCCCTAACTACAGTCTACTAGCTGGGCCTCTATATGAAACACTGAAAGGAAAAGATGATGATCCTTTTGAACAGAATCCAGAAGTGGCCTTTCAAGAATGGAAAGAGCAGTCAATTCAGACCCTTGCCCTGGAACTCCCTAATTGAGCTAAACCCTTTGACCTTTCCATTCCCGGTGAAAGGTGAATCGCCATTGGAGAATTAGTGCAAAAACTGGGACCACTTGAAATGGAACAACGCAAGAATGCCATCCAGGTAGGATAAACTACAGTCACCAAGGGGCTTGGCCCACTGCCACATCTGGCCAAGATACTGGCGGTATCTAAAAACCTGGAAATCAGCAGCCCAAAAGGCCACCTCCCTCCTAAGGGAAAAGGACCCCACGTGGTGATCCTAATCACCAACCATGCCCTGAAGTTGCAGGGTTCGCTCCGTGGGCACACCGACCTCGAGTGAGGAGGCCCTCCAACTCCAACATCCAGAGAGATAACCGGGGGCAACAGGGCACCATGACGACTCGTGTGAACATCACTTGACCTGGAGTTTCTCTCATAAAACAACAATAGTGTGTCCCGAAGGAGTAGACTACTGCTTGCAGGACTTCCTGCACCCAGAGGGGAGCTAATAATCTTGGCGGGGGAACCGTATATCACACTGTCACCATAGAAAAGCCTACAGACACCGTGATGATGGTGGCCAATAAGACCGGCTGGACTCCTGTTTACTTCAAAAGGCTGTTAACTCAGTGGCCATCATGGTCCTTGATCACCACTGACCCTGGACTGTCTGGGAGTTGAGCGGGCAGGGCTCTGACACCTGGTGCTGTTTTTACGTTAATTCAGGGGCCTAATTGAAGAAAGAGCAGACTACTGGTCAGAGCATCTAGGCTGGCAGAAACGGTCAGCCTAAGGTGGCCGAACAAACGTGGGGCGGGGTGAAACCGGCCCCCACAGCGTCTCTGCACATCTCTTTCCTGGACCCTTAAAGGTCATTAGAATCTATAACACTTCCAATGCTGGTGCTCAGGCGGACGAGCAGGGAGGCAGGGGTCCTGGGGCCAATCAACGTCACCTGGAGGCTGCTGGGGAGAAGTTCTGACCCTCGTCCCCTGGTATGAGGGCTCCCAACTCAGCACTCAGCAGTTACAGAAGAAGGGTCTGCACCCTCAGCACTCCAAGAATGAGGAACGGGACAAAAGGCAGAGGAGGGGTTTGTCCCCAGCAAAGCCCATTAAAAATCCCTGGGAGATAAAAATAGAATCTGGGCAATAAAATCAAGTCTGACCTTTTTTTATCCTTTGTGCTTTGTCTAATTTCACGTGCTCCTAGGGTCCCGCATGCAGAGGTTCCACACCCGGCACTTCAGACCAGATTTCCTGGTGCAGAATGGCTGGGTCGACACCTCAGCTCCTGGGGCCCAGTGCAGACTCCGAGATATAGAGCCTGAGCTGCAGCCAACCCGGCCCTTGAGAGCTCCGCCCCCTCCCTCCCACTGACTCTGACAGGATCTCTACACAGCAGCCCAGCCCACAGCCCACGGGGTAGTGCATGCTCTCACCTCTCCATTCTCTGATGAAAATATAAAGTTTCCTTTGCTTGGGAACCAAACTCAGTCTCGATCTGTTGGCCCCAATGACACTGGGCAGGGGGACCCTTGTTGGGGTCCACTCTGGAGGATCAGTAACAGAAATTGAGACTATTGTAACTTCAATGAACAGATGTGTGAGCCAAACTGTAGTTAACATAGAACAGTTTATAAGGCTCGGGTAAAATAAGATGTTTCTAACACTTCCATTTGATATTTCCATCACTTTATTATAAGCAAGTTCAGTGAAAAGGTTTGTCTTATTTGTCAGGTCAATATTAGAGAAATGAAGTGATTTCTTTCCAAGGATGTACATCTAATAATCTTGGTTAAAGCTTCAATCTTGTTTTAAATGCTTTTCCATTGAAAATGATACCTCTCTTTCAGCTCCCCCATTTCTGAGAAGTATAAAATCTTATAATTTATTATCACCAAAGGGGAAAGGTGGGAGGAGGGATAAATTAACAGTTTGGAATTAACACATACACACTGCTATGTATAAAATAGATCATCAACAAGGAACTACTGTATAGCACAGGGAACTACACTCAATATTGTGCAATAACCTATAAGGGGAAATAATCGGAAAAAGAACAGATATTTTTATTGACATCATCTATCAATGACAGTTAAAGTGTAACCTAAGGGAAGCCGGTGGTGAGTGCTTCTGACCCTGAAGACTTCAGTCATCTAAAGTTTGGACTCTGCCTACTTCCCAAGGCCCTTAATGAACATATGTGTAGCCGTAGCTTAAAAAACTCCCCAGTTTGGGTTTCGGGGAGACACTGATTTTGAAAAAGCCCTGGTGTTCTCCTTACATGAATGGGACTCTTCCTACTGCTAAAACATGTCTGTCACATCCAGAGGATGGTATACCGTCTGATCGGGAAGAGTTTGGAAAAGGCATCTCATCTCCTCATCTCCTGGTGCTCGGGTTCACCCCTCCAGCGTCTTTACTAACAGTCTCCCCACTTGGAGATGTCAACACTGTCAACATCCCGTTGCGTACAGTTTGGAATTTGTCCAGAGGATGAAGCGGAAGGATGAGGAACAATGAGAGACAAGTCCTAGGTGTTCAGACAGGCACATGTCACTCTAATTTCCAATCAGGAAGATGAATTGACCAAAGGCTAGGGTTGCCCATGGAAACAGTATAGGGCTTGAGGAAATCCCACTGCTTTGTGGCCAGTTCCCATAAACACAAGTTGAACAATGGAACTCAGGGGCAGTAAAATTCACGAAACTGCAGAGTTGAAAATATCTATCACTGAAAAATGTCTTGAGGAAAGTCAGAGAAAAGGATTGGCAAGCAAGGGAGAATGGCAGGAAAGGGATTTGAGGAGGTAGAAAGGACTCGCCATTAAGCACAAGAAAAGGGGCTGAACATTGCCGACATTGCAGTTGGCCAAAAAGGCTGTATGCGTTTTTTTCTGTATATATTCAAGAAAAGGGCATACACTTTTTTAGCCAACCAAACAGGTGGGCACTGGAAATCAATACTACAAAAGATATCACTTCGCATCAGTCAGAAGAGCCATCCTCATAAAGTGTAAACGCCAGAAATGCAGGACAGGGCAAGGAGAAGAGGGAGCCCTGTGAGGCTTATAGTGGAAATGTATATTGCCAACGGCCATTCTGGAGAAGTGTATTGTGTTTACTAAAGCATCTAAAAAATGAGCTACAGAGCATAGGGCACTTGCACTCATGGGCGTATATCTTGGGAAAAACAAAAATCGAGAGGACACAGGCACCCCAATGTTTACTGCCTCTCTGTTTAAAAGATCCTCGACTAGGATATAACTTAAATGTCTCTGGAGGGAAAAAATGAATAGAGATGTTGTACTTATGTAGAGTGGAATATTACTCAGCCTGGAAATCAATGAAATATGGCCAGTTGTAACAACTCCGGAGGAGTTACGTATGATCATTCTAAGTGACATAATTCAAAAAGAAAAAGACACATATCATAAGATATCACTTAAAGGTGGAATCCAAAATGGCTACACATGAAATAAATTACAAAACAAAAACATAGTCAAATATGTAGAAAACACGCATGAGGCTGCTAAACGGGAAAGGTGGGGAGGGGTGAGGCATCATCCAGGAGGTTGAAATTAGCAAAGATACCATTCCAAATACCAAACTGATAATCAACAAGGCCTACACGGTAGCTAAAAGAACTGCACTCAGCACACTCAAGTCACCGGAAAAGAATATCTATGACTGGTAAGAATCTGAAAAAGAATTTATTGATGTCTCTCTGTACGTGAATCAAGTGGATGTACAGCAGCAAGAAACAGAGCTTTGAAAATCAGCTGTAACCAATATAGTAATAAATTGAAAAAAATAAACGACAGAGAGACAGAGAAAACCTCTTACAACTTTTCCTCAGGGACGGTGATGCAACATGGATTGAACACATCTAGACCCACAGCAGGATGAGACATAAGGCTGGAAACTGTTCGCGCTAAGAGAAATGTGAGGTTGGGTGAGGAAATGCACACCCTTTAAAGTAATACTACCTGGTACCCATTCAATGGGTCCCAAATCTGCAGGTTCAAGGAATCTTCCTACAGCTAAAACATGCATGGAAAACCCAGAGGACTGTACACCATGTGATCGGGAGATGTGTCTAAAATGCACCTCATTTATCCTCTCCTGGTGCTCCTGTTCATCATTCCAGCCACGTTACTTAGAATCTCCCCACTTAGAGAATCAGCACATTTAAACTTCTGTTTCACACATTTTGCAAATTGTGAGGAGGATGAACGGGAACAGGGGGAACCAATGAGAGAATAGTTGTAGGGGTTTGGACGGGTACATGTCACTCTAATTTCCCATTAAGAATAAGAATTAAAAAAAGGCTCAGCCCGCCTCTCCAGAGCCAAAATAGGGCCTGAAGCAATCCTACGGTATTGAGGCCAGCTCACAAAAGAGCAACTTAAAAAATGGAGCTCAGGGTCACTGCAATTCACAAACCTGCAGAGTTATAAATGAAAACTAACGTCCAAAAATATGTTGAGGTAAGGCAAAGAAGAGGATCTGAATGCAAGACAGAATTGCAAGAAACAGATTTCAAGAGATAGATTGGACTCGCCTTTAAAGCACATGAAAAGCGACAGAATTTTGACAACGATGCGGTTGGCCCAAAAGGGAGTATGCGTTTTTTCCTGAATATATCCAGGAAAAAACGCATACGCACTTTATGGGCAACCAAGCAAGCAAGCAATGCAAATGTGCACAATAAAGAAGTCTCATTTCCCACTGGTCAAAAGGGCCATCCGAAAAAATTGTAAAAACCAGAAATGCAGGACAGGCCATGGAGAACAGGAAGCCTTTATACGCTGATGGACAGTGTGTGAACTGCCGAGAGCCACTCTGGAGAAGTGTATGGTGGTTCCTAAATCATCTAAAAAACAGAGCGACAGAGCATAGGGCACTTCCAATCACGGGAGTATATCTAGGGAAGTCTAAAAATCAACAAGACACAAGCACACCACAGTTTAGGGCTACTCTGTTTACAAGAACCTCAACTTCAGTACACCTTAAATATCCCAGGAAAGAGAACAATGGATAAAGAAAATGTGGTACTTATGTACAATGGAATATCTCTTCACCATGAAATCAATGTAATAAGGCTAGTAGAAGGATAAAGAGTGGATTGAGGTCCGATAATACTACTTGAAATAAGTCAAACAGAAAAAGAAACATATCATCAGATATCACTTATAGAGGGAGGATAAATATGGCTGCACAAAAAATGAATTACAAAACAGAACAGTGTCTCACATTTAGAAAACACACTTATGTCAGCTTAAGGGGAAAGGAGAGGTGGGGTGATGCATAAAACCAGAGTTTGAAATTAGCACAGATACCGTTCAATAAACCAAAATAGGTATCAGAAAAGATCTACACCTTGCTCAATGAACTGGCCTCAACACACCCTACACACCGCAGAGAAATATATCTGAGTAATAAGAATCTTAAAACCCATGTATTGATATCTCTCCATAAGGGAATCAAGTGTGCGCAGAGCGGCACAAACACAGCAGTGAAAATGAGCTAAACCCCTTTATAGAAATAAATTTTAAAACCAAAACGCAGAAACAATGAAAGAGAGAAAAATTCTTACAAAATTCGCTCAGGGGCTGTGATGCAACCTGGAATGACCACATATAAACCCACAGCTGGATAAGACATAAGGCTGGACACTTGGGGCTGAAAGGATTGGAGAGCTTTGGTGAGCAACTGCCAAAAGTTTAATGCAATACTTCATGCTACTTATTCCAAGGGTCCCAACACTCCAGGTTGAAGGGAATCTTCCTACAGCTAAACCATGCATGGGAAATCCAGCGGATGGTATACCATATGATCGGGAAAGGTTTCTAAAATGCACCTCATTTTCCTCTCCTGGGGCTCCGGATCAACATTCCAGCCACTTTACTAACAACATCTCCACATGGAGAGTCAATGCCTTTAAGTTCCGGTATCGCACAGTCTGCAGTTAGTGCGGAGGATGAATGGGAATAGGGGGAACCAGTGAGAAAATAGCTGTAGCGGTTTCAATGGGCACATGTCACTCTAATTTCACATCAGGAAGAAGAATTAACCAAAGGCGGAGCAAGGCGTCCCAGAAGAAGAATAGGGCCTGAAGAAATCCTGTGGATATGAGGCAAGATCACAAAAATAAGAGCAGAAAAATGGAGCTAAGGGCCACTGCAATTCAAAAACCTGCAGAGTTATAAAGGCCAACTATTTTCCAAACGTATATTGAGGTAAGGCTATGAAGAGGCACTGAGAGCAAGGCAGAACTGCAGGAAACCGATTTCAGGAGGTAGACTGGAATTGCATGTAAAGCATAGGAAAAGAGGCAGAACGTCCACAATGATGCACTTGGCCAAAAAGGGCGTATGCGTTTTTTCCTGAATATAGTCAGGAAAAAACGCATAGGCCCTTTTTGGCCAAACAAGCAAGCTTGCAAAGGAAATATGCACTACAATGAAGTCTCACTGCCCCCCGGTCAAAAGGGCCATCTGAAAAAAGTGTAAAACCCAGAAAGGCAGGACAGGCCATGGAGAACTGGGAGCCTTGTTATGCTGATGGGCGGGATGTAAATTGCCAAAAGCCACTCTGGAGAAGTGTATGGTGTTTCCTGAAACATCTAAAAAACAAAGCAACAGAGCCTAGGGCACTTCCACTTATGGTCCTATAGCTTAGGGAAATTAAATAAAAAAGACACAGCCACCACGAAGTTTGGGCCGGCTCTGTTTACAAGCACCTCCTTTAAGGTATAAATTCAATATCACAGAAAGTGAAAAATGCATAAAGAAGTTTTGGTACTTACGTACAATGCAATATCACTCAGCAATGAAATCTATGTCATCAGGCCCGTAGCAGCATAATGAGTGGATTCAGGTACAATGATTCTAAGTGAAATAAGTCACACAGAAAAAGAAACATCAAAAGTTATCACTAATACACGGAATGTAAACTTGGCTACACAGGAACTGAATTACAAAACAGAACAGGGTCTGAAATGTAGAAAACCAACTTATGCTTGCTTAAGGGGAAAGGTGAGTTGGGGTGCGGCATAAAACCAGAGATTGAAATTAGCACAGATACCGTTCCATAAGCCAAATATGTAATAGACAAGAGCTACTCCTTGCTCAACGAAGTGGACTCAACACCCCACATTAAGAGCCTAAGAATATACCTGACTAGTAAGAATCTTAAAACCTATGGATTTATATGTCTCCGAAAGAGAATCAAGCGTGTGTACAGCGGCATAAGCGCAGCAGTGATAGGATTGGTGAGGTTCGGTGAGCAAATGCAGACCCTTTGAAGTCATATTGCATGGTACCCATTCCATGGGTCTCAACTCTCCAGGTTTAAGGGATTCTTCCTTCAGCTAAAACATGCATGTGGAACCCAGAGTATGATCCACCGTGTGATCGGGAAACGTGTTCAAATGTGTCTCAGTTTTTGTCCCCTTGTACTCGGGTGCAACATTCCAAACGCTTTACTAACACTCTCCCCACTTGGAGAGTCAGTGCCTTTAACCTCCTGTTTGGCCCAGTTTGCAATTTCTGTGGAAAATGAACAGGAATAGTGAGAACCAATGAGAGACTAGCTGGAGGTGTCCGGACGGCCAAATTTAATTTTCATTTCCCACCAGGAAGAGGAATTAACCAAAGGCTCAGTGTGCCATGCCGGAACCACACTAGGGCCAGAAGGAATCCAGCGGTGTTGCGGCCAGCTCACAACAAAGCGAGTTGAAGAAAGGAGCTCAGGGGCACTTTAATTCACAAACCTGCAGAGTTTTAAATGACAGCTATCTTCCAAAAATATATTGAAGTAAGGCCGCCAAGAGGAGTTGAAAGCGTGGCAGAATTGCAGGAAACTGATTTCAGGAGGTACACTGGAATTGCATGTAAATCATAGGAAAAGAGGCTGAACGTCCAAAATGATGCACTTGGCCAAAAAGGGCGTATGCGTTCTTTCCTGAATATATTCAGGAAAAAACGCATACGCCCTATTTGGCCAACCAAGCAAGCTTGCAAAGGAAATCTGCACTACAATGAAGTCTCACTGCCCCCCTGTTCAAAAGGGCCATCTAAAAAAAGTGTAAAATCCAGAAAGGCAGGACAGGCCATGGAGAACTGGGAGCCTTGTTATGCTGATGGGCGGGATGTAAGTTGCCAGCAGCCACACTGGAGAAGTGTATGGTGTTTCCTGAAACATCCAAAAAACAAAGCAAAAGAGCCTAGGGCACATCCACTTATGGTCCTATAGCTTAGGGAAATTAAAATAAAAAAGACACAGCCACCCCAAAGTTTGAGACGGCTCTGTTTACAAGAACCTCGTTTATGGTACAAGTTGAATATCGCAGAAAGCGAAAAATGGATAAAGAAGTTGTGGTACTTACGTACAATGCAATATCACTCAGCAATGAATTCTATGTCATCAGGCCCGTAGCAGCATAATGAGTGGATTCAGGTACGATGATTCTATGTGAAATAAGTCACACAGAAAAAGAAACATCATAAGATATCACTACTACAGGAATGTAAACTTGGCTACACAGGAACTGAATTACAAAACAGAACAGGGTCTCTAATGTAGAAAACCAACTTATTCTTGCTTAAGGGGAAAGGTGAGTTGGGGTGCGGCATAAAACCAGAGATTGAAATTAGCACAGATACCGTTCCATAAGCCAAATATGTAATAGACAAGAGCTACTCCTTGCTCAACGAAGAGGACACAACAACCCATATTAAACGCCTAAGAATATACCTGACTAGTAAGAATCTTAAAACCTATGGATTTATATGTCTCCGAAAGAGAATCAAGCGTGTGTACAGCGGCATAAGCGCAGCAGTGATAGGATTGGTGAGGTTCGGTGAGCAAATGCAGACCCTTTGAAGTCATATTGCATGGTACCCATTCCATGGGTCTCAACTCTCCAGGTTTAAAGGATTCTTCCTTCAGCTAAAACATGCATGTGGAACCCAGAGTATGATCCACTGTGTGATCGGGAAACGTGTTCAAATGTGTCTCAGTTTTCGTCCCCTGGTACTCGGGTGCAACATTCCAGACACATTATTAACACTCTCCCCACTTGGAGAGTGAGTGCCTTTAACCTCCTGTTTGGCCCAGTTTGCAATTTCTGTGGAAAATGAACAGGAATAGGGAGAACCAATGAGAGACTAGGTGGAGGTGTCTGGACGGGCAAATTTAACTCTCATTTCCCACCAGGTAGAGGAATTAACCAAAGTCTCAGCATGCCATGCCAGAACCAAACTAGGGTCTGAAGCAATCCTGCGGTGTTGCGGCCAGCTCACAAGAAAGCGAGTTGAAGAAAGGAGCTCAGGGGCACTGTAATTCACAAACCTGCAGAGTTATAAATGACAGCTATCTTCCAAAAATATATTGAAGTAAGGCTGCCAAGAGGAGTTGAAAGCGGGGCAGAATTGCAGGAAACCGATTTCAGGAGGTAGACTGGAATTGCATGTAAAGCATAGGAAAAGAGGCAGAACGTCCACAATGATGCACTTGGCCAAAAAGTGCGTATGCGTTTTTTCCGGAATATATTCAGGAAAAAACGCATACGCACTTTTTGGCCAACCAAGCAAGCTTGCAAAGGAAATCTGCACTACAATGAAGTCTCAATGCCCCTTGTTAAAAAGGGCTATCTGAAAAAAGTGTAAAATCCAGAAAGGCAGGACAGGCCATGGAGAACTAGGAGCCTTGTTATGCTGATGGGCGGGATGTAAATTTCCAGCAGCCACTCTGGAGTAGTGTATGGTGTTTCCAGAAACATCCAAAAAACAAAGCAACAGAGCCTAGGGCATTTCCACTTATGGTCCTATAGATTAAGGAAATTAAAATCAAAAACACACAGCCACCCCAAAGTTTGGGCCGGCTCTATTTACAAGAACCTCGTTTACGGTGCAAGTTCAATATCACAGAAAGCGAAAAATGGATAAAGAAGTTGTGGTACTTACGAACAATGCAGTATCACACAGCAATAAAATCTATGTCATCAGGCCCGTAGCAGTATAATGAGTGGATTCAGGTACGATGATTCTAAGTGAAATCAGTCACACAGAAAAAGAAACATCATAAGGTATCACTAACACACGGAATGTAAACTTGGCTACACAGGAACTGAATTACAAAACAGAACAGGGTCTCAAATGTAGAAAACCAACTTATGCTTGCTTAAGGGGAATGGTGAGTTGGGGTGCTGCATGAAACCAGAGATTGAAATTGGCACAGATACCGTTCCATAAGCCAAATATGTAATAGACAAGAGCTACTCCTTGCTCAACGAAGTGGACTTAACACCCCATATTAAACGCCTAAGAATATACCTGACTAGTAAGAATCTTAAAACCTATGGATTTATATGTCTCCGAAAGAGAATCAAGCGTGTGTACAGCGGCATAAGCGCAGCAGTGATAGGATTGTTGAGGTTCGGTGAGCAAATGGAGACCCTTTGAAGTCATATTACATGGTACCCATTCCATGGGTCTCAACTCTCCAGGTTTAAGGGATTCTTCCTTCAGCTAAAACATACATGTGGAACCCAGAGTATGATCCGCCGTGTGATCGGGAAACGTGTTCAAATGTGCCTCAGTTTTCGTTCCCTGGTACTCGGGTGCAACATTCCAGATGCTTTACTAACACTCTCCCCACTTGGAGAGTCAGTGCCTTTAACCTCCTGTTTGGCCCAGTTTGCAATATCTGCGGAAGATGAACAGGAAGAGGGAGAACCAATGAGAGACTAGCTGGAGCTGTCAGGACGGGCAAATTTAACTCTCATTTCCCACCAGGAAGAGGAACTAACCAAAGGCTCAACATGCCATGCCGGAACCAAACTAGGGCCTGAAGCAATCCTGTGGTGTTGCGGCCAGCTCACAAGAAAGCGAGTTGAAGAAAGGAGCTAAGGGGCACTGTAATTCACAAAGCTGCAGAGTTATAAATGACAGCTATCGTCCAAAAATATATTGAAGGAAGGCTGCCAAGAGGAGTTGAAAGTGGGGCAGAATTGCAGGAAACCGATTTCAGTAGGTAGACTGGAATTGCATGTAAAGCATAGGAAAAGAGGCAGAACGTCCACAATGATGCACTTGGCCAAAAAGGGTGTATGCGTTTTTTCCTGAATATATTCAGGAAAAAACGCATACACCCTTTTTGGCCAACCAAGCAATCTTGCAAAGGAAATCTGCACTACAATGAAGTCTCACTGCCCCCCTGTCAAAAAGGCCATCTGAAAAAAGTGTAAAATCCAGAAAGGCAGGACAGGGTATGGAGAACTGGGAGCCTTGTTATGCTGATGGGCGGGATGTAAATTGCCAACAGCCACTCTGGAGAAGTGTATGGTGTTTCCTGAAACATCCAAAAAACAAAGCAACAGAGCCTAGGGCACTTCCACTTATGGTCCTATAGCTTAGGGAAATTAAAATAAAAAAGACACAGCCACCCCAAATTTTGGACCGTCTCTGTTTACAACAACCTCGTTTATGGTACAAGTTCAATATCACAGAAAGCGAAAAATGGATAAAGAAGTTGTGGTACTTCCGTACAATGCAATTTCACTCAGCAATGAAATCTATGTCATCAGGCCGGTAGAAGCATAATGAGTGGATTCAGGTACAATGATTCTAAGTGAAATAAGTCACACAGAAAAAGAAACATCATAAGATATCACTACTACACAGAATGTAAACTTGGCTACACAGGAACTGAATTACAAAACAGAAAATGGTCTCAAATGTAGAAAAGCAACTTATGCTTGCTTAAGGGGAAAGGTGAGTTAGGGTGAGGCATAAAACCAGAGATTGAAATTAGCACAGACACCGTTCCATAAGCCAAATATGTAATAGACAAGAGCTACTCCTTGCTCAACGAAGTGGACTCAACACCCCATATTAAACGCCTAAGAATATACCTGACAAGTAAGAATCTTAAAACCTATGGATTTATATGTCTCCGAAAGAGAATCAAGCATGTGTACAGTGGCATAAACGCAGCAGTGATAGGATTGGTGAGGTTCGGTGAGCAAATGCAGACTCTTTGAAGTCATATTGCATGGTACCCATTCCATGGGTCTCAACTCTCCAGGTTTAAGGGATTCTTCCTTCAGCTAAAACATGCATGTGGAACCCAGAGTATGATCCACCGTGTGATCGGGAAACGTGTTCAAATGTGTCTCAGATTTCGTCCCCTGGTACTCGGGTGCAACATTCCACACGCTTTACTAACACTCTCCCCACTTGGAGAGTGAGTGCCTTTAACCTCCTGTTTGGCCCAGTTTGCAATTTCTGCGTAAGATGAACAGGAATAGGGAGAACCAATGAGAGACTAGGTGGAGGTGTCTGGACGGGCAAATTTAACTCTCATTTCCCACCAGGAAGAGGAATTAACCAAAGGCTCAGCATGTCGTGCCGGAACCAAACAAGGGCCTGAAGCAATCCTGCGGTGTTGCGGCCAGCTCACAAGAAAGCGAGTTGAAGAAAGGGGCTCAGCGGCACTGTAATTCACAAACCTGCAGAGTTATAAATGACAGCTATCTTCCAAAAATATATTGAAGTAAGGCTGCCAAGAGGAGTTGAAAGCGGGGCAGAATTGCAGGAAACCGATTTCAGGAGGTAGACTGGAATTGCATGTAAAGCATAGGAAAAGAGGCAGAACGTCCACAATGATGCACTTGGCCAAAAAGGGCGTATGCGTTTTTTCCTGAATATATTCAGGAAAAAACGCATACGCCCTTTTTGGCCAACCAAGCAAGCTTGCAAAGAAAATCTGCACTACAATGAAGTCTCACTGCCCCCCGGTCAAAAGGGCCATCTGAAAAATGTGTAAAATCCACAAAGGCAGGACAGGCCCTGGAGAACTGGAAGACTTGTTATGCTGATGGGCGGGATGTAAATTGCCAGAAGCCACTCTGGAGAAGTGTATGGTGTTTCCTGAAACATCCAAAAAACAAAGCAACAGAGCCTAGGGCACTTCCACTTATGGTCCTATAGTTTAGGGAAATTAAAATCAAAAAGACACAGCCACCCCAAAGTTTGGGCTGGCTCTGTTTACAAGAACCTCGTTTATGACACAAGTTCAATATCACAGAAAGCGAAAAATGGATAAAGAAGTTGTGGTAATTACGTACAATGCAATATCACTCAGCAATGAAATCTATGTCATCAGGCCCGTAGCAGCATAATGAGTGGATTCAGGTACGATGATTCTAAGTGAAATAAGTCACACAGAAAAAGAAACATCATAAGGTATCACTAACACACGGAATGTAAACTTGGCTACACAGGAACTGAATTACAAAACAGAACAGGGTCTCAAATGTAGAAAACCAACTTATGCTTGCTTAAGGGGAAGGGTGAGTTGGGGTGCTGCATGAAACCAGAGATTGAAATTGGCACAGATACTGTTCTATAAGCCAAATATGTAATAGACAAGAGCTACTCCTTGCTCAACGAAGTGGACTCAACACCCCATATTCAACGCCTAAGAATATACCTGACTAGTAAGAATCTTAAAACCTATGGATTTATATGTCTCCGAAAGAGAATCAAGCGTGTGTACAGCGGCATAAGCGCAGCAGTGATAGGATTGGTGAGGTTTGATGAGCAAATGCAGACCCTTTGAAGTCATATTGCATGGTACCCATTCCATGGGTCTCAACTCTCCAGGTTTAAGGGATTCTTCCTTCAGCTAAAACATGCATGTGGAACCCAGAGTATGATCCACCGTGTGATCGGAAAACGTGTTCAAATGTGTCTCAGTTTTCGTTCCCTGGTACTCGGGTGCAACATTCCAGACGCGATACTAACACTCTCCCCACTTGGAGAGTCAGTGCCTTTAACCTCCTGTTTGGCCCAATTTGCAATTTCTGCGGAAGATGAACAGGAAGAGGGAGAACCAATGAGAGACTAGGTGGAGTTGTCTGAACGGGCAAATTTAACTCTCATTTCCCACCAGGAAGAGGAATTAACCAAAGGCTCAACATGCCATGCCGGAACCAAACTAGGGCCTGAAGCAATCCTGTGGTGTTGCGGCCAGCTCATAAGAAAGCGAGTTGAAGAAAGGAGCTCAGGGGCACTGTAATTCACAAACCTGCAGAGTTATAAATGACAGCTATCGTCCAAAAATATATTGAAGGAAGGCTGCCAAGAGGAGTTGAAAGTGGGGCAGAATTGCAGGAAACCGATTTCAGGAGGTAGACTGGAATTGCATGTAAAGCATAGGAAAAGAGGCAGAACGTCCACAATGATGCACTTGGCCAAAAAGGGCGTATGCGTTTTTTCCTGAATATATTCAGGAAAAAACGCATACGCCCTTTTTGGCCAACCAAGCAAGCTTGCAAAGGAAATCTGCACTACAATGAAGTCTCACTGCCCCCCTGTCAAAAGGGCCATCTGAAAAAAGTGTAAAATCCAGAAAGGCAGGACAGGGTATGGAGAACTGGGAGCCTTGTTATGCTGATGGGCGGGATGTAAATTGCCAACAGCCACTCTGGAGAAGTGTATGGTGTTTCCTGAAACATCCAAAAAACAAAGCAACAGAGCCTAGGGCACTTCCACTTATGGTCCTATAGCTTAGGAAAATTAAAATCAAAAAGACACAGCCACCCCAAAGTTTGGGACGGCTCTGTTTACAAGAACCTCGTTTACGGTACAAGTTCAATATCACAGAAAGCGAAAAATGGATAAAGAAGATGTGGTACTTACGTACAATGCAATATCACTCAGCAATGAAATCTATGTCATCAGTCCAGTAGCAGCATAATGAGTGGATTCAGGTACGATGATTGTAAGTGAAATAAGTCACACAGAAAAAGAAACATCATAAGATATCACTAATACACGAAATGTAAACTTGGCTACAAAGGAACTGAATTACAAAACAGAACAGGGTCTCTAATGTAGAAAACCAACTTATTCTTGCTTAAGGGGAAAGGTGAGTTTGGGTGCTGCATAAAACCAGAGATTGAAATTAGCGCAGATACCGTTCCATAAGCCAAATATGTAATAGACAAGAGCTACTCCTTGCTCAGCGAAGAGGACACAACATACCATATTAAACGCCTAAGAATATACCTGACTAGTAAGAATCTTAAAACCTATGGATTTATATGTCTCCGAAAGAGAATCAAGCGTGTGTACAGCGGCATCAGCGCAGCAGTGATAGGATTGGTGAGGTTCGGTGAGCAAATGCAGACCCTTTGAAGTCATATTGCATGGTACCCATTCCATGGTTCTCAACTCTCCAGGTTTAAGGGATTCTTCCTTCAGCTAAAACATGCATGTGGAACCCAGAGTATGATCCACCGTGTGATCGGGAAACGTGTTCAAATGTGCCTCAGTTTTCGTCCCCTGGTACTCGGGTGCAACATTCCAGACGCTTTACTAACACTCTCCCCACTTGGAGAGTCAGTGCCTTTAACCTCCTGTTTGGCCCAGTTTGCAATTTCTGCGGAAAATGAACAGGAATAGGGAGAACCAATGAGAGACTAGCTGGAGGTGTCTGGACGGGCAAATTTAACTCTCATTTCCCACCAGGAAGAGGAATTATCCAAAGGCTCAGCGTGCCATGCCGGAACCACACTAGGGCCTGAAGCAATCCTGCGGTGTTGCGGCCAGCTCACAAGAAAGCGAGTTGAAGAAAGGAGCTCAGGGGCACTGTAATTCACAAACCTGCAGAGGTATAAATGACAGCTATCTTCCAAAAATATATTGAAGGAAGGCTGCCAAGAGGACTTGAAAGCGGGGCAGAATTGCAGGAAACCGATTTCAGGAGGTAGACTGGAATTGCATGTAAAGCATAGGAAAAGAGGCAGAACGTCCACAATGATGCACTTGGCCAAAAAGTGCGTATGCGTTTTTTCCGGAATATATTCAGGAAAAAATGCATACGCACTTTTTGGCCAACCAAGCAAGCTTGCAAAGGAAATCTGCACTACAATGAAGTCTCAATGCCCCTTGTTAAAAAGGGCTATCTGAAAAAAGTGTAAAATCCAGAAAGGCAGGACAGGCCATGGAGAACTAGGAGCCTTGTTATGCTGATGGGCGGGATGTAAATTGCCAGCAGCCACTCTGGAGTAGTGTATGGTGTTTCCAGAAACATCCAAAAAACAAAGCAACAGAGCCTAGGGTATTTCCACTTATGGTCCTATAGAATAGGGAAATTAAAATCAAAAACACACAGCCACCCCAAAGTTTGGGACGGCTCTGTTTACAAGAACCTCGTTTGCGGTACAAGTTCAATATCACAGAAAGCGAAAAATGGATAAAGAAGTTGCGGTACTTACGTACAATGCAGTATCACACAGCAATAAAATCTATGTCATCAGGCCCATAGCAGTATAATGAGTGGATTCAGGTACGATGATTCTAAGTGAAATAAGTCACACAGAAAAAGAAACATCATAAGGTATCACTAACACACGGAATGTAAACTTGGCTACACAGGAACTGAATTACAAAACAGAACAGGGTCTCAAATGTAGAAAACCAACTTATGCTTGCTTAAGGGGAATGGTGAGTTGGGGTGCTGCATGAAACCAGAGATTGAAATTGGCACAGATACCGTTCCATAAGCCAAATATGTAATAGACAAGAGCTACTCCTTGCTCAACGAAGTGGACTCAACACCCCATATTAAACGCCTAAGAATATACCTGACTAGTAAGAATCTTAAAACCTATGGATTTATATGTCTCCGAAAGAGAATCAAGCGTGTGTACAGCGGCATAAGCGCAGCAGTGATAGCATTGTTGAGGTTCGGTGAGCAAATGGAGACTCTTTGAAGTCATATTGCATGGTACCCATTCCATGGGTCTCAACTCTGCAGGTTTAAGGGATTCTACCTTCAGCTAAACATGCATGTGGAACACAGAGTATGATCCACTGTGTGATCGGGAAACGTGTTCAAATGTGTCTCAGTTTTCGTCCCCTTTTACTCGGGTGCAACATTCCAGATACTTTACTAACACTCTCCCCACTTGGAGAGTCAGTGCCTTTAACCTCCTGTTTGGCCCAGTTTGCAATTTCTGCGTAAGATGAACAGGAATAGGGAGAACCAATGAGAGACTAGGTGGAGGTGTCTGGACGGGCAAATTTAACTCTCATTTCCTACAAGGAAGAGGAATTAACCAAAGGCGCAGCGTGGCATGCCAGAAGCACACTAGGGCCTGAAGCAATCCTGCGGTGTTGCGGCCAGCTCACAAGATAGCGAGTTGAAGGAAGGAGCTCAGGGGCACTGTAATTCACAAACCTGCAGAGTTATAAATGACAGCTTTCGTCCAAAAATATATTGAAGGAAGGCTGCCAAGAGGACTTGAAAGCGGGTCAGAATTGCAGGAAACCGATTTCATGAGGTAGACTGGAATTGCATGTAAAGCATAGGAAAAGAGGCAGAACGTCCACAATGATGCACTTGGCCAAAAAGGTCGTATGCGTTTTTTCCGGAATATATTCAGGAAAAAACGCATACGCCCTTTTTGGCCAACCAAGCAAGCTTGCAAAGGAAATCTGCACTACAATGAAGTCTCACTGCCCCCTGGTCAAAAGGGCTATCTGAAAAAAGTGTAAAATCCAGAAAGGCAGGACAGGCCATGGAGAACTGGGAGCCTTGTTATGCTGATGGGCGGGATGTAAATTGCCAACACCCACTCTGAAGAAGTGTATGTTGTTTCCTGAAACATCCAAAAAACAAAGCAACAGAGCCTAGGGCACTTCCACTTATGGTCCTATAGCTTAGGGAAATTAAAATCAAAAAGACACAGCCACCCCAAAGTTTGGGACGGCTCTGTTTACAAGAACCTCGTTTACGGTACAAGTTGAATATCACAGAAAGCGAAAAATGGATAAAGAAGTTGTGGTACTTACGTACAATGCAATATCACTCAGCAATGAAATCTATGTCATCAGGCCCGTAGCAGCATAATGAGTGGATTCAGGTACGATGATTCTAAGTGAAAGAAGTCACACAGAAAAAGAAACATCATAAGATATCACTACTACACGGAATGTAAACTTGGCTACACAAGAACTGAATTACAAAACAGAACAGGGTGTCAAATGTAGAAAACCAACTTATACTTGCTTAAGGGGAAAGGTGAGTTGGGATGCTGCATAAAACCAGAGATTGAAATTAGCACAGATACCGTTCCATAAGCCAAATATGTAATAGACAAGAGCTACTCCTTGCTCAACGAAGTGGACTCAACACCCCATATTAAACCCCTAAGAATATACCTGACTAGTAAAAATCTACCTGACTAGTAAGAATCTTAAAACCTATGGATTTATATGTCTCCGAAAGACAATCAAGCGTGTGTACAGCGGCATAAACGCAGCAGTGATAGGACTGGTGAGGTTCGGTGAGCAAATGCAGACCCTTTGAAGTCATTTTGCATGGTACCCATTCCATGGGTCTCAACTCTCCATGTTTAAGGGATTCTTCCTTCAGCTAAAACATGCATGTGGAACCCAGAGTATGATCCACCATGTGATCGGGAAACGTGTTCAAATGTGTCTCAGTTTTCGTCCCCTGGTACTCGGGTGCAACATTCCAGACGCTTTACTAACACTCTCCCCACTTGGAGAGTCAGTGCCTTTAACCTCCTGTTTGGCCCAGTTTGCAATTTCTGTGGAAAATGAACAGGAATAGGGAGAACCAATGACAGACTAGGTGGAGGTGTCCGGACGGGCAAATTTAACTCTCATTTCCCACCAGGAAGAGGAATTAACCAAAGGCTCAGCATGCCATGCCTGAACCACACTAGGGCCAGAAAGAATCCTGCGGTGTTGCGGCAGCTCATAAGAAAGCGAGTTGAAGAAAGGAGCTCAGGGGCACTGTAATTCACAAACCTGCAGAGTTATAAATGACAGCTATCTTCCAAAAATATATTGAAGTAAGGCTGCCAAGAGGAGTTGAAAGCGGGGCAGAATTGCAGGAAACCGATTTCAGGAGGTAGACTGGAATTGTATGTAAAGCATAGGAAAAGAGGCAGAACGTCCACAATGATGCACTTGGCCAAAAAGGGCGTATGCGTTTTTTCTTGAATATATTCAGGAAAAAACGCATACGCCCTTTTTGGCCAACCAAGGAAGCTTGCAAAGGAAATCTGCACTACAATGAAGTCTCACTGCCCCCCGGTCAAAAGGGCCATCCGAAAAAAGTGTAAAATCCAGAAAGGCAGGACAGGCCAAGGAGAACTAGGAGCCTTCTTATGCTGATGGACGGGATGTAAATTGCCAGCAGCCACTCTGGAGAAGTGTATGGTGTTTCCTGAAACATCCAAAAAATAAAGCAACAGAGTCTAGGGCACTTCCACTTATGGTCCTATAGCTTAGGGAAATTAAAATCAAAAAGACACAGCCACCCCAAAGTTTGGGACGGCTCTGTTTACAAGAACCTCGTTTACAGTACAAGTTCAATATCACAGAAAGCGAAAAATGGATAAAGAAGTTGTGGTACTTACGTACAATGCAATATCACTCAGCAATGAAATCTATGTCATCAGGCCCGTAGCAGCATAATGAGTGGATTCAGGTACGATGATTCTAAGTGAAATAAGTCACACAGAAAAAGAAACATCATAAGATATCACTACTACACGGAATGTAAACTTGGCTACACAAGAACTGAATTACAAAACAGAAAAGGGTTTCAAATGTAGAAAACCAAGTTATGCTTGCTTAAGGGGAAAGGTGAGTTGGGGTGCTGCATAAAACCAGAGATTGAAAGTAGCACAGATACCGTTCCATAAGTCAAATATGTAATAGACAAGAGCTACTCCTTGCTCAACGAAGTGGACTCAACACCCCATATTAAACGCCTAAGAATATACCTGACTAGTAAGAGTCTACCTGACTAGTAAGAATCTTAAAAACTATGGATTTATATGTCTCCGAAAGAGAATCAAGCAGGTGTACAGCGGCATAAACGCAGCAGTGATAGGATTGGTGAGGTTCGGTGAGCAAATGCAGACCCTTTGAAGTCATATTGCATGGTACCCATTCCATGGGTCTCAACTCTCCATGTTTAAGGGATTCTTCCTTCAGCTAAAACATGCATGTGGAACCCAGAGTATGATCCACCGTGTGATCGGGAAACGTGTTCAAATGTGTCTCAGTTTCGTCCCCTGGTACTCGGGTGCAACATTCCAGACGCTTTACTAACACTCTCCCCACTTGGAGAGTCAGTGCCTTTAACCTCCTGTTTGGCCCAGTTTGCAATTTCTGTGGAAAATGAACAGGAATAGGGAGAACCAATGACAGACTAGGTGGAGGTGTCCGGACGGGCAAATTTAACTCTCATTTCCCACCAGGAAGAGGAATTAACCAAAGGCTCAGCATGCCATGCCTGAACCACACTAGGGCCAGAAAGAATCCTGCGGTGTTGCGGCAGCTCATAAGAAAGCGAGTTGAAGAAAGGAGCTCAGGGGCACTGTAATTCACAAACCTGCAGAGTTATAAATGACAGCTATCTTCCAAAAATATATTGAAGTAAGGCTGCCAAGAGGAGTTGAAAGCGGGGCAGAATTGCAGGAAACCGATTTCAGGAGGTAGACTGGAATTGTATGTAAAGCATAGGAAAAGAGGCAGAACGTCCACAATGATGCACTTGGCCAAAAAGGGCGTATGCGTTTTTTCTTGAATATATTCAGGAAAAAACGCATACGCCCTTTTTGGCCAACCAAGGAAGCTTGCAAAGGAAATCTGCACTACAATGAAGTCTCACTGCCCCCCGGTCAAAAGGGCCATCCGAAAAAAGTGTAAAATCCAGAAAGGCAGGACAGGCCAAGGAGAACTAGGAGCCTTCTTATGCTGATGGACGGGATGTAAATTGCCAGCAGCCACTCTGGAGAAGTGTATGGTGTTTCCTGAAACATCCAAAAAATAAAGCAACAGAGTCTAGGGCACTTCCACTTATGGTCCTATAGCTTAGGGAAATTAAAATCAAAAAGACACAGCCACCCCAAAGTTTGGGACGGCTCTGTTTACAAGAACCTCGTTTACAGTACAAGTTCAATATCACAGAAAGCGAAAAATGGATAAAGAAGTTGTGGTACTTACGTACAATGCAATATCACTCAGCAATGAAATCTATGTCATCAGGCCCGTAGCAGCATAATGAGTGGATTCAGGTACGATGATTCTAAGTGAAATAAGTCACACAGAAAAAGAAACATCATAAGATATCACTACTACACGGAATGTAAACTTGGCTACACAAGAACTGAATTACAAAACAGAAAAGGGTTTCAAATGTAGAAAACCAAGTTATGCTTGCTTAAGGGGAAAGGTGAGTTGGGGTGCTGCATAAAACCAGAGATTGAAAGTAGCACAGATACCGTTCCATAAGTCAAATATGTAATAGACAAGAGCTACTCCTTGCTCAACGAAGTGGACTCAACACCCCATATTAAACGCCTAAGAATATACCTGACTAGTAAGAGTCTACCTGACTAGTAAGAATCTTAAAACCTATGGATTTATATGTCTCCGAAAGAGAATCAAGCAGGTGTACAGCGGCATAAACGCAGCAGTGATAGGATTGGTGAGGTTCGGTGAGCAAATGCAGACCCTTTGAAGTCATATTGCATGGTACCCATTCCATGGGTCTCAACTCTCCATGTTTAAGGGATTCTTCCTTCAGCTAAAACATGCATGTGGAACCCAGAGTATGATCCACCGTGTGATCGGGAAACGTGTTCAAATGTGTCTCAGTTTCGTCCCCTGGTACTCGGGTGCAACATTCCAGACGCTTTACTAACACTCTCCCCACTTGGAGAGTCAGTGCCTTTAACCTCCTGTTTGGCCCAGTTTGCAATTTCTGTGGAAAATGAACAGGAATAGGGAGAACCAATGAGAGACTAGGTGGAGGTGTCTGAACGGGCAAATTTAACTCTCATTTCCCACCAGGAAGAGGAATTAACCAAAGGCTCAGCATGCGAACCCGGAACCAAACTAGGGCCTGAAGCAATCCTGCGGTGTTGCGGCCAGCTCACAAGAAAGCGAGTTGAAGAAAGGAGCTCAGGGGCACTGTAATTCACAAACCTGAAGAGTTATAAATGACAGCTATCTTCCAAAAATATATTGAAGTAAGGCAGCCAAGAGGAGTTGAAAGCGGGGCAGAATTGCAGGAAACCGATTTCAGGAGGTAGACTGGAATTGCATGTAAAGCAAAGGAAAAGAGGCAGAACGTCCACAATGATGCACTTGGCCAAAAAGGGCGTATGCGTTTTTTCCTGAATATATTCAGGAAAAAACGCATACGCCCTTTTTGGCCAACCAAGCAAGATTGCAAAGGAAATCTGCACTACAATGAAGTCTCACTGCCCCCGAGGTCAAAAGGGCCATCTGAAAAAAGTGTAAAATCCAGAAAGCCAGGACAGTCCATGGAGAACTGGGAGCCTTGTTATGCTGATGGGCGGGATGTAAATTGCCAGCAGCCACTCTGGAGAAGTGTATGGTGTTTCCTGAAACATCCAAAAAACAAAGCAACAAAGCCTAGGGCACTTCCACTTATGGTCCTATAGATTAGGGAAATTAAAATCAAAAAGACACAGCCACCCCAAAGTTTGGGACGGCTCTGTTTACAAGAACCTCGTTTACGGTACAAGTTCAATATCACAGAAAGCGAAAAATGGATAAAGAAGTTGTGGTACTTACGTACAATGCAATATCACTCAGCAATGAAATCTATGTCATCAGGCCCATAGCAGCATAATGAGTGGATTCAGGTACGATGATTCTAAGTGAAATAAGTCACACAGAAAAAGAAACATCATAAGATATCACTAATACACGGAATGTAAACTTGGCTACACAGGAACTGAATTACAAAACAGAACAGGGTGTCAAATGTAGAAAACCAACTTATGCTTGCTTAAGGGGAAAGGTGAGTTGGGGTGCTGCATAAAACCAGAGATTGAAATTAGCACAGATACCGTTCCATAAGCCAAATATGTAATAGACAAGAGCTACTCCTTGCTCAACGAAGTGGACTCAACACCCCATATTAAACGCCTAAGAATATACCTGACTAGTAAGAATCTTAAAACCTATGGATTTATATGTCTCCGAAAGAGAATCAAGCGTGTGTACAGCGGCATAAATGCAGCAGTGATAGGATTGGTGAGGTTTGGTGAGCAAATGCAGACCCTTTGAAGTCATACTGCATGGTACCCATTCCATGGGTCTCAACTCTCCATGTTTAAGGGATTCTTCCTTCAGCTAAAACATGCATGTGGAACCCAGAGTATGATCCACCGTGTGATCGGAAAACGTGTTCAAATGTGTCTCAGTTTTCGTCCCCTGGTACTCGGGTGCAACATTCCAGACGCTTTACTAACACTCTCCCCACTTGGAGAGTCAGTGCCTTTAACCTCCTGTTTGGCCCAGTTTGCAATTTCTGTGGAAAATGAACAGGAATAGGGAGAACCAATGAGAGACTAGGTGGAGGTGTCTGGACGGGCAAATTAACTCTCATTTCTCACCAGGAAGAGGAATTAACCAAAGGCTCAGCATGCCGTGCTGGAAACAAACTAGGGCCTGAAGCAATCCTGCGGTGTTGCGGCCAGCTCACAAGAAAGCGAGTTGAAGAAAGGAGCTCAGGGGCACTGTAATTCACAAACCTGCAGAGTTATAAATGACAGCTATCTTCCAAAAATATATTGAAGTAAGGCAGCCAAGAGGAGTTGAAAAGGGGGCAGAATTGCAGGAAACCGATTTCAGGAAGTAGACTGGAATTGCATGTAAAGCATAGGAAAAGAGGCAGAATGTCCACAATGATGCACTTGGCCAAAAAGGGCGTATGCGTTTTTTCCTGAATATATTCAGGAAAAAACGCATACGCCCTTTTTGGACAACCAAGCAAGCTTGCAAAGGAAATCTGCACTACAATGAAGTCTCACTGCCCCCTGGTCAAAAGGGCCATCTGAAAAAAGTGTAAAATCCAGAAAGGCAGGACAGGCCATGGAGAACTGGGAGCCTTGTTATGCTGATTGGCGGGATGTAAATTGCCAGCAGCCACTCTGGAGAAGTGTATGGTGTTTCCTGAAACATCGAAAAAACAAAGCAACAGAGCCTAGGGCACTTCCACTTATGGTCCTATAGATTAGGGAAATTAAAATCAAAAGACACAGCCACCCCAAAGTTTGGGACGGCTCTGTTTACAAGAACCTCGTTTACGGTACAAGTTCAATATCACAGAAAGCGAAAAATGGATAAAGAAATTGTGGTACTTACGTACAATGCAATATCACTCAGCAATGAAATCTATGTCATCAGGCCCGTAGCAGCATAATGAGTGGATTCAGGTACGATGATTCTAAGTGAAATAAGTCACACAGAAAAAGAAACATCATAAGATATCACTAATACACGGAATGTAAACTTGGCTACACAGGAACTGAATTACAAAACAGAACAGGGTGTCAAATGTAGAAAACCAACTTATGCTTGCTTAAGGGGAAAGGTGAGTTGGGGTGCTGCATAAAACCAGAGATTGAAATTAGCACAGATACCGTTCCATAAGCCAAATATGTAATAGACAAGAGCTACTCCTTCCTCAACGAAGTGGACTCAACACCCCATATTAAACGCCTAAGAATATACCTGACTAGTAAGAATCTTAAAACCTATGGATTTATATGTCTCCGAAAGAGAATCAAGCGTGTGTACAGCGGCATAAACGCAGCAGTGATAGGACTGGTGAGGTTCGGTGAGCAAATGCAGACCCTTTGAAGTCATATTGCATGGTACCCATTCCATGGGTCTCAACTCTCCAGGTTTAAGGGATTCTTCCTTCAGCTAAAACATGCATGTGGAACCCAGAGTATGATCCACCGTGTGATCGGAAAACGTGTTCAAATGTGTCTCAGTTTTCGTCCCCTGGTACTCGGGTGCAACATTTCAGACGCTTTACTAACACTCTCCCCACTTGGAGAGTCAGTGCCTTTAACCTCCTGTTTGGCCCAGTTTGCAATTTCTGTGGAAAATGAACAGGAATAGGGAGAACCAATGAGAGACTAGGTGGAGGTGTCTGGACGGGCAAATTTAACTCTCATTTCTCACCAGGAAGAGGAATTAACCAAAGGCTCAGCATGCCGTGCTAGAAACAAACTAGGGCCTGAAGCAATCCTGCGGTGTTGCGGCCAGCTCACAAGAAAGCGAGTTGAAGAAAGGAGCTCAGGGGCACTGTAATTCACAAACCTGCAGAGTTATAAATGACAGCTATCTTCCAAAAATATATTGAAGTAAGGCAGCCAAGAGGAGTTGAAAGCGGGGCAGAATTGCAGGAAACCGATTTCAGGAAGTAGACTGGAATTGCATGTAAAGCATAGGAAAAGAGGCAGAATGTCCACAATGATGCACTTGGCCAAAAAGGGCGTATGCGTTTTTTCCTGAATATATTCAGGAAAAAACGCATACGCACTTTTTGGACAACCAAGCAAGCTTGCAAAGGAAATCTGCACTACAATGAAGTCTCACTGCCCCCTGGTCAAAAGGGCCATCTGAAAAAAGTGTAAAATCCAGAAAGGCAGGACAGGCCATGGAGAACTGGGAGCCTTGTTATGCTGATGGGCGGGATGTAAATTGCCAGCAGCCACTCTGGAGAAGTGTATGGTGTTTCCTGAAACATCGAAAAAACAAAGCAACAGAGCCTAGGGCACTTCCACTTATGGTACTATAGATTAGGGAAATTAAAATCAAAAAGACACAGCCACCCCAAAGTTTGGGACGGCTCTGTTTACAAGAACCTCATTTACGGTACAAGTTCAATATCACAGAAAGCGAAAAATGGATAAATAAATTGTGGTACTTACGTACAATGCAATATCACTCAGCAATGAAATCTATGTCATCAGGCCCGTAGCAGCATAATGAGTGGATTCAGGTACGATGATTCTAAGTGAAATAAGTCACACAGAAAAAGAAACATCATAAGATATCACTAATACACGGAATGTAAACTTGGCTACACAGGAACTGAATTACAAAACAGAACAGGGTGTCAAATGTAGAAAACCAACTTATGCTTGCTTAAGGGGAACGGTGAGTTGGGGTGCTGCATAAAACCAGAGATTGAAATTAGCACAGATACCATTCCATAAGCCAAATATGTAATAGACAAGAGCTACTCCTTGCTCAACGAAGTGGACTCAACACCCCATATTAAACGCCTAAGAATATACCTGACTAATAAGAATCTTAAAACCTATGGATTTATATGTCTCCGAAAGGGAATCAAGCGTGTGTACAGCGGCATAAACGCAGCAGTGATAGGACTGGTGAGGTACGGTGAGCAAATGCAGACCCTTTGAAGTCATATTGCATGGTACCCATTCCATGGGTCTCAACTCTCCATGTTTAAGGGATTCTTCCTTCAGCTAAAACATGCATGTGGAACCCAGAGTATGATCCACCGTGTGATCGGGAAACGTGTTCAAATGTGTCTCAGTTTTCGTCCCCTGGTACTCGGGTGCAACATTCCAGACACTTTACTAACACTCTCCCCACTTGGAGAGTCGGTGCCTTTAACCTCCTGTTTGGCCCAGTTTGCAATTTCTGTGGAAAATGAACAGGAATAGGGAGAACCAATGAGAGACTAGGTGGAGGTGTCTGGACGGGCAAATTTAACTCTCATTTCCCACCAGGAAGAGGAATTAACCAAAGGCTCAACATGCCATGCCGGAACCAAACTAGGGCCTGAAGCAATACTGTGGTGTTGCGGCCAGCTCACAAGAAAGCGAGTTGAAGAAAGGAGCTCAGGGGCACTGTAATTCACAAACCTGCAGAGTTATAAATGACAGTTATCTTCCAAAAATATATTGAAGTAAGGCTGCCAAGAGGAGTTGAACGTGGGGCAGAATTGCAGGAAACCGATTTCAGGAGGTAGACTGGAATTGCATGTAAAGCATAGGAAAAGAGGCAGAACGTTCACAATGATGCCCTTGGCCAAAAAGGGCATATGTGTTTTTTCCTGAATATATTCAGGAAAAAACGCATACGCCCTTTTTGGCCAACCAAGCAAGCTTGCAAAGGAAATCTGCACTACAATGAAGTCTCAGTGCCCCTTGGTCAAAAGGGTCATCTGAAAAAAGTGTAAAATCCAGAAAGGCAGGACAGGCCATGGAGAACTGGGAGCCTTGTTATGCTGATGGGCGGGATGTAAATTGCCAGCAGCCACTCTGGAGAAGTGTATGGTGTTTCCTGAAACATCCAAAAGACAAAGCAACAGAGCCTAGGGCACTTCCACTTATGGTCCTATAGCTTAGGGAAATTAAAATAAAAAAGACACAGCCACCCCAAAGTTTGGGATGGCTTTGTTTACAAGAACCTCATTAACGGTACAAGTTCAATATCACAGAAAGCGAAAAATGGATAAAGAAGTTGTGGTACTTACGTACAATGCAATATCACTCAGCAATGAAATCTATGTCATCAGGCCCGTAGCAATATAATGAGTGGATTCAGGTACGATGATTCTAAGTGAAATATAAGTCACACAGAAAAAGAAACATCATAAGATATCACTACTACACGAAATGTAAACTTGGCTACACAAGAACTGAATTACAAAACAAAACAGGGTGTCAAATGTAGAAAACCAACTAATGCTTGCTTAAGGGAAGGGTGAGTTGGGGTGCTGCATAAAACCAGAGATTGAAATTAGCACAGATACCGTTCCATAAGCCAAATATGTAATAGACAAGAGCTACTCCTTGCTCAACGAAGTGGACTCAACACCCCATATTAAACCCCTAAGAATATACCTGACTACTAAGAATCTACCTGACTAGTCAGAATCTTAAAACCTATGGATTTATATATCTCCGAAAGAGAATCAAGTGTGTGTACAGTGGCATAAATGCAGCAGTGATAGGATTGGTGAGGTTCGGTGAGCAAATCCAGGCCCTTTGAAGTCATATTGCATGGTACCCATTCCATGGGTCTCAACTCTCCAGGTTTAAGGGATTCTTCCTTCAGCTAAAACATGCATGTGGAACCCAGAGTATGATCCACCATGTGATCGGGAAACGTGTTCAAATGTGTCTCAGTTTTCGTCCCCTGGTACTCGGGTGCAACATTCCAGACGCTTTACTAACACTCTCCCCACTTGGAGAGTCAGTGCCTTTAACCTCCTGTTTGGCCCAGTTTGCAATTTCTGTGGAAAATGAACAGGAATAGGGAGAACCAATGAGAGACTAGGTGGAGGTGTCCGGACGGGGAAATTTAACTCTCATTTCCCACCAGGAAGAGGAAATAACCAAAGGCTCAGCGTGCCATGCCAGAACCACACTAGGGCCAGAAGCAATCCTGCGGTGTTGCGGCCAGCTCACAAGAAAGCGAGTTAAAGAAAGGAGCTCAGGGGCACTGTAATTCACAAACCCGCAGAGTTATAAATGACAGCTATCTTCCAAAAATATATTGAAGTAAGGCAGCCAAGAGGAGTTGAAAGCGGGGCAGAATTACCGGAAACCGATTTCAGGAGGTAGACTGGAATTGCATGTAAAGCATAGGAAAAGAGGCAGAACGTCCACAATGATGCACTTGGCCAAAAAGGGCGTATGCGTTTTTTCCTGAATATATTCAGGAATATATTCAGGAAAAAACGCATACGCCCTTTTTGGCCAACCAAGGAAGCATGCAAAGGAAATCTGCACTACAATGAAGTCTCACTGCCCCCCGGTCAAAAGGGCCATCTGAAAAAAGTGTAAAATCCAGAAAGGCAGGACAGTCCATGGAGAACTGGGAGCCTTGTTATGCTGATGGGCGGGATGTAAATTGCCAGCAGCCACTCTGGAGAAGTTTATGGTGTTTCCTGAAACATCCAAAAAACAAAGCAACAGAGCCTAGGGCACTTCCACTTATGGTCCTATAGCTTAGGGAAATTAAAATCAAAAAGACACAGCCACCCCAAAGTTTGGGACGGCTCTGTTTACAATAACCTCGTTTACCGTACAAGTTCAATATCACAGAAAGCGAAAAATGGATAAAGAAGTTGTGGTACTTACGTACAATGCAATATCACTCAGCAATGAAATCTATGTCATCAGGCCCGTAGCAGCATAAGGAGTGGATTCAGGTACGATGATTCTAAGTGAAATAAGTCACACAGAAAAAGAAACATCATAATATATCACTACTACACGGAATGTAAACTTGGCTACACAAGAACTGAATTACAAAACAGAACAGGGTATCAAATGTAGAAAACCAACTTATGCTTGCTTAAGGGGAAAGGTGAGTTGGGGTGCTTCATAAAACCAGAGATTGAAATTAGCACAGATACCGTTCCATAAGCCAAATATGTAATAGACAAGAGCTACTCCTTGCTCAACGAAGTGGACTCAACACCCCATATTAAACGCCTAAGAATATACCTGACTAGTAAGAATCTTAAAACCTATGGATTTATATGTCTCCGAAAGAGAATCAAGCGTGTGTACAGCGGCATAAACACAGCAGTGATAGGACGGGTGAGGTTCGGTGAGCAAATGCAGACCCTTTGAAGTCATATTGCATGGTACCCATTCCATGGGTCTCAACTCTCCAGGTTTAAGGGATTCTTCCTTCAGCTAAAACATGCATGTGGAACCCAGAGTATGATCCACCATGTGATCGCGAAACGTGTTCAAATGTGTCTCAGTTTTCATCCCCTGGTACTCGGGTGCAACATTCTAGACGCTTTACTAACACTCTCCCCACTTGAAGAGTCAGTGCCTTTAACCTCCTGTTTGGCCCAGTTTGCAATTTCTGTGGAAAATGAACAGGAATAGGGAGAACCAATGAGAGACTAGGTGGAGGTGTCCGGACGGGCAAATTTAACTATCATTTCCCACCAGGAAGAGGAATTAACCAAAGGCTCAGGGTGCCATGCCGGAACCACACTAGGGCCAGAAAGAATCCTGCAGTGTTGCGGCAGCTCATAAGAAAGCGAGTTGAAGAAAGGAGCTCAGGGGCACTGTAATTCACAAACCGGCAGAGTTATAAATGACAGCTATCTTCCAAAAATATATTGAAGTAAGGCTGCCAAGAGGAGTTGAAAGCGGGGCAGAATTGCAGGAAACCGATTTCAGGAGGTAGACTGGAATTGTATGTAAAGCATAGGAAAAGAGGCAGAATGTCCACAATGATGCACTTGGCCAAAAAGGGCGTATGCGTTTTTTCCTGAATATATTTGGGAAAAAACGCATACGCCCTTTTTGGCCAACCAAGCAAGCTTGCAAAGGAAATCTGCACTACAATGAAGTCTCACTGCCCCCCGGTCAAAAGGGCCATCCGAAAAAAGTGTAAAATCCAGAAAGGCAGGACAGGCCAAGGAGAACTAGGAGCCTTCTTATGCTGATGGACGGGATGTAAATTGCCAGCAGCCACTCTGGAGAAGTGTATGGTGTTTCCTGAAACATCCAAAAAATAAAGCAACAAAGTCTAGGGCACTTACACTTATGGTCCTATAGCATAGGGAAATTAAAATCTAAAAGACACAGCCACCCCAATGTTTGGGAAGGCTGTGTTTACAAGAACATCGTTTACAGTACAAGTTCAATATCACAGAAAGCGAAAAATGGATAAAGAAGTTGTGGTACTTACGTACAATGCAATATCACTCAGCAATGATATCTATGTCATCAGGCCCGTAGCAGCATAATGACTGGATTCAGGTACGATGATTCTAAGTGAAATAAGTCACACAGAAAAAGAAACATCATAAGATATCACTACTACACGGAATGTAAACTTGGCTACACAAGAACTGAATTACAAAACAGAACAGGGTGTCAAATGTAGAAAACCAACTTATGCTTGCTTAAGGGGAAAGGTGAGTTGGGGTGCTGCATAAAACCAGAGATTGAAAGTAGCACAGATACCGTTCCATAAACCAAATATGTAATAGACAAGAGCTACTCCTTGCTCAACGAAGTGGACTCAACACCCCATATTAAACGCCTAAGAATATACCTGACTAGTAAGAGTCTACCTGACTAGTAAGAATCTTAAAACCTATGGATTTATATGTCTCCGAAAGACAATCAAGCATGTGTACAGCGGCATAAACGCAGCAGTGATAGGATTGGTGAGGTTCGGTGAGCAAATGCAGACCCTTTGAAGTCATACTGCATGGTACCCATTCCATGGGTCTCAACTCTCCAGGTTTAAGGGATTCTTCCTTCAGCTAAAACATGCATGTGGAACCCAGAGTATGATCCACCGTGTGATCGGGAAACGTGTTCAAATGTGTCTCAGTTTTCATCCCCTGGTACTCGGGTGCAACATTCCAGACGCTTTACTAACACTCTCCCCACTTGGAGAGTCAGTGCCTTTAACCTCCTGTTTGGCCCAGTTTCCAATTTCTGTGGAACATGAACAGGAATAGGGAGAACCAATGAGAGACTAGGTGGAGGTGTCTGGACGGGCAAATTTAACTCTCATTTCCCACCAGGAAGAGGAATTAACCAAAGGCTCAGCATGCCATGCGGAACCACACTAGGGCCCGAAGCAATCATGCGGTGTTGCGGCCAGCTCACAAGAAAGCGAGTTGAAGAAAGGAGCTCAGGGGCACTGTAATTCAAAAACCTGCAGAGTTATAAATGACAGCTATCTTCCAAAAATATATTGAAGTAAGGCTGCCAAGAGGAGTTGAAAGCGGGTCAGAATTGCAGGAAACCGATTTCATGAGGTAGAGTGGAATTGCATGTAAAGCATAGGAAAAGAGGCAGAACGTCCACAATGATGCACTTGGCCAAAAAGGTCGTATGCGTTTTTTCCGGAATATATTCAGGAAAAAACGCATACGCCCTTTTTGGCCAACCAAGCAAGCTTGCAAAGGAAATCTGCACTGCAATGAAGTCTCACTGCCCCCTGGTCAAAAGGGCTATCTGAAAAAAGTGTAAAATCCAGAAAGGCAGGACAGGCCATGGAGAACTGGGAGCCTTGTTATGCTGATGGGCGGGATGTAAATTGCCAACACCCACTCTGAAGAAGTGTATGTTGTTTCCTGAAACATCCAAAAAACAAAGCAACAGAGCCTAGGGCACTTCCACTTATGGTCCTATAGCTTAGGGAAATTAAAATCAAAAAGACACAGCCACTCCAAAGTTTGGGCCGGCTCTGTTTACAAGAACCTCGTTTACGGTACAAGTTGAATATCACAGAAAGCGAAAATGGATAAAGAAGTTGTGGTACTTACGTACAATGCAGTATCACACAGCAATGAAATCTATGTCATCAGGGCCGTAGCAGCAAAATGAGTGGATTCAGGTAAGATGATTCTAAGTGAAATAAGTCACACAGAAAAAGAAACATCATAAGGTATCACTAACACACGGAATGTAAACTTGGCTACACAGGAACTGAATTACAAAACAGAACAGGGTCTCAAATGTAGAAAACCAACTTATGCTTGCTTAAGGGGAATGGTGAGTTGGGGTGCTGCATGAAACCAGAGATTGAAATTGGCACAGATACCGTTCCATAAGCCAAATATGTAATAGACAAGAGCTACTCTTTGCTCAACGAAGTGGACTCAACACCCCATATTAAACGCCTAAGAATATACCTGACTATAAGAATCTTAAAACCTATGGATTTATATGTCTCCGAAAGAGAATCAAGCGTGTGTACAGCGGCATAAACGCAGCAGTGATAGGATTGGTGAGGTTCGGTGAGCAAATGCAGACCCTTTGAAGTCATATTTCATGGTACCCATTCCATGGGTCTCAACTCTCCAGGTTTAAAGGATTCTTCCTTCAGCTAAAACATGCATGTGGAAACCAGAGTATGATCCACCGTGTGATCAGGAAACGTGTTCAAATGTGTCTCAGTTTTCGTCCCCTGGTACTCGGGTGCAACATTCCAGACGCTTTATTAACACTCTCCCCACTTGGAGAGTCAGTGCCTTTAACCTCCTGTTTGGCCCAGTTTGCAATTTCTGTGGAAAATGAACAGGAATAGGGAGAACCAATGAGAGACTAGGTGGAGGTGTCTGGACGGGCAAATTTAACTCTCATTTCTCACCAGGAAGAGGAATTAACCAAAGGCTCAGCATGCCATGCCGGAACCAAACTAGGGTCTGAAGCAATCCTGCGGTGTTGCGGCCAGCTCACAAGAAAGCGAGTTGAAGAAAGGAGCTCAGGGTCACTGTAATTCACAAACCTGCAGAGTTATAAATGACAGCTATCTTCCAAAAATATATTGAAGGAAGGCTGCCAAGAGGAGTTGAAAGCGGGGCAGAATTGCAGGAAACCGATTTCAGGAGGTAGACTGGAATTGCATGTAAAGCATATGAAAAGAGGCAGAACGTCCACAATGATGCAGTTGGCCAAAAAGGGCGTATGCGTTTTTTCCAGAATATATTCAGGAAAAAAAGGATACGCCCTTTTTGGCCAACCAAGCAAGCTTGCAAAGGAAATCTGCACTACAATGAAGTCTCACTGCCCCTTGTTCAAAAGGGCTATCTGAAAAAAGTGTAAAATCCAGAAAGGCAGGACAGGCCATGGAGAACTGGGAGCCTTGTTATGCTGATGGGCGGGATGTAAATTGCCAGCAGCCACTCTGGAGTAGTGTATGGTGTTTCCAGAAACATCCAAAAAACAAAGCAACAGAGCCTAGGGCATTTCCACATATGGTCCTATAGCTTAGGGAAATTAAAATCAAAAAGACACAGCCACCCCAAAGTTTGGGACGGCTCTGTTTACAAGAACCTCGTTTACGGTACAAGTTGAATATCACAGAAAGCGAAAAATGGATAAAGAAGTTGTGGTACTTACGTACAATGCAGTATCACACAGCAATGAAATCTATGTCATCAGGGCCGTAGCAGCATAATGAGTGGATTCAGGTAAGATGATTCTAAGTCACACTGAAAAAGAAACATCGTAAGGTATCACTAACACACGGAATGTAAACTTGGCTACACAGGAACTGAATTACAAAACAGAACAGGGTCTCAAATGTAGAAAACCAACTTATGCTTGCTTAAGGGGAATGGTGAGTTGGGGTGCTGCATGAAACCAGAGATTGAAATTGGCACAGATACCTTTCCATAAGCCAAATATGTAATAGACAAGAGCTACTCCTTGCTCAACGAAGAGGACACAACACCCAATATTAAACGCCTAAGAATATACCTGACTAGAAAGAATCTTAAAACCTATGGATTTATATGTCTCCGAAAGAGAATCAAGCGTGTGTACAGTGGCATAAACGCAGCAGTGATAGGATTGGTGAGGTTCGGTTAGCAAATGCAGACCCTTTGTAGTCATATTTCATGGTACCCATTCCATGGGTCTCAACTCTCCAGGTTTAAAGGATTCTTCCTTCAGCTAAAACATGCATGTGGAACCCAGAGTATGATCCACCGTGTGATCAGGAAACGTGTTCAAATGTGTCTCAGTTTTCGTCCCCTGGTACTCGGGTGCAACATTCCAGACGCTTTATTAACACTCTCCCCCCTTGGAGAGTGAGTGCCTTTAACCTCCTGTTTGGCCCAGTTTGCAATTTCTGTGGAAAATGAACAGTAGTAAGGAGAACCAATGAGAGACTAGGTGGAGGTGTCTGGACGGGCAAATTTAACTCTCATTTCCCACCAGGAAGAGGAATTAACCAAAGGCTCAGCATGCCATGCCGGAACCAAACTAGGGTCTAAAGCAATCCTGCGGTGTTGCGGCCAGCTCACAAGAAAGCGAGTTGAAGAAAGGAGCTCAGGGGCACTGTAATTCACAAACCTGCAGAGTTATAAATGACAGCTATCTTCCAAAAATATATTGAAGGAAGGCTGCCAAGAGGAGTTGAAAGCGGGGCAGAATTGCAGGAAACGGATTTCAGGAGGTAGACTGGAATTGCATGTAAAGCATAGGAAAAGAGGCAGAACGTCCACAATGATGCACTTGGCCAAAAAGGGCGTATGCGTTTTTTCCTGAATATATTCAGGAAAAAACGCATACGCCCTTTTTGGCCAACCAAGCAAGCTTGCAAAGGAAATCTGCACTACAATGAAGTCTCACTGCCCCTTGTTCAAAAGGGCTATCTGAAAAAAGTGTAAAATCCAGAAAGGCAGGACAGGCCATGGAGAACTGGGAGCCTTGTTATGCTGATGGGCGGCATGTAAATTGCCAGCAGCCACTCTGGAGTAGTGTATGGTGTTTCCAGAAACATCCAAAAAACAAAGCAACAGAGCCTAGGGCATTTCCACATATGGTCCTATAGCTTAGGGAAATTAAAACCAAAAAGACACAGCCACCCCAAAGTTTGGGCCGGCTCTGTTTACAAGAACCTCGTTTACGGTACAAGTTGAATATCACAGAAAGCGAAAAATGGATAAAGAAGTTGTGGTACTTACATACAATGCAGTATCACACAGCAATGAAATCTATGTCACCAGGGCCGTAGCAGCATAATGAGTGGATTCAGGTAAGATGATTCTAAGTCACACTGAAAAAGAAACATCATAAGGTATCACTAACACACGGAATGTAAACTTGGCTACACAGGAACTGAATTACAAAACAGAACAGGGTCTCAAATGTAGAAAACCAACTTATGCTTGCTTAAGGGGAATGGTGAGTTGGGGTGCTGCATGAAACCAGAGATTGAAATTGGCACAAATACCGTTCCATAAGCCAAATATGTAATAGACAAGAGCTACTCCTTGCTCAACGAAGTGGACTCAACACCCCATATTAAACGCCTAAGAATACACCTGACTAGTAAGAATCTTAAAACCTATGGATTTATATGTCTCTGAAAGATAATCAAGCGTGTGTACAGCGGCATAAGCGCAGCAGTGATAGGATTGGTGAGGTTCGATGAGCAAATGCAGACCCTTTGAAGTCATATTGCATGGTACCCATTCCATGGGTCTCAACTCTCCAGGTTTAAGGGATTCTTCCTTCAGCTAAACATGCATGTGGAACACAGAGTATGATCCACCGTGTGATCGGGAAACGTGTTCAAATGTGTCTCAGTTTTTGTCCCCTGGTACTCGGGTGCAACATTCCAGACGCTTTACTAACACTCTCCCCACTTGGAGAGTCAGTGCCTTTAACCTCCTGTTTGGCCCAGTTTGCAATTTCTGTGGAAAATGAACAGGAATAGGGAGAACCAATGAGAGACTAGGTGGAGGTGTCCGGACGGGCAAATTTAACTCTCATTTCCCACCAGGAAGAGGAATTAACCAAAGGCTCAGCGTGCCATGCCTGAACCACACTAGGGCCAGAAAGAATCCTGCGGTGTTGCGGCAGCTCATAAGAAAGCGAGTTGAAGAAAGGAGCTCAGGGGCACTGTAATTCACAAACCTGCAGAGTTATAAATGACAGCTATCTTCCAAAAATATATTGAAGTAAGGCTGCCAAGAGGAGTTGAAAGCGGGGCAGAATTGCAGGAAACCGATTTCAGGAGGTAGACTGGAATTGTATGTAAAGCATAGGAAAAGAGGCAGAACGTCCACAATGATGCACTTGGCCAAAAAGGGCGTATGCGTTTTTTCCTGAATATATTCAGGAAAAAACGCATACGCCCTTTTTGGCCAACCAAGCAAGCTTGCAAAGGAAATCTGCACTACAATGAAGTCTCACTGCCCCCCGGTCAAAAGGGCCATCCGAAAAAAGTGTAAAATCCAGAAAGGCAGGACAGGCCAAGGAGAACTAGGAGCCTTCTTATGCTGATGGACGGGATGTAAATTGCCAGCAGCCACTCTGGAGAAGTGTATGGTGTTTCCTGAAACATCCAAAAAATAAAGCAACAGAGTCTAGGGCACTTCCACTTATGGTCCTATAGCTTAGGGAAATTAAAATCAAAAAGACACAGCCACCCCAAAGTTTGGGACGGCTCTGTTTACAAGAACCTCGTTTACAGTACAAGTTCAATATCACAGAAAGCGAAAAATGGATAAAGAAGTTGTGGTACTTACGTACAATGCAATATCACTCAGCAATGAAATCTATGTCATCAGGCCCGTAGCAGCATAATGAGTGGATTCAGGTACGATGATTCTAGGTGAAATAAGTCACACAGAAAAAGAAACATCATAAGATATCACTACTACACGGAATGTAAACTTGGCTACACAAGAACTGAATTACAAAACAGAAAAGGGTTTCAAATGTAGAAAACCAACTTATGCTTGCTTAAGGGGAAAGGTGAGTTGGGGTGCTGCATAAAACCAGAGATTGAAAGTAGCACAGATACCGTTCCATAAGTCAAATATGTAATAGACAAGAGCTACTCCTTGCTCAACGAAGTGGACTCAACACCCCATATTAAACGCCTAAGAATATACCTGACTAGTAAGAGTCTACCTGACTAGTAAGAATCTTAAAACCTATGGATTTATATGTCTCCGAAAGAGAATCAAGCAGGTGTACAGCGGCATAAACGCAGCAGTGATAGGATTGGTGAGGTTCGGTGAGCAAATGCAGACCCTTTGAAGTCATATTGCATGGTACCCATTCCATGGGTCTCAACTCTCCAGGTTTAAGGGATTCTTCCTTCAGCTAAAACATGCATGTGGAACCCAGAGTATGATCCACCGTGTGATCGGGAAACGTGTTCAAATGTGTCTCAGTTTCGTCCCCTGGTACTCGGGTGCAACATTCCAGACGCTTTACTAACACTCTCCCCACTTGGAGAGTCAGTGCCTTTAACCTCCTGTTTGGCCCAGTTTGCAATTTCTGTGGAAAATGAACAGGAATAGGGAGAACCAATGAGAGACTAGGTGGAGGTGTCTGAACGGGCAAATTTAACTCTCATTTCCCACCAGGAAGAGGAATTAACCAAAGGCTCAACATGCGAAGCCGGAACCAAACTAGGGCCTGAAGCAATCCTGCGGTGTTGCGGCCAGCTCACAAGAAAGCGAGTTGAAGAAAGGAGCTCAGGGGCACTGTAATTCACAAACCTGCAGAGTTATAAATGACAGCTATCTTCCAAAAATATATTGAAGTAAGGCAGCCAAGAGGAGTTGAAAGCGGGGTAGAATTGCAGGAAACAGATTTCAGGAGGTAGACTGGAATTGCATGTAAAGCAAAGGAAAAGAGGCAGAACGTCCACAATGATGCACTTGGCCAAAAAGGGCGTATGCGTTTTTTCCTGAATATATTCAGGAAAAAACGCATACGCCCTTTTTGGCCAACCAAGCAAGATTGCAAAGGAAATCTGCACTACAATGAAGTCTCACTGCCCCCGAGGTCAAAAGGGCCATCTGAAAAAAGTGTAAAATCCAGAAAGCCAGGACAGGCCATGGAGAACTGGGAGCCTTGTTATGCTGATGGGCGGGATGTAAATTGCCAGCAGCCACTCTGGAGAAGTGTATGGTGTTTCCTGAAACATCCAAAAAACAAAGCAACAGAGCCTAGGGCACTTCTACTTATGGTCCTATAGATTAGGGAAATTAAAATCAAAAAGACACAGCCACCCCAAAGTTTGGGACGGCTCTGTTTACAAGAACCTCGTTTACGGTACAAGTTCAATATCACAGAAAGCGAAAAATGGATAAAGAAGTTGTGGTACTTACGTACAATGCAATATCACTCAGCAATGAAATCTATGTCATCAGGCCCATAGCAGCATAATGAGTGGATTCAGGTACGATGATTCTAAGTGAAATAAGTCACACAGAAAAAGAAACATCATAAGATATCACTAATACACGGAATGTAAACTTGGCTACACAGGAACTGAATTACAAAACAGAACAGGGTGTCAAATGTAGAAAACCAACTTATGCTTGCTTAAGGGGAAAGGTGAGTTGGGGTGCTGCATAAAACCAGAGATTGAAATTAGCACAGATACCGTTCCATAAGCCAAATATGTAATAGACAAGAGCTACTCCTTGCTCAACGAAGTGGACTCAACACCCCATATTAAACGCCTAAGAATATACCTGACTAGTAAGAATCTTAAAACCTATGGATTTATATGTCTCCGAAAGAGAATCAAGCGTGTGTACAGCGGCATAAATGCAGCAGTGATAGGATTGGTGAGGTTTGGTGAGCAAATGCAGACCCTTTGAAGTCATACTGCATGGTACCCATTCCATGGGTCTCAACTCTCCATGTTTAAGGGATTCTTCCTTCAGCTAAAACATGCATGTGGAACCCAGAGTATGATCCACCGTGTGATCGGAAAACGTGTTCAAATGTGTCTCAGTTTTCGTCCCCTGGTACTCGGGTGCAACATTCCAGACGCTTTACTAACACTCTCCCCACTTGGAGAGTCAGTGCCTTTAACCTCCTGTTTGGCCCAGTTTGCAATTTCTGTGGAAAATGAACAGGAATAGGGAGAACCAATGAGAGACTAGGTGGAGGTGTCTGGACGGGCAAATTTAACTCTCATTTCTCACCAGGAAGAGGAATTAACCAAAGGCTCAGCATGCCGTGCTGGAAACAAACTAGGGCCTGAAGCAATCCTGCGGTGTTGCGGCCAGCTCACAAGAAATCGAGTTGAAGAAAGGAGCTCAGGGGCACTGTAATTCACAAACCTGCAGAGTTATAAATGACAGCTATCTTCCAAAAATATATTGAAGTAAGGCAGCCAAGAGGAGTTGAAAGCGGGGCAGAATTGCAGGAAACCGATTTCAGGAAGTAGACTGGAATTGCATGTAAAGCATAGGAAAAGAGGCAGAATGTCCACAATGATGCACTTGGCCAAAAAGGGCGTATGCGTTTTTTCCTGAATATATTCAGGAAAAAACGCATACGCACTTTTTGGACAACCAAGCAAGCTTGCAAAGGAAATCTGCACTACAATGAAGTCTCACTGCCCCCTGGTCAAAAGGGCCATCTGAAAAAAGTGTAAAATCCAGAAAGGCAGGACAGGCCATGGAGAACTGGGAGCCTTGTTATGCTGATGGGCGGGATGTAAATTGCCAGCAGCCACTCTGGAGAAGTGTATGGTGTTTCCTGAAACATCGAAAAAACAAAGCAACAGAGCCTAGGGCACTTCCACTTATGGTCCTATAGATTAGGGAAATTAAAATCAAAAAGACACAGCCACCCCAAAGTTTGGGACGGCTCTGTTTACAAGAACCTCGTTTACGGTACAAGTTCAATATCACAGAAAGCGAAAAATGGATAAAGAAATTGTGGTACTTACGTACAATGCAATATCACTCAGCAATGAAATCTATGTCATCAGGCCCGTAGCAGCATAATGAGTGGATTCAGGTACGATGATTCTAAGTGAAATAAGTCACACAGAAAAAGAAACATCATAAGATATCACTAATACACGGAATGTAAACTTGGCTACACAGGAACTGAATTACAAAACAGAACAGGGTGTCAAATGTAGAAAACCAACTTATGCTTGCTTAAGGGGAAAGGTGAGTTGGGGTGCTGCATAAAACCAGAGATTGAAATTAGCACAGATACCGTTCCATAAGCCAAATATGTAATAGACAAGAGCTACTCCTTGCTCAACGAAGTGGACTCAACACCCCATATTAAACGCCTAAGAATATACCTGACTAGTAAGAATCTTAAAACCTATGGATTTATATGTCTCCGAAAGGGAATCAAGCGTGTGTACAGCGGCATAAACGCAGCAGTGATAGGACTGGTGAGGTTCGGTGAGCAAATGCAGACCCTTTGAAGTCATATTGCATGGTACCCATTCCATGGGTCTCAACTCTCCATGTTTAAGGGATTCTTCCTTCAGCTAAAACATGCATGTGGAACCCAGAGTATGATCCACCGTGTGATCGGGAAACGTGTTCAAATGTGTCTCAGTTTTCGTCCCCTGGTACTCGGGTGCAACATTCCAGACACTTTACTAACACTCTCCCCACTTGGAGAGTCGGTGCCTTTAACCTCCTGTTTGGCCCAGTTTGCAATTTCTGTGGAAAATGAACAGGAATAGGGAGAACCAATGAGAGACTAGGTGGAGGTGTCTGGACGGGCAAATTTAGCTCTCATTTCCCACCAGGAAGAGGAATTAACCAAAGGCTCAACATGCCATGCCGGAACCAAACTAGGGCCTGAAGCAATACTGTGGTGTTGCGGCCAGCTCACAAGAAAGCGAGTTGAAGAAAGGAGCTCAGGGGCACTGTAATTCACAAACCTGCAGAGTTATAAATGACAGTTATCTTCCAAAAATATATTGAAGTAAGGCTGCCAAGAGGAGTTGAACGTGGGGCAGAATTGCAGGAAACCGATTTCAGGAGGTAGACTGGAATTGCATGTAAAGCATAGGAAAAGAGGCAGAACGTTCACAATGATGCCCTTGGCCAAAAAGGGCATATGTGTTTTTTCCTGAATATATTCAGGAAAAAACGCATACGCCCTTTTTGGCCAACCAAGCAAGCTTGCAAAGGAAATCTGCACTACAATGAAGTCTCAGTGCCCCTTGGTCAAAAGGGTCATCTGAAAAAAGTGTAAAATCCAGAAAGGCAGGACAGGCCATGGAGAACTGGGAGCCTTGTTATGCTGATGGGCGGGATGTAAATTGCCAGCAGCCACTCTGGAGAAGTGTATGGTGTTTCCTGAAACATCCAAAAGACAAAGCAACAGAGCCTAGGGCACTTCCACTTATGGTCCTATAGCCTAGGGAAATTAAAATAAAAAAGACACAGCCACCCCAAAGTTTGGGACGGCTTTGTTTACAAGAACCTCGTTAACGGTACAAGTTCAATATCACAGAAAGCGAAAAATGGATAAAGAAGTTGTGGTACTTACGTACAATGCAATATCACTCAGCAATGAAATCTATGTCATCAGGCCCGTAGCAATATAATGAGTGGATTCAGGTACGATGATTCTAAGTGAAATATAAGTCACACAGAAAAAGAAACATCATAAGATATCACTACTACACGGAATGTAAACTTGGCTACACAAGAACTGAATTACAAAACAGAACAGGGTGTCAAATGTAGAAAACCAACTAATGCTTGCTTAAGGGAAGGGTGAGTTGGGGTGCTGCATAAAACCAGAGATTGAAATTAGCACAGATACCGTTCCATAAGCCAAATATGTAATAGACAAGAGCTACTCCTTGCTCAACGAAGTGGACTCAACACCCCATATTAAACCCCTAAGAATATACCTGACTAGTAAGAATCTACCTGACTAGTCAGAATCTTAAAACCTATGGATTTATATGTCTCCGAAAGAGAATCAAGTGTGTGTACAGTGGCATAAATGCAGCAGTGATAGGATTGGTGAGGTTCGGTGAGCAAATCCAGGCCCTTTGAAGTCATATTGCATGGTACCCATTCCATGGGTCTCAACTCTCCAGGTTTAAGGGATTCTTCCTTCAGCTAAAACATGCATGTGGAACCCAGAGTATGATCCACCGTGTGATCGGGAAACGTGTTCAAATGTGTCTCAGTTTTCGTCCCCTGGTACTCGGGTGCAACATTCCAGACGCTTTATTAACACTCTCCCCACTTGGAGAGTCAGTGCCTTTAACCTCCTGTTTGGCCCAGTTTGCAATTTCTGTGGAAAATGAACAGGAATAGGGAGAACCAATGAGAGACTAGGTGGAGGTGTCCGGACGGGGAAATTTAACTCTCATTTCCCACCAGGAAGAGGAAATAACCAAAGGCTCAGCGTGCCATGCCAGAACCACACTAGGGCCAGAAGCAATCCTGCGGTGTTGCGGCCAGCTCACAAGAAAGCGAGTTAAAGAAAGGAGCTCAGGGGCACTGTAATTCACAAACCTGCAGAGTTATAAATGACAGCTATCTTCCAAAAATATATTGAAGTAAGGCAGCCAAGAGGAGTTGAAAGCCTGGCAGAATTACCGGAAACCGATTTCAGGAGGTAGACTGGAATTGCATGTAAAGCATAGGAAAAGAGGCAGAACGTCCACAATGATGCACTTGGCCAAAAAGGGCGTATGCGTTCTTTCCTGAATATATTCAGGAATATATTCAGGAAAAAACGCATACGCCCTTTTTGGCCAACCAAGGAAGCATGCAAAGGAAATCTGCACTACAATGAAGTCTCACTGCCCCCCGATCAAAAGGGCCATCTGAAAAAAGTGTAAAATCCAGAAAGGCAGGACAGTCCATGGAGAACTGGGAGCCTTGTTATGCTGATGGGCGGGATGTAAATTGCCAGCAGCCACTCTGGAGAAGTGTATGGTGTTTCCTGAAACATCCAAAAAACAAAGCAACAGAGCCTAGGGCACTTCCACTTATGGTCCTATAGCTTAGGGAAATTAAAATCAAAAAGACACAGCCACCCCAAAGTTTGGGACGGCTCTGTTTACAATAACCTCGTTTACCGTACAAGTTCAATATCACAGAAAGCGAAAAATGGATAAAGAAGTTGTGGTACTTACGTACAATGCAATATCACTCAGCAATGAAATCTATGTCATCAGGCCCGTAGCAGCATAATGAGTGGATTCAGGTACGATGATTCTAAGTGAAATAAGTCACACAGAAAAAGAAACATCATAAGATATCACTACTACACGGAATGTAAACTTGGCTACACAAGAACTGAATTACAAAACAGAACAGGGTATCAAATGTAGAAAACCAACTTATGCTTGCTTAAGGGGAAAGGTGAGTTGGGGTGCTTCATAAAACCAGAGATTGAAATTAGCACAGATACCGTTCCATAAGCCAAATATGTAATAGACAAGAGCTACTCCTTGCTCAACGAAGTGGACTCAACACCCCATATTAAACGCCTAAGAATATACCTGACTAGTAAGAATCTTAAAACCTATGGATTTATATGTCTCCGAAAGAGAATCAAGCGTGTGTACAGCGGCATAAACACAGCAGTGATAGGACGGGTGAGGTTCGGTGAGCAAATGCAGACCCTTTGAAGTCATATTGCATGGTACCCATTCCATGGGTCTCAACTCTCCATGTTTAAGGGATTCTTCCTTCAGCTAAAACATGCATGTGGAACCCAGAGTATGATCCACCATGTGATCGGGAAACGTGTTCAAATGTCTCTCAGTTTTCATACCCTGGTACTCGGGTGCAACATTCTAGACGCTTTACTAACACTCTCCCCACTTGGAGAGTCAGTGCCTTTAACCTCCTGTTTGGCCCAGTTTGCAATTTCTGTGGAAAATGAACAGGAATAGGGAGAACCAATGAGAGACTAGGTGGAGGTGTCCGGACGGGCAAATTTAACTCTCATTTCCCACCAGGAAGAGGAATTAACCAAAGGCTCAGCGTGCCATGCCTGAACCACACTAGGGCCAGAAAGAATCCTGCGGTGTTGCGGCAGCTCATAAGAAAGCGAGTTGAAGAAAGGAGCTCAGGGGCACTGTAATTTACAAACCTGCAGAGTTATAAATGACAGCTATCTTCCAAAAATATATTGAAGTAAGGCTGCCAAGAGGAGTTGAAAGCGGGGCAGAATTGCAGGAAACCGATTTCAGGAGGTAGACTGGAATTGTATGTAAAGCATAGGAAAAGAGGCAGAACGTCCACAATGATGCACTTGGCCAAAAAGGGCGTATGCGTTTTTTCCTGAATATATTCAGGAAAAAACGCATACGCCCTTTTTGGCCAACCAAGCAAGCTTGCAAAGGAAATCTGCACTACAATGAAGTCTCACTGCCCCCCGGTCAAAAGGGCCATCCGAAAAAAGTGTAAAATCCAGAAAGGCAGGACAGGCCAAGGAGAACTAGGAGCCTTCTTATGCTGATGGACGGGATGTAAATTGCCAGCAGCCACTCTGGAGAAGTGTATGGTGTTTCCTGAAACATCCAAAAAATAAAGCAACAGAGTCTAGGGCACTTCCACTTATGGTCCTATAGCTTAGGGAAATTAAAATCAAAAAGACACAGCCACCCCAAAGTTTGGGACGGCTCTGTTTACAAGAACCTCGTTTACAGTACAAGTTCAATATCACAGAAAGCGAAAAATGGATAAAGAAGTTGTGGTACTTACGTACAATGCAATATCACTCAGCAATGAAATCTATGTCATCAGGCCCGTAGCAGCATAATGAGTGGATTCAGGTACGATGATTATAGGTGAAATAAGTCACACAGAAAAAGAAACATCATAAGATATCACTACTACACGGAATGTAAACTTGGCTACACAAGAACTGAATTACAAAACAGAAAAGGGTTTCAAATGTAGAAAACCAACTTATGCTTGCTTAAGGGGAAAGGTGAGTTGGGGTGCTGCATAAAACCAGAGATTGAAAGTAGCACAGATACCGTTCCATAAGTCAAATATGTAATAGACAAGAGCTACTCCTTGCTCAACGAAGTGGACTCAACACCCCATATTAAACGCCTAAGAATATACCTGACTAGTAAGAGTCTACCTGACTAGTAAGAATCTTAAAACCTATGGATTTATATGTCTCCGAAAGAGAATCAAGCAGGTGTACAGCGGCATAAATGCAGCAGTGATAGGATTGGTGAGGTTTGGTGAGCAAATGCAGACCCTTTGAAGTCATACTGCATGGTACCCATTCCATGGGTCTCAACTCTCCATGTTTAAGGGATTCTTCCTTCAGCTAAAACATGCATGTGGAACCCAGAGTATGATCCACCGTGTGATCGGAAAACGTGTTCAAATGTGTCTCAGTTTTCGTCCCCTGGTACTCGGGTGCAACATTCCAGACGCTTTACTAACACTCTCCCCACTTGGAGAGTCAGTGCCTTTAACCTCCTGTTTGGCCCAGTTTGCAATTTCTGTGGAAAATGAACAGGAATAGGGAGAACCAATGAGAGACTAGGTGGAGGTGTCTGGACGGGCAAATTTAACTCTCATTTCTCACCAGGAAGAGGAATTAACCAAAGGCTCAGCATGCCGTGCTGGAAACAAACTAGGGCCTGAAGCAATCCTGCGGTGTTGCGGCCAGCTCACAAGAAAGCGAGTTGAAGAAAGGAGCTCAGGGGCACTGTCATTCACAAACCTGCAGAGTTATAAATGACAGCTATCTTCCAAAAATATATTGAAGTAAGGCAGCCAAGAGGAGTTGAAAAGGGAGCAGAATTGCAGGAAACCGATTTCAGGAAGTAGACTGGAATTGCATGTAAAGCATAGGAAAAGAGGCAGAATGTCCACAATGATGCACTTGGCCAAAAAGGGCGTATGCGTTTTTTCCTGAATATATTCAGGAAAAAACGCGTACGCCCTTTTTGGACAACCAAGCAAGCTTGCAAAGGAAATCTGCACTACAATGAAGTCTCACTGCCCCCCGGTCAAAAGGGCCATCTGAAAAAAGTGTAAAATCCAGAAAGGCAGGACAGGCCATGGAGAACTGGGAGCCTTGTTATGCTGATTGGCGGGATGTAAATTGCCAGCAGCCACTCTGGAGAAGTGTATGGTGTTTCCTGAAACATCGAAAAAACAAAGCAACAGAGCCTAGGGCACTTCCACTTATGGTCCTATAGATTAGGGAAATTAAAATCAAAAGACACAGCCACCCCAAAGTTTGGGACGGCTCTGTTTACAAGAACCTCGTTTACGGTACAAGTTGAATATCACAGAAAGCGAAAAATGGATAAAGAAATTGTGGTACTTACGTACAATGCAATATCACTCAGCAATGAAATCTATGTCATCAGGCCCGTAGCAGCATAATGAGTGGATTCAGGTACGATGATTCTAAGTGAAATAAGTCACACAGAAAAAGAAACATCATAAGATATCACTAATACACGGAATGTAAACTTGGCTACACAGGAACTGAATTACAAAACAGAACAGGGTGTCAAATGTAGAAAACCAACTTATGCTTGCTTAAGGGGAAAGGTGAGTTGGGGTGCTGCATAAAACCAGAGATTGAAATTAGCACAGATACCGTTCCATAAGCCAAATATGTAATAGACAAGAGCTACTCCTTGCTCAACGAAGTGGACTCAACACCCCATATTAAACGCCTAAGAATATACCTGACTAGTAAGAATCTTAAAACCTATGGATTTATATGTCTCCGAAAGAGAATCAAGCGTGTGTACAGCGGCATAAACGCAGCAGTGATAGGACTGGTGAGGTTCGGTGAGCAAATGCAGACCCTTTGAAGTCATATTGCATGGTACCCATTCCATGGGTCTCAACTCTCCATGTTTAAGGGATTCTTCCTTCAGCTAAAACATGCATGTGGAACCCAGAGTATGATCCACCGAGTGATCGGAAAACGTGTTCAAATGTGTCTCAGTTTTCGTCCCCTGGTACTCGGGTGCAACATTTCAGACGCTTTACTAACACTCTCCCCACTTGGAGAGTCAGTGCCTTTAACCTCCTGTTTGGCCCAGTTTGCAATTTCTGTGGAAAATGAACAGGAATAGGGAGAACCAATGAGAGACTAGGTGGAGGTGTCTGGACAGGCAAATTTAACTCTCATTTCTCACCAGGAAGAGGAATTAACCAAAGGCTCAGCATGCCGTGCTGGAAACAAACTAGGGCCTGAAGCAATCCTGCGGTGTTGCGGCCAGCTCACAAGAAAGCGAGTTGAAGAAAGGAGCTCAGGGGCACTGTAATTCACAAACCTGCAGAGTTATAAATGACAGCTATCTTCCAAAAATATATTGAAGTAAGGCAGCCAAGAGGAGTTGAAAGCGGGGCAGAATTGCAGGAAACCGATTTCAGGAAGTAGACTGGAATTGCATGTAAAGCATAGGAAAAGAGGCAGAACGTTCACAATGATGCACTTGGCCAAAAAGGGCGTATGCGTTTTTTCCTGAATATATTCAGGAAAAAACGCATACGCCCTTTTTGGACAACCAAGCAAGCTTGCAAAGGAAATCTGCACTACAATGAAGTCTCACTGCCCCCTGGTCAAAAGGGCCATCTGAAAAAAGTGTAAAATCCAGAAAGGCAGGACAGGCCATGGAGAACTGGGAGCCTTGTTATGCTGATGGGCGGGATGTAAATTGCCAGCAGCCACTCTGGAGAAGTGTATGGTGTTTCCTGAAACATCGAAAAAACAAAGCAACAGAGCCTAGGGCACTTCCACTTATGGTCCCATAGATTAGGGAAATTAAAATCAAAAAGACACAGCCACCCCAAAGTTTGGGACGGCTCTGTTTACAAGAACCTCGTTTACGGTACAAGTTCAATATCACAGAAAGCGAAAAATGGATAAAGAAGTTGTGGTACTTACGTACAATGCAATATCACTCAGCAATGAAATCTATGTCATCAGGCCCGTAGCAGCATAATGAGTGGATTCAGGTACGATGATTCTAAGTGAAATAAGTCACACAGAAAAAGAAACATCATAAGATATCACTAATACACGGAATGTAAACTTGGCTACACAGGAACTGAATTACAAAACAGAACAGGGTGTCAAATGTAGAAAACCAACTTATGCTTGCTTAAGGGGAAAGGTGAGTTGGGGTGCTGCATAAAACCAGAGATTGAAATTAGCACAGATACCGTTCCATAAGCCAAATATGTAATAGACAAGAGCTACTCCTTGCTCAACGAAGTGGACTCAACACCCCATATTAAACGCCTAAGAATATACCTGACTAGTAAGAATCTTAAAACCTATGGATTTATATGTCTCCGAAAGGGAATCAAGCGTGTGTACAGCGGCATAAACGCAGCAGTGATAGGACTGGTGAGGTTCGGTGAGCAAATGCAGACCCTTTGAAGTCATATTGCATGGTACCCATTCCATGGGTCTCAACTCTCCATGTTTAAGGGATTCTTCCTTCAGCTAAAACATGCATGTGGAACCCAGAGTATGATCCACCGTGTGATCGGGAAACGTGTTCAAATGTGTCTCAGTTTTCGTCCCCTGGTACTCGGGTGCAACATTCCAGACACTTTACTAACACTCTCCCCACTTGGAGAGTCGGTGCCTTTAACCTCCTGTTTGGCCCAGTTTGCAATTTCTGTGGAAAATGAACAGGAATAGGGAGAACCAATGAGAGACTAGGTGGAGGTGTCTGGACGGGCAAATTTAACTCTCATTTCCCACCAGGAAGAGGAATTAACCAAAGGCTCAACATGCCATGCCGGAACCAAACTAGGGCCTGAAGCAATACTGTGGTGTTGCGGCCAGCTCACAAGAAAGCGAGTTGAAGAAAGGAGCTCAGGGGCACTGTAATTCACAAACCTGCAGAGTTATAAATGACAGTTATCTTCCAAAAATATATTGAAGTAAGGCTGCCAAGAGGAGTTGAACGTGGGGCAGAATTGCAGGAAACCGATTTCAGGAGGTAGACTGGAATTGCATGTAAAGCATAGGAAAAGAGGCAGAACGTTCACAATGATGCCCTTGGCCAAAAAGGGCATATGTGTTTTTTCCTGAATATATTCAGGAAAAAACGCATACGCCCTTTTTGGCCAACCAAGCAAGCTTGCAAAGGAAATCTGCACTACAATGAAGTCTCAGTGCCCCTTGGTCAAAAGGGTCATCTGAAAAAAGTGTAAAATCCAGAAAGGCAGGACAGGCCATGGAGAACTGGGAGCCTTGTTATGCTGATGGGCGGGATGTAAATTGCCAGCAGCCACTCTGGAGAAGTGTATGGTGTTTCCTGAAACATCCAAAAGACAAAGCAACAGAGCCTAGGGCACTTCCACTTATGGTCCTATAGCTTAGGGAAATTAAAATAAAAAAGACACAGCCACCCCAAAGTTTGGGACGGCTTTGTTTACAAGAACCTCGTTAACGGTACAAGTTCAATATCACAGAAAGCGAAAAATGGATAAAGAAGTTGTGGTACTTACGTACAATGCAATATCACTCAGCAATGAAATCTATGTCATCAGGCCCGTAGCAATATAATGAGTGGATTCAGGTACGATGATTCTAAGTGAAATATAAGTCACACAGAAAAAGAAACATCATAAGATATCACTACTACACGGAATGTAAACTTGGCTACACAAGAACTGAATTACAAAACAGAACAGGGTGTCAAATGTAGAAAACCAACTAATGCTTGCTTAAGGGAAGGGTGAGTTGGGGTGCTGCATAAAACCAGAGATTGAAATTAGCACAGATACCGTTCCATAAGCCAAATATGTAATAGACAAGAGCTACTCCTTGCTCAACGAAGTGGACTCAACACCCCATATTAAACCCCTAAGAATATACCTGACTAGTAAGAATCTACCTGACTAGTCAGAATCTTAAAACCTATGGATTTATATGTCTCCGAAAGAGAATCAAGTGTGTGTACAGTGGCATAAATGCAGCAGTGATAGGATTGGTGAGGTTCGGTGAGCAAATCCAGGCCCTTTGAAGTCATATTGCATGGTACCCATTCCATGGGTCTCAACTCTCCAGGTTTAAGGGATTCTTCCTTCAGCTAAAACATGCATGTGGAACCCAGAGTATGATCCACCGTGTGATCGGGAAACGTGTTCAAATGTGTCTCAGTTTTCGTCCCCTGGTACTCGGGTGCAACATTCCAGACGCTTTATTAACACTCTCCCCACTTGGAGAGTCAGTGCCTTTAACCTCCTGTTTGGCCCAGTTTGCAATTTCTGTGGAAAATGAACAGGAATAGGGAGAACCAATGAGAGACTAGGTGGAGGTGTCCGGACGGGGAAATTTAACTCTCATTTCCCACCAGGAAGAGGAAATAACCAAAGGCTCAGCGTGCCATGCCAGAACCACACTAGGGCCAGAAGCAATCCTGCGGTGTTGCGGCCAGCTCACAAGAAAGCGAGTTAAAGAAAGGAGCTCAGGGGCACTGTAATTCACAAACCCGCAGAGTTATAAATGACAGCTATCTTCCAAAAATATATTGAAGTAAGGCAGCCAAGAGGAGTTGAAAGCCTGGCAGAATTACCGGAAACCGATTTCAGGAGGTAGACTGGAATTGCATGTAAAGCATAGGAAAAGAGGCAGAACGTCCACAATGATGCACTTGGCCAAAAAGGGCGTATGCGTTCTCTCCTGAATATATTCAGGAATATATTCAGGAAAAAACGCATACGCCCTTTTTGGCCAACCAAGGAAGCATGCAAAGGAAATCTGCACTACAATGAAGTCTCACTGCCCCCCGGTCAAAAGGGCCATCTGAAAAAAGTGTAAAATCTAGAAAGGCAGGACAGTCCATGGAGAACTGGGAGCCTTGTTATGCTGATGGGCGGGATGTAAATTGCCAGCAGCCACTCTGGAGAAGTGTATGGTGTTTCCTGAAACATCCAAAAAACAAAGCAACAGAGCCTAGGGCACTTCCACTTATGGTCCTATAGCTTAGGGAAATTAAAATCAAAAAGACACAGCCACCCCAAAGTTTGGGACGGCTCTGTTTACAATAACCTCGTTTACCGTACAAGTTCAATATCACAGAAAGCGAAAAATGGATAAAGAAGTTGTGGTACTTACGTACAATGCAATATCACTCAGCAATGAAATCTATGTCATCAGGCCCGTAGCAGCATAATGAGTGGATTCAGGTACGATGATTCTAAGTGAAATAAGTCACACAGAAAAAGAAACATCATAAGATATCACTACTACACGGAATGTAAACTTGGCTACACAAGAACTGAATTACAAAACAGAACAGGGTATCAAATGTAGAAAACCAACTTATGCTTGCTTAAGGGGAAAGGTGAGTTGGGGTGCTTCATAAAACCAGAGATTGAAATTAGCACAGATACCGTTCCATAAGCCAAATATGTAATAGACAAGAGCTACTCCTTGCTCAACGAAGTGGACTCAACACCCCATATTAAACGCCTAAGAATATACCTGACTAGTAAGAATCTTAAAACCTATGGATTTATATGTCTCCGAAAGAGAATCAAGCGTGTGTACAGCGGCATAAACACAGCAGTGATAGGACGGGTGAGGTTCGGTGAGCAAATGCAGACCCTTTGAAGTCATATTGCATGGTACCCATTCCATGGGTCTCAACTCTCCATGTTTAAGGGATTCTTCCTTCAGCTAAAACATGCATGTGGAACCCAGAGTATGATCCACCATGTGATCGGTAAACGTGTTCAAATGTCTCTCAGTTTTCATCCCCTGGTACTCGGGTGCAACATTCTAGACGCTTTACTAACACTCTCCCCACTTGGAGAGTCAGTGCCTTTAACCTCCTGTTTGGCCCAGTTTGCAATTTCTGCGTAAGATGAACAGGAATAGGGAGAACCAATGAGAGACTAGGTGGAGGGGTCTGGACGGGCAAATTAAAATCTCATTTCCCACCAGGAAGAGGAATTAACCAAAGGCTCAGCGTGCCATGCCAGAAGCACACTAGGGCCTGAAGCAATCTTGCGGTGTTGCGGCCAGCTCACAAGAAAGCGAGTTGAAGAAAGGAACTCAGGGGCACTGTAATTCACAAACCTGCAGAGTTATAAATGACAGCTTTCGTCCAAAAATATATTGAAGGAAGGCTGCCAAGAGGACTTGAAAGCGGGGCAGAATTGCAGGAAACCGATTTCAGGAGGTAGACTGGAATTGCATGTAAAGCATAGGAAAAGAGGCAGAACGTCCACAATGATGCACTTGGCCAAAAAGGGCGTATGCGTTTTTTCCGGAATATATTCAGGAAAAAACGCATACGCCCTTTTTGGCCAACCAAGCAAGCTTGCAAAGGAAATCTGCACTACAATGAAGTCTCACTGCCCCCTGGTCAAAAGGGCCATCTGAAAAAAGTGTAAAATCCAGAAAGGCAGGACAGGCCCTGGAGAACTGGAAGACTTGTTATGTTGATGGGCGGGATGTAAATTGCCAGAAGCCACTCTGGAGAAGTGTATGGTGTTTCCTGAAACATCCAAAAAACAAAGCAACAGAGCCTAGGGCATTTCCACTTATGGTCCTATAGCTTAGGGAAATTAAAATCAAAAAGACACAGCCACCCCAAAGTTTGGGCCGGCTCTGTTTACAAGAACCTCATTTACGGTACAATTTGAATATCACAGAAAGCGAAAAATGGATAAAGAAGTTGTGGTAATTACGTACAATGCAATATCACTCAGCAATGAAATCTATGTCATCAGGCCCGTAGCAGCATAATGAGTGGATTCAGGTACGATGATTCTAAGTGAAATAAATCACACAGAAAAAGAAACATCATAAGATATCACTACTACACGGAATGTAAACTTGGCTACACAAGAACTGAATTACAAAACAGAACAGGATGTCAAATGTAGAAAACCAACTTATGCTTGCTTAAGGGGAAAGGTGAGCTGGGGTGCTGCATAAAACCAGAGATTGAAATTAGCACAGATACCGTTCCGTAAGCCAAATTAGTAATAGACAAGAATTACTCCTTGCTCAACGAAGTGAACTCAACACCCCATAATAAACGCCTAAGAATATACCTGACTAGTAAGAATCTTAAAACCTATGGATTTATATGTCTCCAAAAGAGAATCAATCGTGTGTACAGCGGCATAAACGCAGCAGTGATAGGATTGGTGAGGTTCGGTGAGCAAATGCAGACCCTTTGAAGTCATATTGCATGGTACCCATTCCATGGGTCTCAACTCTCCAGGTTTAAGGGATTCTTCCTTCAGCTAAACATGCATGTGGAACACAGAGTATGATCCACCGTGTGATCGGGAAACGTGTTCAAATGTGTCTCAGTTTTCGTCCCCTGGTACTCGGGTGCAACATTCCATACACTTTACTAACACTCTCCCCACTTGGAGAGTCAGTGTCTTTAACCTCCTGTTTGGCCCAGTTTGCAATTTCTGCGTAAGATGAACAGGAATAGGGAGAACCAATGAGAGACTAGGTGGAGGTGTCTGGACGGGCAAATTTAACTCTCATTTCCCACCAGGAAGAGGAATTATCCAAAGGCTCAGCATGCCGTGCCGGAACAAAACTAGGGTCTGAAGAAATCCTGCGGTGTTGCGGGCAGCTCACAAGAATGTGAGTTGAAGAAAGGAGCTCAGGGGCACTGTCATTCACAAACCTGCAGAGTTATAAATGACAGCTATCTTCCAAAAATATATTGAAGTAAGGCTGCCAAGAGGAGTTGAAAGCGGGGCAGAATTGCAGGAAACCGATTTCAGGAGGTAGACTGGAATTGCATGTAAAGCATAGGAAAAGAGGCAGAACGTCCACAATGATGCACTTGGCCAAAAAGGGCGTATGCGTTTTTTCTGGAATATATTCAGGAAAAAACGCATACGCCCTTTTTGGCCAACCAAGCAAGCTTGCAAAGGAAATCTGCACTACAATGAAGTCTCACTGCCCCCAGGTCAAAAGGGCTATCTGAAAAAAGTGTAAAATCCAGAAAGGCAGGACAGGCCATGGAGAACTGGGAGCCTTGTTATGCTGATGGGCGGGATGTAAATTGCCAACAGCCACTCTGGAGAAGTGTATGGTGTTTCCTGAAACATCTAAAAAACAAAGCAACAGAGCCTAGGGCACTTCCACTTATGGTCCTATAGCTTAGGGAAATTAAAATCAAAAAGACACAGCCACCCCAAAGTTTGGGCCGGCTCTGTTTACAAGAACCTCGTTTACGGTACAAGTTTAATATCACAGAAAGCAAAAAATGGAAAAAGAAGTTGTGGGAATTACGTACAATGCAATATCATTCAGCAATGAAATCTATGTCATCAGGCCCGTAGCAGCATAATGAGTGGATTCAGGTACGATGATTCTAAGTGAAATAAGTCACACAGAAATAGAAATATCATAAGGTATCACTAATACACGGAATGTAAACTTGGCTACACAAGAACTGAATTACAAAACAGAACAGGGTCTCAAAAGTAGAAACCCAACTTATGCTTGCTTAAGTGGAAAGGTGAGTTGGGGTGGTGCATAAAACCAGAGATTGAAATTAGCACAGATACCGTTCCATAAGCCAAATATGTAATAGACAAGAGCTACTCCTTGCTCAACGAAGTCGAATCAACACCCCATATTAATCGCCTAAGAATATACCTGACTAGTACGAAACTTAAAACCTATGGATATATATGTCTCCGAAAGAGAATCAAGCGTGTGTACAGCGGCATAAGCGCAGCAGTGATAGGATTGGTGAGGTTCGATGAGCAAATGCAGACCCTTTGAAGTCATATTGCATGGTACCCATTCCATGGGTCTCAACTCTCCAGGTTTAAGGGATTCTTCCTTCAGCTAAAACGTGCATGTGGAACCCAGAGTATGATCCACCATGTGATCGGGAAACGTGTTCAAATGTGCCTCAGTTTTCGTTCCCTGGTACTCGGGTGCAACATTCCAGACGCTTTACTAACACTTTCCCCACTTGGAGAGTCAGTGCCTTTAACCTCCTGTTTGGCCCAGTTTGCAATTTCTGCGGAAGATGAACAGGAAGAGGGAGAACCAATGAGAGACTAGCTGGAGCTGTCAGGACGGGCAAATTTAACTCTCATTTCCCACCAGGAAGAGGAATTAACCAAAGGCTCAGCATGCGATGCCGGAACCAAACTAGGGCCTGAAGCAATCCTGCGGTGTTGCGGCCAGCTCACAAGAAAGGGAGTTGAAGAAAGGAGCTCAGGGTCACTGTCATTCACAATCCTGCAGAGTTATAAATGACAGCTTTCGTCCAAAAATATATTGAAGTAAGGCTGCCAAGAGGAGTTGAAAGCGGTGCAGAATTGCAGGAAACCGATTTCAGGAGGTAGACTGGAATTGTATGTAAAGCATAGGAAAAGAGGCAGAACGTCCACAATGATGCACTTGGCCAAAAAGGGCGTATGCGTTTTTTCCTGAATATATTTGGGAAAAAACGCATACGCCCTTTTTGGCCAACCAAGCAAGCTTGCAAAGGAAATCTGCACTACAATGAAGTCTCACTGCCCCCCGGTCAAAAGGGCCATCCGAAAAAAGTGTAAAATCCAGAAAGGCAGGACAGGCCAAGGAGAACTAGGAGCCTTCTTATGCTGATGGACGGGATGTAAATTGCCAGCAGCCACTCTGGAGAAGTGTATGGTGTTTCCTGAAACATCCAAAAAATAAAGCAACAGAGTCTAGGGCACTTACACTTATGGTCCTATAGCTTAGGGAAATTAAAATCAAAAAGACACAGCCACCCCAAGATTGGGACGGCTGTGTTTACAAGAACCTCGTTTACAGTACAAGTTCAATATCACAGAAAGCGAAAAATGGATAAAGAAGTTGTGGTACTTACGTACAATGCAATATCACTCAGCAATGAAATCTATGTCATCAGGCCCGTAGCAGCATAATGAGTGGATTCAGGTACGATGATTCTAAGTGAAATAAGTCACACAGAAAAAGAAACATCATAAGATATCACTACTACACGGAATGTAAACTTGGCTACACAAGTACTGAATTACAAAACAGAACAGGGTGTCAAATGTAGAAAACCAACTTATGCTTGCTTAAGGGGAAAGGTGAGTTGGGGTGCTGCATAAAACCAGAGATTGAAAGTAGCACAGATACCGTTCCATAAGCCAAATATGTAATAGACAAGAGCTACTCCTTGCTCAACGAAGTGGACTCAACACCCCATATTAAACGCCTAAGAATATACCTGACTAGTAAGAGTCTACCTGACTAGTAAGAATCTTAAAACCTATGGATTTATATGTCTCCGAAAGAGAATCAAGCATGTGTACAGCGGCATAAACGCAGCAGTGATAGGATTGGTGAGGTTCGGTGAGCAAATGCAGACCCTTTGAAGTCATACTGCATGGTACCCATTCCATGGGTCTCAACTCTCCAGGTTTAAGGGATTCTTCCTTCAGCTAAAACATGCATGTGGAACCCAGAGTATGATCCACCGTGTGATCGGGAAACGTGTTCAAATGTGTCTCAGTTTTCATCCCCTGGTACTCGGGTTCAACATTCCAGACGCTTTACTAACACTCTCCCCACTTGGAGAGTCAGTGCCTTTAACCTCCTGTTTGGCCCAGTTTGCAATTTCTGTGGAACATGAACAGGAATAGGGAGAACCAATGAGAGACTAGGTGGAGGTGTCTGGACGGGCAAATTTAACTCTCATTTCCCACCAGGAAGAGGAATTAACCAAAGGCTCAGCGTGCCATGCGGAACCACACTAGGGCCCGAAGCAATCATGCGGTGTTGCGGCCAGCTCACAAGAAAGCGAGTTGAAGAAAGGAGCTCAGGGGCACTGTAATTCACAAACCTGCAGTTATAAATGACAGCTATCGTCCAAAATATATTGAAGGAAGGCTTCCAAGAGGACTTGAAAGCGGGGCAGAATTGCAGGAAACCGATTTCAGGAGGTAGACTGGAATTGCATGTAAAGCATAGGAAAAGGGGCAGAACGTCCACAATGATGCACTTGGCCAAAAAGGGCGTATGCGTTTTTTCCTGAATATATACAGGAAAAAACGCATACGCCCTTTTTGGCCAACCAAGCAAGCTTGCAAAGGAAATCTGCACTACAATGAAGGATCACTGCCCCCCGGTCAAAAGGGCTATCTGAAAAAAGTGTAAAATCCAGAAAGGCAGGACAGGCCATGGAGAACTGGGAGCCTTGTTATGCTGATGGGCGGCATGTAAATTGCCAGCAGCCACTCTGGAGTAGTGTATGGTGTTTCCAGAAACATCCAAAAAACAAAGCAACAGAGCCTAGGGCATTTCAACATATGGTCCTATAGCTTAGGGAAATTAAAACCAAAAAGACACAGCCACCCCAAAGTTTGGGCCGGCTCTGTTTACAAGAACCTCGTTTACGGTACAAGTTGAATATCACAGAAAGCGAAAAATGGATAAAGAAGTTGTGGTACTTACATACAATGCAGTATCACACAGCAATGAAATCTATGTCACCAGGGCCGTAGCAGCATAATGAGTGGATTCAGGTAAGATGATTCTAAGTCACACTGATAAAGAAACATCATAAGGTATCACTAACACACGGAATGTAAACTTGGCTACACAGGAACTGCATTACAAAACAGAACAGGGTCTCAAATGTACAAAACCAACTTATGCTTGCTTAAGGGGAATGGTGAGTTGGGGTGCTGCATGAAACCAGAGATTGAAATTGGCACAAATACCGTTCCATAAGCCAAATATGTAATAGACAAGAGCTACTCCTTGCTCAACGAAGTGGACTCAACACACCATATTAAACGCCTAAGAATACACCTGACTAGTAAGAATCTTAAAACCTATGGATTTATATGTCTCTGAAAGAGAATCAAGCGTGTGTACAGCGGCATAAGCGCAGCAGTGATAGGATTGGTGAGGTTCGATGAGCAAATGCAGACCCTTTGAAGTCATATTGCATGGTACCCATTCCATGGGTCTCAACTCTCCAGGTTTAAGGGATTCTTCCTTCAGCTAAACATGCATGTGGAACACAGAGTATGATCCACCGTGTGATCGGGAAACGTGTTCAAATGTGTCTCAGTTTTCGTCCCCTGGTACTCGGGTGCAACATTCCAGACGCTTTACTAGCACTCTCCCCACTTGGAGAGTCGGTGCCTTTAACCTCCTGTTTGGCCCAGTTTGCAATTTCTGCGTAAGATGAACAGGAATAGGGAGAACCAATGAGAGACTAGGTGGAGGGGTCTGGACGGGCAAATTAAAATCTCATTTCCCACCAGGAAGAGGAATTAACCAAAGGCTCAGCGTGCCATGCCAGAAGCACACTAGGGCCTGAAGCAATCTTGCGGTGTTGCGGCCAGCTCACAAGAAAGCGAGTTGAAGAAAGGAACTCAGGGGCACTGTAATTCACAAACCTGCAGAGTTATAAATGACAGCTTTCGTCCAAAAATATATTGAAGGAAGGCTGCCAAGAGGACTTGAAAGCGGGGCAGAATTGCAGGAAACCGATTTCAGGAGGTAGACTGGAATTGCATGTAAAGCATAGGAAAAGAGGCAGAACGTCCACAATGATGCACTTGGCCAAAAAGGGCGTATGCGTTTTTTCCGGAATATATTCAGGAAAAAACGCATACGCACTTTTTGGCCAACCAAGCAAGCTTGCAAAGGAAATCTGCACTACAATGAAGTCTCACTGCCCCCTGGTCAAAAGGGCCATCTGAAAAAAGTGTAAAATCCAGAAAGGCAGGACAGGCCCTGGAGAACTGGAAGACTTGTTATGTTGATGGGCGGGATGTAAATTGCCAGAAGCCACTCTGGAGAAGTGTATGGTGTTTCCTGAAACATCCAAAAAACAAAGCAACAGAGCCTAGGGCATTTCCACTTATGGTCCTATAGCTTAGGGAAATTAAAATCAAAAAGACACAGCCACCCCAAAGTTTGGGCCGGCTCTGTTTACAAGAACCTCATTTACGGTACAATTTGAATATCACAGAAAGCGAAAAATGGATAAAGAAGTTGTGGTAATTACGTACAATGCAATATCACTCAGCAATGAAATCTATGTCATCAGGCCCGTAGCAGCATAATGAGTGGATTCAGGTACGATGATTCTAAGTGAAATAAATCACACAGAAAAAGAAACATCATAAGATATCACTACTACACGGAATGTAAACTTGGCTACACAAGAACTGAATTACAAAACAGAACAGGATGTGAAATGTAGAAAACCAACTTATGCTTGCTTAAGGGGAAAGGTGAGTTGGGGTGGTGCATAAAACCAGAGATTGAAATTAGCACAGATACCGTTCCATAAGCCAAATATGTAATAGACAAGAGCTACTCCTTGCTCAACGAAGTCGAATCAACACCCCATATTAATCGCCTAAGAATATACCTGACTAGTACGAAACTTAAAACCTATGGATATATATGTCTCCGAAAGAGAATCAAGCGTGTGTACAGCGGCATAAGCGCAGCAGTGATAGGATTGGTGAGGTTCGATGAGCAAATGCAGACCCTTTGAAGTCATATTGCATGGTACCCATTCCATGGGTCTCAACTCTCCAGGTTTAAGGGATTCTTCCTTCAGCTAAAACGTGCATGTGGAACCCAGAGTATGATCCACCATGTGATCGGGAAACGTGTTCAAATGTGCCTCAGTTTTCGTTCCCTGGTACTCGGGTGCAACATTCCAGACGCTTTACTAACACTTTCCCCACTTGGAGAGTCAGTGCCTTTAACCTCCTGTTTGGCCCAGTTTGCAATTTCTGCGGAAGATGAACAGGAAGAGGGAGAACCAATGAGAGACTAGCTGGAGCTGTCAGAACGGGCAAATTTAACTCTCATTTCCCACCAGGAAGAGGAATTAACCAAAGGCTCAGCATGCGATGCCGGAACCAAACTAGGGCCTGAAGCAATCCTGCGGTGTTGCGGCCAGCTCACAAGAAAGGGAGTTGAAGAAAGGAGCTCAGGGTCACTGTCATTCACAATCCTGCAGAGTTATAAATGACAGCTATCGTCCGAAAATATATTGAAGGAAGGCTGCCAAGAGGAGTTGAAAGCGGGGCAGAATTGCAGGAAACCGATTTCAGGAGGTAGACTGGAATTGCATGTAAAGCATAGGAAAAGAGGCAGAACGTCCACAATGATGCACTTGGCCAAAAAGGGCATATGTGTTTTTTCCTGAATATATACAGGAAAAAATGCATACGCCCGTTTTGGCCAACCAAGCAAGCTTGCAAAGGAAATCTGCACTACAATGAAGTCTCACTGCCCCCCGGTCAAAAGGGCTATCTGAAAAAAGTGTAAAATCCAGAAAGGCAGGACAGGCCACAGAGAACTGGGAAACTTGTTATGCTGATGGGCGGGATGTAAATTGCCAGCAGCCACTCTGGAGAAGTGTATGGTGTTTCCTGAAACATCCAAAAAACAAAGCAACAGAGCCTAGGGCACTTCCACTTATGGTCCTATAGCTTAGGGAAATTAAAATAAAAAAGACACAGCCACCCCAAATTTTGGGCCGGCTCTGTTTACAACAACCTCGTTTACGGTACAAGTTCAATATCACAGAAAGCGAAAAATGGATAAAGAAGTTGTGGTACTTACGTACAATGCAATATCACTCAGCAATGAAATCTATGTCATCAGGCCGGTAGCAGCATAATGAGTGGATTCAGGTACGATGATTCTAAGTGAAATCAGTCACACAGAAAAAGAAACATCATAAGATATCACTACTACACGGAATGTAAACTTGGCTACACAGGAACTGAATTACAAAACAGAAAATGGTCTCAAATGTAGAAAACCAACTTATGCTTGCTTAAGGGGAAAGGTGAGTTGGGGTGCGGCATAAAACCAGAGATTGAAATTAGCACAGATACCGTTCCATAAGCCAAATATGTAATAGACAAGAGCTACTCCTTGCTCAACGAAGTGGACTCAACACCCCTTATTAAACGCCTAAGAATATACCTGACTAGTAAGAATCTTAAAACCTATGGATTTATATGTCTCCGAAAGAGAATCAAGCATGTGTATAGTGGCATAAACGCAGCAGTGATAGGATTGGTGAGGTTCGGTGAGCAAATGCAGACTCTTTGAAGTCATATTGCATGGTACCCATTCCATGGGTCTCAACTCTCCAGGTTTAAGGGATTCTTCCTTCAGCTAAAACATGCATGTGGAACCCAGAGTATGATCCACCGTGTGATCGGGAAACGTGTTCAAATGTGTCTCAGATTTCGTCCCCTGGTACTCGGGTGCAACATTCCACACGCTTTACTAACACTCTCCCCACTTGGAGAGTCAGTGCCTTTAACCTCCTGTTTGGCCCAGTTTGCAATTTCTGTGGAAAATGAACAGGAATAGGGAGAACCAATGAGAGACTAGGTGGAGGTGTCTGAACGGGCAAATTTAACTCTCATTTCCCACCAGGAAGAGGAATTAACCAAAGGCTCAACATGCCATGCCGGAACCAAACTAGGGCCTGAAGCAATCCTGTGGTGTTGCGGCCAGCTCACAAGAAAGCGAGTTGAAGAAAGGAGCTAAGGGGCACTGTAATTCACAAACATGCAGAGTTATAAATGACAGCTATCGTCCAAAAATATATTGAAGGAAGGCTGCCAAGAGGAGTTGAAAGTGGGGCAGAATTGCAGGAAACCGATTTCAGGAGGTAGACTGGAATTGCATGTAAAGCATAGGAAAAGAGGCAGAACGTCCACAATGATGCACTTGGCCAAAAAGGGCGTATGCGTTTTTTCCTGAATATATTCAGGAAAAAACGCATACGCCCTTTTTGGCCAACCAAGCAAGCTTGCAAAGGAAATATGCACTACAATGAAGTCTCACTGCCCCCCTGTCAAAAAGGCCATCTGAAAAAAGTGTAAAATCCAGAAAGGCAGGACAGGGTATGGAGAACTGGGAGCCTAGTTATGCTGATGGGCGGGATGTAAGTTGCCAGCAGCCACTCTGGAGAAGTGTATGGTGTTTCCTGAAACATCCAAAAAACAAAGCAACAGAGCCTAGGGCACTTCCACTTATGGTCCTATAGCTTAGGGAAATTAAAATAAAAAAGACACAGCCACCCCAAATTTTGGGCCGGCTCTGTTTACAAGAACCTCGTTTACGGTACAAGTTCAATATCACAGAAAGTGAAAAATGGATAAAGAAGTTGTGGTACTTACGTACAATGCAATATCACTCAGCAATGAAATCTATGTCATCAGGCCGGTAGCAGCATAATGAGTGGATTCAGGTACGATGATTCTAAGTGAAATAAGTCACACAGAAAAAGAAACATCATAAGATATCACTACTACACGGAATGTAAACTTGGCTACACAGGAACTAAATTACAAAACAGAAAATGGTCTCAAATGTAGAAAACCAACTTATGCTTGCTTAAGGGGAAAGGTGAGTTGGGGTGCGGCATAAAACCAGAGATTGAAATTAGCACAGATACCGTTCCATAAGCCAAATATGTAATAGACAAGAGCTACTCCTTGCTCAACGAAGTGGACTCAACACCCCATATTAAACGCCTAAGAATATACCTGACTGGTAAGAATCTTAAAACCTATGGATTTATATGTCTCCGAAAGAGAATCAAGCATGTGTACAGTGGCATAAACGCAGCAGTGATAGGATTGGTGAGGTTCGGTGAGCAAATGCAGACTCTTTGAAGTCATATTGCATGGTACCCATTCCATGGGTCTCAACTCTCCAGGTTTAAGGGATTCTTCCTTCAGCTAAAACATGCATGTGGAACCCAGAGTATGATCCACCGTGTGATCGGGAAACGTGTTCAAATGTGTCTCAGATTTCGTCCCCTGGTACTCGGGTGCAACATTCCACACGCTTTACTAACACTCTCCCCACTTGGAGAGTCAGTGCCTTTAACCTCCTGTTTGGCCCAGTTTGCAATTTCTGTGGAAAATGAACAGGAATAGGGAGAACCAATGAGGGACTAGGTGGAGTTGTCTGAACGGGCAAATTTAACTCTCATTTCCCACCAGGAAGAGGAATTAACCAAAGGCTCAACATGCCATGCCGGAACCAAACTAGGGCCTGAAGCAATCCTGTGGTGTTGCGGCCAGCTCACAAGAAAGCGAGTTGAAGAAAGGAGCTCAGGGGCACTGTAATTCACAAACCTGCAGAGTTATAAATGACAGTCATCGTCCAAAAATATATTGAAAGAAGGCTGCCAAGAGGAGTTGAAAGTGGGGCAGAATTGCAGGAAACCGATTTCAGGAGGTAGACTGGAATTGCATGTAAAGCATAGGAAAAGAGGCAGAACGTCCACAATGATGCACTTGGCCAAAAAGGGCGTATGCGTTTTTTCCTGAATATATTCAGGAAAAAACGCATACGCCCTTTTTGGCCAACCAAGCAAGCTTGCAAAGGAAATCTGCACTAAAATGAAGTCTCACTGCCCCCCTGTCAAAAGGGCCATCTGAAAAAAGTGTAAAATCCAGAAAGGCAGGACAGGGTATGGAGAACTGGGAGCCTTGTTATGCTGATGGGCGGGATGTAAATTGCCAACAGCCACTCTGGAGAAGTGTATGGTGTTTCCTGAAACATCCAAAAAACAAAGCAACAGAGCCTAGGGCACTTCCACTTATGGTCCTATAGCTTAGGGAAATTAAAATCAAAAAGACACAGCCACCCCAAAGTTTGGGACGTCTCTGTTTACAAGAACCTCGTTTACGGTACAAGTTCAATATCACAGAAAGCGAAAAATGGATAAAGAAGTTGTGGTACTTACGTACAATGCAATATCACTCAGTAATGAAATCTATGTCATCAGTCCAGTAGCAGCATAATGAGTGGATTCAGGTACGATGATTGTAAGTGAAATAAGTCACACAGAAAAAGAAACATCATAAGATATCACTAATACACGAAATGTAAACTTGGCTACACAAGAACTGAATTACAAACAGAACAGGGTCTCAAATGTAGAAAACCAACTTATGCTTGCTGAAGGGGAAAGGTGAGTTGGGGTGCTGCATAAAACCAGAGATTGAAATTAGCACAGATACTGTTCCATAAGCCAAATATGTAAGAGACAAGAGCTACTCCTTGCTCAATGCAGTGGACTCAACACCCCATATTAAACGCCTAAGAATATACCTGACTAGTAAGAATCTTAAAACCTATGGATTTATATGTCTCCGAAAGAGAATCAAACGTCTGTACAGCGGCATAAACGCAGCAGTGATAGGATTGGTGAGGTTCGGTGAGCAAATGCAGACCCTTTGAAGTCATATTGCATGGTACCCATTCCATGGGTCTCAACTCTCCAGGTTTAAGGGATTCTTCTTTCAGCTAAAATATGCATGGGGAACTTAGAGTATGATACACGGTGTGATCGGGAAACCTGTTTAAATGTGTCTCAGTTTTCGTCCTGTGGTACTCGGGTGCAACATTCCAGACGCTTTACTAACACTCTCCCCACTTGGAGAGTCAGTGCCTTTAACCTCCTGTTTGGCCCAGTTTGCAATTTCTGTGTAAGATGAACAAGAATAGGGAGAACCAATGAGAGACTAGGTGGAGGTGTCTGGACTGGCAAATTTAACTCTCATTTCCCACCATGAAGAGGAATTTACCAAAGGCTCAGCATGTCGTGCCGGAACCAAACAAGGGCCTGAAGCAATCCTGCGGTGTTGCGGCCAGCTCAAAAGAAAGCGAGTTGAAGAAAGGGGCTCAGCGGCACTGTAATTCACAAACCTGCAGAGTTATAAATGACAGCTATCTTCCAAAAATATATTGAAGTAAGGCTGCCAAGAGGAGTTGAAAGCGGGGCAGAATTGCAGGAAACCGATTTCAGGAGGCAGACTGGAATTGCATGTAAAGCATAGGAAAAGAGGCAGAACGTCCACAATGATGCACTTGGCCAAAAAGGGCGTATGCGTTTTTTCCGGAATATATTCAGGAAAAAACGCATACGCCCTTTTTGGCCAACCAAGCAAGCTTGCAAAGGAAATCTGCACTAAAATGAAGTCTCACTGCCCCCCGGTCAAAAGGGCCATCTGAAAAAAGTGTAAAATCCAGAAAGGCAGGACAGGCGCTGGAGAACTGGAAGACTTGTTATGCTGATGGGCGGGATGTAAATTGCCAGAAGCCACTCTGGAGAAGTGTATGGTGTTTCCTGAAACATCCAAAAAACAAAGCAACAGAGCCTAGGGCATTTCCACTTATGGTCCTATAGTTTAGGGAAATTAAAATCAAAAAGACACAGCCACCCCAAAGTTTGGGCCGGCTCTGTTTACAAGAACCTCGTTTACGGTACAAGTTCAATATCACAGAAAGCAAAAAATGGATAAAGAAGTTGTGGTAATTACGTACAATGCAATATCACTTAGCAATGAAATCTATGTCATCAGGCCCGTAGCAGCATAATGAGTGGATTCAGGTACGATGATTCTATGTGAAATAATTCACACAGAAAAAGAAATATCATAAGGTATCACTAATACACGGAATGTAAACTTGGCTACACAAGAACTGAATTACAAAACAGAACAGGGTGTCAAAAGTAGAAACCCAACTTATGCTTGCTTAAGTGGAAAGGTGAGTTGGGGTGGTGCATAAAACCAGAGATTGAAATTAGCACAGATACCGTTCCATAAGCCAAATATGTAATAGACAAGAGCTACTCCTTGCTCAACGAAGTGGACTCAACACCCCATATTAATTGCCTAAGAATATACCTGACTAGTAAGAATCTTAAAACCTATGGATATATATGTCTCCGAATGAGAATCAAGCGTGTGTACAGCGGCATAAACGCACCAGTGATAGGATTGTTGAGGTTCGGTGAGCAAATGGAGACCCTTTGAAGTCATATTGCATGGTACCCTTTCCATAGGTCTCAACTCTCCAGGTTTAAGGGATTCTTCCTTCAGCTAAAACATGCATGTGAAACCCAGAGTATGATCCACCGTGTGATCGGGAAACGTGTTCAAATGTGTCTCAGTTTTCGTCCCCTGGTACTCGGGTGCAACATTCCAGACGCTTTACTAACACTCTCCCCACTTATAGAGTCAGTGCCTTTAACCTCCTGTTTGGCCCAGTTTGCAATTTCTGTGGAAGATGAACAGGAATAGGGAGAACCAATGAGAGACTAGTTGGAGGTGTCTGGACGGGCAAACTTAACTCTCATTTCCCACCAGGAAGAGGAATTAACCAAAGGCTCAGCATGCCGTGCCGGAACCAAACTAGGGTCTGAAGCAATCCTGCGGTGTTGCGGTCAGCTCACAAGAAAGCGAGTTGAAGAAAGGATCTCAGCGGCACTGTAATTCACAAACCTGCAGTGTTATAAATGACAGCTATCTTCCAAAAATATATTGAAGTAAGGCTGCCAAGAGGAGTTGAAAGTGGGGCAGAATTGCAGGAAACCGATTTCAGGAGGTAGACTGGAATTGCATGTAAAGCATAGGAAAAGAGGCAGAACGTCCACAATGATGCACTTGGCCTAAAAGGGCGTATGCGTTTTTTCCTGAATATATTCAGGAAAAAACGCATACGCACTTTTTGGCCAACCAAGCAAGCTTGCAAAGGAAATGTGCACTACAATGAAGTCTCACTGCCCCCCGGTCAAAAGGGCCATCTGAAAAAAGTGTAAAATCCAGAAAGGCAGGACAGGCCATGGAGAACTGGGAGCCTTGTTATGCTGATGGGCGGGATATAAATTGCCAGCAGCCACTCTGGAGAAGTGTATGGTGTTTCCTGAAACATCCAAAAAACAAAACAACAGAGACTAGGGCAATTCCACTTATGGTCCTATAGCTTAGGGAAATTAAAATCAAAAAGACACAGCCACCCCAAAGTTTGGGATGGCTCTGTTTACAAGAACCTCGTTTACGGTACAAGTTCAATATCACAGAAAGTGAAAAATGGATAAAGACGTTGTGGTACTTACGTACAATGCTATATCACTCAGCAATGAAATCTATGTCATCAGGCCCGTAGAAGCATAATGAGTGGATTCAGGTACGATGATTCTAAGTGAAATAAGTCACACAGAAAAAGAAACATCATAAGATATCAGTACTACACGGAATGTAAACTTGGCTACACAGGAACTGAATTACAAAACAGAACAGGGTGTCAAATGTAGAAAACCAACTTATGCTTTCTTAAGGGGAAAGGTGAGTTGGGGTGCGGCATAAAACCAGAGATTGAAATTAGCAAAGATACCGTTCTGTAAGCCAAATATGTAATAGACAAGAGCTACTCCTTGCTCAACGAAGTGGACTCAACACACCATATTAAACGCCTAAGAATATACCTGACTAGTAAGAATCTTAAAACCCATGGATTTGTATGTCTCCGAAAGAGAATCAAGCGTGCGTACAGCGGCAAAAACGCAGCAGTGATAGGATTGGTGAGGTTCGGTGAGCAAATGCAGACCCTTTGAAGTCATATTGCATGATACCCATTCCATGGGTCTCAACTCTCCATGTGTAAGGGATTCTTCCTTCAGCTAAAACATGCATGTGGAACCCAGAGTACGATCCACCGTGTGATCAGAAAACGTGTTCAAATGTGTCTCAGTTTTCGTACACTGGTACTCGGGTGCAACATTCCAGACGCTTTACTAACACTCTCCCCACTTGGAGAGTCAGTGCCTTTAACCTCCTGTTTGGCCCAGTTTGCAATTTCTGTGGAAAATGAACAGGAATAGGGAGAACCAATGAGAGACTAGGTGGAGGTGTCTGGACGGGCAAATTTAACTCTCATTTCCCACCATGAAGAGGAATTAACCAAAGGCTTAGCATGCCATGCCAGAACCAAACTAAGGCCTGAAGCAATCCTGCGGGGTTGCGGCCAGCTCACAAAAAAGCGAGTTGAAGAAAGGAGCTCAGGGGCACTCTAATTCACAACCCTGCAGAGTTATAAATGACAGCTATCTTCCAAAAATATGTTGAAGTAAGGCTGCCAAGCGGTGTTGAATGCAGGGCAGAATTGCAGGAAACCGATTTCAGGAGGTAAACTGGAATTGCATGTAAAGCATAGGAAAAGAGGCAGAACGTCCACAATGATGCACTTGGCCAAAAAGGGCGTATGCGTTTTTTCCTGAATATATTCAGGAAAAAACGCATACGCCCTTTTTGGCCAACCAAGCAAGCTTGCAAAGGAAATCTGCACTACAATGAAGTCTCACTGGCCCCCGGTCAAAAGGGCCATCTGAAAAAAGTGTAAAATCCAGAAAGGCAGGACAGGCCATGGAGAACTGGGAGCCTTGTTATGCTGATGGGCGGGATATAAATTGCCAGCAGCCACTCTGGAGAAGTGTATGGTGTTTCCTGAAACATCCAAAAAACAAAACAACAGAGACTAGGGCAATTCCACTTATGGTCCTATAGCTTAGGGAAATTAAAATCAAAAAGACACAGCCACCCCAAAGTTTGGGACGGCTGTGTTTACAAGAACCTCGTTTACCGTACAAGTTCAATATAACAGAAAGTGAAAAATGGATAAAGACGTTGTGGTACTTACGTACAATGCTATATCACTCAGCAATGAAATCTATGTCATCAGGCCCATAGCAGCATAATGAGTGGATTCAGGTACGATGATTCTAAGTGAAATAAGTCACACAGAAAAAGAAACATCATAAGATATCACTACTACACGGAATGTAAACTTGGCTACACAAGAACTGAATTACAAAACAGAACAGGGTGTCAAATGTAGAAAACCAACTTATGCTTGCTTAAGGGGAAAGGTGAGTTGGGGTGCTGCATAAAACCAGAGATTGAAATTAGCACAGATACCGTTCCATAAGCCAAATATGTAATAGACAAGAGCTACTCCTTGCTCAACGAAGTGGACTCAACACCCCACATTAAACGCCTAAGAATATACCTGACTAGTAAGAATCTTAAAACCTAAGGATTTATATGTCTCCGAAAGAGAATCAAGCGTGTGTACAGCGGCATAAACGCAGCAGTGATAGGATTGGTGAGGTTCGGTGAGCAAATGCAGACTCTTTGAAGTCATATTCCATGGTACCCATTCCATGGGTCTCAACTCTCCAGGATTAAGGGATTCTTCCTTCAGCGAAAACATGCATGTGGAACCCAGAGTATGATCCACCGTGTGATCAGGAAACGTGTTCAAATGTGTCTCAGTTTTCGTCCCCTGGTACTCGGGTGCAACATTCCAGACGCTTTACTAACACTCTCCCCACTTGGAGAGTCAGTGCCTTTAACCTCCTGTTTGGCCCAGTTTGCAATTCCTGCGTAAGATGAACAGGAAGAGGGAGAACCAATGAGGGACTAGCTGGAGGTGTCTGGACGGACAAATTTAACTCTCATTTCCCACCAGGAAGAGGAATTAACCAAAGGCTCAGCATGTGATGCCGGAACCAAACTAAGGCCTGAAGCAATCCTGCGGTGTTGCGGCCAGCTCACAAGAAAACGAGTTGAAGAAAGGAGCTAAGGGGCACTGTAATTCACAAACATGCAGAGTTATAAATGAGAGCTATCGTCCAAAAATATATTGAAGGAAGGCTGCCAAGAGGACTTGAAAGCGGGGCAGAATTGCACGAAACCGATTTCAGGAGGTAGACTGGAATTGCATATAAAGTATAGGAAAAGAGGCAGAATGTCCACAATGATGCACTTGGCCATAAGGGCATATGCATTTTTTCCTGAATATATTCAGGAAAAAACGCATACGCCCTTTTTGGCCAACCAAGCAAGCTTGCAAAGGAAATCTGCACTACAATGAAGTCTCACTGCCCCCCGGTCAAAAGGGCCATCTGAAAAAAGTGTAAAATCCAGAAAGGCAGGACAGGCCATGGAGAACTGGGAGCCTAGTTATGCTGATGGGCGGGATGTAAATTGCCAGCAGCCACTCTGGAGAAGTGTATGGTGTTTCCTGAAACATCCAAAAAACAAAGCAACAGAGCCTAGGGAAATTCCACTTATGTTCCTATAGCTTAGGGAAATTAAAATCAAAAAGACACAGCCACCCCAAAGTTTGGGACGGCTCTATTTACAAGAACCTCGTTTACGGTACAAGTTCAATATCACAGAAAGCGAAAAATGGATAAAGAAGTTGTGGTACTTACGTACAATGCAATATCACTCAGCAATGAAATCTATGTCATCAGGCCTGTAGAAGCAAAATGAGTGGATTCAGGTACGATGATTCTAAGTGAAATTAGTCACACAGAAAAAGAAACATCATAAGATATCACTAATACACAGAATGTAAACTTGGCTACACAAGAACTGAATTACAAAACAGAACAGGGTGTCAAATGTAGAAAACCAACTTATGCTTGCCTAAGGGGAAGGGTGAGTTGGGGTGCGGCATAAAACCAGAGATTGAAATTAGCACAGATACCGTTCCATAAGCCAAATATGTAATAGACAAGAGCTACTCCTTGCTCAACGAAGTGGAATCAACACCCCATATTAAACGCCTAAGAATATACCTGACTAGTAAGAATCTTAAAACCTATGGATTTATATGTCTCCGAAAGAGAATCAAGCGTGTGTACAGTGGCATAAACGCAGCAGTGATAGGATTGGTGAGGTTCGGTGAGCAAATGCAGACCCTTTGAAGTCATATTGCATGGTACCCATTCCATGGGTCTCAACTCTCCATGTTTAAGGGATTCTTCCTTCAGCTAAAACATGCATGTGGAATCCAGAGTATGATCCACGGTGTGATTGGGAAACGTGTTCAAATGTGTCTCAGTTTTCGTCCCCTGGTACTCGGGTGCAACATTCCAGACGCTTTACTAACACTCTCCCCACTTGGAGAGTCAGTGCCTTTAACCTCCTGTTTGGCCCAGTTTGCAATTTCTGCGTAAGATGAACAGGAATAGGGAGAACCAATGAGAGACTAGATGGAGGTGTCTGGACTGGCAAATTAACCTCTCATTTCCCACCAGGAAGAGGAATTAACCAAAGGCTCAGCATGCCGTGCCGGAACCAAACTAGGGCCTGAAACAATCCTGCAGTTTTGCGGCCAGCTCACAAGAAAGCGAGTTGAAGAAAGGAGCTCAGGGGCACTGTAATTCACAAACCTGCAGAGTTATAAATGACAGCTATCTTCCAAAAATATATTGAAGGAAGGCTGCCAAGAGGAGGTGAATGCGGGGCAGAATTGCAGGAAACCGATTTCAGGAGGTAGACTGGAATTGCATATAAAGCATAGGAAAAGAGGCAGAACGTCCACAATGATGCACTTGGCCAAAAAGGGCGTATGCGTTTTTTCCGGAATATATTCAGGAAAAAACGCATACGCCCTTTTTGGCCAACCAAGCAAGCTTGCAAAGGAAATCTGCACTACAATGAAGTCTCACTGCCCCCTGGTCAAAAGGGCTATCTGAAAAAAGTGTAAAATCCAGAAAGGCAGGACAGGCCATGGAGAACTGGGAGCCTTGTTATGCTGATGGGCGGGATTTAAATTGCCAACACCCAGTCTGGAGAAGTGTATGTTGTTACCTGAAACATCCAAAAAACCAAGCAACAGAGCCTAGGGCACTTCCACTTATGGTCCTATAGTTTAGGGAAATTAAAATCAAAAAGACACAGCCACCCCAAAGTTTCGGCCTGCTCTGTTTACAAGGACCTCGTTTACGGTACAAGTTCAATATCACAGAAAGCGAAAAATGGATAAAGAAGTTGTGGTACTTACGTACAATGCAGTATTACTCAGCAATGAAATCTATGTCATCAGGCCCGTAGCAGCATAATGAGTGGATTCAGGTACGATGATTCTAAGTGAAATAAGTCACACAGAAAAAGAAACATCATAAGATATCACTAACACACGGAATGTAAACTTGGCTACAAAGGAAATGAATTACAAAACAGAACAGGGTCTCAAATGTAGAAAACCAACTTATGCTTGCTTAAGGGGAATGGTGAGTTGGGGTGCTGCATGAAACCAGAGATTAAAATTGGCACAGATACCGTTCCATAAGCCAAATATGTAATAGACAAGAGCTACTCCTTGCTCAACGAAGTGGACTCAACACACCATATTAAACGCCTAAGAATATACCTGACTAGTAAGAATCTTAAAACCTATGGATTTATATGTCTCCGAAAGAGAATCAAGCGTGTGTACAGTGGCATAAGCGCAGCAGTGATAGGATTGGTGAGGTTCGGTGAGCAAATTCAGACCCTTTGAAGTCATATTGCATGGTACCCATTCCATGGGTCTCAACTCTCCAGGGTTAAGGGATTCTTCCTTGAGCTAAAACATGCATGTGGAACCCAGAGTATGATCTACCGTGTGATCGGGAAACGTGTTCAAATGTGTCTCAGTTTTCGTCCCCTGGTACTCGGGTGCAACATTCCAGACGCTTTACTAACACTCTCCCCACTTGGAGAGTCAGTGCCTTTAACTTCCTGTTTGGCCCAGTTTGCAATTTCTGTGGAAAATGAACAGGAATAGGGAGAACCAATGAGAGACTAGGTGGAGGTGTCTGGACAGGCAAATTTAACTCTCATTTCCCACCAGGAAGAGGAATTAACCAAAGGCTCAGCATGCCATGCCGGAACAAAACTAGGGCCTGAAGCAATCCTGCGGTGTTGCGGCCAGCTCACAAGAAAGCGAGTTGAAGAAAGGAGCTCAGGGGCACTGTAATTCACAAACCTGCAGAGTTATAAATGACAGCTATCTTCCAAAAATATATTGAAGTAAGGCTGCCAAGAGGAGTTGAATGCGGGGCAGAATTGCAGGAAACTGATTTCAGGAGGTAGACTGGAATTGCATGTAAAGCATAGGAAAAGAGGCAGAACGTCCAAAATGATGCACTTGGCCTAAAAGGGCGTATGCGTTTTTTCCTGAATATATTCAGGAAAAAACGCATACGCACATTTTGGCCAACCAAGCAAGCTAGCAAAGGAAATGTGCACTACAATGAAGTCTCACTGACCCGCGGTCAAAAGGGCTATCTGAAAAAAGTGTAAAATCCAGAAAGGCAGGACAGGCCATGGAGAACTGGGAGCCTTGTTATGCTGATGGATGGGATGTAAATTGCCAACAGCCACTCTGGAGAAGTGTATGGTGTTTCCTGAAACATCTAAAAAACAAAGCAACAGAGCCTAGGGCACTTCCACTTATGGTCCTATAGCTTAGGGAAATTAAAATCAAAAAGACAAAGCCACCCCAAAGTTTCGGCCGGCTCTGTTTACAAGAACCTCATTTACGGTACAAGTTCAATATCACAGAAAGCGAAAAATGGATAAAGAAGTTGTGGTATTTACGTACAATGCAATATCACTCAGCAATGAAATCTATGTCATCAGGCCCGTAGCAGCATAATGAGTGGATTCAGGTACGATGATTCTAAGTGAAATAAGTCACACAGAAAAAGAAACATCATAAGATATCACTACTACACGGAATGTAAACTTGGCTACACAGGAACTGAATTACAAAACAGAACAGGGTCTCAAATGTAGAAAACCAACATATGCTTGCTTAAGGGGAAAGGTGACTTGGGGTGCGGCATAAAACCAGAGATTGAAATTAGCACAGATACCGTTCCATAAGCCAAATATGTAATAGACAAGAGCTACTCCTTGCTCAACGAAGTGGACTCAACACCCCATATTAAACGCCTAAGAATATACCTGACTAGTAAGAATCATAAAACCTATGGATTTATATGTCTCCGAAAGAGAATCAAGTGTGTGTACAGCGGCATAAACGCAGCAGTGATAGGATTGGTGAGGTTCGGTGAGCAAATGCAGACCCTTTGAAGTCATATTGCATGGTACCCATTCCATGGGTCTCAACTCTCCATGTTTAAGGGATTCTTCCTTCAGCTAAAACATGCATGTGGAACCCAGAGTACGATCCACCGTGTGATTGGAAAACGTGTTCAAATGTGTCTCAGTTTTCGTCCCCTGGTACTCGGGTGCAACATTCCAGACGCTTTACTAACACTCTCCCCACTTGGAAAGTCAGTGCCTTTAACCTCCTGTTTGGCCCAGTTTGCAATTTCTGCGTAAGATGAACAGGAAGAGGGAGAACCAATGAGAGACTAGCTGGAGGTGTCCGGACGGGCAAATTTAACTCTCATTTCCCACAAGGAAGAGGAATTAACCAAAGGCTCAGCGTGCCATGCCGGAACCACACTAGGGCCAGAAGCAATCCTGCGGTGTTGCGGCCAGCTCACAAGAAAGCGAGTTAAAGAAAGGAGCTCAGGGACACTGTAATTCACAAACCTGCAGAGTTATAAATGACAGCTATCTTCCAAAAATATATTGAAGTAAGGCAGCCAAGAATAGTTGAAAGCGGGGCAGAATTGCAGGAAACCGATTTCAGGAGGTAGACTGGAATTGCATGTAAAGCATAGGAAAAGAGGCAGAACGTCCACAATGATGCACTTGGCAAAAAAGGACGTATGCATGTTTTCCTGAATATATTCAGGAAAACACGCATAGGCCCTTTTTGACCAAACAAGCAAGCTTGCAAAGGAAATCTGCACTACAATGAAGTCTCACTTCCCCCGCCGGTCAAAAGGGCCATCTGAAAAAAGTGTAAAATCCAGAAAGGCAGGACAGGCCATGGAGAACTGGGAGCCTTGTTATGCTGATGGGCGGGATGTAAATTGCCAGCAGCCACTCTGGAGAAGTGTATGGTGTTTCCTGAAACATCCAAAAAACAAAGCAACAGAGCCTAGGGCACTTCCACTTATGGTCCTATAGATTAGGGAAATTAAAATCAAAAAGACACAGCCACCCCAAAGTTTGGGACGGCTCTGTTTACAAGAACCTCGTTTACGGTACAAGTTCAATATCACAGAAAGCGAAAAATGGATAAAGAAGTTGTGGTACTTACGTACAATGCAATATCACTCAGCAATGAAATCTATGTCATCAGGCCCATAGCAGCATAATGAGTGGATTCAGGTACGATGATTCTAAGTGAAATAAGTCACACAGAAAAAGAAACATCATAAGATATCACTAATACACGGAATGTAAACTTGGCTACACAGGAACTGAATTACAAAACAGAACAGGGTGTCAAATGTAGAAAACCAACTTATGCTTGCTTAAGGGGAAAGGTGAGTTGGGGTGCTGCATACAACAAGAGATTGAAATTAGCACAGATACCGTTCCATAAGCCAAATATGTAATAGACAAGAGCTACTCCTTGCTCAACGAAGTGGACTCAACACCCCATATTAAACGCCTAAGAATATACCTGACTAGTAAGAATCTTAAAACCTATGGATTTTTATGTCTCCGAAAGAGAATCAAGCGTGTGTACAGTGGCATAAACGCAGCAGTGATAGGATTGGTGAGGTTCGGTGAGCAAATGCAGACCCTTTCAAGTCATATTGCATGGTACCCATTCCATGGGTCTCAACTCTCCATGTTTAAGGGATTCTTCCTTCAGCTAAAACATGCATGTGGAACCCAGAGTATGATCCACCGTGTGATCGGAAAACGTGTTCAAATGTGTCTCCGTTTTCGTCCCTTGGTACTCGGGTGCAACATTCCACTCGCTTTACTAACACTCTCCCCACTTGGAGAGTCGGTGCCTTTAACATCCTGTTTGGCCCAGTTTGCAATTTCTGTGGAAAATGAACAGGAATAGGGAGAACCAATGAGAGACTAGGTGGAGGTGTCTGGACGGGCAAATTTAACTCTCATTTCCCACCAGGAAGAGGAATTAACCAAAGGCTCAACATGCCATGCCGGAACCAAACTAGGGCCTGAAGCAATCCTGCGGTGTTGCAGCCAGCTCACAAGAAAGCGAGTTGAAGAAAGGAGCTCAGGGGCACTGTAATTCACAAACCTGCAGAGTTATAAATGACAGCTCTCTTTCAAAAATATATCGAAGTAAGGCAGCCAAGAATAGTTGAAAGCGGGGCAGAATTGCAGGAAACCGATTTCAGGAGGTAGACTGGAATTGCATGTAAAGCATAGGAAAAGAGGCAGAACGTCCACAATGATGCACTTGGCCAAAAAGGGCGTATGCGTTTTTTCCTGAATATATTCAGGAAAAAACGCATACGCCCTTTTTGGCCAACCAAGCAAGCTTGCAAAAGAAATCTGCACTACAATGAAGTCTCACTGCACCCCGGTCAAAAGGGCCATCTGAAAAAAGTGTAAAATCCAGAAAGGCAGGACAGGCCATGGAGAACTGGGAGCCTAGTTATGCTGATGGGCGTGATGTAAATTGCCAGCAGCCACTGTGGAGAAGTGTATGGTGTTTCCTGAAACATCCAAAAAACAAAGCAACAGAGCCTAGGGCACTTCCACTTATGGTCCTATAGCTTAGGGAAATTAAAATAAAAAAGACACAGCCACCCCAAAGTTTGGGACGGCTCTTTACAAGAACCTCGTTTACGGTACAAGTTGAATATCACAGAAAGCGAAAAATGGATAAAGAAGTTGTGGTACTTACGTACAATGCAATATCACTCAGCAATGAAATCTATGTCATCAGGCCCGTAGCAGCATAATGAGTGGATTCAGGTACGATGATTCTAAGTGAAATAAGTCACACAGAAAAAGAAACATCATAAGATATCACTACTACACGGAATGTAAACTTGGCTACACAAGAATTGAATTACAAAACAGAACAGGGTGTCAAATGTAGAAAACCAACTTATGCTTGCTTAAGGGGAAAGGTGAGTTGGGGTGCTGCATAAAACCAGAGATTGAAATTAGCACAGATACCGTTCCATAAGCCAAATATGTAATAGACAAGAGCTACTCCTTGCTCAACGAAGTGGACTCAACACCCCATATTAAACGCCTAAGAATATACCTGACTAGTAAGAATCTTAAAACCTATGGATTTTTATGTCTCCGAAAGAGAATCAAGCGTGTGTACAGTGGCATAAACGCAGCAGTGATAGGATTGGTGAGGTTCGGTGAGCAAATGCAGACCCTTTCAAGTCATATTGCATGGTACCCATTCCATGGGTCTCAACTCTCCATGTTTAACGGATTCTTCCTTCAGCTAAAACATGCATGTGGAACCCAGAGTATGATCCACCGTGTGATCGGAAAACGTGTTCAAATGTGTCTCAGTTTTCGTCCCCTGGTACTCGGGTGCAACATTCCACTCGCTTTACTAACACTCTCCCCACTTGGAGAGTCGGTGCCTTTAACATCCTGTTTGGCCCAGTTTGCAATTTCTGTGGAAAATGAACAGGAATAGGGAGAACCAATGAGAGACTAGGTGGAGGTGTCTGGACGGGCAAATTTAACTCTCATTTCCCACCAGGAAGAGGAATTAACCAAAGGCTCAACATGCCATGCCGGAACCAAACTAGGGCCTGAAGCAATCCTGCGGTGTTGCAGCCAGCTCACAAGAAAGCGAGTTGAAGAAAGGAGCTCAGGGGCACTGTAATTCACAAACCTGCAGAGTTATAAATGACAGCTATCTTTCAAAAATATATCGAAGTAAGGCAGCCAAGAATAGTTGAAAGCGGGGCAGAATTGCAGGAAACCGATTTCAGGAGGTAGACTGGAATTGCATGTAAAGCATAGGAAAAGAGGCAGAACGTCCACAATGATGCACTTGGCCAAAAAGGGCGTATGCGTTTTTTCCTGAATATATTCAGGAAAAAACGCATACGCCCTTTTTGGCCAACCAAGCAAGCTTGCAAAAGAAATCTGCACTACAATGAAGTCTCACTGCACCCCGGTCAAAAGGGCCATCTGAAAAAAGTGTAAAATCCAGAAAGGCAGGACAGGCCATGGAGAACTGGGAGCCTAGTTATGCTGATGGGCGAGATGTAAATTGCCAGCAGCCACTGTGGAGAAGTGTATGGTGTTTCCTGAAACATCCAAAAAACAAAGCAACAGAGCCTAGGGCACTTCCACTTATGGTCCTATAGCTTAGGGAAATTAAAATCAAAAAGACACAGCCACCCCAAAGTTTGCGACGGCTCTGTTTACAAGAACCTCGTTTACGGTACAAGTTGAATATCACAGAAAGCGAAAAATGGATAAAGAAGTTGTGGTACTTACGTACAATGCAATATCACTCAGCAATGAAATCTATGTCATCAGGCCCGTAGCAGCATAATGAGTGGATTCAGGTACGATGATTCTAAGTGAAATAAGTCACACAGAAAAAGAAACATCATAAGATATCACTACTACACGGAATGTAAACTTGGCTACACAAGAATTGAATTACAAAACAGAACAGGGTGTCAAATGTAGAAAACCAACTTATGCTTGCTTAAGGGGAAAGGTGAGTTGGGGTGCTGCATAAAACCAGAGATTGAAATTAGCACAGATACCGTTCCATAAGCCAAATATGTAATAGACAAGAGCTACTCCTTGCTCAACGAAGTGGACTCAACACCCCATATTAAACGCCTAAGAATATACCTGACTAGTAAGAATCTTAAAACCTATGGATTTATATTTCTCCGAAAGAGAATCAAGCGTGTGTAGAGCGGCATAAACGCAGCAGTGATAGGATTGGTGAGGTTCGGTGAGCAAATGCAGACCCTTTGAAGTCATATTGCATGGTACCTATTCCATGGGTCTCAACTCTCCAGGTTTAAGGGATTCTTCCTTCAGCTAAACATGCATGTGGAACACAGAGTATGAGCCACCGTGTGATCGGGAAACGTGTTCAAATGTGTCTCAGTTTTCGTCCCCTGGTACTCGGGTGCAACATTCCAGACGCTTTACTAACACTCTCCCCACTTGGAGAGTCAGTGCCTTTAACCTCCTGTTTGGCCCAGTTTGCAATATCTGCGTAAGATGAACAGGAATAGGGAGAACCAATGAGAGACTAGGTGGAGGTGTCTGGACGGGCAAATTTAACTCTCATTTCCCACCAGGAAGAGGAATTAACCAAAGGCTCAGCGTGGCATGCCAGAAGCACACTAGGGCCTGAAGCAATCCTGCGGTGTTGCGGCCAGCTCACAAGAAAGCGAGTTGAAGGAAGGAACTCAGGGGCACTGTAATTCACAAACCTGCAGAGTTATAAATGACAGCTATCTTCCAAAAATATATTGAAGTAAGGCCGCCAAGAGGAGTTGAAAGCGGGGCAGAATTGCAGATAACTGATTTCAGGCGGTACACTGGAATTGCATGTAAAGCATAGGAAAAGAGGCAGAACGTTGACAATGATGCACTTGGCCAAAAAAGGCGTATGCGTTCTTTCCTGAATATATTCAGGAAAAAACGCATACGCCCTTTTTGGCCAACCAAGCAAGCTTGCAAAGGAAATCTGCACTAAAATGAAGTCTCACTGCCCCCCGGTCAAAAGGGCCATCTGAAAAAAGTGTAAAATCCAGAAAGGCAGGACAGGCCATGGAGAACTGGGAGCCTTGTTATGCTGATGGGCGGGATGTAAATTGCCAACAGCCACTCTGGAGAAGTGTATGGTGTTTCCTGAAACATCCAAAAACAAAGCAACAGAGCCTAGGGCACTTCCACTTACGGTCCTATAGCTTAGGGAAATAATAATCAAAAAGACACAGCCACCCAAAAGTTTGGGACGGATCTGTTTACAAGAACCTCGTTTACTGTACAAGTTCAATATCACAGAAAGCGAAAAATGGATAAAGAAGTTGTGGTACTTACGTACAATGCAATATCACTCAGCAATGAAATCTATGTCATCAGGCCCGTAGCAGCATAATGAGTGGATTCAGGTACGATGATTCTAAGTGAAATAAGTCACACAGAAAAAGAAACATCATAAGATATCACTACTACACGGAATGTAAACTTGGCTACAGAGGAACTGAATTACAGAACAGAACAGAGTCTCAAATGTAGAAAAGCAACTTATGTTTGCTTAAGGGGAAAGGTGAGTTGGGGTGCTGCATAAAACCAGAGATTGAAATTAGCACAGATACTGTTCCATAAGCCAAATATGTAATAGACAAGAGCTACTCCTTGCTCAACGAAGTGGACACAACACCCCATATTAAACGCCTAAGAATATACCTGACTAGTAAGAATCTTAAAACCTATGGATTTATATGTCTCCGAAAGAGAATCAAGCGTGTGTACAGCGGCATGAGTGCAGCAGTGATAGGATTGGTGAGGTTCGGTGAGCAAATGCAGACTCTTTGAAGTCATATTGCATGGTACCCATTCCATGGGTCTCAACTCTCCAGGTTTAAGGGATTCTTCCTTCAGCTAAAACATGCATGTGGAACCCAGAGTATGATCCACCGTGTGATCGGGAAACGTGTTCAAATGTGTCTCAGTTTTCGTCCCCTGGTACTCGGGTGCAACATTCCAGATGCTTTACTAACACTCTCCCCACTTGGAGAGTCAGTGCCTTTAACCTCCTGTTTGGCCCAGTTTGCAATTTCTGCGTAAGATGAACAGGAAGAGGGAGAACCAATGAGAGACTAGGTGGAGGTGTCTGGACGGGCAAATTTAACTCTCATTTCCCACCAGGAAGAGGAATTAATCAAAGGCTCAGCGTGGCATTCCAGAAGCACACTACGGTCTGAAGCAATCTTGCGGTGTTGCGGCCACCTCACAAGAAAGCGAGTTGAAGAAAGGAGCTCAGGGGCACTGTAATTCACAAACCTGCAGAGTTATAAATGACAGCTATCGTCCAAAAATACATTGAAGGAAGGCTGCCAAGAGGACTTGAAAGCGGGGCAGAATTGCAGGAAACCGATTTCAGGAGGTAGACTGGAATTGCATGTAAAGCATAGGAAAAGAGGCAGAACGTCCACAATGATGCACTTGGCCAAAAAGGGCGTATGCGTTTTTTCCTGAATATATTCAGGAAAAAACGCATACGCCCTTTTTGGCCAACCAAGCAAGCTTGCAAAGGAAATCTGCACTACAATGAAGTCTCACTGCCCCCGGTCAAAAGGGCCATCTGAAAAAAGTGTAAAATCCAGAAAGCAGGACAGGCCCTGGAGAGCTGGGAGACTTGTTATGCTGATGGGCGGGATGTAAATTGCCAGAAGCCACTCTGGAGAAGTGTATGGTGTTTCCTGAAACATCCAAAAAACAAAGCAACAGAGCATAGGGCACTTCCACTTATGGTCCTATAGCTTAGGGAAATTAAAATCAAAAAGACACAGCCACCCCAAAGTTTGGGCCGGCTCTGTTTACAAGAACCTCGTTTACGGTACAAGTTGAATATCACAGAAAGCGAAAAATGGATAAAGAAGTTGTGGTACTTACGTACAATGCAGTATCACACAGCAATGAAATCTATGTCATCAGGGCCGTAGCAGCATAATGAGTGGATTCAGGTACAATGATTCTAAGTGAAATAAGTCACACAGAAAAAGAAACATCATAAGGTATCACTAACACAGGGAATGTAAACTTGGCTACACAGGAACTGAATTACAAAACAGAACAGTGTCTCAAATGTAGAAAACCAACTTATGCTTGCTTAAGGGGAATGGTGAGTTGGGGTGCTGCATGAAACCAGAGATTGAAATTGGCACAGATACTGTTCCATAAGCCAAATATGTAATAGACAAGAGCTACTCCTTGCTCAACGAAGTGGACTCAACACCCCATATTAAACGCCTAAGAATATACCTGACTAGTAAGAATCTTAAAACCTATGGATTTATATGTCTCGGAAAGAGAATCAAGCGTGTGTACAGCGGCATAAGCGCAGCAGTGATACGACTGGTGAGGTTCGATGAGCAAACGCAGACCCTTTGAATTCATATTGCATGGTACCCATTCCATGGGTCTCAACTCTCCATGTTTAAGGGATTCTTCCTTCAGCTAAAACATGCATGTGGAACCCAGAGTATGATTCACGGTGTGATCGGGAAACGTGTTCAAATGTGTCTCAGTTTTCGTCCCCTGGTACTCGGGTGCAACATTCCAGACGCTTTACTAACACTCTCCCCACTTGGAGAGACAGTGCCTTTAACCTCCTGTTTGGCCCAGTTTGCAATTTCTGTGGAAAATGAACAGGAATAGGGAGAACCAATGAGAGACTAGGTGGACGTGTCTGGACGGGCAAATTTAACTCTCATTTCCCACCAGGAAGAGGAATTAACCAAAGGCTCAGCATGCCGTGCCGGAACCAAACTAGGGCCTGAAGCAATCCTGCGGTGTTGCGGCCAGCTCACAAGAAAGCGAGTTGAAGAAAGGAGCTCAGGGGCACTGTAATTCACAAACCTGCAGAGTCATAAATGACAGCTATCTTCCAAAAATATATTGAAGTAAGGCTGCCAAGAGGACTTGAAAGCGGGGCAGAATTGCAGGAAACCGATTTCAGGAGGTAGACTGGAATTGCATGTAAAGCATAGGAAAAGAGGCAGAACGTCCACAATGATGCACTTGGCCAAAAAGGTCGTATGCGTTATTTCCTGAATATATTCAGGAAAAAACGCATACGCCCTTTTTGGCCAACCAAGCAAGCTTGCAAAGGAAATCTGCACTACAATGAAGTCTCACTGCCCCCGGTCAAAAGGGCCATCTGAAAAAAGTGTAAAATCCAGAAAGGCAGGACAGGCCCTGGAGAACTGGGAGACTTGTTATGCTGATGGGCGGGATGTAAATTGCCAGAAGCCACTCTGGAGAAGTGTATGGTGTTTCCTGAAACATCCAAAAAACAAAGCAACAGAGCCTAGGGCACTTCAACTTATGGTCCTATAGCTTAGGGAAATTAAAATCAAAAAGACACAGCCACCACAAAGTTTGGGCCGGCTCCGTTTACAAGAACCTCGTTTACGGTACAAGTTGAATATCACAGAAAGCGAAAAATGGATAAAGAAGTTGTGGTACTTACGTACAATGCAGTATCACACAGCAATGAAATCTATGTCATCAGGGCCGTAGCAGCATAATGAGTGGATTCAGGTACGATGATTCTAAGTGAACTAAGTCACACAGAAAAAGAAACATCATAAGGTATCACTAACACAGGGAATGTAAACTTGGCTACACAGGAACTGAATTACAAAACAGAACAGTGTCTCAAATGTAGAAAACCAACTTATGCTTGCTTAAGGGGAATGGTGAGTTGGGGTGCTGCATGAAACCAGAGATTGAAATTGGTACAGATACTGTTCCAAAAGCCAAATAAGTAATAGACAAGAGCTACTCCTTGCTCAACGAAGTGGACTCAACACCCCATATTAAACGCCTAAGAATATACCTGACTAGTAAGAATCTTAAAACCTATGGATTTATATGTCTCCGAAAGAGAATCAAGCGTGTGTACAGCGGCATAAGCGCAGCAGTGATACGACTGGTGAGGTTCGATGAGCTAACGCAGACCCTTTGAATTCATATTGCATGGTACCCATTCCATGGGTCTCAACTCTCCATGTTTAAGGGATTCTTCCTTCAGCTAAAACATGCATGTGGAACCCAGAGTATGATTCACGGTGTGATCGGGAAACGTGTTCAAATGTGTCTCAGTTTTCGTCCCCTGGTACTCGGGTGCAACATTCCAGACGCTTTACTAACACTCTCCCCACTTGGAGAGTCAGTGCCTTTAACCTCCTGTTTGGCCCAGTTTGCAATTTCTGTGGAAGATGAACAGGAATAGGGAGAACCAATGAGAGACTAGGTGGACGTGTCTGGACGGGCAAATTTAACTCTCATTTCCCACCAGGAAGAGGAATTAACCAAAGGCTCAGCATGCCGTGCCGGAACCAAACTAGGGCCTGAAGCAATACTGCGGTGTTGCGGCCAGCTCACAAGAAAGCGAGTTGAAGAAAGGAGCTCAGGGGCACTGTAATTCAGAAACCTGCAGAGTTATAAATGACAGCTATCTTCCAAAAATATATTGAAGTAAGGCCGCCAAGAGGAGTTGAAAGCGGGGCAGAATTGCAGGAAACCGATTTCAGGCGGTACACTGGAATTGCATGTAAAGCATAGGAAAAGAGGCAGAACGTTGACAATGATGCACTTGGCCAAAAAGGGCGTATGCGTTCTTTCCTGAATATATTCAGGAAAAAACGCATACGCACTTTTTGGCCAACCAAGCAAGCTTGCAAAGGAAATCTGCACTACAATGAAGTCTCACTGCCCTCCGGTCTAAAGGGCCATCTGAAAAAAGTGTAAAATCTAGAAAGGCAGGACAGGCCATGGAGAACTGGGAGCCTTGTTATGCTGATGGGCGGGATGTAAATTGCCAGCAGCCACTCTGGAGAAGTGTATGGTGTTTCCTGAAACATCCAAAAACAAAGCAACAGAGCCTAGGGCACTTCCACTTATGGTCTTATAGCTTAGGGAAATTAAAATCAAAAAGACACAGCCACCCAAAAGTTTGGGACGGATCTGTTTACAAGAACCTCGTTTACCGTACAAGTTCAATATCACAGAAAGCGAAAAATGGATAAAGAAGTTGTGGTACTTACGTACAATGCAATATCACTCAGCAATGAAATCTATGTCATCAGGCCCGTAGCAGCATAATGAGTGGATTCAGGTACGATGATTCTAAGTGAAATAAGTCACACAGAAAAAGAAACATCATAAGATATCACTACTACACGGAATGTAAACTTGGCTACACAGGAACTGAATTACAGAACAGAACAGGGTCTCTAATGTAGAAAACCAACTTATGCTTGCTTAAGGGGAAAGGTGAGTTGGGGTGCTGCATAAAACCAGAGATTGAAATTAGCACAGATACCGTTCCATAAGCCAAATATGTAATAGACAAGAGCTACTCCTTGTTCAACGAAGAGGACACAACACCCCATATTAAACGCCTAAGAATATACCTGACTAGTAAGAATCTTAAAACCTATGGATTTATATGTCTCCGAAAGAGAATCAAGCGTGTGTACAGCGGCATAAGTGCAGCAGTGATAGGATTGGTGAGGTTCGGTGAGCAAATGCAGACCCTTTGAAGTCATATTGCATGGTACCCATTCCATGGGTCTCAACTCTCCAGGTTTAAGGGATTCTTCCTTCAGCTAAAACATGCATGTGGAACCCAGAGTATGATCCCCCGTGTGATCGGGAAACGTGTTCAAATGTGTCTCAGTTTTTGTCCCCTGGTACTCGGGTGCAACATTCCAGACGCTTTACTAACACTCTCCCCAGTTGGAGAGTCACTGCCTTTAACCTCCTGTTTGGCCCAGTTTGCAATTTCTGCGGAAAATGAACAGGAATAGGGAGAACCAATGAGAGACTAGCTGGAGCTGTTAGGACAGGCAAATTGAACTCTCATTTCCCACCAGGAAGAGGAATTAACCAAAGGCTCAGCATGCGATGCCAGAACCAAACTAGGCCCTGAAGCAATCCTGCGGTGTTGCGGCCAGCTCAAAAGAAAGCGATTTGAAGAAAGGAGCTCAGGGGCACTGTAATTCACAATTCTGCAGAGTTATAAATGACAGCTATGGTCCAAAAATATATTGAAGGAAGGCTGCCAAGAGGACTTGAAAGCGGGGCAGAATTGCAGGAAACCAATTTCAGGAGGTAGACTGGAATTGCATGTAAAGCATAGGAAAAGAGGCAGAACGTCCACAATGATGCACTTGGCCAAAAAGGGCATATGCGTTTTTTCGTGAATATATACAGGAAAAAACGCATACGCCCGTTTTGGCCAACGAAGCAAGCTTGCAAAGGAAATCTGCACTACAATGAAGTCTCACTGCACCCGGTCAAAAGGGCCATCTGAAAAAAGTGTAAAATCCAGAAAGGCAGGACAGGCCATGGAGAACTGGGAGCCTTGTTATGCTGATGGGCGGGATGTAAATTGCCAACACCCACTCTGGAGAAGTGTATTGTGTTTCCTGAAACATCTAAAAAACAAAGCAACAGATCCTAGGGCACTTCTACTTGTGGTCCTATAGCTTAGGGAAATTAAAATCAAAAACACACAGCCACCCCAAAGTTTGGGCCGGCTCTGTTTACAAGAACCTCGTTTACGGTACAAGTTGAATATCACAGAAAGCAAAAAATGGATAAAGAAGTTGTGGTACTTACGTACAATGCAATATCACTCAGCAATGAAATCTATGTCATCAGGCCCGTAGCAGAATAATGAGTGGATTCAGGTACGATGATTCTAAGTGAAATAAGTCACACAGAAAAAGAAACATCATAAGATATCACTAACACACGGAATGTAAACTTGGCTACACAGGAACTGAATTACAAAACAGAAAAGTGTCTCAAATGTAGAAAACCAACTTATGCTTGCTTAAGGGGAAAGGTGAGTTGGGGTGCGGCATAAAACCAGAGATTGAAATTAGCACAGATACCGTTCCATAAGCCAAATATGTAATAGACAAGAGCTACTCCTTGCTCAACGAAGTGGACTCAACACCCCATATTAAACGCCTAAGAATATACCTGACTAGTAAGAATCTTAAAACCTATGGATTTATATATCTCCGAAAGAGAATCAAGCGTGTGTACAGTGTCATAAACGCAGCAGTGATAGGATTGGTGAGGTTCGGTGAGCAAATGCAGACTCTTTGAAGTCATATTGCATGGTACCCATTCCATGGGTCTCAACTCTCCAGGTTTAAGGGATTCTTCCTTCAGCTAAAACATGCATGTGGAACCCAGAGTATGATCCACCGTGTGATCGGGAAACGTGTTCAAATGTGTCTCAGTTTTCGTCCCCTGGTACTCGGGTGCAACATTCCAGATGCTTTACTAACACTCTCCCCACTTGGAGAGTCAGTGCCTTTAACCTCCTGTTTGGCCCAGTTTGCAATTTCTGCGTAAGATGAACAGGAAGAGGGAGAACCAATGAGAGACTAGCTGGAGGTGTCTGGACGGACAAATTTAACTCTCATTTCCTACCAGGAAGAGGAATTAACCAAAAGCTCAGCATGCGATGCTGGAACCAAACTAGGGCCTGAAGCAATGCTGCGGTGTTGCGGCCAGCTCACAAGAAAGCGAGTTGAAGAAAGGAGCTCAGGGGCACTGTAATTCACAAACCTGCAGAGTTATAAATGACAGCTATCTTCCAAAAATATATTGAAGTAAGGCTGCCAAGAGGACTTGAAAGCGGGGCAGAATTGCAGGAAACCGATTTCAGGAGGTAGACTGGAATTGCATGTAAAGCATAGGAAAAGAGGCAGAACGTCCACAATGATGCACTTGGCCAAAAAGGGCGTATGCGTTTTTTCCTGAATATATTCAGGAAAAAACGCATACGCCCTTTTTGGCCAACCAAGCAAGCTTGCAAAGGAAATCTGCACTACAATGAAGTCTCACTGCCCCCGGTCAAAAGGGCCATCTGAAAAAAGTGTAAAATCCAGAAAGGCAGGACAGGCCCTGGAGAACTGGGAGACTTGTTATGCTGATGGGCGGGATGTAAATTGCCAGAAGCCACTCTGGAGAAGTGTATGGTGTTTCCTGAAACATCCTAAAAACAAAGCAACAGAGCCTAGGGCACTTCAATTTATGGTCCTATAGCTTAGGGAAATTAAAATCAAAAAGACACAGCCACCACAAAGTTTGGGCCGGCTCCGTTTACAAGAACCTCGTTTACGGTACAAGTTGAATATCACAGAAAGCGAAAAATGGATAAAGAAGTTGTGGTACTTACGTACAATGCAGTATCACACAGCAATGAAATCTATGTCATCAGGGCCGTAGCAGCATAATGAGTGGATTCAGGTACGATGATTCTAAGTGAACTAAGTCACACAGAAAAAGAAACATCATAAGGTATCACTAACACAGGGAATGTAAACTTGGCTACACAGGAACTGAATTACAAAACAGAACAGTGTCTCAAATGTAGAAAACCAACTTATGCTTGCTTAAGGGGAATGGTGAGTTGGGGTGCTGCATGAAACCAGAGATTGAAATTGGTACAGATACTGTTCCAAAAGCCAAATAAGTAATAGACAAGAGCTACTCCTTGCTCAACGAAGTGGACTCAACACCCCATATTAAACGCATAAGAATATACCTGACTAGTAAGAATCTTAAAACCTATGGATTTATATGTCTCCGAAAGAGAATCAAGCGTGTGTACAGCGGCATAAGCGCAGCAGTGATACGACTGGTGAGGTTCGATGAGCTAACGCAGACCCTTTGAATTCATATTGCATGGTACCCATTCCATGGGTCTCAACTCTCCATGTTTAAGGGATTCTTCCTTCAGCTAAAACATGCATGTGGAACCCAGAGTATGATTCACGGTGTGATCGGGAAACGTGTTCAAATGTGTCTCCGTTTTCGTCCCCTGGTACTCGGGTGCAACATTCCAGACGCTTTACTAACACTCTCCCCACTTGGAGAGTCAGTGCCTTTAACCTCCTGTTTGGCCCAGTTTGCAATTTCTGTGGAAGATGAACAGGAATAGGGAGAACCAATGAGAGACTAGGTGGACGTGTCTGGACGGGCAAATTTAACTCTCATTTCCCACCAGGAAGAGGAATTAACCAAAGGCTCAGCATGCCGTGCCGGAACCAAACTAGGGCCTGAAGCAATACTGCGGTGTTGCGGCCAGCTCACAAGAAAGCGAGTTGAAGAAAGGAGCTCAGGGGCACTGTAATTCAGAAACCTGCAGAGTTATAAATGACAGCTATCTTCCAAAAATATATTGAAGTAAGGCCGCCAAGAGGAGTTGAAAGCGGGGCAGAATTGCAGGAAACCGATTTCAGGCGGTACACTGGAATTGCATGTAAAGCATAGGAAAAGAGGCAGAACGTTGACAATGATGCACTTGGCCAAAAAGGGCGTATGCGTTCTTTCCTGAATATATTCAGGAAAAAACGCATACGCACTTTTTGGCCAACCAAGCAAGCTTGCAAAGGAAATCTGCACTACAATGAAGTCTCACTGCCCTCCGGTCTAAAGGGCCATCTGAAAAAAGTGTAAAATCTAGAAAGGCAGGACAGGCCATGGAGAACTGGGAGCCTTGTTATGCTGATGGGCGGGATGTAAATTGCCAGCAGCCACTCTGGAGAAGTGTATGGTGTTTCCTGAAAAATCCAAAAACAAAGCAACAGAGCCTAGGGCACTTCCACTTATGGTCCTATAGCTTAGGGAAATTAAAATCAAAAAGACACAGCCACCCAAAAGTTTGGGACGGATCTGTTTACAAGAACCTCGTTTACCGTACAAGTTCAATATCACAGAAAGCGAAAAATGGATAAAGAAGTTGTGGTACTTACGTACAATGCAATATCACTCAGCAATGAAATCTATGTCATCAGGCCCGTAGCAGCATAATGAGTGGATTCAGGTACGATGATTCTAAGTGAAATAAGTCACACAGAAAAAGAAACATCATAAGATATCACTAACACACGGAATGTAAACTTGGCTACACAGGAACTGAATTACAAAACAGAACAGGGTGTCAAATGTAGAAAACCCACTTATGCTTGCTTAAGGGGAAAGGTGACTTGGGGTGCGGCATAAAACCAGAGATTGAAATTAGCACAGATACCGTTCCATAAGCCAAATATGTAATAGACAAGAGCTACTCCTTGCTCAACGAAGTGGACTCAACACCCCATATTAAACGCCTAAGAATATACCTGACTAGTAAGAATCTTAAAACCTATGGATTTATATGTCTCCGAAAGAGAATCAAGTGTGTGTACAGCGGCATAAACGCAGCAGTGATAGGATTGGTGAGGTTCGGTGAGCAAATGCAGACCCTTTGAAGTCATATTGCATGGTACCCATTCCATGGGTCTCAACTCTCCAGGTTTAAGGGATTCTTCCTTCAGCTAAAACATGCATGTGGAACCCAGAGTATGATCCCCCGTGTGATCGGGAAACGTGTTCAAATGTGTCTCAGTTTTTGTCCCCTGGTACTCGGGTGCAACATTCCAGACGCTTTACTAACACTCTCCCCAGTTGGAGAGTCACTGCCTTTAACCTCCTGTTTGGCCCAGTTTGCAATTTCTGCAGAAAATGAACAGGAATAGGGAGAACCAATGAGAGACTAGCTGGAGCTGTTAGGACAGGCAAATTGAACTCTCATTTCCCACAAGGAAGAGGAATTAACCAAAGGCTCAGCATGCGATGCCAGAACCAAACTAGGCCCTGAAGCAATCCTGCGGTGTTGCGGCCAGCTCACAAGAAAGCGATTTGAAGAAAGGAGCTCAGGGGCACTGTAATTCACAATCCTGCAGAGTTATAAATGACAGCTATCGTCCAAAAATATATTGAAGGAAGGCTGCCAAGAGGACTTGAAAGCGGGGCAGAATTGCAGGAAACCAATTTCAGGAGGTAGACTGGAATTGCATGTAAAGCATAGGAAAAGAGGCAGAACGTCCACAATGATGCACTTGGCCAAAAAGGGCATATGCGTTTTTTCGTGAATATATACAGGAAAAAACGTATACGCCCGTTTTGGCCAAGGAAGCAAGCTTGCAAAGGAAATCTGCACTACAATGAAGTCTCACTGCACCCGGTCAAAAGGGACATCTGAAAAAAGTGTAAAATCCAGAAAGGCAGGACAGGCCATGGAGAACTGGGAGCCTTGTTATGCTGATGGGCGGGATGTAAATTGCCAACACCCACTCTGGAGAAGTGTATTGTGTTTCCTGAAACATCTAAAAAACAAAGCAACAGATCCTAGGGCACTTCTACTTGTGGTCCTATAGCTTAGGGAAATTAAAATCAAAAACACACAGCCACCCCAAAGTTTGGGCCGGCTCTGTTTACAAGAACCTCGTTTACGGTACAAGTTGAATATCACAGAAAGCAAAAAATGGATAAAGAAGTTGTGGTACTTACGTACAATGCAATATCACTCAGCAATGAAATCTATGTCATCAGGCCCGTAGCAGCATAATGAGTGGATTCAGGTACGATGATTCTAAGTGAAATAAGTCACACAGAAAAAGAAACATCATAAGATATCACTAACACACGGAATGTAAACTTGGCTACACAGGAACTGGATTACAAAACAGAAAAGTGTCTCAAATGTAGAAAACCAACTTATGCTTGCTTAAGGGGAAAGGTGAGTTGGGGTGCGGCATAAAACCAGAGATTGAAATTAGCACAGATACCGTTCCATAAGCCAAATATGTAATAGACAAGAGCTACTCCTTGCTCAACGAAGTGGACTCAACACCCCATATTAAACGCCTAAGAATATACCTGACTAGTAAGAATCTTAAAACCTATGGATTTATATATCTCCGAAAGAGAATCAAGCGTGTGTACAGTGTCATAAACGCAGCAGTGATAGGATTGGTGAGGTTCGGTGAGCAAATGCAGACTCTTTGAAGTCATATTGCATGGTACCCATTCCATGGGTCTCAACTCACCAGGTTTAAGGGATTCTTCCTTCAGCTAAAACATGCATGTGGAACCCAGAGTATGATCCACCGTGTGATCGGAAAACGTGTTCAAATGTGTCTCAGTTTTCGTCCCCTGGTACTCGGGTGCAACATTCCAGACGCTTTACTAACACTCTCCCCACTTGGAGAGTCGGTGCCTTTAACCTCCTGTTTGGCCCAGTTTGCAATTTCTGTGGAAAATGTACAGGAATAGGGAGAACCAATGAGAGACTAGGTGGAGGTGTCTGGACGGGCAAATTTAACTCTCATTTCCCACCAGGAAGAGGAATTAACCAAAGGCTCAACATGCCATGCCGGAAACAAACTAGGGCCTGAAGCAATCCTGTGGTGTTGCGGCCAGCTCACAAGAAAGCGAGTTGAAGAAAGGAGCTCAGGGGCACTGTAATTCACAAACCTGCAGAGTTATAAATGACAGCTATCTTCCAAAAATATATTGAAGTAAGGCAGCCAAGAATAGTTGAAAGCGGGGCAGAATTGCAGGAAACCGATTTCAGGAGGTAGACTGGAATTGCATGTAAAGCATAGGAAAAGAGGCAGAACGTCCACAATGATGCACTTGGCCAAAAAGGGCGTATGCGTTTTTTCCTGAATATATTCAGGAAAAAACGCATACGCCCTTTTTGGCCAACCAAGCAAGCTTGCAAAGGAAATCTGCACTACAATGAAGTCTCACTGCGCCCCGCTCAAAAGGGCCATCTGAAAAAAGTGTAAAACCCAGAAAGGCAGGACAGGCCATGGAGAACTGGGAGCCTTGTTATGCCTATGGGCGGGATGTAAATTGCCAGCAGCCACTCTGGAGAAGTGTATGGTGTTTCCTGAAACATACAAAAAACAAAGCAACAGAGCCTAGGGCACTTCCACTTATGGTCCTATAGCTTAGGGAAATTAAAATCAAAAAGACACAGCCACCCCAAAGTTTGGGACGGCTCTGGTTACAAGAACCTCGTTTACGGTACAAGTTGAATATCACAGAAAGCGAAAAATGGATAAAGAAGTTGTGGTACTTACGTACAATGCAATATCACTCAGCAATGAAATCTATGTCATCAGGCCCGTAGCAGCATAATGAGTGGATTCAGGTACGATGATTCTAAGTGAAATAAGTCACACAGAAAAAGAAACATCATAAGATATCACTAACACACGGAATGTAAACTTGGCTACACAGGAACTGAATTACAAAACAGAACAGGGTGTCAAATGTAGAAAACCAACTTATGCTTGCTTAAGGGGAAAGGTGACTTGGGGTGCGGCATAAAACCAGAGATTGAAATTAGCACAGATACCGTTCCATAAGCCAAATATGTAATAGACAAGAGCTACTCCTTGCTCAACGAAGTGGACTCAACACCCCATATTAAACGCCTAAGAATATACCTGACTAGTAAGAATCTTAAAACCTATGGATTTATATGTCTCCGAAAGAGAATCAAGTGTGTGTACAGCGGCATAAACGCAGCAGTGATAGGATTGGTGAGGTTCGGTGAGCAAATGCAGACCCTTTGAAGTCATATTGCATGGTACCCATTCCATGGGTCTCAACTCTCCAGGTTTAAGGGATTCTTCCTTCAGCTAAAACATGCATGTGGAACCCAGAGTATGATCCCCCGTGTGATCGGGAAACGTGTTCAAATGTGTCTCAGTTTTTGTCCCCTGGTACTCGGGTGCAACATTCCAGACGCTTTACTAACACTCTCCCCAGTTGGAGAGTCACTGCCTTTAACCTCCTGTTTGGCCCAGTTTGCAATTTCTGCAGAAAATGAACAGGAATAGGGAGAACCAATGAGAGACTAGCTGGAGCTGTTAGGACAGGCAAATTGAACTCTCATTTCCCACAAGGAAGAGGAATTAACCAAAGGCTCAGCATGCGATGCCAGAACCAAACTAGGCCCTGAAGCAATCCTGCGGTGTTGCGGCCAGCTCACAAGAAAGCGATTTGAAGAAAGGAGCTCAGGGGCACTGTAATTCACAATCCTGCAGAGTTATAAATGACAGCTATCGTCCAAAAATATATTGAAGGAAGGCTGCCAAGAGGACTTGAAAGCGGGGCAGAATTGCAGGAAACCAATTTCAGGAGGTAGACTGGAATTGCATGTAAAGCATAGGAAAAGAGGCAGAACGTCCACAATGATGCACTTGGCCAAAAAGGGCATATGCGTTTTTTCGTGAATATATACAGGAAAAAACGTATACGCCCGTTTTGGCCAAGGAAGCAAGCTTGCAAAGGAAATCTGCACTACAATGAAGTCTCACTGCACCCGGTCAAAAGGGACATCTGAAAAAAGTGTAAAATCCAGAAAGGCAGGACAGGCCATGGAGAACTGGGAGCCTTGTTATGCTGATGGGCGGGATGTAAATTGCCAACACCCACTCTGGAGAAGTGTATTGTGTTTCCTGAAACATCTAAAAAACAAAGCAACAGATCCTAGGGCACTTCTACTTGTGGTCCTATAGCTTAGGGAAATTAAAATCAAAAACACACAGCCACCCCAAAGTTTGGGCCGGCTCTGTTTACAAGAACCTCGTTTACGGTACAAGTTGAATATCACAGAAAGCAAAAAATGGATAAAGAAGTTGTGGTACTTACGTACAATGCAATATCACTCAGCAATGAAATCTATGTCATCAGGCCCGTAGCAGCATAATGAGTGGATTCAGGTACGATGATTCTAAGTGAAATAAGTCACACAGAAAAAGAAACATCATAAGATATCACTAACACACGGAATGTAAACTTGGCTACACAGGAACTGGATTACAAAACAGAAAAGTGTCTCAAATGTAGAAAACCAACTTATGCTTGCTTAAGGGGAAAGGTGAGTTGGGGTGCGGCATAAAACCAGAGATTGAAATTAGCACAGATACCGTTCCATAAGCCAAATATGTAATAGACAAGAGCTACTCCTTGCTCAACGAAGTGGACTCAACACCCCATATTAAACGCCTAAGAATATACCTGACTAGTAAGAATCTTAAAACCTATGGATTTATATATCTCCGAAAGAGAATCAAGCGTGTGTACAGTGTCATAAACGCAGCAGTGATAGGATTGGTGAGGTTCGGTGAGCAAATGCAGACTCTTTGAAGTCATATTGCATGGTACCCATTCCATGGGTCTCAACTCACCAGGTTTAAGGGATTCTTCCTTCAGCTAAAACATGCATGTGGAACCCAGAGTATGATCCACCGTGTGATCGGAAAACGTGTTCAAATGTGTCTCAGTTTTCGTCCCCTGGTACTCGGGTGCAACATTCCAGACGCTTTACTAACACTCTCCCCACTTGGAGAGTCGGTGCCTTTAACCTCCTGTTTGGCCCAGTTTGCAATTTCTGTGGAAAATGTACAGGAATAGGGAGAACCAATGAGAGACTAGGTGGAGGTGTCTGGACGGGCAAATTTAACTCTCATTTCCCACCAGGAAGAGGAATTAACCAAAGGCTCAACATGCCATGCCGGAAACAAACTAGGGCCTGAAGCAATCCTGCGGTGTTGCGGCCAGCTCACAAGAAAGCGAGTTGAAGAAAGGAGCTCAGGGGCACTGTAATTCACAAACCTGCAGAGTTATAAATGACAGCTATCTTCCAAAAATATATTGAAGTAAGGCAGCCAAGAATAGTTGAAAGCGGGGCAGAATTGCAGGAAACCGATTTCAGGAGGTAGACTGGAATTGCATGTAAAGCATAGGAAAAGAGGCAGAACGTCCACAATGATGCACTTGGCCAAAAAGGGCGTATGCGTTTTTTCCTGAATATATTCAGGAAAAAACGCATACGCCCTTTTTGGCCAACCAAGCAAGCTTGCAAAGGAAATCTGCACTACAATGAAGTCTCACTGCGCCCCGCTCAAAAGGGCCATCTGAAAAAAGTGTAAAACCCAGAAAGGCAGGACAGGCCATGGAGAACTGGGAGCCTTGTTATGCCTATGGGCGGGATGTAAATTGCCAGCAGCCACTCTGGAGAAGTGTATGGTGTTTCCTGAAACATCCAAAAAACAAAGCAACAGAGCCTAGGGCACTTCCACTTATGGTCCTATAGCTTAGGGAAATTAAAATCAAAAAGACACAGCCACCCCAAAGTTTGGGACGGCTCTGGTTACAAGAACCTCGTTTACGGTACAAGTTGAATATCACAGAAAGCGAAAAATGGATAAAGAAGTTGTGGTACTTACGTACAATGCAATATCACTCAGCAATGAAATCTACGTCATCAGGCCCGTAGCAGCATAATGAGTGGATTCAGGTACGATGATTCTAAGTGAAATAAGTCACACAGAAAAAGAAACATCATAAGATATCACTAACACACGGAATGTAAACTTGGCTACACAGGAACTGAATTACAAAACAGAACAGGGTGTCAAATGTAGAAAACCAACTTATGCTTGCTTAAGGGGAAAGGTGACTTGGGGTGCGGCATAAAACCAGAGATTGAAGTTAGCACAGATACCGTTCCATAAGCCAAATATGTAATAGACAAGAGCTACTCCTTGCTCAACGAAGTGGACTCAACACCCCATATTAAACGCCTAAGAATATACCTGACTAGTAAGAATCTTAAAACCTATGGATTTATATGTCTCCGAAAGAGAATCAAGTGTGTGTACAGCGGCATAAACGCAGCAGTGATAGGATTGGTGAGGTTCGGTGAGCAAATGCAGACCCTTTGAAGTCATATTGCATGGTACCCATTCCATGGGTCTCAACTCTCCAGGTTTAAGGGATTCTTCCTTCAGCTAAAACATGCATGTGGAACCCAGAGTATGATCCCCCGTGTGATCGGGAAACGTGTTCAAATGTGTCTCAGTTTTTGTCCCCTGGTACTCGGGTGCAACATTCCAGACGCTTTACTAACACTCTCCCCAGTTGGAGAGTCACTGCCTTTAACCTCCTGTTTGGCCCAGTTTGCAATTTCTGCAGAAAATGAACAGGAATAGGGAGAACCAATGAGAGACTAGCTGGAGCTGTTAGGACAGGCAAATTGAACTCTCATTTCCCACAAGGAAGAGGAATTAACCAAAGGCTCAGCATGCGATGCCAGAACCAAACTAGGCCCTGAAGCAATCCTGCGGTGTTGCGGCCAGCTCACAAGAAAGCGATTTGAAGAAAGGAGCTCAGGGGCACTGTAATTCACAATCCTGCAGAGTTATAAATGACAGCTATCGTCCAAAAATATATTGAAGGAAGGCTGCCAAGAGGACTTGAAAGCGGGGCAGAATTGCAGGAAACCAATTTCAGGAGGTAGACTGGAATTGCATGTAAAGCATAGGAAAAGAGGCAGAACGTCCACAATGATGCACTTGGCCAAAAAGGGCATATGCGTTTTTTCGTGAATATATACAGGAAAAAACGTATACGCCCGTTTTGGCCAAGGAAGCAAGCTTGCAAAGGAAATCTGCACTACAATGAAGTCTCACTGCACCCGGTCAAAAGGGACATCTGAAAAAAGTGTAAAATCCAGAAAGGCAGGACAGGCCATGGAGAACTGGGAGCCTTGTTATGCTGATGGGCGGGATGTAAATTGCCAACACCCACTCTGGAGAAGTGTATTGTGTTTCCTGAAACATCTAAAAAACAAAGCAACAGATCCTAGGGCACTTCTACTTGTGGTCCTATAGCTTAGGGAAATTAAAATCAAAAACACACAGCCACCCCAAAGTTTGGGCCGGCTCTGTTTACAAGAACCTCGTTTACGGTACAAGTTGAATATCACAGAAAGCAAAAAATGGATAAAGAAGTTGTGGTACTTACGTACAATGCAATATCACTCAGCAATGAAATCTATGTCATCAGGCCCGTAGCAGCATAATGAGTGGATTCAGGTACGATGATTCTAAGTGAAATAAGTCACACAGAAAAAGAAACATCATAAGATATCACTAACACACGGAATGTAAACTTGGCTACACAGGAACTGGATTACAAAACAGAAAAGTGTCTCAAATGTAGAAAACCAACTTATGCTTGCTTAAGGGGAAAGGTGAGTTGGGGTGCGGCATAAAACCAGAGATTGAAATTAGCACAGATACCGTTCCATAAGCCAAATATGTAATAGACAAGAGCTACTCCTTGCTCAACGAAGTGGACTCAACACCCCATATTAAACGCCTAAGAATATACCTGACTAGTAAGAATCTTAAAACCTATGGATTTATATGTCTCCGAAAGAGAATCAAGCGTGTGTACAGTGGCATAAATGCAGCAGTGATAGGATTGGTGAGGTTCGGTGAGCAAATGCAGACCCTTTGAAGTCATATTGCATGGTACCCATTCCATGGGTCTCAACTCTCCATGTTTAAGGGATTCTTCCTTCAGCTAAAACATGCATGTGGAACCCAGAGTATGATCCACCGTGTGATCGGAAAACGTGTTCAAATGTGTCTCAGTTTTCGTCCCCTGGTACTCGGGTGCAACATTCCAGACCCTTTACTAACACTCTCCCCACTTGGAGAGTCGGAGCCTTTAACCTCCTGTTTGGCCCAGTTTGCAATTTCTGTGGAAAATGAACAGGAATAGGGAGAACCAATGAGAGACTAGGTGGAGGTGTCTGGACGGGCAAATTTAACTCTCATTTCCCACCAGGAAGAGGAATTAACCAAAGGCTCAGCATGCCGTGCCAGAACCAAACTAGGGCCTGAAGCAATCCTGCGGTGTTGCGGCCAGCTCACAAGAAAGCGAGTTGAAGAAAGGAGCTCAGGGGCACTGTAATTCACAAACCTGCAGAGTTATAAATGACAGCTATCTTCCAAAAATATATTGAAGTAAGGCTGCCAAGAGGAGTTGAATGCGGGGCAGAATTGCAGGGAACCGATTTCAGGAGGTAGACTGGAATTGCATGTAAAGCATAGGAAAAGAGGCAGAACGTCCACAATGATGCACTTGGCCAAAAAGCGCATATGCATTTTTTCCTGAATATATTCAGGAGAAAACGCATACGCCCTTGTTGGCCAACCAAGCAAGCTTGCAAAGGAAATCTGCACTACAATGAAGTCTCACTACCCCCCGGTCAAAAGGGCTATCTGAAAAAAGTGTAAAATCCAGAAAGGCAGGACAGGCCTTGGAGAACTGGGAGCCCTGTTATGCTGACGGGCGGGATGTAAATTGCCAGCAGCCACTCTGGAGAAGTGTATGGTGTTTCCTGAAACATCCAAAAAACAAAGCAACAGACCCTAGGGCACTTTCACTTATGGTCCTATAGCTTAGGGAAATTAAAATCAAAAAGACACAGCCACCCCAAAGTTTGGGACAGCTCTGTTTACAAGAACCTCGTTTACGGTACAAGTTGAATATCACAGAAAGCGAAAAATGGATAAAGAAATTGTGGTACTTACGTACAATGTAGTATCACACAGCAATGAAATCTATGTCATCAGTCCAGTAGCAGCATAATGAGTGGATTCAGGTACGATGATTGTAAGTGAAATAAGTCACACAGAAAAAGAAACATCATAAGATATCACTAATACACGAAATGTAAACTTGGCTACAAAGGAACTGAATTACAAAACAGAACAGGGTCTCAAATGTAGAAAACCAACTTATGCTTGCTTAAGGGGAAAGGTGAGTTAGGGTGCTGCATAAAACCAGAGATTGAAATTAGCACAGATACTGTTCCATAAGCCAAATATGTAATAGACAAGAGCTACTCCTTGCTCAACGAAGTGGACTCAACACCCCATATTAAACGGTTAAGAATATACCTGACTAGTAAGAATCTTAAAACCTATGGATTTATATGTCTCCGAAAGAGAATCAAGCGTGTGTACAGCGGCATAAGCGCAGCAGTGATACGACTGGTGAGGTTCGATGAGCAAACGCAGACCCTTTGAATTCATATTGCATGGTACCCATTCCATGGGTCTCAACTCTCCAGGTTTAAGGGATTCTTCCTTCAGCTAAAACATGCATGTGGAACCCAGAGTATGATTCACGGTGTGATCGGGAAACGTGTTCAAATGTGTCTCAGTTTTCGTCCCCTGGTACTCGGGTGCAACATTCCAGACGCTTTACTAACACTCTCCCCACTTGGAGAGTCAGTGCCTTTAACCTCCTGTTTGGCCCAGTTTGCAATTTCTGTGGAAGATGAACAGGAATAGGGAGAACCAATGAGAGACTAGGTGGACGTGTCTGGACGGGCAAATTTAACTCTCATTTCCCACCAGGAAGAGGAATTAACCAAAGGCTCAGCATGCCGTGCCAGAACCAAACTAGGGCCTGAAGCAATACTGCGGTGTTGCGGCCAGCTCACAAGAAAGCGAGTTGAAGAAAGGAGCTCAGGGGCACTGTAATTCAGAAACCTGCAGAGTTATAAATGACAGCTATCTTCCAAAAATATATTGAAGTAAGGCTGCCAAGAGGAGTTGAAAGCCGGGCAGAATTGCAGGAAACTGATTTCAGGCGGTACACTGGAATTGCATGTAAAGCATAGGAAAAGAGGCAGAACGTTGACAATGATGCACTTGGCCAAAAAGGGCGTATGCGTTCTTTCCTGAATATATTCAGGAAAAAACGCATACGCCCTTTTTGGCCAACCAAGCAAGCTTGCAAAGGAAATCTGCACTACAATGAAGTCTCACTGCCCTCCGGTCTAAAGGGCCATCTGAAAAAAGTGTAAAATCTAGAAAGGCAGGACAGGCCATGGAGAACTGGGAGCCTTGTTATGCTGATGGGCGGGATGTAAATTGCCAGCAGCCACTCTGGAGAAGTGTATGGTGTTTCCTGAAACATCCAAAAACAAAGCAACAGAGCCTAGGGCACTTCCACTTATGGTCCTATAGCATAGGGAAATTAAAATCAAAAAGACACAGCCACCCAAAAGTTTGGGACGGATCTGTTTACAAGAACCTCGTTTACCGTACAAGTTCAATATCACAGAAAGCGAAAAATGGATAAAGAAGTTGTGGTACTTACGTACAATGCAATATCACTCAGCAATGAAATCTATGTCATCAGGCCCGTAGCCGCATAATGAGTGGATTCAGGTACGATGATTCTAAGTGAAATAAGTCACACAGAAAAAGAAACATCATAAGATATCACTACTACACGGAATGTAAACTTGGCTACACAGGAACTGAATTACAGAACAGAACAGGGTCTCTAATGTAGAAAACCAACTTATGCTTGCTTAAGGGGAAAGGTGAGTTGGGGTGCTGCATAAAACCAGAGATTGAAATTAGCACAGATACCGTTCCATAAGCCAAATATGTAATAGACAAGAGCTACTCCTTGTTCAACGAAGAGGACACAACACCCCATATTAAACGCCTAAGAATGTACCTGACTAGTAAGAATCTTAAAACCTATGGATTTGTATGTCTCCGAAAGAGAATCAAGCGTGTGTACAGCGGCATAACTGCAGCAGTGATAGGATTGGTGAGGTTCGGTGAGCAAATGCAGACCCTTTGAAGTCATATTGCATGGTACCCATTCCATGGGTCTCAACTCTCCAGGTTTAAGGGATTCTTCCTTCAGCTAAAACATGCATGTGGAACCCAGAGTATGATCCCCCGTGTGATCGGGAAACGTGTTCAAATGTGTCTCAGATTTTGTCCCCTGGTACTCGGGTGCAACATTCCAGACGCTTTACTAACACTCTCCCCAGTTGGAGAGTCACTGCCTTTAACCTCCTGTTTGGCCCAGTTTGTAATTTCTGCGGAAAATGAACAGGAATAGGGAGAACCAATGAGAGACTAGCTGGAGCTGTTAGGACAGGCAAATTTAACTCTCATTTCCCACCAGGAAGAGGAATTAACCAAAGGCTCAGCATGCGATGCCAGAACCAAACTAGGCCCTGAAGCAATCCTGCGGTGTTGCGGCCAGCTCACAAGAAAGCGATTTGAAGAAAGGAGCTCAGGGGCACTGTAATTCACAATCCTGCAGAGTTATAAATGACAGCTATCGTCCAAAAATATATTGAAGGAAGGCTGCCAAGAGGACTTGAAAGCGGGGCAGAATTGCAGGAAACCGATTTCAGGAGGTAGACTGGAATTGCATGTAAAGCATAGGAAAAGAGGCAGAACGTCCACAATGATGCACTTGGCCAAAAAGGGCATATGCCTTTTTTCGTGAATATATACAGGAAAAAACGCATACGCCCGTTTTGGCCAACGAAGCAAGCTTGCAAAGGAAATCTGCACTACAATGAAGTCTCACTGCCCCCCGGTCAAAAGGGCTATCTGAAAAAAGTGTAAAATCCAGAAAGGCAGGACAGGCCATGGAGAACTGGGAGCCCTGTTATGCTGATGGGCGGGATGTAAATTGCCAGCAGCCACTCTGGAGAAGTGTATGGTGTTTCCTGAAACATCCAAAAAACAAAGCAACAGACCCTAGGGCACTTTCACTTATGGTCCTATAGCTTAGGGAAATTAAAATCAAAAAGACACAGCCACCCCAAAGTTTGGGCCGGCTCTGTTTACAAGAACCTCGTTTACGGTACAAGTTGAATATCACAGAAAGCGAAAAATGGATAAAGAAATTGTGGTACTTACGTACAATGTAGTATCACACAGCAATGAAATCTATGTCATCAGTCCAGTAGCAGCATAATGAGTGGATTCAGGTACGATGATTGTAAGTGAAATAAGTCACACAGAAAAAGAAACATCATAAGATATCACTAATACACGAAATGTAAACTCGGCTACAAAGGAACTGAATTACAAAACAGAACAGGGTCTCAAATGTAGAAAACCAACTTATGCTTGCTTAAGGGGAAAGGTGAGTTAGGGTGCTGCATAAAACCAGAGATTGAAATTAGCACAGATACTGTTCCATAAGCCAAATATGTAATAGACAAGAGCTACTCCTTGCTCAACGAAGTGGACTCAACACCCCATATTAAACGCCTAAGAATATACCTGACTAGTAAGAATCTTAAAACCTATGGATTTATATGTCTCCGAAAGAGAATCAAGCGTGTGTACAGTGGCATAAGTGCAGCAGTGATAGGATTGGTGAGGTTCGGTGAGCAAATGAAGACCCTTTGAAGTCATATTGCATGGTACCCATTCCATGGGTCTCAACTCTCCAGGTTTAAGGGATTCTTCCTTCAGCTAAAACATGCATGTGGAACCCAGAGTATGATCCACCGTGTGATCGGGAAACGTGTTCAAATGTGTCTCAGTTTTTGTCCCCTGGTACTCGGGTGCAACATTCCAGACGCTTTACTAACACTCTCCCCATTTGGAGAGTCAGTGCCTTTAACCTCCTGTTTGGCCCAGTTTGCAATTTCTGCGGAAAATGAACAGGAATAGGGAGAACCAATGAGAGACTAGGTGGAGGTGTCTGGACGGGCAAATTTAACTCTCATTTCCCACCATGAAGAGGAATTAACCAAAGGCTCAGCATGCCATGCCGGAACCACACTAGGGCCTGAAGCAATCATGTGGTGTTGCGGCCAGCTCACAAGAAAGCGAGTTGAAGAAAGGAGCTCAGAGGCACTGTAATACACAAACTTGCAGAGTTAAAAATGACAGCTATCGTCCAAAAATATATTGAAGGAAGGCTGCCAAGAGGAGTTGAAAGCGGGGCAGAATTGCAGGAAACCGATTTCAGGAGGTAGACTGGAATTGCATGTAAAGCATAGGAAAAGAGGCAGAACGTCCACAATGATGCACTTGGCCAAAAAGGGCGTATGCGTTTTTTCCTGAATATATTCAGGAAAAAACGCATACGCCCTTTTTGGCCAACCAAGCAAGCTTGCAAAGGAAATCTGCACTACAATGAAGTCTCACTGCCCCCTGGTCAAAAGGGCCATCTGAAAAAAGTGTAAAATCCAGAAAGGCAGGACAGGCCATGGAGAACTGGGAGCCTTGTTATGCTGATGGGCGGGATGTAAATTGCCAACAGCCACTCTGGAGAAGTGTATGGTGTTTCCTGAAACATCTAGAAAACAAAGCAACAGAGCCTAGGGCACTTCCACTTATGGTCCTATAGCTTAGGGAAATTAAAATCAAAAAGACACAGCCACCCCAAAGTTTCGGCCGGCTCTGTTTACAAGAACCTCGTTTACTGTACAAGTTCAATATCACAGAAAGCGAAAAATGGATAAAGAAGGTGTGGTACTTACATACAATGCAATATCACTCAGCAATGAAATCTATGTCATCAGGCCCGTAGCAGCATAATGAGTGGATTCAGGTACGATGATTCTAACTGAAATAAGTCACACAGAAAAAGAAACATCATAAGATATCACTACTACACGGAATGTAAACTTGGCTACACAGGAACTGAATTACAAAACAGAACAGTGTCTCAAATATAGAAAACCAACTTATGCTTGCTTAAGGAGAAAGGTGACTTGGGGTGCGGCATAAAACCAGAGATTGAAATTAGCACAGATACTGTTCCATAAGCCAAATATGTAATAGACAAGATCTACTCCTTGCTCAACGAAGTGGACTCAACACCCCATATTAAACGCCTAAGAATATACCTGACTAGTAAGAATCTTAAAACCTATGGATTTATATGTCTCCGAAAGAGAATCAAGCGTGTGTACAGTGTCATAAACGCAGCAGTGATAGGATTGGTGAGGTTCGGTGAGCAAATGCAGACTCTTTGAAGTCATATTGCATGGTACCCATTCCATGGGTCTCAACTCTCCAGGTTTAAGGGATTCTTCCTTCAGCTAAAACATGCATGTGGAACCCAGAGTATGATCCACCGTGTGATCGGGAAACGTGTTCAAATGTGTCTCAGTTTTCATCCCCTGGTACTCGGGTGCAACATTCCAGATGCTTTACTAACACTCTCCCCACTTGGAGAGTCAGTGACTTTAACCTCCTGTTTGGCCCAGTTTGCAATTTCTGCGTAAGATGAACAGGAAGAGGGAGAACCAATGAGAGACTAGCTGGAGGTGTCTGGACGGACAAATTTAACTCTCATTTCCTACCAGGAAGAGGAATTAACCAAAAGCTCAGCATGCGATGCTGGAACCAAACCAGGGCCTGAAGCAATCCTGCGGTGTTGTGGTCAGCTCACAAGAAAGCGAGTTGAAGAAAGGAGCTCAGGGGCACTGTAATTCACAAACCTTCAGAGTTATAAATGACAGCTATCGTTCAAAAATATATTGAAGGAAGGCTGCCAAGAGGACTTGAAAGCGGGGCAGAATTGCAAGAAACCGATTTCAGGAGGTAGACTGGAATTGCATGTAAAGCATAGGAAAAGAGGCAGAACGTCCACAATGATGCACTTGGCCAAAAAGGGCGTATGCATTTTTTCCCAGGAAAAAACGCATACGCCCTTTTTGGCCAAGGAAGCAAGCTTGCAAAGGAAATCTGCACTACAATGAAGTCTCACTGCACCCGGTCAAAAGGGACATCTGAAAAAAGTGTAAAATCCAGAAAGGCAGGACAGGCCATGGAGAACTGGGAGCTTTGTTATGCTGATGGGCGGGATGTAAATTGCCAACAGCCACTCTGGAGAAGTGTATGGTGTTTCCTGAAACATCCAAAAAACAAAGCAACAGAGCCTAGGGCACTTCCACTTATGGTCCTATAGCTTAGGGAAATTAAAATCCAAAAGACACAGCCACCCCAAAGTTTCGGCCAGCTCTGGTTACAAGAACCTCCTTTACGGTACAAGTTCAATATCACAGAAAGCGAAAAATGGATAAAGAAGTTGTGGTACTTACGTACAATGCAATATCACTCAGCAATGAAATCTATGTCATCAGGCCCGTAGCAGCATAATGAGTGGATTCAGATACGATGATTCTAACTGAAATAAGTCACAAAGAAAAAGAAACATCATAAGATATCACTACTACACGGAATGTAAACTTGGCTACACAGGAACTGAATTACAGAACAGAACAGGGTCTCTAATGTAGAAAACCAACTTATGCTTGCTTAAGGGGAAAGGTGAGTTGGGGTGCTGCATAAAACCAGAGATTGAAATTAGCACAGATACCATTCCATAAGCCAAATATGTAATAGACAAGAGCTACTCCTTGTTCAACGAAGAGGACACAACACCCCATATTAAACGCCTAAGAATATACCTGACTAGTAAGAATCTTAAAACCTATGGATTTATATGTCTCCGAAAGAGAATCAAGCGTGTGTACAGCGGCATAAGTGCAGCAGTGATAGGATTGGTGAGGTTCGGTGAGCAAATGCAGACCCTTTGAAGTCATATTGCATGGTACCCATTCCATGGGTCTCAACTCTCCAGGTTTAAGGGATTCTTCCTTCAGCTAAAACATGCATGTGGAACCCAGAGTATGATCCACCGTGTGATCGGGAAACGTGTTCAAATGTGTCTCAGTTTTTGTCCCCTGGTACTCGGGTGCAACATTCCAGACGCTTTACTAACACTCTCCCCATTTGGAGAGTCAGTGCCTTTAACCTCCTGTTTGGCCCAGTTTGCAATTTCTGCGGAAAATGAACAGGAATAGGGAGAACCAATGAGAGACTAGGTGGAGGTGTCTGGACGGGCAAATTTAACTCTCATTTCCCACCAGGAAGAGGAATTATCCAAAGGCCCAGCATGCCATGCCGGAACCAAACTAGGGCCTGAAGCAATCCTGCGGTGTTGCGGCCAGCTCACAAGAAAGCGATTTGAACAAAGGAGCTCAGGGGCACTGTAATTCACAATCCTGCAGAGTTATAAATGACAGCTATCGTCCAAAAATATATTGAAGGAAGGCTGCCAAGAGGACTTGAAAGTGGGGCAGAATTGCAGGAAACCAATTTCAGGAGGTAGACTGGAATTGCATGTAAAGCATAGGAAAAGAGGCAGAACGTCCACAATGATGCACTTGGCCAAAAAGGGCATATGCGTTTTTTCGTGAATATATACAGGAAAAAACGCATACGCCCGTTTTGGCCAACCAAGCAAGCTTGCAAAGGAAATCTGCCCTACAATGAAGTCTCACTGCACCCGATCAAAAGGGCCATCTGAAAAAAGTGTAAAATCCAGAAAGGCAGGACAGGCCATGGAGAACTGGGAGCCTTTTTATGCTGATGCGCGGGATGTAAATTGCCAACACCCACTCTGGAGAAGTGTATTGTGTTTCCTGAAATATCTAAAAAACAAAGCAACAGATCCTAGGGCAATTCTACTTGTGGTCCTATAGCTTAGGGAAATTAAAATCAAAAACACACAGCCACCCCAAAGTTTGGGCCGGCTCTGTTTACAAGAACCTCGTTTACGGTACAAGTTGAATATCACAGAAAGCAAAAAATGGATAAAGAAGTTGTGGTACTTACGTACAATGCAATATCACTCAGCAATGAAATCTATGTCATCAGGCCGGTAGCAGCATAATGAGTGGATTCAGGTACGATGATTCTAAGTGAAATAAGTCACACAGAAAAAGAAACATCATAAGATATCACTAACACACGGAATGTAAACTTGGCTACACAGGAACTGAATTACAAAACAGAAAAGTGTCTCAAATGTAGAAAACCAACTTATGCTTGCTTAAGGGGAAAGGTGAGTTGGGGTGCGGCATAAAACCAGAGATTGAAATTAGCACAGATACCGTTCCATAAGCCAAATATGTAATAGACAAGAGCTACTCCTTGCTCAACGAAGTGGACTCAACACCCCATATTAAGCGCCTAAGAATATACCTGACTAGTAAGAATCTTAAAACCTATGGATTTATATGTCTCCAAAAGAGAATGAAGTGTGTGTACAGAGGCATAAACGCAGCAGTGATAGGATTGGTGAGGTTCGGTGAGCAAATGCAGACTCTTTGAAGTCATATTGCATGGTACCCATTCCATGGGTCTCAACTCTCCAGGTTTAAGGGATTCTTCCTTCAGCTAAAACATGCATGTGGAACCCAGAGTATGATCCACCATGTGATCGGGAAACGTGTTCAAATGTGTCTCACTTTTCGTCCCCTGGTACTCGGGTGCAACATTCCAGACACTTTACTAACACTCTCCCCACTTGGAGAGTCAGTGCCTTTAACCTCCTGTTTGGCCCAGGTTGCAATTTCTGCGTAAGATGAACAGGAAGAGGGAGAACCAATGAGAGACTAGCTGGAGGTGTCTGGACGGGCAAATTTAATTCTCATTTCCCACCAGGAAGAGGAATTAACCAAAGGCTCAGCATGCCGTGCCGGAACCAAACTAGGGCCTGAAGCAATCCTGCGGTGTTGCGGCCAGCTCACAAGAAAGCGAGTTGAAGAAAGGAGCTCAGGGGCACTGTAATTCACAAACCTGCAGAGTTATAAATGACAGCTATCTTCCTAAAATATATTGAAGTAAGGCTGCCAAGAGGAGTTGAAAGCGGGGCAGAATTGCAGGAAACCGATTTCAGGAGGTAGACTGGAATTGCATGTAAAGCATAGGAAAAGAGGCAGAACGTCCACAATGATGCACTTGGCCAAAAAGGGCGTATGCGTTTTCTCCTGAATATATTCAGGAAAAAACGCATACGCCCTTTTTGACCAACCAAGCAAGCTTGCAAAGGAAATCTTCACTACAATGAAGTCTCACTGCCCCCCGGTCAAAAGGGCCATCTGAAAAAAGTGTAAAATCCAGAAAGGCAGGACAGGCCATGGAGAACTGGGAGCCTTGTTATGCTGATGGGCGGGATGTAAATTGCCAGCAGCCACTCTGGAAAAGTGTATGGTGTTTCCTGAAACATCCAAAAAACAAAGCAACAGAGCCTAGGGCACATCCACTTATGGTCCTATAGCTTAGGGAAATTAAAATCAAAAAGACACAGCCACCCCAAATTTTGGGACAGCTCTGTTTACAAGAACCTCGTTTACGGTACAAGTTCAATATCACAGAAAGCGAAAAATGGATAAAGAAGTTGTGGTACTTACGTACAATGCAATATCACTCAGCAATGAAATCTATGTCATCACGTCCGTAGCAGCATAATGAGTGGATTCAGGTACGATGATTGTAAGTGAAATAAGTCACACAGAAAAAGAAACATCATAAGATATCACTACTACACGGAATGTAAACTTGGCTACACAGGAACTGAATTACAAAACAGAACAGGGTGTCAAATGTAGAAAACCAACTTATGCCATCTTAAGGGGAGAGGTGAGTTGGGGTGCTGCATAAAACCAGAGATTAAAATTAGCACAGATACCGTTCCATAAGCCAAATATGTAATAGACAAGAGCTACTCCTTGCTCAACGAAGTGGACTCAACACCCCATATTAAACGCAAACAATATACCTGACTAGTAAGAATCTTAAAACCTATGGATTTATATGTCTCCGAAAGAGAATCAAGTGTGTGTACAGCGGCATAAACGCAGCAGTGATAGGATTGGTGAGGTTCGGTGAGCAAATGCAGACCCTTTGAAATCATATTGCATGGTACCCATTCCATGGGTCTCAACTCACCATGTTTAACGGATTCTTCCTTCAGCTAAAACATGCATGTGGAACCCAGAGTACGATCCACCGTGTGATCGGAAAACGTGTTCAAATGTGTCTCAGTTTTCGTCCCCTGGTACTCGGGTGCAACATTCCAGACGCTTTACTAACACTCTCCCCACTTGGAGAGTCGGTGCCTTTAACCTCCTGTTTGGCCCAGTTTGCAATTTCTGTGGAAAATGAACAGGAATAGGGAGAACCAATGAGAGACTATGTGGAGGTGTCTGGACGGGCAAATGTAACTCTCATTTCCCACCAGGAAGAGGAATTAACCAAAGGCTCAACATGCCATGCCGGAACCAAACTAGGGCCCGAAGCAATCCTGCGGTGTTGCGGCCAGCTCACAAGAAAGCGAGTTGAAGAAAGGAGCTCAGGGGCACTGTAATTCACAAACCTGCAGAGTTATAAATGACAGCTATCTTCCAAAAATATATTGAAGTAAGGCTGCCAAGAGGAGTTGAAAGTGGGGCAGAATTGCAGGAAACCGATTTCAGGAGGTAGACTGGAATTGCATGTAAAGCATAGGAAAAGAGGCAGAACGTCCACAATGATGCACTTGGCCAAAAAGGGCGTATGCGTTTTTTCCTGAATATATTCAGGAAAAAACGCATACGCCCTTTTTGGCCAACCAAGCAAGTTTGCAAAGGAAATCTGCACTACAATAAAGTCTCACTGCCCCCCGGTCAAAAGGGCCATCTGAAAAAAGTGTAAAACCCAGAAAGGCAGGACAGGCCATGGAGAACTGGGAGCCTTGTTATGCTGATGGGTGGGATGTAAATTGCCAGCAGCCACTCTGGAGAAGTGTATGGTGTTTCCTGAAACATCCAAAAAACAAAGCAACAGAGCCTAGGGCACTTCCACTTATGGTCCTATAGCTTAGGGAAATTAAAATCAAAAAGACACAGCCACCCCAAAGTTTGGGCTGGCTCTGTTTACAAGAACCTCATTTACGGTACAAGTTCAATATCACAGAAAGCGAAAAATGGATAAAAAAGTTGTGGTACTTACGTACAATGCAATATACTCAGCAATGAAATCTATGTCATCAGGCCCGTAGCAGCATAATGAGTGGATTCAGGTACGATGATTCTAAGTGAAATAAGTCACACAGAAAAAGAAACATCATAAGGTATCACTAATACACGGAATGTAAACTTGGCTACACAGGAACTGAATTACAAAACAGAAGAAGGTGTCAAATGTAGAAACCCAACTTATGCTTGCTTAAGGGGAAAGATGAGTTGGGGTGCTTCATAAAACCAGAGATTGAAATTAGCACAGATACCGTTCCATAAGCCAAATATGTAATAGACAAGAACTACGCCTTGCTCAACGAAGTGGACTCAACACCCCATATTAAACGCCTAAGAATATACCTGACTAGTAAGAATCTTAAAACCTATGGATTTATATGTCTCCGAAAGAGAATCAAGTGTGTGTACAGCGGCATAAGCGCAGCAGTGATAGGATTGGTGAGGTTCGGTGAGCAAATGCAGACCCTTTGAAGTCATATTGCATGGTACCCATTCCATGGGTCTCAACTCTCCAGGTTTAAGGGATTCTTCCTTCAGCTAAAACATGCATGTGGAACCCAGAGTATGATCCACCATGTGATTGGAAAACGTGTTCAAATGTGTCTCAGTTTTCGTCCCCTGGTACTCGGGTGCAACATTCCAGATGCTTTACTAACACTCTCCCCACTTGGAATGTCAGTGACTTTAACCTCCTGTTTGGCCCAGTTTGCAATTTCTGTGGAAAATGAACAGGAATAGGGAGAACCAATGAGAGACTAGGTGGAGGTGTCTGGACGGGCAAATTTAACTCTCATTTCCCACCAGGAAGAGGAATTAACCAAAGGCTCAACATGCCGTGCCGGAACCAAACTAGGGCCTGAAGCAATCCTGCGGTGTTGAGGCCAGCTCACAAGAAAGCGAGTTGAAGAAAGGAGCTCAGGGGCACTGTAATTCACAAACCTGCAGAGTTATAAATGACAGCTATCTTCCAAAAATATATTGAAGTAAGGCAGCCAAGAATAGTTGAAAGCGGGGCAGAATACAGGAAACCGATTTCAGGAGGTAGACTGGAATTGCATGTAAAGCATAGGAAAAGAGGCAGAACGTCCACAATGATGCACTTGGCCAAAAAGGGCGTATGAGTTTTTTCCTGAATATATTCAGGAAAAAACGCATACGCCCTTTTTGGCCAACCAAGCAAGCTTGCAAAGGAAATCTGCACTACAATGAAGTCTCACTGCCCCACGGTCAAAAGGGCCATCTGAAAAAAGTTTAAAATCCAGAAAAGCAGGACAGGCCATGGAGAACTGGGAGCCTAGTTATGCTGATGGGCGTGATGTAAATTGCCAACAGCCACTCTGGAGAAGTGTATGGTGTTTCCTGAAACATCCAAAAAACAAAGCAACAGAGCCTAGGGCACTTCCACTTATGGTCCTATAGCTTAGGGAAATTAAAATCAAAAAGACACAGCCACCCCAAAGTTTGGGCCGGCTCTGTTTACAAGAACCTCGTTTACGGTACAAGTTGAATATCACAGAAAGCGAAAAATGGATAAAGAAGTTGTGGTACTTACGTACAATGCAATATCACTCAGCAATGAAATCTATGTCATCAGGCCCGTAGCAGCATAATGAGTGGATTCAGGTACGATGATTCTAAGTGAAATAAGTCACACAGAAAAAGAAACATCATAAGATATGACTACTACACGGAATGTAAACTTGGCTACACAGGAACTGAATTACAAAACAGAACAGGGTGTCAAATGTAGAAAACCAACTTCTGCTTGCTTAAGGGGAAAGGTGAGTTGGGGTGCTGCATACAACAAGAGATTGAAATTAGCACAGATACCGTTCCATAAGCCAAATATGTAATAGACAAGAGCTACTCCTTGCTCAACGAAGTGGACTCAACACCCCATATTAAACGCCTAAGAATATACCTGACTAGTAAGAATCTTAAAACCTATGGATTTATATGTCTCCGAAAGAGAATCAAGCGTGTGTACAGTGGCATAAACGCAGCAGTGATAGGATTGGTGAGGTTCGGTGAGCAAATGCAGACCCTTTCAAGTCATATTGCATGGTACCCATTCCATGGGTCTCAACTCTCCATGTTTAAGGGATTCTTCCTTCAGCTAAAACATGCATGTGGAACCCAGAGTATGATCCACCGTGTGATCGGAAAACGTGTTCAAATGTGTCTCCGTTTTCGTCCCCTGGTACTCGGGTGTAACATTCCAGATGCTTTACTAACACTCTCCCCACTTGGAGAGTCGGAGCCTTTAACCTCCTGTTTGGCCCAGTTTGCAATTTCTGTGGAAAATGAACAGGAATAGGGAGAACCAATGAGAGACTAGGTGGAGGTGTCTGGACGGGCAAATTTAACTCTCATTTCCCACCAGGAAGAGGAATTAACCAAAGGCTCAACATGCCATGCCGGAACCAAACTAGGGCCTGAAGCAATCCTGCGGTGTTGCGGCCAGCTCACAAGAAAGCGAGTTGAAGAAAGGAGCTCAGGGGCACTGTCATTCACAAACCTGCAGAGTTATAAATGACAGCTATCTTCCAAAAATATATTGAAGTAAGGCAGCCAAGAATAGTTGAAAGCGGGGCAGAATTGCAGGAAACCGATTTCAGGAGGTAGACTGGAATTGCATGTAAAGCATAGGAAAAGAGGCAGAACGTCCAGAATGATGCACTTGGCCAAAAAGGGCGTATGCGTTTTTTCCTGAATATATTCAGGAAAAAACGCATACGCCCTTTTTGGCCAACCAAGCAAGTTTGCAAAGGAAATCTGCACTACAATGAAGTCTCACTGCCCCCCGGTCAAAAGGGACATCTGAAAAAAGTGTAAAACCCAGAAAGGCAGGACAGGCCATGGAGAACTGGGAGCCTTGTTATGCTGATGGGCGGGATGTAAATTGCCAGCAGCCACTCTGGAGAAGTGTATGGTGTTTCCTGAAACATCCAAAAAACAAAGCAACAGAGCCTAGGGCACTTCCACTTATGGTCCTATAGCTTAGGGAAATTAAAATAAAAAAGACACAGCCACCCCAAAGTTTGGGCCGGCTCTGTTTACAAGAACCTCGTTTACGGTACAAGTTGAATATCACAGAAAGCAAAAAATGGATAAAGAAGTTGTGGTACTTACGTACAATGCAATATCACTCAGCAATGAAATCTATGTCATCAGGCCCGTAGCAGCATAATGAGTGGATTCAGGTACGATGATTCTAAGTGAAATAAGTCACACAGAAAAAGAAACATCATAAGATATCACTACTACACGGAATGTAAACTTGGCTACACAGGAACTGAATTACAAAACAGAACAGGGTGTCAAATGTAGAAAACCAACTTCTGCTTGCTTAAGGGGAAAGGTGAGTTGGGGTGCTGCATACAACAAGAGATTGAAATTAGCACAGATACCGTTCCATAAGCCAAATATGTAATAGACAAGAGCTACTCCTTGCTCAACGAAGTGGACACAACACCCCATATTAAACGCCTAAGAATATACCTGACTAGTAAGAATCTTAAAACCTATGGATTTTTATGTCTCCGAAAGAGAATCAAGCGTGTGTAGAGCGGCATAAACGCAGCAGTGATAGGATTGGTGAGGTTCGGTGAGCAAATGCAGACCCTTTGAAGTCATATTGCATGGTACCCATTCCATGGGTCTCAACTCTCCATGTTTAAGGGATTCTTCCTTCAGCTAAAACATGCATGTGGAACCCAGGGTATGATCCACCGTGTGATCGGAAAACGTGTTCAAATGTGTCTCAGTTTTCGTCCCCTGGTACTCGGGTGCAACATTCCAGACGCTTTACTAACACTCTCCCCAATTGGAGAGTCAGTGCCTTTAACCTCCTGTTTGGCCCAGTTTGCAATTTCTGTGGAAAATGAACAGGAATAGGGAGAACCAATGAGAGACTAGGTGGAGGTGTCTGGACGGGCAAATTTAACTCTCATTTCCCACCAGGAAGAGGAATTAACCAAAGGCTCAGCATGCCGTGCCGGAACCAAACTAGGGCCTGAAGCAATCCTGCGGTGTTGCGGCCAGCTCACAAGAAAGCGAGTTGAAGAAAGGAGCTCAGGGGCACTGTAATACACAAACTTGCAGAGTTAAAAATGACAGCTATCGTCCATAAATATATTGAAGGAAGGCTGCCAAGAGGACTTGAAAGCGAGGCAGAATTGCAGGAAACCGATTTCAGGAGGTAGACTGGAATTGCATGTAAAGCATAGGAAAAGAGGCAGAACGTCCACAATGATGCACTTGGCCAAAAAGGGCGTATGCGTTTTTTCCTGAATATATTCAGGAAAAAACGCATACGCCCTTTTTGGCCAACCAAGCAAGCTTGCAAAGGAAATCTGCACTACAATGAAGTCTCACTGCCCCCCGATCAAAAGGGCCATCTGAAAAAAGTGTAAAATCCAGAAAGGCAGGACAGGCCATGGAGAACTGGGAGCCTTGTTATGCTGATGGGCGGGATGTAAATTGCCAACAGCCACTCTGGAGAAGTGTATGGTGTTTCCTGAAACATCTAGAAAACAAAGCAACAGAGCCTAGGGCACTTCCACTTATGGTCCTATAGCTTAGGGAAATTAAAATCAAAAAGACACAGCCACCCCAAAGTTTCGGCCGGCTCTGTTTACAAGAACCTCGTTTACTGTACAAGTTCAATATCACAGAAAGCGAAAAATGGATAAAGAAGTTGTGGTACTTACGTACAATGCAATATCACTCAGCAATGAAATCTATGTCATCAGGCCCGTAGCAGCATAATGAGTGGATTCAGGTACGATGATTCTAACTGAAATAAGTCACACAGAAAAAGAAACATCATAAGATATCACTACTACACGGAATGTAAACTTGGCTACACAGGAACTGAATTACAAAACAGAACAGTGTCTCAAATGTAGAAAACCAACTTATGCTTGCTTAAGGGGAAAGGTGACTTGGGGTGCGGCATAAAACCAGAGATTGAAATTAGCACAGATACTGTTCCATAAGCCAAATATGTAATAGACAAGAGCTACTCCTTGCTCAACGAAGTGGACTCAACACCCCATATTAAACGCCTAAGAATATACCTGACTAGTAAGAATCTTAAAACCTATGGATTTGTATGTCTCCGAAAGAGAATCAAGCGTGTGTACAGTGTCATAAACGCAGCAGTGATAGGATTGGTGAGGTTCGGTGAGCAAATGCAGACTCTTTGAAGTCATATTGCATGGTACCCATTCCATGGGTCTCAACTCTCCAGGTTTAAGGGATTCTTCCTTCAGCTAAAACATGCATGTGGTACCCAGAGTATGATCCACCGTGTGATCGGGAAACGTGTTCAAATGTGTCTCAGTTTTCGTCCCCTGGTACTCGGGTGCAACATTCCAGACGCTTTACTAACACTCTCCCCACTTGGAGAGTCAGTGCCTTTAACCTCCTGTTTGGCCCAGTTTGCAATTTCTGTGGAAAATGAACAGGAATAGGGAGAACCAATGAGAGACTAGGTGGAGGTGTCTGGACTGGCAAATTTAATTCTCATTTCCCACCAGGAAGAGGAATTAACCAAAGGCTCAGCATGCCGTGCCGGAACCAAACTAGGGCCCGAAGCAATCCTGCGGTGTTGCGGCCAGCTCACAAGAAAGCGAGTTGAAGAAAGGAGCTCAGGGGCACTGTAATTCACAAACCTGCAGAGTTATAAATGAAAGCTATCTTCCTAAAATATATTGAAGTAAGGCTGCCAAGAGGAGTTGAAAGCGGGGCAGAATTGCAGGAAACCGATTTCAGGAGGTAGACTGGAATTGCATGTAAAGCATAGGAAAAGAGGCAGAACGTCCACAATGATGCACTTGGCCAAAAAGGGCGTATGCGTTTTTTCCTGAATATATTCAGGAAAAAACGCATACGCCCTTTTTGGCCAACCAAGCAAGTTTGCAAAGGAAATCTGCACTACAATGAAGTCTCACTGCCCCCCGGTCAAAAGGGCCATCTGAAAAAAGTGTAAAATCCAGAAAGGCAGGACAGGCCATGGAGAACTGGGAGCCTTGTTATGCTGATGGGCGGGATGTAAATTGCCAGCAGCCACTCTGGAGAAGTGTATGGTGTTTCCTGAAACATCCAAAAAACAAAGCAACAGAGCCTAGGGCACATCCACTTATGGTCCTATAGCTTAGGGAAATTAAAATCAAAAAGACACAGCCACCCCAAAGTTTGGGCCGGCTCTGTTTACAAGAACCTCGTTTACGGTACAAGTTGAATATCACAGAAAGCGAAAAATGGATAAAGAAGTTGTGGTACTTACGTACAATGCAATATCACTCAGCAATGAAATCTATGTCATCAGGCCCGTAGCAGCATAATGAGTGGATTCAGGTACGATGATTCTAAGTGAAATAAGTCACACAGAAAAAGAAACATCATAAGATATCACTACTACACGGAATGTAAACTTGGCTACACAGGAACTGAATTACAAAACAGAACAGGGTGTCAAATGTAGAAAACCAACTTCTGCTTGCTTAAGGGGAAAGGTGAGTTGGGGTGCTGCATACAACAAGAGATTGAAATTAGCACAGATACCGTTCCATAAGCCAAATATGTAATAGACAAGAGCTACTCCTTGCTCAACGAAGTGGACTCAACACCCCATATTAAACGCCTAACAATATACCTGACTAGTAAGAATCTTAAAACCTATGGATTTATATGTCTCCGAAAGAGAATCAAGCGTGTGTACAGTGTCATAAACGCAGCAGTGATAGGATTGGTGAGGTTCGGTGAGCAAATGCAGACCCTTTGAAGTCATATTGCATGGTACCCATTATATGGGTCTCAACTCTCCAGGTTTAAGGGATTCTTCCTTCAGCTAAAACATGCATGTGGAACCCAGAGTATGATCCACCGTGTGATCGGGAAACGTGTTCAAATGTGTCTCAGTTTTCGTCCCCTGGTACTCGGGTGCAACATTCCAGATGCTTTACTAACACTCTCCCCACTTGGAGAGTCAGTGCCTTTAACCTCCTTTTGGCCCAGTTTGCAATTTCTGCGTAAGATGAACAGGAAGAGGGAGAACCAATGAGAGACTAGGTGGAGGTGTCTGGACGGACAAATTTAACTCTCATTTCCTACCAGGAAGAGGAATTAACCAAAAGCTCAGCATGCGATGCTGGAACCAAACTAGGGCCTGAAGCAATCCTGCGGTGTTGCGGCCAGCTCACAAGAAAGCGAGTTGAAGAAAGGAGCTCAGGGGCACTGTAATTCACAAACCTGCAGAGTTATAAATGACAGCTATCTTCCAAAAATATATTGAAGTAAGGCTGCCAAGAGGACTTGAAAGCGGGGCAGAATTGCAGGAAACCGATTTCAGGAGGTAGACTGGAATTGCATGTAAAGCATAGGAAAAGAGGCAGAACGTCCACAATGATGCACTTGGCCAAAAAGGGCGTATGAGTTTTTTCCTGAATATATTCAGGAAAAAACGCATACGCCCTTTTTGGCCAACCAAGCAAGCTTGCAAAGGAAATCTGCACTACAATGAAGACTCACTGCCCACCGGTCAAAAGGGCCATCTGAAAAAAGTGTAAAATCCAGAAAGGCAGGACAGGCCATGGAGAACTAGGAGCCTTGTTATGCTGATGGGCGGGATGTAAATTGCAAACAGCCACTCTGGAGAAGTGTATGGTGTTTCCTGAAACATCTAAAACACAAAGCAACAGAGCCTAGGGCACTTCCACTTATGGTCCTATAGCTTAGGGAAATTAAAATCAAAAAGACACAGCCACCCCAAAGTTTTGGCCGGCTCTGTTTACAAGATCCTCGTTTACGGTACAAGTTCAATATCACAGAAAGAGAAAAATGGATAAAGAAGTTGTGGTACTTACGTACAATGCAATATCACTCAGCAATGAAATCTATGTCATCAGGTCCGTAGCAGCATAATGAGTGGATTCAGGTACGATGACTGTAAGTGAAATAAGTCACACGGAAAAAGAAACATCATAAGATATCACTAATACACGGAATGTAAACTTGGCTACACAGGAACTGAATTACAAAACAGAACAGGGTGTCAAATGTAGAAAACCAACTTATGCCATCTTAAGGGGAGAGGTGAGTTGGGGTGTTGCATAAAACCAGAGATTAAAATTAGCACAGATACCGTTCCATAAGCCAAATATGTAATAGACAAGAGCTACTCCTTGCTCAACGAAGTGGACTCAACACCCCATATTAAACGCCTAACAATATACCTGACTAGTAAGAATCTTAAAACCTATGGATTTATATGTCTCCGAAAGAGAATCAAGTGTGTGTACAGTGGCATAAACGCAGCAGTGATAGGATTGGTGAGGTTCGGTGAGCAAATGCAGACCCTTTGAAGTCATATTGCATGGTACCCATTCCATGGGTCTCAACTCACCAGGTTTAAGAGATTCTTCCTTCAGCTAAAACATGCATGTGGAACCCAGAGTACGATCAACCGTGTGATCGGAAAACGTGTTCAAATGTGTCTCAGTTTTCGTCCCCTGGTACTCGGGTGCAACATTCCAGACGCTTTACTAACACTCTCCCCACTTGGAGAGTCGGTGCCTTTAACCTCCTGTTTGGCCCAGTTTGCAATTTCTGTGGAAAATGAACAGGAATAGGGAGAACCAATGAGAGACTATGTGGAGGTGTCTGGACGGGCAAATTTAACTCTCATTTCCCACCAGGAAGAGGAATTAACCAAAGGCTCAACATGCCATGCCGGAACCACACTAGGGCCCGAAGCAATCCTGCGGTGTTGCGGCCAGCTCACAAGAAAGCGAGTTGAAGAAAGGAGCTCAGGGGCACTGTAATTCACAAACCTGCAGAGTTATAAATGACAGCTATCTTCCAAAAATATATTGAAGTAAGGCTGCCAAGAGGAGTTGAAAGTGGGGCAGAATTGCAGGAAACCGATTTCAGGAGGTAGACTGGAATTGCATGTAAAGCATAGGAAAAGAGGCAGAACGTCCACAATGATGCACTTGGCCAAAAAGGGCGTATGCGTTTTTTCCTGAATATATTCAGGAAAAAACGCATACGCCCTTTTTGGCCAACCAAGCAAGTTTGCAAAGGAAATCTGCACTACAATAAAGTCTCACTGCCACCCGGTCAAAAGGGCCATCTGAAAAAAGTGTAAAACCCAGAAAGGCAGGACAGGCCATGGAGAACTGGGAGCCTTGTTATGCTGATGGGTGGGATGTAAATTGCCAGCAGCCACTCTGGAGAAGTGTATGGTGTTTCCTGAAACATCCAAAAAACAAAGCAACAGAGCCTAGGGCACTTCCAATTATGGTCCTATAGCTTAGGGAAATTAAAATCAAAAAGACACAGCCACCCCAAAGTTTGGGACGGCTCTGTTTACAAGAACCTCGTTTACGGTACATGTTGAATATCACAGAAAGCGAAAAATGGATAAAGAAGTTGTGGTACTTACGTACAAAGCAATATCACTCAGCAATGAAATCTATGACATCAGGCCCGTAGAAGCATAATGAGTGGATTCAGGTGCGATGATTCTAAGTGAAATAAGTCACACAGAAAAAGAAACATCATAAGATATCACTACTACACGGAATGTAAACTTGGCTACACAGGAACTGAATTACAAAACAGAACAGGGTGTCAAATGTAGAAACCCAACTTATGCTTGCTTAAGTGGAAAGGTGAGTTGGGATGCTTCATAAAACCAGAGATTGAAATTAGCACAGATACCGTTCCATAAGCCAAATATGTAATAGACAAGAGCTACTCCTTGCTCAACGAAGTGGACTCAACACCCCATATTAAACGCCTAAGAATATACCTGACTAGTAAGAATCTTAAAACCTATGGATTTATATGTCTGCGAAAGAGGATCAAGCGTGTGTACAGCGGCATAAACGCAGCAGTGATAGGATTCGTGAGGTTCGGTGAGCAAATGCAGACCCTTTGAAGTCATATTGCATTGTACCCATTCCATGGGTCTCAACTCTCCAGGTTTAAGGGATTCTTCCTTCAGCTAAAACATGCATGTGGAACCCAGAGTATGATCCACCGTGTGATCGGAAAGTGTTCAAATGTGTCTCAGTTTTCGTCCCCTGGTACTCGGGTGCAACATTCCAGACGCTTTACTAACACTCTCCCCACTTGGAGAGTCGGTGCCTTTAACCTCCTGTTTGGCCCAGTTTGCAATTTCTGTGGAAAATGAACAGGAATAGGGAGAACCAATGAGAGACTAGGTGGAGGTGTCTGGACGGGCAAATTTAACTCTCATTTCCCACCAGGAAGAGGAATTAACCAAAGGCTCAACATGCCATGCCGGAACCAAACTAGGGCCTGAAGCAATCCTGCGGTGTTGCGGCCAGCTCACAAGAAAGCGAGTTGAAGAAAGGAGCTCAGGGGCACTGTCATTCACAAACCTGCAGAGTTATAAATGACAGCTATCTTCCAAAAATATATTGAAGTAAGGCAGCCAAGAATAGTTGAAAGCGGGGCAGAATTGCAGGAAACCGATTTCAGGAGGTAGACTGGAATTGCATGTAAAGCATAGGAAAAGAGGCAGAACGTCCACAATGATGCACTTGGCCAAAAAGGGCGTATGCGTTTTTTCCTGAATATATTCAGGAAAAAACGCATACGCCCTTTTTGGCCAACCAAGCAAGTTTGCAAAGGAAATCTGCACTACAATGAACCCTCACTGCCCCCCGGTCAAAAGGGACATCTGAAAAAAGTGTAAAACCCAGAAAGGCAGGACAGGCCATGGAGAACTGGGAGCCTTGTTATGCTGATGGGCGGGATGTAAATTGCCAGCAGCCACTCTGGAGAAGTGTATGGTGTTTCCTAAAACATCCAAAAAACAAAGCAACAGAGCCTAGGGCACTTCCACTTATGGTCCTATAGCTTAGGGAAATTAAAATAAAAAAGACACAGCCACCCCAAAGTTTGGGCCGGCTCTGTTTACAAGAACCTCGTTTACGGTACAAGTTGAATATCACAGAAAGCGAAAAATGGATAAAGAAGTTGTGGTACTTACGTACAATGCAATATCACTCAGCAATGAAATCTATGTCATCAGGCCCGTAGCAGCATAATGAGTGGATTCAGGTACGATGATTCTAAGTGAAATAAGTCACACAGAAAAAGAAACATCATAAGATATCACTACTACACGGAATGTAAACTTGGCTACACAGGAACTGAATTACAAAACAGAACAGGGTGTCAAATGTAGAAAACCAACTTATGCTTGCTTAAGGGGAAAGGTGAGTTGGGGTGCTGCATACAACAAGAGATTGAAATTAGCACAGATACCGTTCCATAAGCCAAATATGTAATAGACAAGAGCTACTCCTTGCTCAACGAAGTGGACTCAACACCCCATATTAAACGCCTAAGAATATACCTGACTAGTAAGAATCTTAAAACCTATGGATTTTTATGTCTCCGAAAGAGAATCAAGCGTGTGTAGAGCGGCATAAACGCAGCAGTGATAGGATTGGTGAGGTTCGGTGAGCAAATGCAGACCCTTTGAAGTCATATTGCATGGTACCCATTCCATGGGTCTCAACTCTCCATGTTTAAGGGATTCTTCCTTCAGCTAAAACATGCATGTGGAACCCAGAGTATGATCCACCGTGTGATCGGAAAACGTGTTCAAATGTGTCTCAGTTTTCGTCCCCTGGTACTCGGGTGCAACATTCCAGATGCTTTACTAACACTCTCCCCACTTGGAGTGTCAGTGACTTTAACCTCCTGTTTGGCCCAGTTTGCAATTTCTGTGGAAAATGAACAGGAATAGGGAGAACCAATGAGAGACTAGGTGGAGGTGTCCGGACGGGCTAATTTAACTCTCATTTCCCACAAGGAAGAGGAATTAACCAAAGGCTCAGCGTGCCATGCCGGAACCACACTAGGGCCCGAAGCAATCCTGCGGTGTTGCGGCCAGCTCACAAGAAAGCGAGTTGAAGAAAGGAGCTCAGGGGCACTGTAATTCACAAACCTGCAGAGTTATAAATGACAGCCATCTTCCAAAAATATATTAAAGTAAGGCTGCCAAGAGGAGTTGAAAGCGGGGCAGAATTGCAGGAAACCGATTTCAGGAGGTAGACTGGAATTGCATGTAAAGCATAGGAAAAGAGGCAGAATGTCCACAATGATGCACTTGGCCAAAAAGGGCGTATGCGTTTTCTCCTGAATATATTCAGGAAAAAACGCATACGCCCTTTTTGGCCAACCAAGCAAGCTTGCAAAGGAAATCTGCACTACAATGAAGTCTCACTGCCCCCCGGTCAAAAGGGCCATCTGAAAAAAGTGTAAAATCCAGAAAGGCAGGACAGGCCATGGAGAACAGGGAGCCTTGTTATGCTGATGGGCGGGATGTAAATTGCCAACAGCCACTCTGGAGAAGTGTATGGTGTTTCCTGAAACACCCAAAAAACCAAGCTACAGAGCCTAGGGCATTTCCACTTATGGTCGTATAGCTTAGGGAAATAATAATCAAAAAGACACAGCCTCCCCAAAGTTTGGGATGGCTCTGTTTACAAGAACCTCGTTTACGGTACAGGTTCAATATCGCAGAAAGCGAAAAATGGATAAAGAAATTGTGGTACTTACGTACAATGCAATATCACTCAGCAAAGAAATCTATGTCATCAGGCCCGTGACAGCATAATGAGTGGATTCAGGTATGATGATTCTAAGAGAAATAAGTCACACAGAAAAAGAAACATCATAAGATATCACTACTACACGGAATGTAAACTTGGCTACACAGGAACTGAATTACAAAACAGAACAGGGTGTCAAATGTAGAAAACCAACTTATGCTTGCTTAAGGGGAAAGGTGAGTTGGGGTGCGGCATAAAATCAGAGATTGAAATTAGCACAGATACTGTTCCATAAGCCAAATATGTAATAGACAAGAGCTACTCCTTGCTCAACGAAGTGGACTCAACACCCCATATTAAACGACTAAGAATATACCTGACTAGTAAGAATCTTAAAACCTATGGATTTATATGTCTCCGAAAGAGAATCAAGCGTGTGTACAGTGTCATAAACGCAGCAGTGATAGGATTGGTGAGGTTCGGTGAGCAAATGCAGACCCTTTGAAGTCATATTTCATGGTACCCATTCCATGGGTCTCAACTCTCCAGGTTTAAAGGATTCTTCCTTCAGCTAAAACATGCATGTGGAACCCAGAGTATGATCCACCGTGTGATCGGGAAACGTGTTCAAATGTGTCTCAGTTTTCGTCCCCTGGTACTCGGGCGCAACATTCCAGATGCTTTACTAACACTCTCCCCACTTGGAGAGTCAGTGCCTTTAACCTCCTGTTTGGCCCAGTTTGCAATTTCTTCGGAAGATGAACAGGAATAAGGAGAAGCAATGGGAGACTATCTGTAGGTGTCTGGACGGGCAAATTTAACTCTCATTTCCCACCAGGAAGATAAATGAACCAAAGGCTCCGTGTGCCATGCTCGAACTAGATTAGGGCCTGAGGAGATCCTGCGGTGTTGTGGCCAGCTCACAAGAAAGCGAGTTGAAGAAAGGAGCTCAGGGACACTGTAATTCAGAAACCTGCGGAGTTATAAATGACAGCTATCATCCAAAATTATACTGAAGTAAGGCTGCGAAGAGGACTTGAATGCGGGGCAGAATTGCTGGAAACTGATTTCAGAACGTACACGGGAGTAGCTCTTAAAGCATAGGAAAAGAGACAGAACTTGGAAAATAATGCACTTGGCAAAAAAGGGCATATGTGTTTTATCCAGAGCTCTCATAACTGAGGGGAGGAGATTCCCAGCAGGCTCCAAGTGCCACCTGAGGGCTCACATTGCCAAGGCAACGTGAGCATGCCAGGCAGGAGTTACCTCACAGCAGAGGTCCCACCTCACAGAAGGGTGAGAAACCCAGCCAACATCAGACTCTCACCAGAGGGCCCACATCACCAAGGGGATGGGAACCAGGCAGGAGTGTCTTCACATCAGTGGGGCCACATCATCGAAAGCTGAGGTACTCAGCACATGTGTCCTCAAACCAGAGGACCCACATCACCAAGGACCTCGGAGTGAGACAGGCAGGAGTAGCCTCACAACACTGGGCACATAGAATAAAAAAGTGAGGAATCCAGCAGTTGGAACCTCCCAGCAGGCGGCCCAGAGCACCGAGGCTATGGGATCCAGGCCACAGTGAACTCACAGAACAGGGCCCATGTCATGAAACTGAGCAACCCAGCCATTGGGACCTCAGAGCAGGAGGCCCACATCCCCATGGGGATGGAATTCTGGTAGGAGTGTCCTCGCACCACTGAGAACATATCAGAAAATTTTGGGCGACCAGCAGTTAGGGCCTGACGCCAGAGGGCACTCATCACCGAGAAGAGGAGGCTCCCAGCAGGCTCCAACTGCCACCAGAGGGCTGACGTCGCCAAGGCGATGTGTGCCAACCAGGCACGAATGACCTCACAGCAGAGGGCCCACCTCACAGAAGGGTGAGGAACACAGCCAGGATCAGACTCTCACCAGAGGGCCCACATCACCAAGGGGATGGGAACCAGGCAGGAGTGTCCCCACACCAGTGGGACAACATCATCGAAAGGTGAGGATCCCAGCACATGTGTCCTCAAACCAGAGGAACCACATCACCAAGGGGTTCGGAATGAGGCTGGCAGGACTGGCCTCACAACACAGGGTCCATAGAATATAAAAGTTGAGGAATCCAGCAGTTGGAACCTCCCAGCAAGTGGCCCAGAGCACCGAGGCTATGGGATCCAGGCCGCAGTGAACTCACAGCAGAGGGCCCACATCATGAACCTGTGAGCAGCCCAGCTGTTGGGACCTCAGAACAGAAGGCCCACATCCCCATTGGGATGGGAACCTGGCAGGAGTGGCTTTGCACCACTTAGCACATATCAGAAAATGTTAGGAGCCCAGCAGTTAGGGCCTGATGCCAGGGGGCCCTCATAACTGAGGGGAGGAGACTCCCAGCAGGTTCCAACTGCCAACAGAGGGACCACGTCTACAAGGTGGCATGCGCCAGCCAGGCAGTAGTGACCTCACAGCAGAGGGCCTATCTCACAGAAGGGTGAGGAACCGAGGCAGGATGAGACTCTCACCAGAGGGCCCACAACACCAAGGGGATGGGAACCAGTCAGGACTGTCCTCCCACCAGTGGGGCCACATCATCGAAAGGTGAGGAACCCAGCACATGTGGCCTCATATCAGAGGACATACATCACAAAGGGGATGGGAGTGAGGCAGGTAGGAGTAGCCTAAAAACAGAGGGCCCAAAGAATAAAAAAAGTGAGGAATCCAGCATTTGGAACCTCCCAGCAGGCGGCCGAGAGCACAGAAGCTATGGGATGCAGGCAGGAGTTAACTAACACCAGAGAGCCCACATCATGAAACTGTGAGCAACCCAGGCATTGGGACCTCAGAGCAGAAAGCCCACATCCCCATGGGGATGGGAACCTGACAGGAGTGTCCTGGCATCACTGGGCTCACATCAGAAAACGTGGGGAGCCCAGCAGTTAGAGCCTGATGCTAGAGGGCCGTCATCACCGAGGGCAGGAGGCTCCCAGCAGGTTCCATGTGCCAACAGAGGGCCCACGTCGCCAAGGTGATGTGTGCAAGTCAGGCAGGATTGACCTCACAGCAGAGGGCCTACCTCACAGAAGAGTGAGGAACCCAGCCAGGATAAGACTGTCACCAGAAGGCCCACATCACCAAGGGGATGGGAACCAGACAGGAGTGTCCTCACACCAGTGGGGCCACATCATTGAAAGTTGCCTAACCCAGCACATGTGGCCTCAAACCAGAAGACCCACATCACGAAGGGGTTGCGAGTGAGGCAGGCAGGAGGAGCATCACAACACAGGACCCATAGAATACAAAAGTTGAGGAATCGAGCATTTGGAACCTCCCAGCAGGCAGCCAAGACCACAGAGGCTATGGGATCCAGGCCACAGTGAACTAACACCAGAGAGCCCACATCATGAAATTGTGATCAACCCAGCCGTTGGAACCTCAGAGCAGAAGGCCCACATCCCCATGGGGATGGGAACCTAAGAGGAGTGCTTGAGCAACACTGGGCTCACTAAGAAAAGTTGGGGAGCCCAGCAGTTAGGGCCTGACGTCAGAGGGCCCTCATCACAGAGCTGAGGAGGCTCCCAGCAGGGTCCAATTGCCACCAGAGGGCTCATGTCAACAAGGCGAGGTGAGCAACCCAGGCAAGAGTTACCTGATAGTAGAGGGCCCACCTCACAGATGGGTGAGGAACCCAGCCAGGATCAGACTCTCACCAGAGGGCCCACATCACAAAGGGGATGGGACCCAGTCAGGATTATCCTCACACCAGTGGGGCCTCATCATCTTAAGGTGAGGAACCCAGCACATGTGTCCTCAAACCAGAGGACCCACATCACCAAGGGCCTTGGAGTGAGGCAGGCAGGAGTAGCCTCACAACACAGGGCACATAATATAAAAAACGTGAGGATTCCAGCATTTAGACCTTCCAGCAGGCGGCCCAGAACACCGAGGCTATGGGATCCAGGCCACAGTGAACTCACAGCAGAGGGCCCACATCACAAAACTGTGAGCAACCCAGCAGTTGAGACCTCAGCGCAGAAGGACCACATCCCCATGGGAATGGGAACCTGGCTGGAGTGTCCTCGCACCACTGGGCGCACATCAGAAAATGTGGGGAGCCCACCATTTAGGGCCTGACGCCAGAGGGCCGTCATCACCGAGAGGAGGAGGCGCCCTGCACGCTCCAACTGCCACCAGAGGGCTCACGTCTCCAAGGTGACGTGTGCCAGCCAGGCAGGAGTGACCTCACAGCAGAGGGCCTACCTCACAGAACGTTGAGGAACCCAGCCAGGATTAGACTCTCGCCAGAGGGCCCACCTCACCAAGGGGATGGGAACCAGGCAGGAGTGTCCTCACACGAGTGGGGTCACATCATCGAAAGGAGGAACGCAGCACATGTGGCCTCAAGCCATAGGACAGTCATCACCAAGGGGCTGGCAGTGAGGCAGGCAGGAGGAGCCTCACAACAGAGGGCACATAGAATAAAAAAGTTGAGGAATCCAGCAGTTGGAACCTCCCAGCAGGCGGCTCAGAGCACCGATGATAAGGGATCCTTGCCGGAGTGAACTCACAGCAGAGGGCCCACATCTTGGTACTGTGAGCAAGCCAGCCGTTTTGACCTCAGAGCAGAAGGCCCATATCGCCATGGGGATGGGAACCTGGCAAGAGTGTCCTCACTCACTTGGCGCACATCAGAAAATGTGGGGAGCCCAGCAGTTATGGCCTAAGGCAAGAGGGCCCTCATCACCAAGGGGAGGAGGATCCCAGCACACTCCAACTGCCACCAGAGGGCCCACGTCGCCAAGGTGACGTGTGCCAGACAGGCATGATTGACCTCACAGCAGAGGGCCCACCTCACAGAAGGGTGAGGAACCCAGCCAGGATCAGACTCTCACCTGAGGGCCCACATCAGCAAGGGGATGGGAACCAGTCAGGACTGTCTTCCCTCCAGTGGGGTCACATCATCGAAAGGTGCGGAACCCAGCACATGTGGCCTCAAATCAGAGGACACATATCACAAAGGGAATGGGAGTGAGGCAGGCAGGAGTAGCCTAAAAACAGAGGGCCCAAAGAATAAGAAAGGTGAGGAATCCAGCAGTTGGAACCTCCCAGCAGGCGGCCCAGAGCACAGAAGCTATGGGATGCAGGCAGGAGTGAACTAATACCAGAGAGCCCACATCATGAAACTGTGAGCAACCCAGGCTTTGGGACCTCAGAGCAGAAGGCCCACATCCCAATGGGGATGTGAACCTGGCTGGAGTGTCCTCGCACCACTGGGCGCACATCACAAAATGTGGGGAGCCCAGCAGTTAGGGCCTGACGCCAGAGGGCCCTCATCACCGAGGAGAGGAGGCTCCCAGCAGGCTCCAAGTGCCACCAGAGGGCTCATGTCCACAAGGCGAGGTGAGCAAGCCAGGCAGGAGTGACCTCACAGCAGACGGCCCACCTCACAGATGGGTGAGGAACCCAGCCAGGATCAGACTCTCAACAGAGGGCCCACATCACCAAGGGGATGTGAACCAGGCAGGAGTCTCCTAAGACCATTGGTCCCACATCATCGAAAGGTGAGGAACCCAGCACATGTGGCCTCAAACCAGACGACACACATCACGAAGGGGCTGGGAGTGAGGCAGGCAGGAGGATCCTCACAACAGAGGGCCCAAAAAATTAAAAAAGTGAGGAATCCAGCAGTTGGAACCTTCCAGCAGGCGGCCAAGAGCACAGAGGCTATGGGATCCAGGCCTCTGTGAACACCAGAGAGCCCACATCATGAAAATGTGAACAACCCAGCCGTTGGGACCTCAGAGCAGAAGGCCCACATCTCCATGGAGATGGGATCCTAAGAGGAGTGCCAAAGCATCACTGGGCTCCCTAAGAAAAGTTGGTGAGCCCAGCAGTTAGGGCCTGACGCAAGAGGGCCCTCATCACCGGGGGGAGGAGATTCCCAGCACGCTCCAACTGCCACCACACGGCTGACTTCACCAAGGCAATGTGTGCCAGCCATGCAGGAGTGACCTATCAGCAGAGGGTCTCCCTCACAGGTGGGTGAGGAACAAAGCCAGGAACAGACTCTCACCAGGGGGTCCACATAACCACGTGGATGAGAACCAGGCAGGAGTGTCCTCACACTAGTGGGGCCACATCATCGAAAGGTGAGGAACCCAGAAAAGGTGGCCACAAACCAGAGGACCCACATCACCAAGGGGTTGAGAGTGAGGTAGGTGTCTGGACGGGCATATTTAACACTCATTTCCCACCAGGAAGAGAAATTAACCAAAGGCTCAGCGTGCCCTGCCAGAAGCAGATTAGGGCCTGAAGCAGTCTTGCGGGTTTGCGGCCAGCTCACAAGAAAGCGAGTTGAAGAAAGGAGCTCAGGGGCCCTGTAATTCACAAACCTGGAGAGTTATAAATGACAGATAACGTCCAAAAATATATTGAAGTAAGGCTGCGAAGAGGACTTGAAAGCGGGGCAGAATTTCAGGAAACCGATTTCAGGAGGTAGACTGGATTTGCATTTAAAGCATAGGAAAAGAGGCAGAACATCGACAATGATGCACTTGGCAACAAAGGGCGTATGAGTTTGTTCCTGAATATATTCAGGAAAAAACACATACGCCCTTTTTGGCAAACCAAGCAAGCTTGCAATGGAAATCCGAACTACTATGAAGTGTCACTTCCCCCCGGTCTAAAGGGCCATCTGAGAAAAGTGTAAAATCCAGAAAGGCAAGACAGGCCATGGGGAAAAAGGAGCCTTGTTATGCTGATGGGCGGGATGTACATTGCCAACAGCCACTCTGGAGAAGTGTATGGTGTTTCCTGATACATCTGAAAAACAAAGCAACAGAGTCTAGGGCATTTCCACTTATGGTCCTATAGCTTAGGGAAATTAAAATCAAAAAGACACAGCCACCCCAAAATTTGGGACGGCTCTGTTTACAGGAACCTCTTCTACAGTACGAGTTAAATATCCCAGAGAACAAATAATTGATAAAGAAGTTGCGGTACTTACGTACAACAGAATACCACTCAGCAATGAAATCTGTGTCACCAGGCCTGTACCAGCATAATGAGTGGATTGAGGCATGATGATTCTAAGTGAAATAAGTCACACAGAAAAAGAAACATCATAAGGTATCACTAATGCACGGAATGTAAACTTGGCTACACATGAACTGAATTACAAAACAGAACAGGGTCTCAAGATTAGAAAACCAACTTATGCTTGCTTAAGGGGAAAGGTGAGTTAAGGGGGTGCTGCATAAAACCAGAGTTTGAAATTAGCACAGATACCGTTCCATAAGCCAAATATGTAATAGACAAGACCTACCCCCTGCTCAACGAAATGGACTCAACAATGAGGTATCACCTCACACCTGTTAGAATGGGCATCATCTGAAAATCTACAAACAACAAATGCTGGAAAGGGTGTGGAGAAAAGGAACCCTCTTCCACTATTGTTGGGAATATAAATTGATACATTCACTATGGAGAACAATATGGAGTTTCTTAAGAAACTAATAATAGAATTACCATATGATACAGCAATCCCAGGACTGGACATATACCCAGACAAAACCATAAATCAAAAAGAGACATTCACCGCAATGTTCATTGCATCACTATTTACAATATCGAGGTAATGGAAGCAACCTAAATGCCCACAGACAGACGAATGCATAAAGCTGTGGTACATATATAAAATGGAATATTACTAAGCCATGAAAGGAATGAAATTGGGTCATTTGTAGAGACGTCGATGGATCTAGAGACTGTCATACAGAGTGAAGTAAGTCAGAAAGAGAAAAACAAATCTTGTATATTCATGCATATATGTGGAACCTAGAAAAACTGTACAGATTAACCGTTTTGCAAGGCATAAATAGAGCAACAGATGTAGACAACAATCGTATGGACAACAAGGGGGGAAAGCTCTTGGAGGGGTGGTGGTGGGAGGAATTGAGAGATTGGGATTGGCATGTAAACATTTATATGTATAAAATAGATAACCAATGAGAACCTGCTGTATAAAAATATAAAATAAAATTCAAAATTAAAAAGAAATAAAATTTAAAAAATAAAACAGAAAAAACAATTATTCCCTTCACATACATGTATTTATATGAATAAATTATTTCCATGCTTATATCTGTAAATACAAAAAAGAGGAATAAAATCTACCTTGAACCAAAAACAAAAAAGAGAAAAAATAAAAACAGAACCCACCAGTTACTCAGAGGAAAACCGTATCAGGGCACTTGCTCCAGTTGTAAACAATTCTGAAGTTGGTCAGTGGTGGGGAATCGTCTCCCATTCAGCCAGCAGCCCCCACACAACAAGCGTCCTCATTGCAAAGCTGGGGCACTGTGCCGAGGCATCTGTGAGTAAACGTGAGCTGAGCCCCAGGCCAGTTGCTGCTGAACTGTTCCCGCCCTTCCCAGGTAAAACACCTGAATATATACAAGGACTTGAAAGCCTAGAGGAAGGGCCATGGAGCCACACGAGTGACAGCATGCCAGCTGACTTGGTGCCTGCAGGCCAGCCAGGATGGTCCTGGCCCTGGGTGCTCTTCTGGAAGATTTCCATTTCCCTGCCTGAGATACCCGTCCTGTCCCTGCCCCCACTGCTTTTTTCCTTCCTCACCTCTGCCCAGGGAGAAATTCCAGCAGCAGGTATGGGTGACACATCCTCTTCTTTAGCAGGTGGCAGCCTGGCAACTGCTGCAGAAAGTCCAGCAGAGCCCCACTCACACTGGGCCACCCACAAAGCCGTGGCCTCTCACTCCCTCCCACCAGCCCAGCCCCGAGACTGCTGACAGGGCAGAGAAAATGGCGTCAGGCACAGCTGCAGGGGCTTTTGCTGCCTGGAGTGGTATTTATATTGATCTCAACCCAGGCACACCTGGGGAGGGCTGGCCGGCATGGTAAGGCTGCCCAGGTAGCCAATCATCACCCCTCAGGGGCTCACAGTTGCAGAAAATGGAACTTGCTGAACCGGCCAGGTCCAAGGAACAGGTGTGGGCTCCTGAGAGTCAGGATAGACAAGGGGCTGCAGCTTTGGCTTGTTTTCTAATCATTTTATCTGGCCCATGAGTGGGAGACAACTTCAAGAAAACCCTCTCCTAATGAGAGGAACCCAGGAGTCAGGGAGAGGAGGGGTGGGTGGTGGTTGGAGACAGAGGCCTGGTGCCCTGGGTGCAGTGGAAGTCTCTGGAAGACCAGGTGGAGGGAGGCCACACAGAGTGATGCCCAGGGTCACAGACCTGTCGGAGCTGCTGTTTGTTAGTTCAAGTCCTGCTCTGAGGTGCTCTGTGTCAGCTCTGAGCGACAGGTGAGCTGGGGGTGCTCTTCAATGAGGGCTATGTGCACGGTTCCTGTGTGCCCAGCCCTGCCACGGTACCTGCAAGGGTAGCTCTGTATCCTGGGAGGGGCCTGACCATGAGAGCCCCGTGGGCTGGGTTGGGGGTGGGGTACCTGCCCAGGAGAGCTCCATATCCTGGGATTGGCCTGACCACGAGAGCCCCATGGGCTGCTGGGGACCTGGTAAAGGATGTCAGGACAGTCAGTGAAGCCACCGAGGATATACCTCCAGTTACTCCTGATTCCTACACCCTGCTGGTCATTCTACCAACCACCAGGACATGGTATTCTGTATTAGTCTTCAATGATGCCTTCTTTTGTATTCCATTAGTCCCAGAGTCACAAGAAATTTTGGCTTGTGAGTGGCAGGACTCAACATACAACTAAAACAATACTTCCGGGCCGTCTTGCCCCAAGGGTTCAAAAATTCCCACACCATCTTTGGGGAAAGCTTAGCTAACGACCGAAAAGTTCTACCTCTGGAAAAGGAAACCCTCCTTCAATATGCAGACGACATTCTGATCGCCAGCCCTACTAAGGAGGCCTCTGAACTACCAAGCCAATAAAGGATAGAAGTTGTCCAAGAAAAAGCTCAAATATCACAGACTGCAGTGACCTGCCTGGGCTTCATTCTCACACAAGGTCAGAGAAGCCCATCCCAGGAAAGGGAAGAAACCATTTGCAGCCTTACCCCTTTCTAAAACTAGAAGACAGCTTAGGGGTTCCTGGGGAGGCCAGGGTTTGCTGCTTCTGGATCCCTAACTACAGTCTACTAGCTGGGCCTCTATATGAAACACTGAAAGGAAAAGATGATGATCCTTTTGAACAGAATCCAGAAGTGGCCTTTCAAGAATGGAAAGAGCAGTCAATTCAGACCCTTGCCCTGGAACTCCCTAATTGAGCTAAACCCTTTGACCTTTCCATTCCCGGTGAAAGGTGAATCGCCATTGGAGAATTAGTGCAAAAACTGGGACCACTTGAAATGGAACAACGCAAGAATGCCATCCAGGTAGGATAAACTACAGTCACCAAGGGGCTTGGCCCACTGCCACATCTGGCCAAGATACTGGCGGTATCTAAAAACCTGGAAATCAGCAGCCCAAAAGGCCACCTCCCTCCTAAGGGAAAAGGACCCCACGTGGTGATCCTAATCACCAACCATGCCCTGAAGTTGCAGGGTTCGCTCCGTGGGCACACCGACCTCGAGTGAGGAGGCCCTCCAACTCCAACATCCAGAGAGATAACCGGGGGCAACAGGGCACCATGACGACTCGTGTGAACATCACTTGACCTGGAGTTTCTCTCATAAAACAACAATAGTGTGTCCCGAAGGAGTAGACTACTGCTTGCAGGACTTCCTGCACCCAGAGGGGAGCTAATAATCTTGGCGGGGGAACCGTATATCACACTGTCACCATAGAAAAGCCTACAGACACCGTGATGATGGTGGCCAATAAGACCGGCTGGACTCCTGTTTACTTCAAAAGGCTGTTAACTCAGTGGCCATCATGGTCCTTGATCACCACTGACCCTGGACTGTCTGGGAGTTGAGCGGGCAGGGCTCTGACACCTGGTGCTGTTTTTACGTTAATTCAGGGGCCTAATTGAAGAAAGAGCAGACTACTGGTCAGAGCATCTAGGCTGGCAGAAACGGTCAGCCTAAGGTGGCCGAACAAACGTGGGGCGGGGTGAAACCGGCCCCCACAGCGTCTCTGCACATCTCTTTCCTGGACCCTTAAAGGTCATTAGAATCTATAACACTTCCAATGCTGGTGCTCAGGCGGACGAGCAGGGAGGCAGGGGTCCTGGGGCCAATCAACGTCACCTGGAGGCTGCTGGGGAGAAGTTCTGACCCTCGTCCCCTGGTATGAGGGCTCCCAACTCAGCACTCAGCAGTTACAGAAGAAGGGTCTGCACCCTCAGCACTCCAAGAATGAGGAACGGGACAAAAGGCAGAGGAGGGGTTTGTCCCCAGCAAAGCCCATTAAAAATCCCTGGGAGATAAAAATAGAATGTGGGCAATAAAGTCAAGTCTGACCTTTTTTATCCTTTGTGCTTTGTCTAATTTCACGTGCTCCTAGGGTCCCGCATGCAGAGGTTCCACACCCGGCACTTCAGACCAGATTTCCTGGTGCAGAATGGCTGGGTCGACACCTCAGCTCCTGGGGCCCAGTGCAGACTCCGAGATATAGAGCCTGAGCTGCAGCCAACCCGGCCCTTGAGAGCTCCGCCCCCTCCCTCCCACTGACTCTGACAGGATCTCTACACAGCAGCCCAGCCCACAGCCCACGGGGTAGTGCATGCTCTCACCTCTCCATTCTCTGATGAAAATATAAAGTTTCCTTTGCTTGGGAACCAAACTCAGTCTCGATCTGTTGGCCCCAATGACACTGGGCAGGGGGACCCTTGTTGGGGTCCACTCTGGAGGATCAGTAACAGAAATTGAGACTATTGTAACTTCAATGAACAGATGTGTGAGCCAAAATGTAGTTAACATAGAACAGTTTATAAGGCTCGGGTAAAATAAGATGTTTCTAACACTTCCATTTGATATTTCCATCACTTTATTATAAGCAAGTTCAGTGAAAAGGTTTGTCTTATTTGTCAGGTCAATATTAGAGAAATGAAGTGATTTCTTTCCAAGGATGTACATCTAATAATCTTGGTTAAAGCTTCAATCTTGTTTTAAATGCTTTTCCATGGAAAATGATACCTCTCTTTCAGCTCCCCCATTTCTGAGAAGTATAAAATCTTATAATTTATTATTACCAAAGGGGAAAGGTGGGAGGAGGGATAAATTAACAGTTTGGAATTAACACATACACACTGCTATGTATAAAATAGATCATCAACAAGGAACTACTGTATAGCACAGGGAACTACACTCAATATTGTGCAATAACCTATAAGGGGAAATAATCGGAAAAAGAACAGATATTTTTATTGACATCATCTATCAATGACAGTTAAAGTGTAACCTAAGGGAAGCCAGTGGTGAGTGCTTCTGACCCTGAAGACTTCAGTCATCTAAAGTTTGCACTCTGCCTACTTCCCAAGGCCCTTAATGAACATATGTGTAGCCGTAGCTTAAAAAACTCCCCAGTTTGGGTTTCGGGGAGACACTGATTTTGAAAAAGCCCTGGTGTTCTCCTTACATGAATGGGACTCTTCCTACTGCTAAAACATGTCTGTCACATCCAGAGGATGGTATACCGTCTGATCGGGAAGAGTTTGGAAAAGGCATCTCATCTCCTCATCTCCTGGTGCTCGGGTTCACCCCTCCAGCGTCTTTACTAACAGTCTCCCCACTTGGAGATGTCAACACTGTCAACATCCTGTTGCGTACAGTTTGGAATTTGTCCAGAGGATGAAGCGGAAGGATGAGGAACAATGAGAGACAAGTCCTAGGTGTTCAGACAGGCACATGTCACTCTAATTTCCCATCAGGAAGATGAATTGACCAAAGGCTAGGGTTGCCCATGGAAACAGTATAGGGCTTGAGGAAATCCCACTGCTTTGTGGCCAGTTCCCATAAACACAAGTTGAACAATGGAACTCAGGGGCAGTAAAATTCACGAAACTGCAGAGTTGAAAATATCTATCACTGAAAAATGTCTTGAGGAAAGTCAGAGAAAAGGATTGGCAAGCAAGGGAGAATGGCAGGAAAGGGATTTGAGGAGGTAGAAAGGACTCGCCATTAAGCACAAGAAAAGGGGCTGAACATTGCCGACATTGCAGTTGGCCAAAAAGGCTGTATGTGTTTTTTTCTGTATATATTCAAGAAAAGGGCATACACTTTTTTAGCCAACCAAACAGGTGGGCACTGGAAATCAATACTACAAAAGATATCACTTCGCATCAGTCAGAAGAGCCATCCTCATAAAGTGTAAACGCCAGAAATGCAGGACAGGGCAAGGAGAAGAGGGAGCCCTGTGAGGCTTATAGTGGAAATGTATATTGCCAACGGCCATTCTGGAGAAGTGTATTGTGTTTACTAAAGCATCTAAAAAATGAGCTACAGAGCATAGGGCACTTGCACTCATGGGCGTATATCTTGGGAAAAACAAAAATCGAGAGGACACAGGCACCCCAATGTTTACTGCCCCTCTGTTTAAAAGATCCTCGACTAGGATATAACTTAAATGTCTCTGGAGGGAAAAAATGGATAGAGATGTGGTACTTATGTAGAGTGGAATATTACTCAGCCTGGAAATCAATGAAATATGGCCAGTTGTAACAACTCCGGAGGAGTTACGTATGATCATTCTAAGTGACATAATTCAAAAAGAAAAAGACACATATCATAAGATATCACTTAAAGGTGGAATCCAAAATGGCTACACATGAAATAAATTACAAAACAAAAACATAGTCAAATATGTAGAAAATACGCGTGAGGCTGCTAAACGGGAAAGGTGGGGAGGGGTGAGGCATCATCCAGGAGGTTGAAATTAGCAAAGATACCATTCCAAATACCAAACTGATAATCAACAAGGCCTACACGGTAGCTAAAAGAACTGCACTCAGCACACTCAAGTCACCGGAAAAGAATATCTATGACTGGTAAGAATCTGAAAAAGAATTTATTGATGTCTCTCTGTACGTGAATCAACTGGATGTACAGCAGCAAGAAACAGAGCTTTGAAAATCAGCTGTAACCAATATAGTAATAAATTGAAAAAAATAAACGACAGAGAGACAGAGAAAACCTCTTACAACTTTTCCTCAGGGACGGTGATGCAACATGGATTGAACACATCTAGACCCACAGCAGGATGAGACATAAGGCTGGAAACTGTTCGCGCTAAGAGAAATGTGAGGTTGGGTGAGGAAATGCACACCCTTTAAAGTAATACTACCTGGTACCCATTCAATGGGTCCCAAATCTGCAGGTTCAAGGAATCTTCCTACAGCTAAAACATGCATGGAAAACCCAGAGGACTGTACACCATGTGATCGGGAGATGTGTCTAAAATGCACCTCATTTATCCTCTCCTGGTGCTCCTGTTCATCATTCCAGCCACGTTACTTAGAATCTCCCCACTTAGAGAATCAGCACATTTAAACTTCTGTTTCACACATTTTGCAAATTGTGAGGAGGATGAACGGGAACAGGGGGAACCAATGAGAGAATAGTTGTAGGGGTTTGGACGGGCACATGTCACTCTAATTTCCCATTAAGAATAAGAATTAAAAAAAGGCTCAGCCCGCCTCGCCGGAGCCAAAATAGGGCCTGAAGCAATCCTGCGGTTTTGAGGCCAGCTCACAAAAGAGCAACTTAAAAAATGGAGCTCAGGGTCACTGCAATTCACAAACCTGCAGAGTTATAAATGAAAACTAACGTCCAAAAATATGTTGAGGTAAGGCAAAGAAGAGGATCTGAATGCAAGACAGAATTGCAAGAAACAGATTTCAAGAGATAGATTGGACTCGCCTTTAAAGCACATGAAAAGCGGCAGAATTTCGACAACGATGCAGTTGGCCCAAAAGGGAGTATGCGTTTTTTCCTGAATATATCCAGGAAAAAACGCATACGCACTTTATGGGCAACCAAGCAAGCAAGCAATGCAAATGTGCACAACAAAGAAGTCTCATTTCCCACCGGTCAAAAGGGCCATCCGAAAAAATTGTAAACACCAGAAATGCAGGACAGGCCATGGAGAACAGGGAGCCTTTATACGCTGATGGACAGTGTGTGAACTGCCGAGAGCCACTCTGGAGAAGTGTATGGTGGTTCCTAAATCATCTAAAAAACAGAGCGACAGAGCATAGGGCACTTCCAATCACGGGAGTATATCTAGGGAAGTCTAAAAATCAACAAGACACAAGCACACCACAGTTTAGGGCTACTCTGTTTACAAGAACCTCAACTTCAGTACACCTTAAATATCCCAGGAAAGAGAACAATGGATAAAGAAAATGTGGTACTTATGTACAATGGAATATCTCTTCACCATGAAATCAATGTAATAAGGCTAGTAGAAGGATAAAGAGTGGATTGAGGTCCGATAATACTACTTGAAATAAGTCAAACAGAAAAAGAAACATATCATAAGATATCACTTATAGAGGGAGGATAAATATGGCTGCACAAAAAATTAATTACAAAACAGAACAGTGTCTCACATTTAGAAAACACACTTATGTCAGCTTAAGGGGAAAGGAGAGGTGGGGTGATGCATAAAACCAGAGTTTGAAATTAGCACAGATACCGTTCAATAAACCAAATAGGTATCAGACAAGATCTACACCTTGCTCAATGAACTGGCCTCAACACACCCTATACACCGCAGAGAAATATATCTGAGTAATAAGAATCTTAAAACCCATGTATTGATATCTCTCCATAAGGGAATCAAGTGTGCACAGAGCGGCACAAACACAGTAGTGAAAATGAGCTAAACCCCTTTATAGAAATAAATTTTAAAACCAAAACGCAGAAACAATGAAAGAGAGAAAAATTCTTACAAAATTCGCTCAGGGGCTGTGATGCAACCTGGAATGACCACATATAAACCCACAGCTGGATAAGACATAAGGCTGGACACTTGGGGCTGAAAGGATTGGTGAGCTTTGGTGAGCAACTGCCGAAAGTTTAATGCAATACTTCATGCTACTTATTCCAAGGGTCCCAACACTCCAAGTTGAAGGGAATCTTCCTAGAGCTAAACCATGCATGGGAAATCCAGCGGATGGTATACCATATGATCGGGAAAGGTTTCTAAAATGCACCTCATTTTCCTCTCCTGGGGCTCCGGATCAACATTCCAGCCACTTTACTAACAACATCTCCACATGGAGAGTCAATGCCTTTAAGTTCCGGAATCGCACAGTCTGCAGTTAGTGCGGAAAATGAATGGGAATAGGGGGAACCAGTGAGAAAATAGCTGTAGCGGTTTCAATGGGCACATGTCACTCTAATTTCACATCAGGAAGAAGAATTAACCAAAGGCAGAGCAAGGCGCCCCAGAAGAAGAATACGGCCTGAAGAAATCCTGTGGATATGAGGCAAGATCACAAAAATAAGAGCTGAAAAATGGAGCTAAGGGCCATTGCAATTCAAAAACCTGCAGAGTTATGAAGGCCAACTATTTTCCAAAAGTATATTGACATAAGGCTATGAAGAGGCACTGAGAGCAAGGCAGAACTGCAGGAAACCAATTGCAGGAGGTAGAATGGAATTGCATGTAAAGCATAGGAAAAGAGGCAGAACGTCCACAATGATGCACTTGGCCAAAAAGGGCGTATGCGTTTTTTCCTGAATATATTCAGGAAGAAACGCATACGCCCTTTCTGGCCAACCAACCAAACTCGCAAACGAAATCTGCACTACAATGAAGTCTCACTTCACCCCGGTCAAAGGGCCATCTGAAAAAAGTGTAAAATCCAGAAAGGCAGGACAGGCCATGGAGAACTGGGAGCCTTGTTATGCTGATGGGCGGCATGTAAATTGCCAACAGCCACTCTGGAGAAGTGTATGGTGTTTCCTGAAACATCCAAAAAACAAAGCAACAGAGCCTAGGGCACTTCCACTTATGGTCCTATAGCTTAGGGAAATTAAAATCCAAAAGACACAGCCACCCCAAAGTTTGGGACGGCTCTGTTTACAAGAACCTCGTTTACAGTACAAGTTCAATATCACAGAAAGCGAAAAATGGATAAAGAAGTTGTGGTACTTACGTACAATGCAATATCACTCAGCAGTGAAATCTATGTCATCAGGCCCATAGCAGCATAATGAGTGGATTCAGGTACGATGATTCTAAGTGAAATAAGTCACACAGAAAAAGAAACATCATAAGATATCACTACTACACGGAATGTAAACTTGGCTACAAAGGAACTGAATTACAAAACAGAACAGGGCCTCAAATGTAGAAAACCAACTTATGCTTGCTTAAGGGGAAAGGTGAGTTGGGGTGCTGCATAAAACCAGAGATTGAAATTAGCACAGATACCGTTCCATAAGCCAAATATGTAATAGACAAGAGCTACTCCTTGCTCAACGAAGTGGACTCAACACCCCATATTAAACGCCTAAGAATATACCTGACTAGTAAGAATCTTAAAACCTATGGATTTATATGTCTCCGAAAGAGAATCAAGCGTGTGTACAGCGGCATAAGCGCAGCAGTGATAGGATTGGTGAGGTTCGGTGAGCAAATGCAGACCCTTTGAAGTCATATTGCATGGTACCCATTCCATGGGTCTCAACTCTCCAGGTTTAAGGGATTCTTCCTTCAGCTAAAACATGCATGTGGAACCCAGAGTATGATCCACCGTGTGATTGGAAAACGTGTTCAAATGTGTCTCAGTTTTCGTCCCCTGGTACTCGGGTGCAACATTCCAGATGCTTTACTAACACTCTCCCCACTTGGAATGTCAGTGACTTTAACCTCCTGTTTGGCCCAGTTTGCAATTTCTGTGGAAAATGAACAGGAATAGGGAGAACCAATGAGAGACTAGGTGGAGGTGTCCGGACGGGCAAATTTAACTCTCATTTCCCACCAGGAAGAGGAATTAACCAAAGGCTCAGCATGCCATGCCGGAACCACACTAGGCCTGAAGCAATCCTGCGGTGTTGCGGCCAGCTCACAAGAAAGCGAGTTGAAGAAAGGAGCTCAGGGGCACTGTAATTCACAAACCTGCAGAGTTATAAATGACAGCCATCTTCCAAAAATATATTAAAGTAAGGCTGCCAAGAGGAGTTGAAAGCGGGGCAGAATTGCAGGAAACCGATTTCAGGAGGTAGACTGGAATTGCATGTAAAGCATAGGAAAAGAGGCAGAATGTCCACAATGATGCACTTGGCCAAAAAGGGCGTATGCGTTTTTTCCTGAATATATTCAGGAAAAAACGCATACGCCCTTTTTGGCCAACCAAGCAAGCTTGCAAAGGAAATCTGCACTACAATGAAGTCTCACTGCCCCCCGGTCAAAAGGGTCATCTGTAAAAAGTGTAAAATCCAGAAACGCAGGACAGGTCATGGAGAACTGGGAGCCTTGTTATGCTGATGGGCGGGATGTAAATTGCCAACAGCCACTCTGGAGAAGTGTATGGTGTTTCCTGAAACATCCAAAAAACCAAGCAACAGAGTCTACGGCATTTCCACTTATGGTCGTATAGCTTAGGGAAATAATAATCAAAAAGACACAGCCTCCCCAAAGTTTGGGATGGCTCTGTTTACAAGAACCTCGTTTACGGTACAGGTTCAATATCGCAGAAAGCGAAAAATGGATAAAGAAATTGTGGTACTTACGTACAATGCAATATCACTCAGCAAAGAAATCTATGTCATCAGGCCCGTGACAGCATAATGAGTGGATTCAGGTATGATGATTCTAAGAGAAATAAGTCACACAGAAAAAGAAACATCATAAGATATCACTACTACACGGAATGTAAACTTGGCTACACAGGAACTGAATTACAAAACAGAACAGGGTGTCAAATGTAGAAAACCAACTTATGCTTGCTTAAGGGGAAAGGTGAGTTGGGGTGCGGCATAAAATCAGAGATTGAAATTAGCACAGATACTGTTCCATAAGCCAAATATGTAATAGACAAGAGCTACTCCTTGCTCAACGAAGTGGACTCAACACCCCATATTAAACGACTAAGAATATACCTGACTAGTAAGAATCTTAAAACCTATGGATTTATATGTCTCCGAAAGAGAATCAAGCGTGTGTACAGTGTCATAAACGCAGCAGTGATAGGATTGGTGAGGTTCGGTGAGCAAATGCAGACCCTTTGAAGTCATATTTCATGGTACCCATTCCATGGGTCTCAACTCTCCAGGTTTAAAGGATTCTTCCTTCAGCTAAAACATGCATGTGGAACCCAGAGTATGATCCACCGTGTGATCGGGAAACGTGTTCAAATGTGTCTCAGTTTTCGTCCCCTGGTACTCGGGCGCAACATTCCAGATGCTTTACTAACACTCTCCCCACTTGGAGAGTCAGTGCCTTTAACCTCCTGTTTGGCCCAGTTTGCAATTTCTTCGGAAGATGAACAGGAATAAGGAGAAGCAATGGGAGACTATCTGTAGGTGTCTGGACGGGCAAATTTAACTCTCATTTCCCACCAGGAAGATAAATGAACCAAAGGCTCCGTGTGCCATGCTGGAACTAGATTAGGGCCTGAGGAGATCCTGCGGTGTTGTGGCCAGCTCACAAGAAAGCGAGTTGAAGAAAGGAGCTCAGGGACACTGTAATTCAGAAACCTGCGGAGTTATAAATGACAGCTATCATCCAAAATTATACTGAAGTAAGGCTGCGAAGAGGACTTGAATGCGGGGCAGAATTGCTGGAAACTGATTTCAGAACGTACACGGGAGTAGCTCTTAAAGCATAGGAAAAGAGACAGAACTTGGAAAATAATGCACTTGGCAAAAAAGGGCATATGTGTTTTATCCAGAGCTCTCATAACTGAGGGGAGGAGATTCCCAGCAGGCTCCAAGTGCCACCTGAGGGCTCACATTGCCAAGGCAACGTGAGCATGCCAGGCAGGAGTTACCTCACAGCAGAGGTCCCACCTCACAGAAGGGTGAGAAACCCAGCCAACATCAGACTCTCACCAGAGGGCCCACATCACCAAGGGGATGGGAACCAGGCAGGAGTGTCTTCACATCAGTGGGGCCACATCATCGAAAGCTGAGGTACTCAGCACATGTGTCCTCAAACCAGAGGACCCACATCACCAAGGACCTCGGAGTGAGGCAGGCAGGAGTAGCCTCACAACACTGGGCACATAGAATAAAAAAGTGAGGAATCCAGCAGTTGGAACCTCCCAGCAGGCGGCCCAGAGCACCGAGGCTATGGGATCCAGGCCACAGTGAACTCACAGAACAGGGCCCATGTCATGAAACTGAGCAACCCAGCCATTGGGACCTCAGAGCAGGAGGCCCACATCCCCATGGGGATGGAATTCTGGTAGGAGTGTCCTTGCACCACTGAGAACATATCAGAAAATTTTGGGCGACCAGCAGTTAGGGCCTGACGCCAGAGGGCACTCATCACCGAGAAGAGGAGGCTCCCAGCAGGCTCCAACTGCCACCAGAGGGCTGACGTCGCCAAGGCGATGTGTGCCAACCAGGCACGAATGACCTCACAGCAGAGGGCCCACCTCACAGAAGGGTGAGGAACACAGCCAGGATCAGACTCTCACCAGAGGGCCCACATCACCAAGGGGATGGGAACCAGGCAGGAGTGTCCCCACACCAGTGGGACAACATCATCGAAAGGTGAGGATCCCAGCACATGTGTCCTCAAACCAGAGGAACCACATCACCAAGGGGTTCGGAATGAGGCTGGCAGGACTGGCCTCACAACACAGGGTCCATAGAATATAAAAGTTGAGGAATCCAGCAGTTGGAACCTCCCAGCAAGTGGCCCAGAGCACCGAGGCTATGGGATCCAGGCCGCAGTGAACTCACAGCAGAGGGCCCACATCATGAACCTGTGAGCAGCCCAGCTGTTGGGACCTCAGAACAGAAGGCCCACATCCCCATTGGGATGGGAACCTGGCAGGAGTGGCTTTGCACCACTTAGCACATATCAGAAAATGTTAGGAGCCCAGCAGTTAGGGCCTGATGCCAGGGGGCCCTCATAACTGAGGGGAGGAGACTCCCAGCAGGTTCCAACTGCCAACAGAGGGACCACGTCTACAAGGTGGCATGCGCCAGCCAGGCAGTAGTGACCTCACAGCAGAGGGCCTATCTCACAGAAGGGTGAGGAACCGAGGCAGGATGAGACTCTCACCAGAGGGCCCACAACACCAAGGGGATGGGAACCAGTCAGGACTGTCCTCCCACCAGTGGGGCCACATCATCGAAAGGTGAGGAACCCAGCACATGTGGCCTCATATCAGAGGACATACATCACAAAGGGGATGGGAGTGAGGCAGGTAGGAGTAGCCTAAAAACAGAGGGCCCAAAGAATAAAAAAAGTGAGGAATCCAGCATTTGGAACCTCCCAGCAGGCGGCCGAGAGCACAGAAGCTATGGGATGCAGGCAGGAGTTAACTAACACCAGAGAGCCCACATCATGAAACTGTGAGCAACCCAGGCATTGGGACCTCAGAGCAGAAAGCCCACATCCCCATGGGGATGGGAACCTGACAGGAGTGTCCTGGCATCACTGGGCTCACATCAGAAAACGTGGGGAGCCCAGCAGTTAGAGCCTGATGCTAGAGGGCCGTCATCACCGAGGGCAGGAGGCTCCCAGCAGGTTCCATGTGCCAACAGAGGGCCCACGTCGCCAAGGTGATGTGTGCAAGTCAGGCAGGATTGACCTCACAGCAGAGGGCCTACCTCACAGAAGAGTGAGGAACCCAGCCAGGATAAGACTGTCACCAGAAGGCCCACATCACCAAGGGGATGGGAACCAGACAGGAGTGTCCTCACACCAGTGGGGCCACATCATTGAAAGTTGCCTAACCCAGCACATGTGGCCTCAAACCAGAAGACCCACATCACGAAGGGGTTGCGAGTGAGGCAGGCAGGAGGAGCATCACAACACAGGACCCATAGAATACAAAAGTTGAGGAATCGAGCATTTGGAACCTCCCAGCAGGCAGCCAAGACCACAGAGGCTATGGGATCCAGGCCACAGTGAACTAACACCAGAGAGCCCACATCATGAAATTGTGATCAACCCAGCCGTTGGAACCTCAGAGCAGAAGGCCCACATCCCCATGGGGATGGGAACCTAAGAGGAGTGCTTGAGCAACACTGGGCTCACTAAGAAAAGTTGGGGAGCCCAGCAGTTAGGGCCTGACGTCAGAGGGCCCTCATCACAGAGCTGAGGAGGCTCCCAGCAGGGTCCAATTGCCACCAGAGGGCTCATGTCAACAAGGCGAGGTGAGCAACCCAGGCAAGAGTTACCTGATAGTAGAGGGCCCACCTCACAGATGGGTGAGGAACCCAGCCAGGATCAGACTCTCACCAGAGGGCCCACATCACAAAGGGGATGGGACCCAGTCAGGATTATCCTCACACCAGTGGGGCCTCATCATCTTAAGGTGAGGAACCCAGCACATGTGTCCTCAAACCAGAGGACCCACATCACCAAGGGCCTTGGAGTGAGGCAGGCAGGAGTAGCCTCACAACACAGGGCACATAATATAAAAAACGTGAGGATTCCAGCATTTAGACCTTCCAGCAGGCGGCCCAGAACACCGAGGCTATGGGATCCAGGCCACAGTGAACTCACAGCAGAGGGCCCACATCACAAAACTGTGAGCAACCCAGCAGTTGAGACCTCAGCGCAGAAGGACCACATCCCCATGGGAATGGGAACCTGGCTGGAGTGTCCTCGCACCACTGGGCGCACATCAGAAAATGTGGGGAGCCCACCATTTAGGGCCTGACGCCAGAGGGCCGTCATCACCGAAAGGAGGAGGCGCCCTGCACGCTCCAACTGCCACCAGAGGGCTCACGTCTCCAAGGTGACGTGTGCCAGCCAGGCAGGAGTGACCTCACAGCAGAGGGCCTACCTCACAGAACGTTGAGGAACCCAGCCAGGATTAGACTCTCGCCAGAGGGCCCACCTCACCAAGGGGATGGGAACCAGGCAGGAGTGTCCTCACACGAGTGGGGTCACATCATCGAAAGGAGGAACGCAGCACATGTGGCCTCAAGCCATAGGACAGTCATCACCAAGGGGCTGGCAGTGAGGCAGGCAGGAGGAGCCTCACAACAGAGGGCACATAGAATAAAAAAGTTGAGGAATCCAGCAGTTGGAACCTCCCAGCAGGCGGCTCAGAGCACCGATGATAAGGGATCCTTGCCGGAGTGAACTCACAGCAGAGGGCCCACATCTTGGTACTGTGAGCAAGCCAGCCGTTTTGACCTCAGAGCAGAAGGCCCATATCGCCATGGGGATGGGAACCTGGCAAGAGTGTCCTCACTCACTTGGCGCACATCAGAAAATGTGGGGAGCCCAGCAGTTATGGCCTAAGGCAAGAGGGCCCTCATCACCGAGGGGAGGAGGATCCCAGCACACTCCAACTGCCACCAGAGGGCCCACGTCGCCAAGGTGACGTGTGCCAGACAGGCATGATTGACCTCACAGCAGAGGGCCCACCTCACAGAAGGGTGAGGAACCCAGCCAGGATCAGACTCTCACCTGAGGGCCCACATCAGCAAGGGGATGGGAACCAGTCAGGACTGTCTTCCCTCCAGTGGGGTCACATCATCGAAAGGTGCGGAACCCAGCACATGTGGCCTCAAATCAGAGGACACATATCACAAAGGGAATGGGAGTGAGGCAGGCAGGAGTAGCCTAAAAACAGAGGGCCCAAAGAATAAGAAAGGTGAGGAATCCAGCAGTTGGAACCTCCCAGCAGGCGGCCCAGAGCACAGAAGCTATGGGATGCAGGCAGGAGTGAACTAATACCAGAGAGCCCACATCATGAAACTGTGAGCAACCCAGGCTTTGGGACCTCAGAGCAGAAGGCCCACATCCCAATGGGGATGTGAACCTGGCTGGAGTGTCCTCGCACCACTGGGCGCACATCACAAAATGTGGGGAGCCCAGCAGTTAGGGCCTGACGCAAGAGGGCCCTCATCACCGAGGAGAGGAGGCTCCCAGCAGGCTCCAAGTGCCACCAGAGGGCTCATGTCCACAAGGCGAGGTGAGCAAGCCAGGCAGGAGTGACCTCACAGCAGACGGCCCACCTCACAGATGGGTGAGGAACCCAGCCAGGATCAGACTCTCAACAGAGGGCCCACATCACCAAGGGGATGTGAACCAGGCAGGAGTCTCCTAAGACCATTGGTCCCACATCATCGAAAGGTGAGGAACCCAGCACATGTGGCCTCAAACCAGACGACACACATCACGAAGGGGCTGGGAGTGAGGCAGGCAGGAGGATCCTCACAACAGAGGGCCCAAAAAATTAAAAAAGTGAGGAATCCAGCAGTTGGAACCTTCCAGCAGGCGGCCAAGAGCACAGAGGCTATGGGATCCAGGCCTCTGTGAACACCAGAGAGCCCACATCATGAAAATGTGAACAACCCAGCCGTTGGGACCTCAGAGCAGAAGGCCCACATCTCCATGGAGATGGGATCCTAAGAGGAGTGCCAAAGCATCACTGGGCTCCCTAAGAAAAGTTGGTGAGCCCAGCAGTTAGGGCCTGACGCAAGAGGGCCCTCATCACCGGGGGGAGGAGATTCCCAGCACGCTCCAACTGCCACCACACGGCTGACTTCACCAAGGCAATGTGTGCCAGCCATGCAGGAGTGACCTATCAGCAGAGGGTCTCCCTCACAGGTGGGTGAGGAACAAAGCCAGGAACAGACTCTCACCAGGGGGTCCACATAACCACGTGGATGAGAACCAGGCAGGAGTGTCCTCACACTAGTGGGGCCACATCATCGAAAGGTGAGGAACCCAGAAAAGGTGGCCACAAACCAGAGGACCCACATCACCAAGGGGTTGAGAGTGAGGTAGGTGTCTGGACGGGCATATTTAACACTCATTTCCCACCAGGAAGAGAAATTAACCAAAGGCTCAGCGTGCCCTGCCAGAAGCAGATTAGGGCCTGAAGCAGTCTTGCGGGTTTGCGGCCAGCTCACAAGAAAGCGAGTTGAAGAAAGGAGCTCAGGGGCCCTGTAATTCACAAACCTGGAGAGTTATAAATGACAGATAACGTCCAAAAATATATTGAAGTAAGGCTGCGAAGAGGACTTGAAAGCGGGGCAGAATTTCAGGAAACCGATTTCAGGAGGTAGACTGGATTTGCATTTAAAGCATAGGAAAAGAGGCAGAACATCGACAATGATGCACTTGGCAACAAAGGGCGTATGAGTTTGTTCCTGAATATATTCAGGAAAAAACACATACGCCCTTTTTGGCAAACCAAGCAAGCTTGCAATGGAAATCCGAACTACTATGAAGTGTCACTTCCCCCCGGTCTAAAGGGCCATCTGAGAAAAGTGTAAAATCCAGAAAGGCAAGACAGGCCATGGGGAAAAAGGAGCCTTGTTATGCTGATGGGCGGGATGTACATTGCCAACAGCCACTCTGGAGAAGTGTATGGTGTTTCCTGATACATCTGAAAAACAAAGCAACAGAGTCTAGGGCATTTCCACTTATGGTCCTATAGCTTAGGGAAATTAAAATCAAAAAGACACAGCCACCCCAAAATTTGGGACGACTCTGTTTACAGGAACCTCTTCTACAGTACGAGTTAAATATCCCAGAGAACAAATAATTGATAAAGAAGTTGCGGTACTTACGTACAACAGAATACCACTCAGCAATGAAATCTGTGTCACCAGGCCTGTACCAGCATAATGAGTGGATTGAGGCATGATGATTCTAAGTGAAATAAGTCACACAGAAAAAGAAACATCATAAGGTATCACTAATGCACGGAATGTAAACTTGGCTACACATGAACTGAATTACAAAACAGAACAGGGTCTCAAGATTAGAAAACCAACTTATGCTTGCTTAAGGGGAAAGGTGAGTTAAGGGGGTGCTGCATAAAACCAGAGTTTGAAATTAGCACAGATACCGTTCCATAAGCCAAATATGTAATAGACAAGACCTACCCCCTGCTCAACGAAATGGACTCAACAATGAGGTATCACCTCACACCTGTTAGAATGGGCATCATCTGAAAATCTACAAACAACAAATGCTGGAAAGGGTGTGGAGAAAAGGAACCCTCTTCCACTATTGTTGGGAATATAAATTGATACATTCACTATGGAGAACAATATGGAGTTTCTTAAGAAACTAATAATAGAATTACCATATGATACAGCAATCCCAGGACTGGACATATACCCAGACAAAACCATAAATCAAAAAGAGACATTCACCGCAATGTTCATTGCATCACTATTTACAATATCGAGGTAATGGAAGCAACCTAAATGCCCACAGACAGACGAATGCATAAAGCTGTGGTACATATATAAAATGGAATATTACTAAGCCATGAAAGGAATGAAATTGGGTCATTTGTAGAGACGTCGATGGATCTAGAGACTGTCATACAGAGTGAAGTAAGTCAGAAAGAGAAAAACAAATCTTGTATATTCATGCATATATGTGGAACCTAGAAAAACTGTACAGATTAACCGTTTTGCAAGGCATAAATAGAGCAACAGATGTAGACAACAATCGTATGGACAACAAGGGGGGAAAGCTCTTGGAGGGGTGGTGGTGGGAGGAATTGAGAGATTGGGATTGGCATGTAAACATTTATATGTATAAAATAGATAACCAATGAGAACCTGCTGTATAAAAATATAAAATAAAATTCAAAATTAAAAAGAAATAAAATTTAAAAAATAAAACAGAAAAAACAATTATTCCCTTCACATACATGTATTTATATGAATAAATTATTTCCATGCTTATATCTGTAAATACAAAAAAGAGGAATAAAATCTACCTTGAACCAAAAACAAAAAAGAGAAAAAATAAAAACAGAACCCACCAGTTACTCAGAGGAAAACCGTATCAGGGCACTTGCTCCAGTTGTAAACAATTCTGAAGTTGGTCAGTGGTGGGGAATCGTCTCCCATTCAGCCAGCAGCCCCCACACAACAAGCGTCCTCATTGCAAAGCTGGGGCACTGTGCCGAGGCATCTGTGAGTAAACGTGAGCTGAGCCCCAGGCCAGTTGCTGCTGAACTGTTCCCGCCCTTCCCAGGTAAAACACCTGAATATATACAAGGACTTGAAAGCCTAGAGGAAGGGCCATGGAGCCACACGAGTGACAGCATGCCAGCTGACTTGGTGCCTGCAGGCCAGCCAGGATGGTCCTGGCCCTGGGTGCTCTTCTGGAAGATTTCCATTTCCCTGCCTGAGATACCCGTCCTGTCCCTGCCCCCACTGCTTTTTTCCTTCCTCACCTCTGCCCAGGGAGAAATTCCAGCAGCAGGTATGGGTGACACATCCTCTTCTTTAGCAGGTGGCAGCCTGGCAACTGCTGCAGAAAGTCCAGCAGAGCCCCACTCACACTGGGCCACCCACAAAGCCGTGGCCTCTCACTCCCTCCCACCAGCCCAGCCCCGAGACTGCTGACAGGGCAGAGAAAATGGCGTCAGGCACAGCTGCAGGGGCTTTTGCTGCCTGGAGTGGTATTTATATTGATCTCAACCCAGGCACACCTGGGGAGGGCTGGCCGGCATGGTAAGGCTGCCCAGGTAGCCAATCATCACCCCTCAGGGGCTCACAGTTGCAGAAAATGGAACTTGCTGAACCGGCCAGGTCCAAGGAACAGGTGTGGGCTCCTGAGAGTCAGGATAGACAAGGGGCTGCAGCTTTGGCTTGTTTTCTAATCATTTTATCTGGCCCATGAGTGGGAGACAACTTCAAGAAAACCCTCTCCTAATGAGAGGAACCCAGGAGTCAGGGAGAGGAGGGGTGGGTGGTGGTTGGAGACAGAGGCCTGGTGCCCTGGGTGCAGTGGAAGTCTCTGGAAGACCAGGTGGAGGGAGGCCACACAGAGTGATGCCCAGGGTCACAGACCTGTCGGAGCTGCTGTTTGTTAGTTCAAGTCCTGCTCTGAGGTGCTCTGTGTCAGCTCTGAGCGACAGGTGAGCTGGGGGTGCTCTTCAATGAGGGCTATGTGCACGGTTCCTGTGTGCCCAGCCCTGCCACGGTACCTGCAAGGGTAGCTCTGTATCCTGGGAGGGGCCTGACCATGAGAGCCCCGTGGGCTGGGTTGGGGGTGGGGTACCTGCCCAGGAGAGCTCCATATCCTGGGATTGGCCTGACCACGAGAGCCCCATGGGCTGCTGGGGACCTGGTAAAGGATGTCAGGACAGTCAGTGAAGCCACCGAGGATATACCTCCAGTTACTCCTGATTCCTACACCCTGCTGGTCATTCTACCAACCACCAGGACATGGTATTCTGTATTAGTCTTCAATGATGCCTTCTTTTGTATTCCATTAGTCCCAGAGTCACAAGAAATTTTGGCTTGTGAGTGGCAGGACTCAACATACAACTAAAACAATACTTCCGGGCCGTCTTGCCCCAAGGGTTCAAAAATTCCCACACCATCTTTGGGGAAAGCTTAGCTAACGACCGAAAAGTTCTACCTCTGGAAAAGGAAACCCTCCTTCAATATGCAGACGACATTCTGATCGCCAGCCCTACTAAGGAGGCCTCTGAACTACCAAGCCAATAAAGGATAGAAGTTGTCCAAGAAAAAGCTCAAATATCACAGACTGCAGTGACCTGCCTGGGCTTCATTCTCACACAAGGTCAGAGAAGCCCATCCCAGGAAAGGGAAGAAACCATTTGCAGCCTTACCCCTTTCTAAAACTAGAAGACAGCTTAGGGGTTCCTGGGGAGGCCAGGGTTTGCTGCTTCTGGATCCCTAACTACAGTCTACTAGCTGGGCCTCTATATGAAACACTGAAAGGAAAAGATGATGATCCTTTTGAACAGAATCCAGAAGTGGCCTTTCAAGAATGGAAAGAGCAGTCAATTCAGACCCTTGCCCTGGAACTCCCTAATTGAGCTAAACCCTTTGACCTTTCCATTCCCGGTGAAAGGTGAATCGCCATTGGAGAATTAGTGCAAAAACTGGGACCACTTGAAATGGAACAACGCAAGAATGCCATCCAGGTAGGATAAACTACAGTCACCAAGGGGCTTGGCCCACTGCCACATCTGGCCAAGATACTGGCGGTATCTAAAAACCTGGAAATCAGCAGCCCAAAAGGCCACCTCCCTCCTAAGGGAAAAGGACCCCACGTGGTGATCCTAATCACCAACCATGCCCTGAAGTTGCAGGGTTCGCTCCGTGGGCACACCGACCTCGAGTGAGGAGGCCCTCCAACTCCAACATCCAGAGAGATAACCGGAGGCAACAGGGCACCATGACGACTCGTGTGAACATCACTTGACCTGGAGTTTCTCTCATAAAACAACAATAGTGTGTCCCGAAGGAGTAGACTACTGCTTGCAGGACTTCCTGCACCCAGAGGGGAGCTAATAATCTTGGCGGGGGAACCGTATATCACACTGTCACCATAGAAAAGCCTACAGACACCGTGATGATGGTGGCCAATAAGACCGGCTGGACTCCTGTTTACTTCAAAAGGCTGTTAACTCAGTGGCCATCATGGTCCTTGATCACCACTGACCCTGGACTGTCTGGGAGTTGAGCGGGCAGGGCTCTGACACCTGGTGCTGTTTTTACGTTAATTCAGGGGCCTAATTGAAGAAAGAGCAGACTACTGGTCAGAGCATCTAGGCTGGCAGAAACGGTCAGCCTAAGGTGGCCGAACAAACGTGGGGCGGGGTGAAACCGGCCCCCACAGCGTCTCTGCACATCTCTTTCCTGGACCCTTAAAGGTCATTAGAATCTATAACACTTCCAATGCTGGTGCTCAGGCGGACGAGCAGGGAGGCAGGGGTCCTGGGGCCAATCAACGTCACCTGGAGGCTGCTGGGGAGAAGTTCTGACCCTCGTCCCCTGGTATGAGGGCTCCCAACTCAGCACTCAGCAGTTACAGAAGAAGGGTCTGCACCCTCAGCACTCCAAGAATGAGGAACGGGACAAAAGGCAGAGGAGGGGTTTGTCCCCAGCAAAGCCCATTAAAAATCCCTGGGAGATAAAAATAGAATGTGGGCAATAAAGTCAAGTCTGACCTTTTTTATCCTTTGTGCTTTGTCTAATTTCACGTGCTCCTAGGGTCCCGCATGCAGAGGTTCCACACCCGGCACTTCAGACCAGATTTCCTGGTGCAGAATGGCTGGGTCGACACCTCAGCTCCTGGGGCCCAGTGCAGACTCCGAGATATAGAGCCTGAGCTGCAGCCAACCCGGCCCTTGAGAGCTCCGCCCCCTCCCTCCCACTGACTCTGACAGGATCTCTACACAGCAGCCCAGCCCACAGCCCACGGGGTAGTGCATGCTCTCACCTCTCCATTCTCTGATGAAAATATAAAGTTTCCTTTGCTTGGGAACCAAACTCAGTCTCGATCTGTTGGCCCCAATGACACTGGGCAGGGGGACCCTTGTTGGGGTCCACTCTGGAGGATCAGTAACAGAAATTGAGACTATTGTAACTTCAATGAACAGATGTGTGAGCCAAAATGTAGTTAACATAGAACAGTTTATAAGGCTCGGGTAAAATAAGATGTTTCTAACACTTCCATTTGATATTTCCATCACTTTATTATAAGCAAGTTCAGTGAAAAGGTTTGTCTTATTTGTCAGGTCAATATTAGAGAAATGAAGTGATTTCTTTCCAAGGATGTACATCTAATAATCTTGGTTAAAGCTTCAATCTTGTTTTAAATGCTTTTCCATGGAAAATGATACCTCTCTTTCAGCTCCCCCATTTCTGAGAAGTATAAAATCTTATAATTTATTATTACCAAAGGGGAAAGGTGGGAGGAGGGATAAATTAACAGTTTGGAATTAACACATACACACTGCTATGTATAAAATAGATCATCAACAAGGAACTACTGTATAGCACAGGGAACTACACTCAATATTGTGCAATAACCTATAAGGGGAAATAATCGGAAAAAGAACAGATATTTTTATTGACATCATCTATCAATGACAGTTAAAGTGTAACCTAAGGGAAGCCAGTGGTGAGTGCTTCTGACCCTGAAGACTTCAGTCATCTAAAGTTTGCACTCTGCCTACTTCCCAAGGCCCTTAATGAACATATGTGTAGCCGTAGCTTAAAAAACTCCCCAGTTTGGGTTTCGGGGAGACACTGATTTTGAAAAAGCCCTGGTGTTCTCCTTACATGAATGGGACTCTTCCTACTGCTAAAACATGTCTGTCACATCCAGAGGATGGTATACCGTCTGATCGGGAAGAGTTTGGAAAAGGCATCTCATCTCCTCATCTCCTGGTGCTCGGGTTCACCCCTCCAGCGTCTTTACTAACAGTCTCCCCACTTGGAGATGTCAACACTGTCAACATCCTGTTGCGTACAGTTTGGAATTTGTCCAGAGGATGAAGCGGAAGGATGAGGAACAATGAGAGACAAGTCCTAGGTGTTCAGACAGGCACATGTCACTCTAATTTCCCATCAGGAAGATGAATTGACCAAAGGCTAGGGTTGCCCATGGAAACAGTATAGGGCTTGAGGAAATCCCACTGCTTTGTGGCCAGTTCCCATAAACACAAGTTGAACAATGGAACTCAGGGGCAGTAAAATTCACGAAACTGCAGAGTTGAAAATATCTATCACTGAAAAATGTCTTGAGGAAAGTCAGAGAAAAGGATTGGCAAGCAAGGGAGAATGGCAGGAAAGGGATTTGAGGAGGTAGAAAGGACTCGCCATTAAGCACAAGAAAAGGGGCTGAACATTGCCGACATTGCAGTTGGCCAAAAAGGCTGTATGTGTTTTTTTCTGTATATATTCAAGAAAAGGGCATACACTTTTTTAGCCAACCAAACAGGTGGGCACTGGAAATCAATACTACAAAAGATATCACTTCGCATCAGTCAGAAGAGCCATCCTCATAAAGTGTAAACGCCAGAAATGCAGGACAGGGCAAGGAGAAGAGGGAGCCCTGTGAGGCTTATAGTGGAAATGTATATTGCCAACGGCCATTCTGGAGAAGTGTATTGTGTTTACTAAAGCATCTAAAAAATGAGCTACAGAGCATAGGGCACTTGCACTCATGGGCGTATATCTTGGGAAAAACAAAAATCGAGAGGACACAGGCACCCCAATGTTTACTGCCCCTCTGTTTAAAAGATCCTCGACTAGGATATAACTTAAATGTCTCTGGAGGGAAAAAATGGATAGAGATGTGGTACTTATGTAGAGTGGAATATTACTCAGCCTGGAAATCAATGAAATATGGCCAGTTGTAACAACTCCGGAGGAGTTACGTATGATCATTCTAAGTGACATAATTCAAAAAGAAAAAGACACATATCATAAGATATCACTTAAAGGTGGAATCCAAAATGGCTACACATGAAATAAATTACAAAACAAAAACATAGTCAAATATGTAGAAAATACGCGTGAGGCTGCTAAACGGGAAAGGTGGGGAGGGGTGAGGCATCATCCAGGAGGTTGAAATTAGCAAAGATACCATTCCAAATACCAAACTGATAATCAACAAGGCCTACACGGTAGCTAAAAGAACTGCACTCAGCACACTCAAGTCACCGGAAAAGAATATCTATGACTGGTAAGAATCTGAAAAAGAATTTATTGATGTCTCTCTGTACGTGAATCAAGTGGATGTACAGCAGCAAGAAACAGAGCTTTGAAAATCAGCTGTAACCAATATAGTAATAAATTGAAAAAAATAAACGACAGAGAGACAGAGAAAACCTCTTACAACTTTTCCTCAGGGACGGTGATGCAACATGGATTGAACACATCTAGACCCACAGCAGGATGAGACATAAGGCTGGAAACTGTTCGCGCTAAGAGAAATGTGAGGTTGGGTGAGGAAATGCACACCCTTTAAAGTAATACTACCTGGTACCCATTCAATGGGTCCCAAATCTGCAGGTTCAAGGAATCTTCCTACAGCTAAAACATGCATGGAAAACCCAGAGGACTGTACACCATGTGATCGGGAGATGTGTCTAAAATGCACCTCATTTATCCTCTCCTGGTGCTCCTGTTCATCATTCCAGCCACGTTACTTAGAATCTCCCCACTTAGAGAATCAGCACATTTAAACTTCTGTTTCACACATTTTGCAAATTGTGAGGAGGATGAACGGGAACAGGGGGAACCAATGAGAGAATAGTTGTAGGGGTTTGGACGGGCACATGTCACTCTAATTTCCCATTAAGAATAAGAATTAAAAAAAGGCTCAGCCCGCCTCGCCGGAGCCAAAATAGGGCCTGAAGCAATCCTGCGGTTTTGAGGCCAGCTCACAAAAGAGCAACTTAAAAAATGGAGCTCAGGGTCACTGCAATTCACAAACCTGCAGAGTTATAAATGAAAACTAACGTCCAAAAATATGTTGAGGTAAGGCAAAGAAGAGGATCTGAATGCAAGACAGAATTGCAAGAAACAGATTTCAAGAGATAGATTGGACTCGCCTTTAAAGCACATGAAAAGCGGCAGAATTTCGACAACGATGCAGTTGGCCCAAAAGGGAGTATGCGTTTTTTCCTGAATATATCCAGGAAAAAACGCATACGCACTTTATGGGCAACCAAGCAAGCAAGCAATGCAAATGTGCACAACAAAGAAGTCTCATTTCCCACCGGTCAAAAGGGCCATCCGAAAAAATTGTAAACACCAGAAATGCAGGACAGGCCATGGAGAACAGGGAGCCTTTATACGCTGATGGACAGTGTGTGAACTGCCGAGAGCCACTCTGGAGAAGTGTATGGTGGTTCCTAAATCATCTAAAAAACAGAGCGACAGAGCATAGGGCACTTCCAATCACGGGAGTATATCTAGGGAAGTCTAAAAATCAACAAGACACAAGCACACCACAGTTTAGGGCTACTCTGTTTACAAGAACCTCAACTTCAGTACACCTTAAATATCCCAGGAAAGAGAACAATGGATAAAGAAAATGTGGTACTTATGTACAATGGAATATCTCTTCACCATGAAATCAATGTAATAAGGCTAGTAGAAGGATAAAGAGTGGATTGAGGTCCGATAATACTACTTGAAATAAGTCAAACAGAAAAAGAAACATATCATAAGATATCACTTATAGAGGGAGGATAAATATGGCTGCACAAAAAATTAATTACAAAACAGAACAGTGTCTCACATTTAGAAAACACACTTATGTCAGCTTAAGGGGAAAGGAGAGGTGGGGTGATGCATAAAACCAGAGTTTGAAATTAGCACAGATACCGTTCAATAAACCAAATAGGTATCAGACAAGATCTACACCTTGCTCAATGAACTGGCCTCAACACACCCTATACACCGCAGAGAAATATATCTGAGTAATAAGAATCTTAAAACCCATGTATTGATATCTCTCCATAAGGGAATCAAGTGTGCACAGAGCGGCACAAACACAGTAGTGAAAATGAGCTAAACCCCTTTATAGAAATAAATTTTAAAACCAAAACGCAGAAACAATGAAAGAGAGAAAAATTCTTACAAAATTCGCTCAGGGGCTGTGATGCAACCTGGAATGACCACATATAAACCCACAGCTGGATAAGACATAAGGCTGGACACTTGGGGCTGAAAGGATTGGTGAGCTTTGGTGAGCAACTGCCGAAAGTTTAATGCAATACTTCATGCTACTTATTCCAAGGGTCCCAACACTCCAAGTTGAAGGGAATCTTCCTAGAGCTAAACCATGCATGGGAAATCCAGCGGATGGTATACCATATGATCGGGAAAGGTTTCTAAAATGCACCTCATTTTCCTCTCCTGGGGCTCCGGATCAACATTCCAGCCACTTTACTAACAACATCTCCACATGGAGAGTCAATGCCTTTAAGTTCCGGAATCGCACAGTCTGCAGTTAGTGCGGAAAATGAATGGGAATAGGGGGAACCAGTGAGAAAATAGCTGTAGCGGTTTCAATGGGCACATGTCACTCTAATTTCACATCAGGAAGAAGAATTAACCAAAGGCAGAGCAAGGCGCCCCAGAAGAAGAATACGGCCTGAAGAAATCCTGTGGATATGAGGCAAGATCACAAAAATAAGAGCTGAAAAATGGAGCTAAGGGCCATTGCAATTCAAAAACCTGCAGAGTTATGAAGGCCAACTATTTTCCAAAAGTATATTGACATAAGGCTATGAAGAGGCACTGAGAGCAAGGCAGAACTGCAGGAAACCAATTGCAGGAGGTAGAATGGAATTGCATGTAAAGCATAGGAAAAGAGGCAGAACGTCCACAATGATGCACTTGGCCAAAAAGGGCGTATGCGTTTTTTCCTGAATATATTCAGGAAGAAACGCATACGCCCTTTCTGGCCAACCAACCAAACTCGCAAACGAAATCTGCACTACAATGAAGTCTCACTTCACCCCGGTCAAAGGGCCATCTGAAAAAAGTGTAAAATCCAGAAAGGCAGGACAGGCCATGGAGAACTGGGAGCCTTGTTATGCTGATGGGCGGGATGTAAATTGCCAGCAGCCACTCTGGAGAAGTGTATGGTGTTTCCTGAAACATCCAAAAAACAAAGCAACAGAGCCTAGGGCACTTCCACTTATGGTCCTATAGCTTAGGGAAATTAAAATCAAAAAGACACAGCCACCCCAAAGTTTGGGCCGGCTCTGTTTACAAGAACCTCGTTTACGGTACAAGTTCAATATCACAGAAAGCGAAAAATGGATAAAGAAGTTGTGGTACTTACGTACAATGCAATATCACTCAGCAATGAAATCTATGTCATCAGGCCCGTAGCAGCATAATGAGTGGATTCAGGTACGATGATTCTAAGTGAAATAAGTCACACAGAAAAAGAAACATCATAAGATATCACTACTACACGGAATGTAAACTTGGCCAGACAAGAACTGAATTACAAAACAGAACAGGGCCTCAAATGTAGAAAACCAACTTATGCTTGCTTAAGGGGAAAGGTGAGTTGGGGTGCTTCATAAAACCAGAGATTGAAATTAGCACAGATACCGTTCCATAAGGCAAATATGTAATAGACAAGAGCTACTCCTTGCTCAACGAAGTGGACTCAACACCCCATATTAAACGCCTAAGAATATACCTGACTAGTAAGAATCTTAAAACCTATGGATTTATATGTCTCCGAAAGAGAATCAAGTGTGTGTACAGCGGCATAAGCGCAGCAGTGATAGGATTGGTGAGGTTCGGTGAGCAAATGCAGACCCTTTGAAGTCATATTGCATGGTACCCATTCCATGGGTCTCAACTCTCCAGGTTTAAGGGATTCTTCCTTCAGCTAAAACATGCATGTGGAACCCAGAGTATGATCCACCGTGTGATCGGAAAACGTGTTCAAATGTGTCTCAGTTTTCGTCCCCTGGTACTCGGGTGCAACATTCCAGATGCTTTACTAACACTCTCCCCACTTGGAGTGTCAGTGACTTTAACCTCCTGTTTGGCCCAGTTTGCAATTTCTGTGGAAAATGAACAGGAATAGGGAGAACCAATGAGAGACTAGGTGGAGGTGTCCGGACGGGCAAATTTAACTCTCATTTCCCACCAGGAAGAGGAATTAACCAAAGGCTCAGCGTGCCATGCTGGAACCACACTAGGGCCCGAAGCAATCCTGCGGTGTTGCGGCCAGCTCACAAGAAAGCGAGTTGAAGAAAGGAGCTCAGGGGCACTGTAATTCACAAACCTGCAGAGTTATAAATGACAGCCATCTTCCAAAAATATATTAAAGTAAGGCTGCCAAGAGGAGTTGAAAGTGGGGCAGAATTGCAGGAATCCGATTTCAGGATGTAGACTGGAATTGCATGTAAAGCATAGGAAAAGAGGCAGAATGTCCACAATGATGCACTTGGTCAAAAAGGGCGTATGCGTTTTTTCCTGAATATATTCAGGAAAAAACGCATACGCGCTTTTTGGCCAACCAAGCAAGCTTGCAAAGGAAATCTGCACTACAATGAAGTCTCACTGCCCCCCGGTCAAAAGGGCTATCTGAACAAAGTGTAAAATCCAGAAAGGCAGGACAGGCCATGGAGAACTGGGAGCCTTGTTATGCTGATGGGCGGCATGTAAATTGCCAACAGCCACTCTGGAGAAGTGTATGGTGTTTCCTGAAACATCCAAAAAACAAAGCAACAGAGCCTAGGGCACTTCCACTTATGGTCCTATAGCTTAGGGAAATTAAAATCCAAAAGACACAGCCACCCCAAAGTTTGGGACGGCTCTGTTTACAAGAACCTCGTTTACAGTACAAGTTCAATATCACAGAAAGCGAAAAATGGATAAAGAAGTTGTGGTACTTACGTACAATGCAATATCACTCAGCAGTGAAATCTATGTCATCAGGCCCGTAGCAGCATAATGAGTGGATTCAGGTACGATGATTCTAAGTGAAATAAGTCACACAGAAAAAGAAACATCATAAGATATCACTACTACACGGAATGTAAACTTGGCTACACAAGAACTGAATTACAAAACAGAACAGGGCCTCAAATGTAGAAAACCAACTTATGCTTGCTTAAGGGGAAAGGTGAGTTGGGGTGCTGCATAAAACCAGAGATTGAAATTAGCACAGATACCGTTCCATAAGCCAAATATGTAATAGACAAGAGCTACTCCTTGCTCAACGAAGTGGACTCAACACCCCATATTAAACGCCTAAGAATATACCTGACTAGTAAGAATCTTAAAACCTATGGATTTATATGTCTCCGAAAGAGAATCAAGCGTGTGTACAGCGGCATAAGCGCAGCAGTGATAGGATTGGTGAGGTTCGGTGAGCAAATGCAGACCCTTTGAAGTCATATTGCATGGTACCCATTCCATGGGTCTCAACTCTCCAGGTTTAAGGGATTCTTCCTTCAGCTAAAACATGCATGTGGAACCCAGAGTATGATCCACCGTGTGATTGGAAAACGTGTTCAAATGTGTCTCAGTTTTCGTCCCCTGGTACTCGGGTGCAACATTCCAGGTGCTTTACTAACACTCTCCCCACTTGGAATGTCAGTGACTTTAACCTCCTGTTTGGCCCAGTTTGCAATTTCTGTGGAAAATGAACAGGAATAGGGAGAACCAATGAGAGACTAGGTGGAGGTGTCCGGACGGGCAAATTTAACTCTCATTTCCCACCAGGAAGAGGAATTAACCAAAGGCTCAGCATGCCATGCCGGAACCACACTAGGCCTGAAGCAATCCTGCGGTGTTGCGGCCAGCTCACAAGAAAGCGAGTTGAAGAAAGGAGCTCAGGGGCACTGTAATTCACAAACCTGCAGAGTTATAAATGACAGCCATCTTCCAAAAATATATTAAAGTAAGGCTGCCAAGAGGAGTTGAAAGCGGGGCAGAATTGCAGGAAACCGATTTCAGGAGGTAGACTGGAATTGCATGTAAAGCATAGGAAAAGAGGCAGAATGTCCACAATGATGCACTTGGCCAAAAAGGGCGTATGCGTTTTTTCCTGAATATATTCAGGAAAAAACGCATACGCCCTTTTTGGCCAACCAAGCAAGCTTGCAAAGGAAATCTGCACTACAATGAAGTCTCACTGCCCCCCGGTCAAAAGGGTCATCTGTAAAAAGTGTAAAATCCAGAAACGCAGGACATGTCATGGAGAACTGGGAGCCTTGTTATGCTGATGGGCGGGATGTAAATTGCCAACAGCCACTCTGGAGAAGTGTATGGTGTTTCCTGAAACATCCAAAAAACCAAGCAACAGAGTCTACGGCATTTCCACTTATGGTCGTATAGCTTAGGGAAATAATAATCAAAAAGACACAGCCTCCCCAAAGTTTGGGATGGCTCTGTTTACAAGAACCTCGTTTACGGTACAGGTTCAATATCGCAGAAAGCGAAAAATGGATAAAGAAATTGTGGTACTTACGTACAATGCAATATCACTCAGCAAAGAAATCTATGTCATCAGGCCCGTGACAGCATAATGAGTGGATTCAGGTATGATGATTCTAAGAGAAATAAGTCACACAGAAAAAGAAACATCATAAGATATCACTACTACACGGAATGTAAACTTGGCTACACAGGAACTGAATTACAAAACAGAACAGGGTGTCAAATGTAGAAAACCAACTTATGCTTGCTTAAGGGGAAAGGTGAGTTGGGGTGCGGCATAAAATCAGAGATTGAAATTAGCACAGATACTGTTCCATAAGCCAAATATGTAATAGACAAGAGCTACTCCTTGCTCAACGAAGTGGACTCAACACCCCATATTAAACGACTAAGAATATACCTGACTAGTAAGAATCTTAAAACCTATGGATTTATATGTCTCCGAAAGAGAATCAAGCGTGTGTACAGTGTCATAAACGCAGCAGTGATAGGATTGGTGAGGTTCGGTGAGCAAATGCAGACCCTTTGAAGTCATATTTCATGGTACCCATTCCATGGGTCTCAACTCTCCAGGTTTAAAGGATTCTTCCTTCAGCTAAAACATGCATGTGGAACCCAGAGTATGATCCACCGTGTGATCGGGAAACGTGTTCAAATGTGTCTCAGTTTTCGTCCCCTGGTACTCGGGCGCAACATTCCAGATGCTTTACTAACACTCTCCCCACTTGGAGAGTCAGTGCCTTTAACCTCCTGTTTGGCCCAGTTTGCAATTTCTTCGGAAGATGAACAGGAATAAGGAGAAGCAATGGGAGACTATCTGTAGGTGTCTGGACGGGCAAATTTAACTCTCATTTCCCACCAGGAAGATAAATGAACCAAAGGCTCCGTGTGCCATGCTGGAACTAGATTAGGGCCTGAGGAGATCCTGCGGTGTTGTGGCCAGCTCACAAGAAAGCGAGTTGAAGAAAGGAGCTCAGGGACACTGTAATTCAGAAACCTGCGGAGTTATAAATGACAGCTATCATCCAAAATTATACTGAAGTAAGGCTGCGAAGAGGACTTGAATGCGGGGCAGAATTGCTGGAAACTGATTTCAGAACGTACACGGGAGTAGCTCTTAAAGCATAGGAAAAGAGACAGAACTTGGAAAATAATGCACTTGGCAAAAAAGGGCATATGTGTTTTATCCAGAGCTCTCATAACTGAGGGGAGGAGATTCCCAGCAGGCTCCAAGTGCCACCTGAGGGCTCACATTGCCAAGGCAACGTGAGCATGCCAGGCAGGAGTTACCTCACAGCAGAGGTCCCACCTCACAGAAGGGTGAGAAACCCAGCCAACATCAGACTCTCACCAGAGGGCCCACATCACCAAGGGGATGGGAACCAGGCAGGAGTGTCTTCACATCAGTGGGGCCACATCATCGAAAGCTGAGGTACTCAGCACATGTGTCCTCAAACCAGAGGACCCACATCACCAAGGACCTCGGAGTGAGGCAGGCAGGAGTAGCCTCACAACACTGGGCACATAGAATAAAAAAGTGAGGAATCCAGCAGTTGGAACCTCCCAGCAGGCGGCCCAGAGCACCGAGGCTATGGGATCCAGGCCACAGTGAACTCACAGAAGAGGGCCCATGTCATGAAACTGAGCAACCCAGCCATTGGGACCTCAGAGCAGGAGGCCCACATCCCCATGGGGATGGAATTCTGGTAGGAGTGTCCTTGCACCACTGAGAACATATCAGAAAATTTTGGGCGACCAGCAGTTAGGGCCTGACGCCAGAGGGCACTCATCACCGAGAAGAGGAGGCTCCCAGCAGGCTCCAACTGCCACCAGAGGGCTGACGTCGCCAAGGCGATGTGTGCCAACCAGGCACGAATGACCTCACAGCAGAGGGCCCACCTCACAGAAGGGTGAGGAACACAGCCAGGATCAGACTCTCACCAGAGGGCCCACATCACCAAGGGGATGGGAACCAGGCAGGAGTGTCCCCACACCAGTGGGACAACATCATCGAAAGGTGAGGATCCCAGCACATGTGTCCTCAAACCAGAGGAACCACATCACCAAGGGGTTCGGAATGAGGCTGGCAGGACTGGCCTCACAACACAGGGTCCATAGAATATAAAAGTTGAGGAATCCAGCAGTTGGAACCTCCCAGCAAGTGGCCCAGAGCACCGAGGCTATGGGATCCAGGCCGCAGTGAACTCACAGCAGAGGGCCCACATCATGAACCTGTGAGCAGCCCAGCTGTTGGGACCTCAGAACAGAAGGCCCACATCCCCATTGGGATGGGAACCTGGCAGGAGTGGCTTTGCACCACTTAGCACATATCAGAAAATGTTAGGAGCCCAGCAGTTAGGGCCTGATGCCAGGGGGCCCTCATAACTGAGGGGAGGAGACTCCCAGCAGGTTCCAACTGCCAACAGAGGGACCACGTCTACAAGGTGGCATGCGCCAGCCAGGCAGTAGTGACCTCACAGCAGAGGGCCTATCTCACAGAAGGGTGAGGAACCGAGGCAGGATGAGACTCTCACCAGAGGGCCCACAACACCAAGGGGATGGGAACCAGTCAGGACTGTCCTCCCACCAGTGGGGCCACATCATCGAAAGGTGAGGAACCCAGCACATGTGGCCTCATATCAGAGGACATACATCACAAAGGGGATGGGAGTGAGGCAGGTAGGAGTAGCCTAAAAACAGAGGGCCCAAAGAATAAAAAAAGTGAGGAATCCAGCATTTGGAACCTCCCAGCAGGCGGCCGAGAGCACAGAAGCTATGGGATGCAGGCAGGAGTTAACTAACACCAGAGAGCCCACATCATGAAACTGTGAGCAACCCAGGCATTGGGACCTCAGAGCAGAAAGCCCACATCCCCATGGGGATGGGAACCTGACAGGAGTGTCCTGGCATCACTGGGCTCACATCAGAAAACGTGGGGAGCCCAGCAGTTAGAGCCTGATGCTAGAGGGCCGTCATCACCGAGGGCAGGAGGCTCCCAGCAGGTTCCATGTGCCAACAGAGGGCCCACGTCGCCAAGGTGATGTGTGCAAGTCAGGCAGGATTGACCTCACAGCAGAGGGCCTACCTCACAGAAGAGTGAGGAACCCAGCCAGGATAAGACTGTCACCAGAAGGCCCACATCACCAAGGGGATGGGAACCAGACAGGAGTGTCCTCACACCAGTGGGGCCACATCATTGAAAGTTGCCTAACCCAGCACATGTGGCCTCAAACCAGAAGACCCACATCACGAAGGGGTTGCGAGTGAGGCAGGCAGGAGGAGCATCACAACACAGGACCCATAGAATACAAAAGTTGAGGAATCGAGCATTTGGAACCTCCCAGCAGGCAGCCAAGACCACAGAGGCTATGGGATCCAGGCCACAGTGAACTAACACCAGAGAGCCCACATCATGAAATTGTGATCAACCCAGCCGTTGGAACCTCAGAGCAGAAGGCCCACATCCCCATGGGGATGGGAACCTAAGAGGAGTGCTTGAGCAACACTGGGCTCACTAAGAAAAGTTGGGGAGCCCAGCAGTTAGGGCCTGACGTCAGAGGGCCCTCATCACAGAGCTGAGGAGGCTCCCAGCAGGGTCCAATTGCCACCAGAGGGCTCATGTCAACAAGGCGAGGTGAGCAACCCAGGCAAGAGTTACCTGATAGTAGAGGGCCCACCTCACAGATGGGTGAGGAACCCAGCCAGGATCAGACTCTCACCAGAGGGCCCACATCACAAAGGGGATGGGACCCAGTCAGGATTATCCTCACACCAGTGGGGCCTCATCATCTTAAGGTGAGGAACCCAGCACATGTGTCCTCAAACCAGAGGACCCACATCACCAAGGGCCTTGGAGTGAGGCAGGCAGGAGTAGCCTCACAACACAGGGCACATAATATAAAAAACGTGAGGATTCCAGCATTTAGACCTTCCAGCAGGCGGCCCAGAACACCGAGGCTATGGGATCCAGGCCACAGTGAACTCACAGCAGAGGGCCCACATCACAAAACTGTGAGCAACCCAGCAGTTGAGACCTCAGCGCAGAAGGACCACATCCCCATGGGAATGGGAACCTGGCTGGAGTGTCCTCGCACCACTGGGCGCACATCAGAAAATGTGGGGAGCCCACCATTTAGGGCCTGACGCCAGAGGGCCGTCATCACCGAGAGGAGGAGGCGCCCTGCACGCTCCAACTGCCACCAGAGGGCTCACGTCTCCAAGGTGACGTGTGCCAGCCAGGCAGGAGTGACCTCACAGCAGAGGGCCTACCTCACAGAACGTTGAGGAACCCAGCCAGGATTAGACTCTCGCCAGAGGGCCCACCTCACCAAGGGGATGGGAACCAGGCAGGAGTGTCCTCACACGAGTGGGGTCACATCATCGAAAGGAGGAACGCAGCACATGTGGCCTCAAGCCATAGGACAGTCATCACCAAGGGGCTGGCAGTGAGGCAGGCAGGAGGAGCCTCACAACAGAGGGCACATAGAATAAAAAAGTTGAGGAATCCAGCAGTTGGAACCTCCCAGCAGGCGGCTCAGAGCACCGATGATAAGGGATCCTTGCCGGAGTGAACTCACAGCAGAGGGCCCACATCTTGGTACTGTGAGCAAGCCAGCCGTTTTGACCTCAGAGCAGAAGGCCCATATCGCCATGGGGATGGGAACCTGGCAAGAGTGTCCTCACTCACTTGGCGCACATCAGAAAATGTGGGGAGCCCAGCAGTTATGGCCTAAGGCAAGAGGGCCCTCATCACCGAGGGGAGGAGGATCCCAGCACACTCCAACTGCCACCAGAGGGCCCACGTCGCCAAGGTGACGTGTGCCAGACAGGCATGATTGACCTCACAGCAGAGGGCCCACCTCACAGAAGGGTGAGGAACCCAGCCAGGATCAGACTCTCACCTGAGGGCCCACATCAGCAAGGGGATGGGAACCAGTCAGGACTGTCTTCCCTCCAGTGGGGTCACATCATCGAAAGGTGCGGAACCCAGCACATGTGGCCTCAAATCAGAGGACACATATCACAAAGGGAATGGGAGTGAGGCAGGCAGGAGTAGCCTAAAAACAGAGGGCCCAAAGAATAAGAAAGGTGAGGAATCCAGCAGTTGGAACCTCCCAGCAGGCGGCCCAGAGCACAGAAGCTATGGGATGCAGGCAGGAGTGAACTAATACCAGAGAGCCCACATCATGAAACTGTGAGCAACCCAGGCTTTGGGACCTCAGAGCAGAAGGCCCACATCCCAATGGGGATGTGAACCTGGCTGGAGTGTCCTCGCACCACTGGGCGCACATCACAAAATGTGGGGAGCCCAGCAGTTAGGGCCTGACGCAAGAGGGCCCTCATCACCGAGGAGAGGAGGCTCCCAGCAGGCTCCAAGTGCCACCAGAGGGCTCATGTCCACAAGGCGAGGTGAGCAAGCCAGGCAGGAGTGACCTCACAGCAGACGGCCCACCTCACAGATGGGTGAGGAACCCAGCCAGGATCAGACTCTCAACAGAGGGCCCACATCACCAAGGGGATGTGAACCAGGCAGGAGTCTCCTAAGACCATTGGTCCCACATCATCGAAAGGTGAGGAACCCAGCACATGTGGCCTCAAACCAGACGACACACATCACGAAGGGGCTGGGAGTGAGGCAGGCAGGAGGATCCTCACAACAGAGGGCCCAAAAAATTAAAAAAGTGAGGAATCCAGCAGTTGGAACCTTCCAGCAGGCGGCCAAGAGCACAGAGGCTATGGGATCCAGGCCTCTGTGAACACCAGAGAGCCCACATCATGAAAATGTGAACAACCCAGCCGTTGGGACCTCAGAGCAGAAGGCCCACATCTCCATGGAGATGGGATCCTAAGAGGAGTGCCAAAGCATCACTGGGCTCCCTAAGAAAAGTTGGTGAGCCCAGCAGTTAGGGCCTGACGCAAGAGGGCCCTCATCACCGGGGGGAGGAGATTCCCAGCACGCTCCAACTGCCACCACACGGCTGACTTCACCAAGGCAATGTGTGCCAGCCATGCAGGAGTGACCTATCAGCAGAGGGTCTCCCTCACAGGTGGGTGAGGAACAAAGCCAGGAACAGACTCTCACCAGGGGGTCCACATAACCACGTGGATGAGAACCAGGCAGGAGTGTCCTCACACTAGTGGGGCCACATCATCGAAAGGTGAGGAACCCAGAAAAGGTGGCCACAAACCAGAGGACCCACATCACCAAGGGGTTGAGAGTGAGGTAGGTGTCTGGACGGGCATATTTAACACTCATTTCCCACCAGGAAGAGAAATTAACCAAAGGCTCAGCGTGCCCTGCCAGAAGCAGATTAGGGCCTGAAGCAGTCTTGCGGGTTTGCGGCCAGCTCACAAGAAAGCGAGTTGAAGAAAGGAGCTCAGGGGCCCTGTAATTCACAAACCTGGAGAGTTATAAATGACAGATAACGTCCAAAAATATATTGAAGTAAGGCTGCGAAGAGGACTTGAAAGCGGGGCAGAATTTCAGGAAACCGATTTCAGGAGGTAGACTGGATTTGCATTTAAAGCATAGGAAAAGAGGCAGAACATCGACAATGATGCACTTGGCAACAAAGGGCGTATGAGTTTGTTCCTGAATATATTCAGGAAAAAACACATACGCCCTTTTTGGCAAACCAAGCAAGCTTGCAATGGAAATCCGAACTACTATGAAGTGTCACTTCCCCCCGGTCTAAAGGGCCATCTGAGAAAAGTGTAAAATCCAGAAAGGCAAGACAGGCCATGGGGAAAAAGGAGCCTTGTTATGCTGATGGGCGGGATGTACATTGCCAACAGCCACTCTGGAGAAGTGTATGGTGTTTCCTGATACATCTGAAAAACAAAGCAACAGAGTCTAGGGCATTTCCACTTATGGTCCTATAGCTTAGGGAAATTAAAATCAAAAAGACACAGCCACCCCAAAATTTGGGACGGCTCTGTTTACAGGAACCTCTTCTACAGTACGAGTTAAATATCCCAGAGAACAAATAATTGATAAAGAAGTTGCGGTACTTACGTACAACAGAATACCACTCAGCAATGAAATCTGTGTCACCAGGCCTGTACCAGCATAATGAGTGGATTGAGGCATGATGATTCTAAGTGAAATAAGTCACACAGAAAAAGAAACATCATAAGGTATCACTAATGCACGGAATGTAAACTTGGCTACACATGAACTGAATTACAAAACAGAACAGGGTCTCAAGATTAGAAAACCAACTTATGCTTGCTTAAGGGGAAAGGTGAGTTAAGGGGGTGCTGCATAAAACCAGAGTTTGAAATTAGCACAGATACCGTTCCATAAGCCAAATATGTAATAGACAAGACCTACCCCCTGCTCAACGAAATGGACTCAACAATGAGGTATCACCTCACACCTGTTAGAATGGGCATCATCTGAAAATCTACAAACAACAAATGCTGGAAAGGGTGTGGAGAAAAGGAACCCTCTTCCACTATTGTTGGGAATATAAATTGATACATTCACTATGGAGAACAATATGGAGTTTCTTAAGAAACTAATAATAGAATTACCATATGATACAGCAATCCCAGGACTGGACATATACCCAGACAAAACCATAAATCAAAAAGAGACATTCACCGCAATGTTCATTGCATCACTATTTACAATATCGAGGTAATGGAAGCAACCTAAATGCCCACAGACAGACGAATGCATAAAGCTGTGGTACATATATAAAATGGAATATTACTAAGCCATGAAAGGAATGAAATTGGGTCATTTGTAGAGACGTCGATGGATCTAGAGACTGTCATACAGAGTGAAGTAAGTCAGAAAGAGAAAAACAAATCTTGTATATTCATGCATATATGTGGAACCTAGAAAAACTGTACAGATTAACCGTTTTGCAAGGCATAAATAGAGCAACAGATGTAGACAACAATCGTATGGACAACAAGGGGGGAAAGCTCTTGGAGGGGTGGTGGTGGGAGGAATTGAGAGATTGGGATTGGCATGTAAACATTTATATGTATAAAATAGATAACCAATGAGAACCTGCTGTATAAAAATATAAAATAAAATTCAAAATTAAAAAGAAATAAAATTTAAAAAATAAAACAGAAAAAACAATTATTCCCTTCACATACATGTATTTATATGAATAAATTATTTCCATGCTTATATCTGTAAATACAAAAAAGAGGAATAAAATCTACCTTGAACCAAAAACAAAAAAGAGAAAAAATAAAAACAGAACCCACCAGTTACTCAGAGGAAAACCGTATCAGGGCACTTGCTCCAGTTGTAAACAATTCTGAAGTTGGTCAGTGGTGGGGAATCGTCTCCCATTCAGCCAGCAGCCCCCACACAACAAGCGTCCTCATTGCAAAGCTGGGGCACTGTGCCGAGGCATCTGTGAGTAAACGTGAGCTGAGCCCCAGGCCAGTTGCTGCTGAACTGTTCCCGCCCTTCCCAGGTAAAACACCTGAATATATACAAGGACTTGAAAGCCTAGAGGAAGGGCCATGGAGCCACACGAGTGACAGCATGCCAGCTGACTTGGTGCCTGCAGGCCAGCCAGGATGGTCCTGGCCCTGGGTGCTCTTCTGGAAGATTTCCATTTCCCTGCCTGAGATACCCGTCCTGTCCCTGCCCCCACTGCTTTTTTCCTTCCTCACCTCTGCCCAGGGAGAAATTCCAGCAGCAGGTATGGGTGACACATCCTCTTCTTTAGCAGGTGGCAGCCTGGCAACTGCTGCAGAAAGTCCAGCAGAGCCCCACTCACACTGGGCCACCCACAAAGCCGTGGCCTCTCACTCCCTCCCACCAGCCCAGCCCCGAGACTGCTGACAGGGCAGAGAAAATGGCGTCAGGCACAGCTGCAGGGGCTTTTGCTGCCTGGAGTGGTATTTATATTGATCTCAACCCAGGCACACCTGGGGAGGGCTGGCCGGCATGGTAAGGCTGCCCAGGTAGCCAATCATCACCCCTCAGGGGCTCACAGTTGCAGAAAATGGAACTTGCTGAACCGGCCAGGTCCAAGGAACAGGTGTGGGCTCCTGAGAGTCAGGATAGACAAGGGGCTGCAGCTTTGGCTTGTTTTCTAATCATTTTATCTGGCCCATGAGTGGGAGACAACTTCAAGAAAACCCTCTCCTAATGAGAGGAACCCAGGAGTCAGGGAGAGGAGGGGTGGGTGGTGGTTGGAGACAGAGGCCTGGTGCCCTGGGTGCAGTGGAAGTCTCTGGAAGACCAGGTGGAGGGAGGCCACACAGAGTGATGCCCAGGGTCACAGACCTGTCGGAGCTGCTGTTTGTTAGTTCAAGTCCTGCTCTGAGGTGCTCTGTGTCAGCTCTGAGCGACAGGTGAGCTGGGGGTGCTCTTCAATGAGGGCTATGTGCACGGTTCCTGTGTGCCCAGCCCTGCCACGGTACCTGCAAGGGTAGCTCTGTATCCTGGGAGGGGCCTGACCATGAGAGCCCCGTGGGCTGGGTTGGGGGTGGGGTACCTGCCCAGGAGAGCTCCATATCCTGGGATTGGCCTGACCACGAGAGCCCCATGGGCTGCTGGGGACCTGGTAAAGGATGTCAGGACAGTCAGTGAAGCCACCGAGGATATACCTCCAGTTACTCCTGATTCCTACACCCTGCTGGTCATTCTACCAACCACCAGGACATGGTATTCTGTATTAGTCTTCAATGATGCCTTCTTTTGTATTCCATTAGTCCCAGAGTCACAAGAAATTTTGGCTTGTGAGTGGCAGGACTCAACATACAACTAAAACAATACTTCCGGGCCGTCTTGCCCCAAGGGTTCAAAAATTCCCACACCATCTTTGGGGAAAGCTTAGCTAACGACCGAAAAGTTCTACCTCTGGAAAAGGAAACCCTCCTTCAATATGCAGACGACATTCTGATCGCCAGCCCTACTAAGGAGGCCTCTGAACTACCAAGCCAATAAAGGATAGAAGTTGTCCAAGAAAAAGCTCAAATATCACAGACTGCAGTGACCTGCCTGGGCTTCATTCTCACACAAGGTCAGAGAAGCCCATCCCAGGAAAGGGAAGAAACCATTTGCAGCCTTACCCCTTTCTAAAACTAGAAGACAGCTTAGGGGTTCCTGGGGAGGCCAGGGTTTGCTGCTTCTGGATCCCTAACTACAGTCTACTAGCTGGGCCTCTATATGAAACACTGAAAGGAAAAGATGATGATCCTTTTGAACAGAATCCAGAAGTGGCCTTTCAAGAATGGAAAGAGCAGTCAATTCAGACCCTTGCCCTGGAACTCCCTAATTGAGCTAAACCCTTTGACCTTTCCATTCCCGGTGAAAGGTGAATCGCCATTGGAGAATTAGTGCAAAAACTGGGACCACTTGAAATGGAACAACGCAAGAATGCCATCCAGGTAGGATAAACTACAGTCACCAAGGGGCTTGGCCCACTGCCACATCTGGCCAAGATACTGGCGGTATCTAAAAACCTGGAAATCAGCAGCCCAAAAGGCCACCTCCCTCCTAAGGGAAAAGGACCCCACGTGGTGATCCTAATCACCAACCATGCCCTGAAGTTGCAGGGTTCGCTCCGTGGGCACACCGACCTCGAGTGAGGAGGCCCTCCAACTCCAACATCCAGAGAGATAACCGGAGGCAACAGGGCACCATGACGACTCGTGTGAACATCACTTGACCTGGAGTTTCTCTCATAAAACAACAATAGTGTGTCCCGAAGGAGTAGACTACTGCTTGCAGGACTTCCTGCACCCAGAGGGGAGCTAATAATCTTGGCGGGGGAACCGTATATCACACTGTCACCATAGAAAAGCCTACAGACACCGTGATGATGGTGGCCAATAAGACCGGCTGGACTCCTGTTTACTTCAAAAGGCTGTTAACTCAGTGGCCATCATGGTCCTTGATCACCACTGACCCTGGACTGTCTGGGAGTTGAGCGGGCAGGGCTCTGACACCTGGTGCTGTTTTTACGTTAATTCAGGGGCCTAATTGAAGAAAGAGCAGACTACTGGTCAGAGCATCTAGGCTGGCAGAAACGGTCAGCCTAAGGTGGCCGAACAAACGTGGGGCGGGGTGAAACCGGCCCCCACAGCGTCTCTGCACATCTCTTTCCTGGACCCTTAAAGGTCATTAGAATCTATAACACTTCCAATGCTGGTGCTCAGGCGGACGAGCAGGGAGGCAGGGGTCCTGGGGCCAATCAACGTCACCTGGAGGCTGCTGGGGAGAAGTTCTGACCCTCGTCCCCTGGTATGAGGGCTCCCAACTCAGCACTCAGCAGTTACAGAAGAAGGGTCTGCACCCTCAGCACTCCAAGAATGAGGAACGGGACAAAAGGCAGAGGAGGGGTTTGTCCCCAGCAAAGCCCATTAAAAATCCCTGGGAGATAAAAATAGAATGTGGGCAATAAAGTCAAGTCTGACCTTTTTTATCCTTTGTGCTTTGTCTAATTTCACGTGCTCCTAGGGTCCCGCATGCAGAGGTTCCACACCCGGCACTTCAGACCAGATTTCCTGGTGCAGAATGGCTGGGTCGACACCTCAGCTCCTGGGGCCCAGTGCAGACTCCGAGATATAGAGCCTGAGCTGCAGCCAACCCGGCCCTTGAGAGCTCCGCCCCCTCCCTCCCACTGACTCTGACAGGATCTCTACACAGCAGCCCAGCCCACAGCCCACGGGGTAGTGCATGCTCTCACCTCTCCATTCTCTGATGAAAATATAAAGTTTCCTTTGCTTGGGAACCAAACTCAGTCTCGATCTGTTGGCCCCAATGACACTGGGCAGGGGGACCCTTGTTGGGGTCCACTCTGGAGGATCAGTAACAGAAATTGAGACTATTGTAACTTCAATGAACAGATGTGTGAGCCAAAATGTAGTTAACATAGAACAGTTTATAAGGCTCGGGTAAAATAAGATGTTTCTAACACTTCCATTTGATATTTCCATCACTTTATTATAAGCAAGTTCAGTGAAAAGGTTTGTCTTATTTGTCAGGTCAATATTAGAGAAATGAAGTGATTTCTTTCCAAGGATGTACATCTAATAATCTTGGTTAAAGCTTCAATCTTGTTTTAAATGCTTTTCCATTGAAAATGATACCTCTCTTTCAGCTCCCCCATTTCTGAGAAGTATAAAATCTTATAATTTATTATTACCAAAGGGGAAAGGTGGGAGGAGGGATAAATTAACAGTTTGGAATTAACACATACACACTGCTATGTATAAAATAGATCATCAACAAGGAACTACTGTATAGCACAGGGAACTACACTCAATATTGTGCAATAACCTATAAGGGGAAATAATCGGAAAAAGAACAGATATTTTTATTGACATCATCTATCAATGACAGTTAAAGTGTAACCTAAGGGAAGCCAGTGGTGAGTGCTTCTGACCCTGAAGACTTCAGTCATCTAAAGTTTGCACTCTGCCTACTTCCCAAGGCCCTTAATGAACATATGTGTAGCCGTAGCTTAAAAAACTCCCCAGTTTGGGTTTCGGGGAGACACTGATTTTGAAAAAGCCCTGGTGTTCTCCTTACATGAATGGGACTCTTCCTACTGCTAAAACATGTCTGTCACATCCAGAGGATGGTATACCGTCTGATCGGGAAGAGTTTGGAAAAGGCATCTCATCTCCTCATCTCCTGGTGCTCGGGTTCACCCCTCCAGCGTCTTTACTAACAGTCTCCCCACTTGGAGATGTCAACACTGTCAACATCCTGTTGCGTACAGTTTGGAATTTGTCCAGAGGATGAAGCGGAAGGATGAGGAACAATGAGAGACAAGTCCTAGGTGTTCAGACAGGCACATGTCACTCTAATTTCCCATCAGGAAGATGAATTGACCAAAGGCTAGGGTTGCCCATGGAAACAGTATAGGGCTTGAGGAAATCCCACTGCTTTGTGGCCAGTTCCCATAAACACAAGTTGAACAATGGAACTCAGGGGCAGTAAAATTCACGAAACTGCAGAGTTGAAAATATCTATCACTGAAAAATGTCTTGAGGAAAGTCAGAGAAAAGGATTGGCAAGCAAGGGAGAATGGCAGGAAAGGGATTTGAGGAGGTAGAAAGGACTCGCCATTAAGCACAAGAAAAGGGGCTGAACATTGCCGACATTGCAGTTGGCCAAAAAGGCTGTATGTGTTTTTTTCTGTATATATTCAAGAAAAGGGCATACACTTTTTTAGCCAACCAAACAGGTGGGCACTGGAAATCAATACTACAAAAGATATCACTTCGCATCAGTCAGAAGAGCCATCCTCATAAAGTGTAAACGCCAGAAATGCAGGACAGGGCAAGGAGAAGAGGGAGCCCTGTGAGGCTTATAGTGGAAATGTATATTGCCAACGGCCATTCTGGAGAAGTGTATTGTGTTTACTAAAGCATCTAAAAAATGAGCTACAGAGCATAGGGCACTTGCACTCATGGGCGTATATCTTGGGAAAAACAAACATCGAGAGGACACAGGCACCCCAATGTTTACTGCCCCTCTGTTTAAAAGATCCTCGACTAGGATATAACTTAAATGTCTCTGGAGGGAAAAAATGGATAGAGATGTGGTACTTATGTAGAGTGGAATATTACTCAGCCTGGAAATCAATGAAATATGGCCAGTTGTAACAACTCCGGAGGAGTTACGTATGATCATTCTAAGTGACATAATTCAAAAAGAAAAAGACACATATCATAAGATATCACTTAAAGGTGGAATCCAAAATGGCTACACATGAAATAAATTACAAAACAAAAACATAGTCAAATATGTAGAAAATACGCGTGAGGCTGCTAAACGGGAAAGGTGGGGAGGGGTGAGGCATCATCCAGGAGGTTGAAATTAGCAAAGATACCATTCCAAATACCAAACTGATAATCAACAAGGCCTACACGGTAGCTAAAAGAACTGCACTCAGCACACTCAAGTCACCGGAAAAGAATATCTATGACTGGTAAGAATCTGAAAAAGAATTTATTGATGTCTCTCTGTACGTGAATCAAGTGGATGTACAGCAGCAAGAAACAGAGCTTTGAAAATCAGCTGTAACCAATATAGTAATAAATTGAAAAAAATAAACGACAGAGAGACAGAGAAAACCTCTTACAACTTTTCCTCAGGGACGGTGATGCAACATGGATTGAACACATCTAGACCCACAGCAGGATGAGACATAAGGCTGGAAACTGTTCGCGCTAAGAGAAATGTGAGGTTGGGTGAGGAAATGCACACCCTTTAAAGTAATACTACCTGGTACCCATTCAATGGGTCCCAAATCTGCAGGTTCAAGGAATCTTCCTACAGCTAAAACATGCATGGAAAACCCAGAGGACTGTACACCATGTGATCGGGAGATGTGTCTAAAATGCACCTCATTTATCCTCTCCTGGTGCTCCTGTTCATCATTCCAGCCACGTTACTTAGAATCTCCCCACTTAGAGAATCAGCACATTTAAACTTCTGTTTCACACATTTTGCAAATTGTGAGGAGGATGAACGGGAACAGGGGGAACCAATGAGAGAATAGTTGTAGGGGTTTGGACGGGCACATGTCACTCTAATTTCCCATTAAGAATAAGAATTAAAAAAAGGCTCAGCCCGCCTCGCCGGAGCCAAAATAGGGCCTGAAGCAATCCTGCGGTTTTGAGGCCAGCTCACAAAAGAGCAACTTAAAAAATGGAGCTCAGGGTCACTGCAATTCACAAACCTGCAGAGTTATAAATGAAAACTAACGTCCAAAAATATGTTGAGGTAAGGCAAAGAAGAGGATCTGAATGCAAGACAGAATTGCAAGAAACAGATTTCAAGAGATAGATTGGACTCGCCTTTAAAGCACATGAAAAGCGGCAGAATTTCGACAACGATGCAGTTGGCCCAAAAGGGAGTATGCGTTTTTTCCTGAATATATCCAGGAAAAAACGCATACGCACTTTATGGGCAACCAAGCAAGCAAGCAATGCAAATGTGCACAACAAAGAAGTCTCATTTCCCACCGGTCAAAAGGGCCATCCGAAAAAATTGTAAACACCAGAAATGCAGGACAGGCCATGGAGAACAGGGAGCCTTTATACGCTGATGGACAGTGTGTGAACTGCCGAGAGCCACTCTGGAGAAGTGTATGGTGGTTCCTAAATCATCTAAAAAACAGAGCGACAGAGCATAGGGCACTTCCAATCACGGGAGTATATCTAGGGAAGTCTAAAAATCAACAAGACACAAGCACACCACAGTTTAGGGCTACTCTGTTTACAAGAACCTCAACTTCAGTACACCTTAAATATCCCAGGAAAGAGAACAATGGATAAAGAAAATGTGGTACTTATGTACAATGGAATATCTCTTCACCATGAAATCAATGTAATAAGGCTAGTAGAAGGATAAAGAGTGGATTGAGGTCCGATAATACTACTTGAAATAAGTCAAACAGAAAAAGAAACATATCATAAGATATCACTTATAGAGGGAGGATAAATATGGCTGCACAAAAAATTAATTACAAAACAGAACAGTGTCTCACATTTAGAAAACACACTTATGTCAGCTTAAGGGGAAAGGAGAGGTGGGGTGATGCATAAAACCAGAGTTTGAAATTAGCACAGATACCGTTCAATAAACCAAATAGGTATCAGACAAGATCTACACCTTGCTCAATGAACTGGCCTCAACACACCCTATACACCGCAGAGAAATATATCTGAGTAATAAGAATCTTAAAACCCATGTATTGATATCTCTCCATAAGGGAATCAAGTGTGCACAGAGCGGCACAAACACAGTAGTGAAAATGAGCTAAACCCCTTTATAGAAATAAATTTTAAAACCAAAACGCAGAAACAATGAAAGAGAGAAAAATTCTTACAAAATTCGCTCAGGGGCTGTGATGCAACCTGGAATGACCACATATAAACCCACAGCTGGATAAGACATAAGGCTGGACACTTGGGGCTGAAAGGATTGGTGAGCTTTGGTGAGCAACTGCCGAAAGTTTAATGCAATACTTCATGCTACTTATTCCAAGGGTCCCAACACTCCAAGTTGAAGGGAATCTTCCTAGAGCTAAACCATGCATGGGAAATCCAGCGGATGGTATACCATATGATCGGGAAAGGTTTCTAAAATGCACCTCATTTTCCTCTCCTGGGGCTCCGGATCAACATTCCAGCCACTTTACTAACAACATCTCCACATGGAGAGTCAATGCCTTTAAGTTCCGGAATCGCACAGTCTGCAGTTAGTGCGGAAAATGAATGGGAATAGGGGGAACCAGTGAGAAAATAGCTGTAGCGGTTTCAATGGGCACATGTCACTCTAATTTCACATCAGGAAGAAGAATTAACCAAAGGCAGAGCAAGGCGCCCCAGAAGAAGAATACGGCCTGAAGAAATCCTGTGGATATGAGGCAAGATCACAAAAATAAGAGCTGAAAAATGGAGCTAAGGGCCATTGCAATTCAAAAACCTGCAGAGTTATGAAGGCCAACTATTTTCCAAAAGTATATTGAGATAAGGCTATGAAGAGGCACTGAGAGCAAGGCAGAACTGCAGGAAACCAATTGCAGGAGGTAGAATGGAATTGCATGTAAAGCATAGGAAAAGAGGCAGAACGTCCACAATGATGCACTTGGCCAAAAAGGGCGTATGCGTTTTTTCCTGAATATATTCAGGAAGAAACGCATACGCCCTTTCTGGCCAACCAAGCAAACTCGCAAACGAAATCTGCACTACAATGAAGTCTCACTTCACCCCGGTCAAAGGGCCATCTGAAAAAAGTGTAAAATCCAGAAAGGCAGGACAGGCCATGGAGAACTGGGAGCCTTGTTATGCTGATGGGCGGGATGTAAATTGCCAGCAGCCACTCTGGAGAAGTGTATGGTGTTTCCTGAAACATCCAAAAAACAAAGCAACAGAGCCTAGGGCACTTCCACTTATGGTCCTATAGCTTAGGGAAATTAAAATCAAAAAGACACAGCCACCCCAAAGTTTGGGCCGGCTCTGTTTACAAGAACCTCGTTTACGGTACAAGTTCAATATCACAGAAAGCGAAAAATGGATAAAGAAGTTGTGGTACTTACGTACAATGCAATATCACTCAGCAATGAAATCTATGTCATCAGGCCCGTAGCAGCATAATGAGTGGATTCAGGTACGATGATTCTAAGTGAAATAAGTCACACAGAAAAAGAAACATCATAAGATATCACTACTACACGGAATGTAAACTTGGCCAGACAAGAACTGAATTACAAAACAGAACAGGGCCTCAAATGTAGAAAACCAACTTATGCTTGCTTAAGGGGAAAGGTGAGTTGGGGTGCTTCATAAAACCAGAGATTGAAATTAGCACAGATACCGTTCCATAAGGCAAATATGTAATAGACAAGAGCTACTCCTTGCTCAACGAAGTGGACTCAACACCCCATATTAAACGCCTAAGAATATACCTGACTAGTAAGAATCTTAAAACCTATGGATTTATATGTCTCCGAAAGAGAATCAAGTGTGTGTACAGCGGCATAAGCGCAGCAGTGATAGGATTGGTGAGGTTCGGTGAGCAAATGCAGACCCTTTGAAGTCATATTGCATGGTACCCATTCCATGGGTCTCAACTCTCCAGGTTTAAGGGATTCTTCCTTCAGCTAAAACATGCATGTGGAACCCAGAGTATGATCCACCGTGTGATCGGAAAACGTGTTCAAATGTGTCTCAGTTTTCGTCCCCTGGTACTCGGGTGCAACATTCCAGATGCTTTACTAACACTCTCCCCACTTGGAGTGTCAGTGACTTTAACCTCCTGTTTGGCCCAGTTTGCAATTTCTGTGGAAAATGAACAGGAATAGGGAGAACCAATGAGAGACTAGGTGGAGGTGTCTGGACGGGCAAATTTAACTCTCATTTCCCACCAGGAAGAGGAATTAACCAAAGGCTCAACATGCCATGCCGGAAACAAACTAGGGCCTGAAGCAATCCTGCGGTGTTGCGGCCAGCTCACAAGAAAGCGAGTTGAAGAAAGGAGCTCAGGGGCACTGTAATTCACAAACCTGCAGAGTTATAAATGACAGCTATCTTCCAAAAATATATTGAAGTAAGGCAGCCAAGAATAGTTGAAAGCGGGGCAGAATTGCAGGAAACCGATTTCAGGAGGTAGACTGGAATTGCATGTAAAGCATAGGAAAAGAGGCAGAACGTCCACAATGATGCACTTGGCCAAAAAGGGCGTATGCGTTTTTTCCTGAATATATTCAGGAAAAAACGCATACGCCCTTTTTGGCCAACCAAGCAAGCTTGCAAAGGAAATCTGCACTACAATGAAGTCTCACTGCCCCCCGGTCAAAAGGGTCATCTGAAAAAAGTGTAAAACCCAGAAAGGCAGGACAGGCCATGGAGAACTGGGAGCCTTGTTATGCTGATGGGCGGGATGTAAATTGCCAGCAGCCACTCTGGAGAAGTGTATGGTGTTTCCTGAAACATCCAAAAAACAAAGCAACAGAACCTAGGGCACTTCCACTTATGGTCCTATAGCTTAGGGAAATTAAAATCAAAAAGACACAGCCACCCCAAAGTTTGGGACGGCTCTGGTTACAAGAACCTCGTTTACGGTACAAGTTGAATATCACAGAAAGCGAAAAATGGATAAAGAAGTTGTGGTACTTACGTACAATGCAATATCACTCAGCAATGAAATCTATGTCATCAGGCCCGTAGCAGCATAATGAGTGGATTCAGGTACGATGATTCTAAGTGAAATAAGTCACACAGAAAAAGAAACATCATAAGATATCACTAATACACGAAATGTAAACTTGGCTACAAAGGAACTGAATTACAAAACAGAACAGGGTCTCAAATGTAGAAAACCAACTTATGCTTGCTTAACGGGAAAGGTGAGTTAGGGTGCTGCATAAAACCAGAGATTGAAATTAGCACAGATACTGTTCCATAAGCCAAATATGTAATAGACAAGAGCTACTCCTTGCTCAACGAAGTGGACTCAACACCCCATATTAAACGCCTAAGAATATACCTGAATAGTAAGAATCTTAAAACCTATGGATTTATATGTCTCCGAAAGAGAATCAAGCGTGTGTACAGCGGCATAAGCGCAGCAGTGATACGAGTGGTGAGGTTCGATGAGCAAACGCAGACCCTTTGAATTCATATTGCATGGTACCCATTCCATGGGTCTCAACTCTCCATGTTTAAGGGATTCTTCCTTCAGCTAAAACATGCATGTGGAACCCAGAGTATGATTCACGGTGTGATCGGGAAACGTGTTCAAATGTGTCTCAGTTTTCGTCCCCTGGTACTCGGGTGCAACATTCCAGACGCTTTACTAACACTCTCCCCACTTGGAGAGTCAGTGCCTTTAACCTCCTGTTTGGCCCAGTTTGCAATTTCTGTGGAAGATGAACAGGAATAGGGAGAACCAATGAGAGACTAGGTGGACGTGTCTGGACGGGCAAATTTAACTCTCATTTCCCACCAGGAAGAGGAATTAACCAAAGGCTCAGCATGCCGTGCCGGAACCAAACTAGGGCCTGAAGCAATACTGCGGTGTTGCGGCCAGCTCACAAGAAAGCGAGTTGAAGAAAGGAGCTCAGGGGCACTGTAATTCACAAACCTGCAGAGTTATAAATGACAGCCATCTTCCAAAAATATATTAAAGTAAGGCTGCCAAGAGGAGTTGAAAGTGGGGCAGAATTTCAGGAAACCGATTTCAGGAGGTAGACTGGAATTGCATGTAAAGCATAGGAAAAGAGGCAGAATGTCCACAATGATGCACTTGGTCAAAAAGGGCGTATGCGTTTTTTCCTGAATATATTCAGGAAAAAACGCATACGCGCTTTTTGGCCAACCAAGCAAGCTTGCAAAGGAAATCTGCACTACAATGAAGTCTCACTGCCCCCCGGTCAAAAGGGCTATCTGAACAAAGTGTAAAATCCAGAAAGGCAGGACAGGCCATGGAGAACTGGGAGCCTTGTTATGCTGATGGGTGGCATGTAAATTGCAAACAGCCACTCTGGAGAAGTGTATGGTGTTTCCTGAAACATCCAAAAAACAAAGCAACAGAGCCTAGGGCACTTCCACTTATGGTCCTATAGCTTAGGGAAATTAAAATCCAAAAGACACAGCCACCCCAAAGTTTGGGACGGCTCTGTTTACAAGAACCTCGTTTACAGTACAAGTTCAATATCACAGAAAGCGAAAAATGGATAAAGAAGTTGTGGTACTTACGTACAATGCAATATCACTCAGCAGTGAAATCTATGTCATCAGGTCCGTAGCAGCATAATGAGTGGATTCAGGTACGATGATTCTAAGTGAAATAAGTCACACAGAAAAAGAAACATCATAAGATATCACTACTACACGGAATGTAAACTTGGCTACACAAGAACTGAATTACAAAACAGAACAGGGCCTCAAATGTAGAAAACCAACTTATGCTTGCTTAAGGGGAAAGGTGAGTTGGGGTGCTGCATAAAACCAGAGATTGAAATTAGCACAGATACCGTTCCATAAGCCAAATATGTAATAGACAAGAGCTACTCCTTGCTCAACGAAGTGGACTCAACACCCCATATTAAACGCCTAAGAATATACCTGACTAGTAAGAATCTTAAAACCTATGGATTTATATGTCTCCGAAAGAGAATCAAGTGTGTGTACAGCGGCATAAGCGCAGCAGTGATAGGATTGGTGAGGTTCGGTGAGCAAATGCAGACCCTTTGAAGTCATATTGCATGGTACCCATTCCATGGGTCTCAACTCTCCAGGTTTAAGGGATTCTTCCTTCAGCTAAAACATGCATGTGGAACCCAGAGTATGATCCACCATGTGATTGGAAAACGTGTTCAAATGTGTCTCAGTTTTCGTCCCCTGGTACTCGGGTGCAACATTCCAGATGCTTTACTAACACTCTCCCCACTTGGAATGTCAGTGACTTTAACCTCCTGTTTGGCCCAGTTTGCAATTTCTGTGGAAAATGAACAGGAATAGGGAGAACCAATGAGAGACTAGGTGGAGGTGTCCGGACGGGCAAATTTAACTCTCATTTCCCACCAGGAAGAGGAATTAACCAAAGGCTCAGCGTGCCATGCCGGAACCACACTAGGGCCCGAAGCAATCCTGCGGTGTTGCGGCCAGCTCACAAGAAAGCGAGTTGAAGAAAGGAGCTCAGGGGCACTGTAATTCACAAACCTGCAGAGTTATAAATGACAGCCATCTTCCAAAAATATATTAAAGTAAGGCTGCCAAGAGGAGTTGAAAGTGGGGCAGAATTGCAGGAAACCGATTTCAGGAGGTAGACAGGAATTGCATGTAAAGCATAGGAAAAGAGGCAGAATGTCCACAATGATGCACTTGGCCAAAAAGGGCGTATGCGTTTTTTCCTGAATATATTCAGGAAAAAACGCATACGCCCTTTTTGGTCAACCAAGCAAGCTTGCAAAGGAAATCTGCACTACAATGAAGTCTCACTGCCCCCCGGTCAAAAGGGCCATCTGAAAAAAGTGTAAAATCCAGAAAGGCAGGACAGGCCATGGAGAACTGGGAGCCTTGTTATGCTGATGGGCGGGATGTAAATTGCCAACAGCCACTCTGGAGAAGTGTATGGTGTTTCCTGAAACATCCAAAAAACCAAGCAACAGAGCCTAGGGCATTTCCACTTATGGTCGTATAGCTTAGGGAAATAATAATCAAAAAGACACAGCCTCCCCAAAGTTTGGGATGGCTCTGTTTACAAGAACCTCGTTTACGGTACAAGTTGAATATCACAGAAAGCGAAAAATGGATAAAGAAATTGTGGTACTTACGTACAATGCAATATCACTCAGCAAAGAAATCTATGTCATCAGGCCCGTGACAGCATAATGAGTGGATTCAGGTATCATGATTCTAAGAGAAATAAGTCACACAGAAAAAGAAACATCATAAGATATCACTACTACACGGAATGTAAACTTGGCTACACAGGAACTGAATTACAAAACAGAACAGGGTGTCAAATGTAGAAAACCAACTTATGCTTGCTTAAGGGGAAAGGTGAGTTGGGGTGCGGCATAAAATCAGAGATTGAAATTAGCACAGATACTGTTCCATAAGCCAAATATGTAATAGACAAGAGCTACTCCTTGCTCAACGAAGTGGACTCAACACCCCATATTAAACGCCTAAGAATATACCTGACTAGTAAGAATCTTAAAACCTATCGATTTATATGTCTCCGAAAGAGAATCAAGTGTGTGTACAGTGTCATAAACGCAGCAGTGATAGGATTGGTGAGGTTCGGTTAGCAAATGCAGACTCTTTGAAGTCATATTGCATGGTACCCATTCCATGGGTCTCAACTCTCCATGTTTAAGGGATTCTTCCTTCAGCTAAAACATGCATGTGGAACCCAGAGTATGATCCACCGTGTGATCGGGAAACGTGTTCAAATGTGTCTCAGTTTTCGTCCCCTGGTACTCGGGTGCAACATTCCAGACGCTTTACTAACACTCTCCCCACTTGGAGAGTCAGTGCCTTTAACCTCCTGTTTGGCCCAGTTTGCAATTTCTTCGGAAGATGAACAGGAATAAGGAGAAGCAATGGGAGACTATCTGTAGGTGTCTGGACGGGCAAATTTAACTCTCATTTCCCACCAGGAAGATAAATGAACCAAAGGCTTCGTGTGCCATGCTGGAACTAGATTAGGGCCTGAGGAGATCCTGCGGTGTTGCGGCCAGCTCACAAGAAAGTGAGTTGAAGAAAGGAGCTCAGGGGCACTGTAATTCAGAAACCTGCGGAGTTATAAATGACAGCTATCATCCAAAATTATACTGAAGTAAGGCTGCGAAGAGGACTTGAATGTGGGGCAGAATTGCTGGAAACTGATTTCAGAACGTACACGGGAGTAGCTCTTAAAGCATAGGAAAAGAGACAGAACTTGGAAAATAATGCACTTGGCAAAAAAGGGCATATGTGTTTTATCCAGAGCTCTCATAACTGAGGGGAGGAGATTCCCAGCAGGCTCCAAGTGCCACCTGAGGGCTCACATTGCCAAGGCAACTTGAGCATGCCAGGCAGGAGTTACCTCACAGCAGAGGTCCCACCTCACAGAAGGGTGAGAAACCCAGCCAACATCAGACTCTCACCAGAGGGCCCACATCACCAAGGGGATGGGAACCAGGCAGGAGTGTCTTCACATCAGTGGGGCCACATCATCGAAAGCTGAGGTACTCAGCACATGTGTCCTCAAACCAGAGGACCCACATCACCAAGGACCTCGGAGTGAGGCAGGCAGGATTAGCCTCACAACACTGGGCACATAGAATAAAAAAGTGAGGAATCCAGCAGTTGGAACCTCCCAGCAGGCGGCCCAGAGCACCGAGGCTATGGGATCCAGGCCACAGTGAACTCACAGAACAGGGCCCATGTCATGAAACTGAGCAACCCAGCCATTGGGACCTCAGAGCAGGAGGCCCACATCCCCATGGGGATGGAATTCTGGTAGGAGTGTCCTCGCACCACTGAGAATGTATCAGAAAATTTTGGGCGACCAGCAGTTAGGGCCTGACGCCAGAGGGCACTCATCACCGAGAAGAGGAGGCTCCCAGCAGGCTCCAACTGCCACCAGAGGGCTGACGTCACCAAGGCGATGTGTGCCAACCAGGCACGAATGACCTCACAGCAGAGGGCCCACCTCACAGAAGGGTGAGGAACACAGCCAGGATCAGACTCTCACCAGAGGGCCCACATCACCAAGGGGATGGGAACCAGGCAGGAGTGTCCCCACACCAGTGGGACAACATCATCGAAAGGTGAGGATCCCAGCACATGTGTCCTCAAACCAGAGGAACCACATCACCAAGGGGTTCGGAATGAGGCTGGCAGGACTGGCCTCATAACACAGGGTCCATAGAATATAAAAGTTGAGGAATCCAGCAGTTGGAACCTCCCAGCAAGTGGCCCAGAGCACCGAGGCTATGGGATCCAGGCCGCAGTGAACTCACAGCAGAGGGCCCACATCATGAACCTGTGAGCAGCCCAGCTGTTGGGACCTCAGAACAGAAGGCCCACATCCCCATTGGGATGGGAACCTGGCAGGAGTGGCTTTGCACCACTTAGCACATATCAGAAAATGTTAGGAGCCCAGCAGTTAGGGCCTGATGCCAGGGGGCCCTCATAACTGAGGGGAGGAGACTCCCAGCAGGTTCCAACTGCCAACAGAGGGACCACGTCTACAAGGTGGCATGCGCCAGCCAGGCAGTAGTGACCTCACAGCAGAGGGCCTATCTCACAGAAGGGTGAGGAACCGAGGCAGGATGAGACTCTCACCAGAGGGCCCACAACACCAAGGGGATGGGAACCAGTCAGGACTGTCCTCCCACCAGTGGGGCCACATCATTGAAAGGTGAGGAACCCAGCACATGTGGCCTCATATCAGAGGACATACATCACAAAGGGGATGGGAGTGAGGCAGGTAGGAGTAGCCTAAAAACAGAGGGCCCAAAGAATAAAAAAAGTGAGGAATCCAGCATTTGGAACCTCCCAGCAGGCGGCCGAGAGCACAGAAGCTATGGGATGCAGGCAGGAGTTAACTAACACCAGAGAGCCCACATCATGAAACTGTGAGCAACCCAGGCATTGGGACCTCAGAGCAGAAAGCCCACATCCCCATGGGGATGGGAACCTGACAGGAGTGTCCTGGCATCACTGGGCTCACATCAGAAAACGTGGGGAGCCCAGCAGTTAGAGCCTGATGCTAGAGGGCCGTCATCACCGAGGGCAGGAGGCTCCCAGCAGGTTCCATGTGCCAACAGAGGGCCCACGTCGCCAAGGTGATGTGTGCAAGTCAGGCAGGATTGACCTCACAGCAGAGGGCCTACCTCACAGAAGAGTGAGGAACCCAGCCAGGATAAGACTGTCACCAGAAGGCCCACATCACCAAGGGGATGGGAACCAGACAGGAGTGTCCTCACACCAGTGGGGCCACATCATTGAAAGTTGCCTAACCCAGCACATGTGGCCTCAAACCAGAAGACCCACATCACGAAGGGGTTGCGAGTGAGGCAGGCAGGAGGAGCATCACAACACAGGACCCATAGAATACAAAAGTTGAGGAATCGAGCATTTGGAACCTCCCAGCAGGCAGCCAAGACCACAGAGGCTATGGGATCCAGGCCACAGTGAACTAACACCAGAGAGCCCACATCATGAAATTGTGATCAACCCAGCCGTTGGAACCTCAGAGCAGAAGGCCCACATCCCCATGGGGATGGGAACCTAAGAGGAGTGCTTGAGCAACACTGGGCTCACTAAGAAAAGTTGGGGAGCCCAGCAGTTAGGGCCTGACGTCAGAGGGCCCTCATCACAGAGCTGAGGAGGCTCCCAGCAGGGTCCAATTGCCACCAGAGGGCTCATGTCAACAAGGCGAGGTGAGCAACCCAGGCAAGAGTTACCTGATAGTAGAGGGCCCACCTCACAGATGGGTGAGGAACCCAGCCAGGATCAGACTCTCACCAGAGGGCCCACATCACAAAGGGGATGGGACCCAGTCAGGATTATCCTCACACCAGTGGGGCCTCATCATCTTAAGGTGAGGAACCCAGCACATGTGTCCTCAAACCAGAGGACCCACATCACCAAGGGCCTTGGAGTGAGGCAGGCAGGAGTAGCCTCACAACACAGGGCACATAATATAAAAAACGTGAGGATTCCAGCATTTAGACCTTCCAGCAGGCGGCCCAGAACACCGAGGCTATGGGATCCAGGCCACAGTGAACTCACAGCAGAGGGCCCACATCACAAAACTGTGAGCAACCCAGGAGTTGAGACCTCAGCGCAGAAGGACCACATCCCCATGGGAATGGGAACCTGGCTGGAGTGTCCTCGCACCACTGGGCGCACATCAGAAAATGTGGGGAGCCCACCATTTAGGGCCTGACGCCAGAGGGCCGTCATCACCGAGAGGAGGAGGCGCCCTGCACGCTCCAACTGCCACCAGAGGGCTCACGTCTCCAAGGTGACGTGTGCCAGCCAGGCAGGAGTGACCTCACAGCAGAGGGCCTACCTCACAGAACGTTGAGGAACCCAGCCAGGATTAGACTCTCGCCAGAGGGCCCACCTCACCAAGGGGATGGGAACCAGGCAGGAGTGTCCTCACACGAGTGGGGTCACATCATCGAAAGGTGAGGAACGCAGCACATGTGGCCTCAAGCCATAGGACAGTCATCACCAAGGGGCTGGCAGTGAGGCAGGCAGGAGGAGCCTCACAACAGAGGGCACATAGAATAAAAAAGTTGAGGAATCCAGCAGTTGGAACCTCCCAGCAGACGGCTCAGAGCACCGATGATAAGGGATCCTTGCCGGAGTGAACTCACAGCAGAGGGCCCACATCTTGGTACTGTGAGCAAGCCAGCCGTTTTGACCTCAGAGCAGAAGGCCCATATCGCCATGGGGATGGGAACCTGGCAAGAGTCTCCTCACTCACTTGGCGCACATCAGAAAATGTGGGGAGCCCAGCAGTTATGGCCTAAGGCAAGAGGGCCCTCATCACCGAGGGGAGGAGGATCCCAGCACACTCCAACTGCCACCAGAGGGCCCACGTCGCCAAGGTGACGTGTGCCAGACAGGCATGACTGACCTCACAGCAGAGGGCCCACCTCACAGAAGGGTGAGGAACCCAGCCAGTATCAGACTCTCACCTGAGGGCCCACATCAGCAAGGGGATGGGAACCAGTCAGGACTGTCTTCCCTCCAGTGGGGTCACATCATCGAAAGGTGCGGAACCCAGCACATGTGGCCTCAAATCAGAGGACACATATCACAAAGGGAATGGGAGTGAGGCAGGCAGGAGTAGCCTAAAAACAGAGGGCCCAAAGAATAAGAAAGGTGAGGAATCCAGCAGTTGGAACCTCCCAGCAGGCGGCCCAGAGCACAGAAGCTATGGGATGCAGGCAGGAGTGAACTAATACCAGAGAGCCCACATCATGAAACTGTGAGCAACCCAGGCTTTGGGACCTCAGAGCAGAAGGCCCACATCCCAATGGGGATGTGAACCTGGTTGGAGTGTCCTCGCACCACTGGGCGCACATCACAAAATGTGGGGAGCCCAGCAGTTAGGGCCTGACGCCAGAGGGCCCTCATCACCCAGGAGAGGAGGCTCCCAGCAGGCTCCAAGTGCCACCAGAGGGCTCATGTCCACAAGGCGAGGTGAGCAAGCCAGGCAGGAGTGACCTCACAGCAGACGGCCCACCTCACAGATGGGTTAGGAACCCAGCCAGGATCAGACTCTCAACAGAGGGCCCACATCACCAAGGGGATGTGAACCAGGCAGGAGTCTCCTAAGACCATTGGTCCCACATCATCGAAAGGTGAGGAACCCAGCACATGTGGCCTCAAACCAGACGACACACATCACGAAGGGACTGGGAGTGAGGCAGGCAGGAGGATCCTCACAACAGAGGGCCCAAAAAATTAAAAAAGTGAGGAATCCAGCAGTTGGAACCTCCCAGCAGGCGGCCAAGAGCACAGAGGCTATGGGATCCAGGCCTCTGTGAACACCAGAGAGCCCACATCATGAAAATGTGAACAACCCAGCCGTTGGGACCTCAGAGCAGAAGGCCCACATCTCCATGGAGATGGGATCCTAAGAGGAGTGCCAAAGCATCACTGGGCTCCCTAAGAAAAGTTGGTGAGCCCAGCAGTTAGGGCCTGACGCAAGAGGGCCCTCATCACCGGCGGGAGGAGATTCCCAGCACGCTCCAACTGCCACCACACGGCTGACTTCACCAAGGCAATGTGTGCCAGCCATGCAGGAGTGACCTATCAGCAGAGGGTCTCCCTCACAGGTGGGTGAGGAACAAAGCCAGGAACAGACTCTCACCAGGGGGTCCACATAACCACGTGGATGAGAACCAGGCAGGAGTGTCCTCACACTAGTGGGGCCACATCATCGAAAGGTGAGGAACCCAGAAAAGGTGGCCACAAACCAGAGGACCCACATCACCAAGGGGTTGAGAGTGAGGTAGGTGTCTGGACGGGCATATTTAACACTCATTTCCCACCAGGAAGAGAAATTAACCAAAGGCTCAGCGTGCCCTGCCAGAAGCAGATTAGGGCCTGAAGCAGTCTTGCAGGTTTGCGGCCAGCTCACAAGAAAGCGAGTTGAAGAAAGGAGCTCAGGGGCCCTGTAATTCACAAACCTGGAGAGTTATAAATGACAGATAACGTCCAAAAATATATTGAAGTAAGGCTGCGAAGAGGACTTGAAAGCGGGGCAGAATTTCAGGAAACCGATTTCAGGAGGTAGACTGGATTTGCATTTAAAGCATAGGAAAAGAGGCAGAACATCGACAATGATGCACTTGGCAACAAAGGGCGTATGAGTTTGTTCCTGAATATATTCAGGAAAAAACACATACGCCCTTTTTGGCAAACCAAGCAAGCTTGCAATGGAAATCCGAACTATGAGTGTCACTTCCCCCCGGTCTAAAGGGCCATCTGAGAAAAGTGTAAAATCCAGAAAGGCAAGACAGGCCATGGGGAAAAAGGAGCCTTGTTATGCTGATGGGCGGGATGTAAATTGCCAACAGCCACTCTGGAGAAGTGTATGGTGTTTCCTGATACATCTGAAAAACCAAGCAACAGAGTCTAGGGCATTTCCACTAATGGTCCTATAGCTTAGGGAAATTAAAATCAAAAAGACACAGCCACCCCAAAATTTGGGACGGCTCTGTTTACAGGAACCTCTTCTACAGTACGAGTTAAATATCCCAGAGAACAAATAATTGATAAAGAAGTTGCGGTACTTACGTACAACAGAATACCACTCAGCAATGAAATCTGTGTCACCAGGCCTGAACCAGCATAATGAGTGGATTGAGGCATGATGATTCTAAGTGAAATAAGTCACACAGAAAAAGAAACATCATAAGGTATCACTAATGCACGGAATGTAAACTTGGCTACACATGAACTGAATTACAAAACAGAACAGGGTCTCAAGATTAGAAAACCAACTTATGCTTGCTTAAGGGGAAAGGTGAGTTAAGGGGGTGCTGCATAAAACCAGAGTTTGAAATTAGCACAGATACCGTTCCATAAGCCAAATATGTAATAGACAAGACCTACCCCCTGCTCAACAAAATGGACTCAACAATGAGGTATCACCTCACACCTGTTAGAATGGGCATCATCTGAAAATCTACAAACAACAAATGCTGGAAAGGGTGTGGAGAAAAGGAACCCTCTTCCACTATTGTTGGGAATATAAATTGATACATTCACTATGGAGAACAATATGGAGTTTCTTAAGAAACTAATAATAGAATTACCATATGATACAGCAATCCCAGGACTGGACATATACCCAGACAAAACCATAAATCAAAAAGAGACATTCACCGCAATGTTCATTGCATCACTATTTACAATATCGAGGTAATGGAAGCAACCTAAATGCCCACAGACAGACGAATGCATAAAGCTGTGGTACATATATAAAATGGAATATTACTAAGCCATGAAAGGAATGAAATTGGGTCATTTGTAGAGACGTCGATGGATCTAGAGACTGTCATACAGAGTGAAGTAAGTCAGAAAGAGAAAAACAAATCTTGTATATTCATGCATATATGTGGAACCTAGAAAAACTGTACAGATTAACCGTTTTGCAAGGCATAAATAGAGCAACAGATATAGACAACAATCGTATGGACAACAAGGGGGGAAAGCTCTTGGAGGGGTGGTGGTGGGAGGAGTTGAGAGATTGGGATTGGCATGTAAACATTTATATGTATAAAATAGATAACCAATGAGAACCTGCTGTATAAAAATATAAAATAAAATTCAAAATTAAAAAGAAATAAAATTTAAAAAATAAAACAGAAAAAACAATTATTCCCTTCACATACATGTATTTATATGAATAAATTATTTCCATGCTTATATCTGTAAATACAAAAAAGAGGAATAAAATCTACCTTGAACCAAAAACGAAAAAGAGAAAAAAAAAAAAACAGAACCCACCAGTTACTCAGAGGAAAACCGTATCAGGGCACTTGCTCCAGTTGTAAACAATTCTGAAGTTGGTCAGTGGTGGGGAATCGTCTCCCATTCAGCCAGCAGCCCCCACACAACAAGCGTCCTCATTGCAAAGCTGGGGCACCGTGCCGAGGCATCTGTGAGTAAACGTGAGCTGAGCCCCAGGCCAGTTGCTGCTGAACTGTTCCCGCCCTTCCCAGGTAAAACACCTGAATATATACAAGGACTTGAAAGCCTAGAGGAAGGGCCATGGAGCCACACGAGTGACAGCATGCCAGCTGACTTGGTGCCTGCAGGCCAGCCAGGATGGTCCTGGCCCTGGGTGCTCTTCTGGAAGATTTCCATTTCCCTGCCTGAGATACCCGTCCTGTCCCTGCCCCCACTGCTTTTTTCCTTCCTCACCTCTGCCCAGGGAGAAATTCCAGCAGCAGGTATGGGTGACACATCCTCTTCTTTAGCAGGTGGCAGCCTGGCAACTGCTGCAGAAAGTCCAGCAGAGCCCCACTCACACTGGGCCACCCACAAAGCCGTGGCCTCTCACTCCCTCCCACCAGCCCAGCCCCGAGACTGCTGACAGGGCAGAGAAAATGGCGTCAGGCACAGCTGCAGGGGCTTTTGCTGCCTGGAGTGGTATTTATATTGATCTCAACCCAGGCACACCTGGGGAGGGCTGGCCGGCATGGTAAGGCTGCCCAGGTAGCCAATCATCACCCCTCAGGGGCTCACAGTTGCAGAAAATGGAACTTGCTGAACCGGCCAGGTCCAAGGAACAGGTGTGGGCTCCTGAGAGTCAGGATAGACAAGGGGCTGCAGCTTTGGCTTGTTTTCTAATCATTTTATCTGGCCCATGAGTGGGAGACAACTTCAAGAAAACCCTCTCCTAATGAGAGGAACCCAGGAGTCAGGGAGAGGAGGGGTGGGTGGTGGTTGGAGACAGAGGCCTGGTGCCCTGGGTGCAGTGGAAGTCTCTGGAAGACCAGGTGGAGGGAGGCCACACAGAGTGATGCCCAGGGTCACAGACCTGTCGGAGCTGCTGTTTGTTAGTTCAAGTCCTGCTCTGAGGTGCTCTGTGTCAGCTCTGAGCGACAGGTGAGCTGGGGGTGCTCTTCAATGAGGGCTATGTACACGGTTCCTGTGTGCCCAGCCCTGCCACGGTACCTGCAAGGGTAGCTCTGTATCCTGGGAGGGGCCTGACCATGAGAGCCCCGTGGGCTGGCTTGGGGGTGGGGTACCTGCCCAGGAGAGCTCCATATCCTGGGATTGGCCTGACCACGAGAGCCCCATGGGCTGCTGGGGACCTGGTAAAGGATGTCAGGACAGTCAGTGAAGCCACCGAGGATATACCTCCAGTTACTCCTGATTCCTACACCCTGCTGGTCATTCTACCAACCACCAGGACATGGTATTCTGTATTAGTCTTCAATGATGCCTTCTTTTGTATTCCATTAGCCCCAGAGTCACAAGAAATTTTGGCTTGTGAGTGGCAGGACTCAACATACAACTAAAACAATACTTCCGGGCCGTCTTGCCCCAAGGGTTCAAAAATTCCCACACCATCTTTGGGGAAAGCTTAGCTAACGACCGAAAAGTTCTACCTCTGGAAAAGGAAACCCTCCTTCAATATGCAGACGACATTCTGATCGCCAGCCCTACTAAGGAGGCCTCTGAACTACCAAGCCAATAAAGGATAGAAGTTGTCCAAGAAAAAGCTCAAATATCACAGACTGCAGTGACCTGCCTGGGCTTCATTCTCACACAAGGTCAGAGAAGCCCATCCCAGGAAAGGGAAGAAACCATTTGCAGCCTTACCCCTTTCTAAAACTAGAAGACAGCTTAGGGGTTCCTGGGGAGGCCAGGGTTTGCTGCTTCTGGATCCCTAACTACAGTCTACTAGCTGGGCCTCTATATGAAACACTGAAAGGAAAAGATGATGATCCTTTTGAACAGAATCCAGAAGTGGCCTTTCAAGAATGGAAAGAGCAGTCAATTCAGACCCTTGCCCTGGAACTCCCTAATTGAGCTAAACCCTTTGACCTTTCCATTCCCGGTGAAAGGTGAATCGCCATTGGAGAATTAGTGCAAAAACTGGGACCACTTGAAATGGAACAACGCAAGAATGCCATCCAGGTAGGATAAACTACAGTCACCAAGGGGCTTGGCCCACTGCCACATCTGGCCAAGATACTGGCGGTATCTAAAAACCTGGAAATCAGCAGCCCAAAAGGCCACCTCCCTCCTAAGGGAAAAGGACCCCACGTGGTGATCCTAATCACCAACCATGCCCTGAAGTTGCAGGGTTCGCTCCGTGGGCACACCGACCTCGAGTGAGGAGGCCCTCCAACTCCAACATCCAGAGAGATAACCGGGGGCAACAGGGCACCATGACGACTCGTGTGAACATCACTTGACCTGGAGTTTCTCTCATAAAACAACAATAGTGTGTCCCGAAGGAGTAGACTACTGCTTGCAGGACTTCCTGCACCCAGAGGGGAGCTAATAATCTTGGCGGGGGAACCGTATATCACACTGTCACCATAGAAAAGCCTACAGACACCGTGATGATGGTGGCCAATAAGACCGGCTGGACTCCTGTTTACTTCAAAAGGCTGTTAACTCAGTGGCCATCATGGTCCTTGATCACCACTGACCCTGGACTGTCTGGGAGTTGAGCGGGCAGGGCTCTGACACCTGGTGCTGTTTTTACGTTAATTCAGGGGCCTAATTGAAGAAAGAGCAGACTACTGGTCAGAGCATCTAGGCTGGCAGAAACGGTCAGCCTAAGGTGGCCGAACAAATGTGGGGCGGGGTGAAACCGGCCCCCACAGCGTCTCTGCACATCTCTTTCCTGGACCCTTAAAGGTCATTAGAATCTATAACACTTCCAATGCTGGTGCTCAGGCGGACGAGCAGGGAGGCAGGGGTCCTGGGGCCAATCAACGTCACCTGGAGGCTGCTGGGGAGAAGTTCTGACCCTCGTCCCCTGGTATGAGGGCTCCCAACTCAGCACTCAGCAGTTACAGAAGAAGGGTCTGCACCCTCAGCACTCCAAGAATGAGGAACGGGACAAAAGGCAGAGGAGGGGTTTGTCCCCAGCAAAGCCCATTAAAAATCCCTGGGAGATAAAAATAGAATCTGGGCAATAAAATCAAGTCTGACCTTTTTTTATCCTTTGTGCTTTGTCTAATTTCACGTGCTCCTAGGGTCCCGCATGCAGAGGTTCCACACCCGGCACTTCAGACCAGATTTCCTGGTGCAGAATGGCTGGGTCGACACCTCAGCTCCTGGGGCCCAGTGCAGACTCCGAGATATAGAGCCTGAGCTGCAGCCAACCCGGCCCTTGAGAGCTCCGCCCCCTCCCTCCCACTGACTCTGACAGGATCTCTACACAGCAGCCCAGCCCACAGCCCACGGGGTAGTGCATGCTCTCACCTCTCCATTCTCTGATGAAAATATAAAGTTTCCTTTGCTTGGGAACCAAACTCAGTCTCGATCTGTTGGCCCCAATGACACTGGGCAGGGGGACCCTTGTTGGGGTCCACTCTGGAGGATCAGTAACAGAAATTGAGACTATTGTAACTTCAATGAACAGATGTGTGAGCCAAACTGTAGTTAACATAGAACAGTTTATAAGGCTCGGGTAAAATAAGATGTTTCTAACACTTCCATTTGATATTTCCATCACTTTATTATAAGCAAGTTCAGTGAAAAGGTTTGTCTTATTTGTCAGGTCAATATTAGAGAAATGAAGTGATTTCTTTCCAAGGATGTACATCTAATAATCTTGGTTAAAGCTTCAATCTTGTTTTAAATGCTTTTCCATTGAAAATGATACCTCTCTTTCAGCTCCCCCATTTCTGAGAAGTATAAAATCTTATAATTTATTATCACCAAAGGGGAAAGGTGGGAGGAGGGATAAATTAACAGTTTGGAATTAACACATACACACTGCTATGTATAAAATAGATCATCAACAAGGAACTACTGTATAGCACAGGGAACTACACTCAATATTGTGCAATAACCTATAAGGGGAAATAATCGGAAAAAGAACAGATATTTTTATTGACATCATCTATCAATGACAGTTAAAGTGTAACCTAAGGGAAGCCGGTGGTGAGTGCTTCTGACCCTGAAGACTTCAGTCATCTAAAGTTTGGACTCTGCCTACTTCCCAAGGCCCTTAATGAACATATGTGTAGCCGTAGCTTAAAAAACTCCCCAGTTTGGGTTTCGGGGAGACACTGATTTTGAAAAAGCCCTGGTGTTCTCCTTACATGAATGGGACTCTTCCTACTGCTAAAACATGTCTGTCACATCCAGAGGATGGTATACCGTCTGATCGGGAAGAGTTTGGAAAAGGCATCTCATCTCCTCATCTCCTGGTGCTCGGGTTCACCCCTCCAGCGTCTTTACTAACAGTCTCCCCACTTGGAGATGTCAACACTGTCAACATCCCGTTGCGTACAGTTTGGAATTTGTCCAGAGGATGAAGCGGAAGGATGAGGAACAATGAGAGACAAGTCCTAGGTGTTCAGACAGGCACATGTCACTCTAATTTCCAATCAGGAAGATGAATTGACCAAAGGCTAGGGTTGCCCATGGAAACAGTATAGGGCTTGAGGAAATCCCACTGCTTTGTGGCCAGTTCCCATAAACACAAGTTGAACAATGGAACTCAGGGGCAGTAAAATTCACGAAACTGCAGAGTTGAAAATATCTATCACTGAAAAATGTCTTGAGGAAAGTCAGAGAAAAGGATTGGCAAGCAAGGGAGAATGGCAGGAAAGGGATTTGAGGAGGTAGAAAGGACTCGCCATTAAGCACAAGAAAAGGGGCTGAACATTGCCGACATTGCAGTTGGCCAAAAAGGCTGTATGCGTTTTTTTCTGTATATATTCAAGAAAAGGGCATACACTTTTTTAGCCAACCAAACAGGTGGGCACTGGAAATCAATACTACAAAAGATATCACTTCGCATCAGTCAGAAGAGCCATCCTCATAAAGTGTAAACGCCAGAAATGCAGGACAGGGCAAGGAGAAGAGGGAGCCCTGTGAGGCTTATAGTGGAAATGTATATTGCCAACGGCCATTCTGGAGAAGTGTATTGTGTTTACTAAAGCATCTAAAAAATGAGCTACAGAGCATAGGGCACTTGCACTCATGGGCGTATATCTTGGGAAAAACAAAAATCGAGAGGACACAGGCACCCCAATGTTTACTGCCTCTCTGTTTAAAAGATCCTCGACTAGGATATAACTTAAATGTCTCTGGAGGGAAAAAATGAATAGAGATGTTGTACTTATGTAGAGTGGAATATTACTCAGCCTGGAAATCAATGAAATATGGCCAGTTGTAACAACTCCGGAGGAGTTACGTATGATCATTCTAAGTGACATAATTCAAAAAGAAAAAGACACATATCATAAGATATCACTTAAAGGTGGAATCCAAAATGGCTACACATGAAATAAATTACAAAACAAAAACATAGTCAAATATGTAGAAAACACGCGTGAGGCTGCTAAACGGGAAAGGTGGGGAGGGGTGAGGCATCATCCAGGAGGTTGAAATTAGCAAAGATACCATTCCAAATACCAAACTGATAATCAACAAGGCCTACACAGTAGCTAAAAGAACTGCACTCAGCACACTCAAGTCACCGGAAAAGAATATCTATGACTGGTAAGAATCTGAAAAAGAATTTATTGATGTCTCTCTGTACGTGAATCAAGTGGATGTACAGCAGCAAGAAACAGAGCTTTGAAAATCAGCTGTAACCAATATAGTAATAAATTGAAAAAAATAAACGACAGAGAGACAGAGAAAACCTCTTACAACTTTTCCTCAGGGACGGTGATGCAACATGGATTGAACACATCTAGACCCACAGCAGGATGAGACATAAGGCTGGAAACTGTTCGCGCTAAGAGAAATGTGAGGTTGGGTGAGGAAATGCACACCCTTTAAAGTAATACTACCTGGTACCCATTCAATGGGTCCCAAATCTGCAGGTTCAAGGAATCTTCCTACAGCTAAAACATGCATGGAAAACCCAGAGGACTGTACACCATGTGATCGGGAGATGTGTCTAAAATGCACCTCATTTATCCTCTCCTGGTGCTCCTGTTCATCATTCCAGCCACGTTACTTAGAATCTCCCCACTTAGAGAATCAGCACATTTAAACTTCTGTTTCACACATTTTGCAAATTGTGAGGAGGATGAACGGGAACAGGGGGAACCAATGAGAGAATAGTTGTAGGGGTTTGGACGGGTACATGTCACTCTAATTTCCCATTAAGAATAAGAATTAAAAAAAGGCTCAGCCCGCCTCTCCAGAGCCAAAATAGGGCCTGAAGCAATCCTACGGTATTGAGGCCAGCTCACAAAAGAGCAACTTAAAAAATGGAGCTCAGGGTCACTGCAATTCACAAACCTGCAGAGTTATAAATGAAAACTAACGTCCAAAAATATGTTGAGGTAAGGCAAAGAAGAGGATCTGAATGCAAGACAGAATTGCAAGAAACAGATTTCAAGAGATAGATTGGACTCGCCTTTAAAGCACATGAAAAGCGACAGAATTTTGACAACGATGCGGTTGGCCCAAAAGGGAGTATGCGTTTTTTCCTGAATATATCCAGGAAAAAACGCATACGCACTTTATGGGCAACCAAGCAAGCAAGCAATGCAAATGTGCACAATAAAGAAGTCTCATTTCCCACTGGTCAAAAGGGCCATCCGAAAAAATTGTAAAAACCAGAAATGCAGGACAGGCCATGGAGAACAGGAAGCCTTTATACGCTGATGGACAGTGTGTGAACTGCCGAGAGCCACTCTGGAGAAGTGTATGGTGGTTCCTAAATCATCTAAAAAACAGAGCGACAGAGCATAGGGCACTTCCAATCACGGGAGTATATCTAGGGAAGTCTAAAAATCAACAAGACACAAGCACACCACAGTTTAGGGCTACTCTGTTTACAAGAACCTCAACTTCAGTACACCTTAAATATCCCAGGAAAGAGAACAATGGATAAAGAAAATGTGGTACTTATGTACAATGGAATATCTCTTCACCATGAAATCAATGTAATAAGGCTAGTAGAAGGATAAAGAGTGGATTGAGGTCCGATAATACTACTTGAAATAAGTCAAACAGAAAAAGAAACATATCATCAGATATCACTTATAGAGGGAGGATAAATATGGCTGCACAAAAAATGAATTACAAAACAGAACAGTGTCTCACATTTAGAAAACACACTTATGTCAGCTTAAGGGGAAAGGAGAGGTGGGGTGATGCATAAAACCAGAGTTTGAAATTAGCACAGATACCGTTCAATAAACCAAAATAGGTATCAGAAAAGATCTACACCTTGCTCAATGAACTGGCCTCAACACACCCTATACACCGCAGAGAAATATATCTGAGTAATAAGAATCTTAAAACCCATGTATTGATATCTCTCCATAAGGGAATCAAGTGTGCGCAGAGCGGCACAAACACAGCAGTGAAAATGAGCTAAACCCCTTTATAGAAATAAATTTTAAAACCAAAACGCAGAAACAATGAAAGAGAGAAAAATTCTTACAAAATTCGCTCAGGGGCTGTGATGCAACCTGGAATGACCACATATAAACCCACAGCTGGATAAGACATAAGGCTGGACACTTGGGGCTGAAAGGATTGGAGAGCTTTGGTGAGCAACTGCCAAAAGTTTAATGCAATACTTCATGCTACTTATTCCAAGGGTCCCAACACTCCAGGTTGAAGGGAATCTTCCTACAGCTAAACCATGCATGGGAAATCCAGCGGATGGTATACCATATGATCGGGAAAGGTTTCTAAAATGCACCTCATTTTCCTCTCCTGGGGCTCCGGATCAACATTCCAGCCACTTTACTAACAACATCTCCACATGGAGAGTCAATGCCTTTAAGTTCCGGTATCGCACAGTCTGCAGTTAGTGCGGAGGATGAATGGGAATAGGGGGAACCAGTGAGAAAATAGCTGTAGCGGTTTCAATGGGCACATGTCACTCTAATTTCACATCAGGAAGAAGAATTAACCAAAGGCGGAGCAAGGCGTCCCAGAAGAAGAATAGGGCCTGAAGAAATCCTGTGGATATGAGGCAAGATCACAAAAATAAGAGCAGAAAAATGGAGCTAAGGGCCACTGCAATTCAAAAACCTGCAGAGTTATAAAGGCCAACTATTTTCCAAACGTATATTGAGGTAAGGCTATGAAGAGGCACTGAGAGCAAGGCAGAACTGCAGGAAACCGATTTCAGGAGGTAGACTGGAATTGCATGTAAAGCATAGGAAAAGAGGCAGAACGTCCACAATGATGCACTTGGCCAAAAAGGGCGTATGCGTTTTTTCCTGAATATATTCAGGAAAAAACGCATACGCCCTTTTTGGCCAACCAAGCAAGCTTGCAAAGGAAATCTGCACTACAATGAAGTCTCACTGCCCCCCGGTCAAAAGGGCCATCCGAAAAAAGTGTAAAATCCAGAAAGGCAGGACAGGCCAAGGAGAACTAGGAGCCTTCTTATGCTAATGGACGGGATGTAAATTGCCAGCAGCCACTCTGGAGAAGTGTATGGTGTTTCCTGAAACATCCAAAAAATAAAGCAACAGAGTCTAGGGCACTTCCACTTATGGTCCTATAGCTTAGGGAAATTAAAATCAAAAAGACACAGCCACCCCAAAGTTTGGGACGGCTGTGTTTACAAGAACCTCGTTTACAGTACAAGTTCAATATCACAGAAAGCGAAAAATGGATAAAGAAGTTGTGGTACTTACGTACAATGCAATATCACTCAGCAATGAAATCTATGTCATCAGGCCCGTAGCAGCATAATGAGTGGATTCAGGTACGATGATTCTAGGTGAAATAAGTCACACAGAAAAAGAAACATCATAAGATATCACTACTACACGGAATGTAAACTTGGCTACACAAGAACTGAATTACAAAACAGAAAAGGGTTTCAAATGTAGAAAACCAACTTATGCTTGCTTAAGGGGAAAGGTGAGTTGGGGTGCTGCATAAAACCAGAGATTGAAAGTAGCACAGATACCGTTCCATAAGTCAAATATGTAATAGACAAGAGCTACTCCTTGCTCAACGAAGTGGACTCAACACCCCATATTAAACGCCTAAGAATATACCTGACTAGTAAGAGTCTACCTGACTAGTAAGAATCTTAAAACCTATGGATTTATATGTCTCCGAAAGAGAATCAAGCAGGTGTACAGCGGCATAAACGCAGCAGTGATAGGATTGGTGAGGTTCGGTGAGCAAATGCAGACCCTTTGAAGTCATATTGCATGGTACCCATTCCATGGGTCTCAACTCTCCATGTTTAAGGGATTCTTCCTTCAGCTAAAACATGCATGTGGAACCCAGAGTATGATCCACCGTGTGATCGGGAAACGTGTTCAAATGTGTCTCAGTTTCGTCCCCTGGTACTCGGGTGCAACATTCCAGACGCTTTACTAACACTCTCCCCACTTGGAGAGTCAGTGACTTTAACCTCCTGTTTGGCCCAGTTTGCAATTTCTGTGGAAAATGAACAGGAATAGGGAGAACCAATGAGAGACTAGGTGGAGGTGTCTGAACGGGCAAATTTAACTCTCATTTCCCACCAGGAAGAGGAATTAACCAAAGGCTCAGCATGCGAAGCCGGAACCAAACTAGGGCCTGAAGCAATCCTGCGGTGTTGCGGCCAGCTCACAAGAAAGCGAGTTGAAGAAAGGAGCTCAGGGGCACTGTAATTCACAAACCTGCAGAGTTATAAATGACAGCTATCTTCCAAAAATATATTGAAGTAAGGCAGCCAAGAGGAGTTGAAAGCGGGGTAGAATTGCAGGAAACCGATTTCAGGAGGTAGACTGGAATTGCATGTAAAGCAAAGGAAAAGAGGCAGAACGTCCACAATGATGCACTTGGCCAAAAAGTGCGTATGCGTTTTTTCCTGAATATATTCAGGAAAAAACGCATACGCCCTTTTTGGCCAACCAAGCAAGATTGCAAAGGAAATCTGCACTACAATGAAGTCTCACTGCCCCCGAGGTCAAAAGGGCCATCTGAAAAAAGTGTAAAATCCAGAAAGCCAGGACAGGCCATGGAGAACTGGGAGCCTTGTTATGCTGATGGGCGGGATGTAAATTGCCAGCAGCCACTCTGGAGAAGTGTATGGTGTTTCCTGAAACATCCAAAAAACAAAGCAACAGAGCCTAGGGCACTTCTACTTATGGTCCTATAGATTAGGGAAATTAAAATCAAAAAGACACAGCCACCCCAAAGTTTGGGACGGCTCTGTTTACAAGAACCTCGTTTACGGTACAAGTTCAATATCACAGAAAGCGAAAAATGGATAAAGAAGTTGTGGTACTTACGTACAATGCAATATCACTCAGCAATGAAATCTATGTCATCAGGCCCATAGCAGCATAATGAGTGGATTCAGGTACGATGATTCTAAGTGAAATAAGTCACACAGAAAAAGAAACATCATAAGATATCACTAATACACGGAATGTAAACTTGGCTACACAGGAACTGAATTACAAAACAGAACAGGGTGTCAAATGTAGAAAACCAACTTATGCTTGCTTAAGGGGAAAGGTGAGTTGGGGTGCTGCATAAAACCAGAGATTGAAATTAGCACAGATACCGTTCCATAAGCCAAATATGTAATAGACAAGAGCTACTCCTTGCTCAACGAAGTGGACTCAACACCCCATATTAAACGCCTAAGAATATACCTGACTAGTAAGAATCTTAAAACCTATGGATTTATATGTCTCCGAAAGAGAATCAAGCGTGTGTACAGCGGCATAAATGCAGCAGTGATAGGATTGGTGAGGTTTGGTGAGCAAATGCAGACCCTTTGAAGTCATACTGCATGGTACCCATTCCATGGGTCTCAACTCTCCATGTTTAAGGGATTCTTCCTTCAGCTAAAACATGCATGTGGAACCCAGAGTATGATCCACCGTGTGATCGGAAAACGTGTTCAAATGTGTCTCAGTTTTCGTCCCCTGGTACTCGGGTGCAACATTCCAGACGCTTTACTAACACTCTCCCCACTTGGAGAGTCAGTGCCTTTAACCTCCTGTTTGGCCCAGTTTGCAATTTCTGTGGAAAATGAACAGGAATAGGGAGAACCAATGAGAGACTAGGTGGAGGTGTCTGGACGGGCAAATTTAACTCTCATTTCTCACCAGGAAGAGGAATTAACCAAAGGCTCAGCATGCCGTGCTGGAAACAAACTAGGGCCTGAAGCAATCCTGCGGTGTTGCGGCCAGCTCACAAGAAAGCGAGTTGAAGAAAGGAGCTCAGGGGCACTGTAATTCACAAACCTGCAGAGTTATAAATGACAGCTATCTTCCAAAAATATATTGAAGTAAGGCAGCCAAGAGGAGTTGAAAGCGGGGCAGAATTGCAGGAAACCGATTTCAGGAAGTAGACTGGAATTGCATGTAAAGCATAGGAAAAGAGGCAGAATGTCCACAATGATGCACTTGGCCAAAAAGGGCGTATGCGTTTTTTCCTGAATATATTCAGGAAAAAACGCATACGCACTTTTTGGACAACCAAGCAAGCTTGCAAAGGAAATCTGCACTACAATGAAGTCTCACTGCCCCCTGGTCAAAAGGGCCATCTGAAAAAAGTGTAAAATCCAGAAAGGCAGGACAGGCCATGGAGAACTGGGAGCCTTGTTATGCTGATGGGCGGGATGTAAATTGCCAGCAGCCACTCTGGAGAAGTGTATGGTGTTTCCTGAAACATCGAAAAAACAAAGCAACAGAGCCTAGGGCACTTCCACTTATGGTCCTATAGATTAGGGAAATTAAAATCAAAAAGACACAGCCACCCCAAAGTTTGGGACGGCTCTGTTTACAAGAACCTCGTTTACGGTACAAGTTCAATATCACAGAAAGCGAAAAATGGATAAAGAAATTGTGGTACTTACGTACAATGCAATATCACTCAGCAATGAAATCTATGTCATCAGGCCCGTAGCAGCATAATGAGTGGATTCAGGTACGATGATTCTAAGTGAAATAAGTCACACAGAAAAAGAAACATCATAAGATATCACTAATACACGGAATGTAAACTTGGCTACACAGGAACTGAATTACAAAACAGAACAGGGTGTCAAATGTAGAAAACCAACTTATGCTTGCTTAAGGGGAAAGGTGAGTTGGGGTGCTGCATAAAACCAGAGATTGAAATTAGCACAGATACCGTTCCATAAGCCAAATATGTAATAGACAAGAGCTACTCCTTGCTCAACGAAGTGGACTCAACACCCCATATTAAACGCCTAAGAATATACCTGACTAGTAAGAATCTTAAAACCTATAGATTTATATGTCTCCGAAAGGGAATCAAGCGTGTGTACAGCGGCATAAACGCAGCAGTGATAGGACTGGTGAGGTTCGGTGAGCAAATGCAGACCCTTTGAAGTCATATTGCATGGTACCCATTCCAAGGGTCTCAACTCTCCATGTTTAAGGGATTCTTCCTTCAGCTAAAACATGCATGTGGAACCCAGAGTATGATCCACCGTGTGATCGGGAAACGTGTTCAAATGTGTCTCAGTTTTCGTCCCCTGGTACTCGGGTGCAACATTCCAGACACTTTACTAACACTCTCCCCACTTGGAGAGTCGGTGCCTTTAACCTCCTGTTTGGCCCAGTTTGCAATTTCTGTGGAAAATGAACAGGAATAGGGAGAACCAATGAGAGACTAGGTGGAGGTGTCTGGACGGGCAAATTTAACTCTCATTTCCCACCAGGAAGAGGAATTAACCAAAGGCTCAACATGCCATGCCGGAACCAAACTAGGGCCTGAAGCAATACTGTGGTGTTGCGGCCAGCTCACAAGAAAGCGAGTTGAAGAAAGGAGCTCAGGGGCACTGTAATTCACAAACCTGCAGAGTTATAAATGACAGTTATCTTCCAAAAATATATTGAAGTAAGGCTGCCAAGAGGAGTTGAACGTGGGGCAGAATTGCAGGAAACCGATTTCAGGAGGTAGACTGGAATTGCATGTAAAGCATAGGAAAAGAGGCAGAACGTTCACAATGATGCCCTTGGCCAAAAAGGGCATATGTGTTTTTTCCTGAATATATTCAGGAAAAAACGCATACGCCCTTTTTGGCCAACCAAGCAAGCTTGCAAAGGAAATCTGCACTACAATGAAGTCTCAGTGCCCCTTGGTCAAAAGGGTCATCTGAAAAAAGTGTAAAATCCAGAAAGGCAGGACAGGCCATGGAGAACTGGGAGCCTTGTTATGCTGATGGGCGGGATGTAAATTGCCAGCAGCCACTCTGGAGAAGTGTATGGTGTTTCCTGAAACATCCAAAAGACAAAGCAACAGAGCCTAGGGCACTTCCACATATGGTCCTATAGCTTAGGGAAATTAAAATAAAAAAGACACAGCCACCCCAAAGTTTGGGACGGCTTTGTTTACAAGAACCTCGTTAACGGTACAAGTTCAATATCACAGAAAGCGAAAAATGGATAAAGAAGTTGTGGTACTTACGTACAATGCAATATCACTCAGCAATGAAATCTATGTCATCAGGCCCGTAGCAATATAATGAGTGGATTCAGGTACGATGATTCTAAGTGAAATATAAGTCACACAGAAAAAGAAACATCATAAGATATCACTACTACACGGAATGTAAACTTGGCTACACAAGAACTGAATTACAAAACAGAACAGGGTGTCAAATGTAGAAAACCAACTAATGCTTGCTTAAGGGAAGGGTGAGTTGGGGTGCTGCATAAAACCAGAGATTGAAATTAGCACAGATACCGTTCCATAAGCCAAATATGTAATAGACAAGAGCTACTCCTTGCTCAACGAAGTGGACTCAACACCCCATATTAAACCCCTAAGAATATACCTGACTAGTAAGAATCTACCTGACTAGTCAGAATCTTAAAACCTATGGATTTATATGTCTCCGAAAGAGAATCAAGTGTGTGTACAGTGGCATAAATGCAGCAGTGATAGGATTGGTGAGGTTCGGTGAGCAAATCCAGGCCCTTTGAAGTCATATTGCATGGTACCCATTCCATGGGTCTCAACTCTCCAGGTTTAAGGGATTCTTCCTTCAGCTAAAACATGCATGTGGAACCCAGAGTATGATCCACCGTGTGATCGGGAAACGTGTTCAAATGTGTCTCAGTTTTCGTCCCCTGGTACTCGGGTGCAACATTCCAGACGCTTTATTAACACTCTCCCCACTTGGAGAGTCAGTGCCTTTAACCTCCTGTTTGGCCCAGTTTGCAATTTCTGTGGAAAATGAACAGGAATAGGGAGAACCAATGAGAGACTAGGTGGAGGTGTCCGGACGGGGAAATTTAACTCTCATTTCCCACCAGGAAGAGGAAATAACCAAAGGCTCAGCGTGCCATGCCAGAACCACACTAGGGCCAGAAGCAATCCTGCGGTGTTGCGGCCAGCTCACAAGAAAGCGAGTTAAAGAAAGGAGCTCAGGGGCACTGTAATTCACAAACCCGCAGAGTTATAAATGACAGCTATCTTCCAAAAATATATTGAAGTAAGGCAGCCAAGAGGAGTTGAAAGCCTGGCAGAATTACCGGAAACCGATTTCAGGAGGTAGACTGGAATTGCATGTAAAGCATAGGAAAAGAGGCAGAACGTCCACAATGATGCACTTGGCCAAAAAGGGCGTATGCGTTCTTTCCTGAATATATTCAGGAATATATTCAGGAAAAAACGCATACGCCCTTTATGGCCAACCAAGGAAGCATGCAAAGGAAATCTGCACTACAATGAAGTCTCACTGCCCCCCGGTCAAAAGGGCCATCTGAAAAAAGTGTAAAATCCAGAAAGGCAGGACAGTCCATGGAGAACTGGGAGCCTTGTTATGCTGATGGGCGGGATGTAAATTGCCAGCAGCCACTCTGGAGAAGTGTATGGTGTTTCCTGAAACATCCAAAAAACAAAGCAACAGAGCCTAGGGCACTTCCACTTATGGTCCTATAGCTTAGGGAAATTAAAATCAAAAAGACACAGCCACCCCAAAGTTTGGGACGGCTCTGTTTACAATAACCTCGTTTACCGTACAAGTTCAATATCACAGAAAGCGAAAAATGGATAAAGAAGTTGTGGTACTTACGTACAATGCAATATCACTCAGCAATGAAATCTATGTCATCAGGCCCGTAGCAGCATAATGAGTGGATTCAGGTACGATGATTCTAAGTGAAATAAGTCACACAGAAAAAGAAACATCATAAGATATCACTACTACACGGAATGTAAACTTGGCTACACAAGAACTGAATTACAAAACAGAACAGGGTATCAAATGTAGAAAACCAACTTATGCTTGCTTAAGGGGAAAGGTGAGTTGGGGTGCTTCATAAAACCAGAGATTGAAATTAGCACAGATACCGTTCCATAAGCCAAATATGTAATAGACAAGAGCTACTCCTTGCTCAACGAAGTGGACTCAACACCCCATATTAAACGCCTAAGAATATACCTGACTAGTAAGAATCTTAAAACCTATGGATTTATATGTCTCCGAAAGAGAATCAAGCGTGTGTACAGCGGCATAAACACAGCAGTGATAGGACGGGTGAGGTTCGGTGAGCAAATGCAGACCCTTTGAAGTCATATTGCATGGTACCCATTCCATGGGTCTCAACTCTCCATGTTTAAGGGATTCTTCCTTCAGCTAAAACATGCATGTGGAACCCAGAGTATGATCCACCATGTGATCGGGAAACGTGTTCAAATGTCTCTCAGTTTTCATCCCCTGGTACTCGGGTGCAACATTCTAGACGCTTTACTAACACTCTCCCCACTTGGAGAGTCAGTGCCTTTAACCTCCTGTTTGGCCCAGTTTGCAATTTCTGTGGAAAATGAACAGGAATAGGGAGAACCAATGAGAGACTAGGTGGAGGTGTCCGGACGGGCAAATTTAACTCTCATTTCCCACCAGGAAGAGGAATTAACCAAAGGCTCAGCGTGCCATGCCAGAACCACACTAGGGCCAGAAAGAATCCTGCAGTGTTGCGGCAGCTCATAAGAAAGCGAGTTGAAGAAAGGAGCTCAGGGGCACTGTAATTCACAAACCTGCAGAGTTATAAATGACAGCTATCTTCCAAAAATATATTGAAGTAAGGCTGCCAAGAGGAGTTGAAAGCGGGGCAGAATTGCAGGAAACCGATTTCAGGAGGTAGACTGGAATTGTATGTAAAGCATAGGAAAAGAGGCAGAACGTCCACAATGATGCACTTGGCCAAAAAGGGCGTATGCGTTTTTTCCTGAATATATTTGGGAAAAAACGCATACGCCCTTTTTGGCCAACCAAGCAAGCTTGCAAAGGAAATCTGCACTACAATGAAGTCTCACTGCCCCCCGGTCAAAAGGGCCATCCGAAAAAAGTGTAAAATCCAGAAAGGCAGGACAGGCCAAGGAGAACTAGGAGCCTTCTTATGCTGATGGACGGGATGTAAATTGCCAGCAGCCACTCTGGAGAAGTGTATGGTGTTTCCTGAAACATCCAAAAAATAAAGCAACAGAGTCTAGGGCACTTACACTTATGGTCCTATAGCTTAGGGAAATTAAAATCAAAAAGACACAGCCACCCCAATGTTTGGGACGGCTGTGTTTACAAGAACCTCGTTTACAGTACAAGTTCAATATCACAGAAAGCGAAAAATGGATAAAGAAGTTGTGGTACTTACGTACAATGCAATATCACTCAGCAATGAAATCTATGTCATCAGGCCCGTAGCAGCATAATGACTGGATTCAGGTACGATGATTCTAAGTGAAATAAGTCACACAGAAAAAGAAACATCATAAGATATCACTACTACACGGAATGTAAACTTGGCTACACAAGTACTGAATTACAAAACAGAACAGGGTGTCAAATGTAGAAAACCAACTTATGCTTGCTTAAGGGGAAAGGTGAGTTGGGGTGCTGCATAAAACCAGAGATTGAAAGTAGCACAGATACCGTTCCATAAGCCAAATATGTAATAGACAAGAGCTACTCCTTGCTCAACGAAGTGGACTCAACACCCCATATTAAACGCCTAAGAATATACCTGACTAGTAAGAGTCTACCTGACTAGTAAGAATCTTAAAACCTATGGATTTATATGTCTCCGAAAGAGAATCAAGCATGTGTACAGCGGCATAAACGCAGCAGTGATAGGATTGGTGAGGTTCGGTGAGCAAATGCAGACCCTTTGAAGTCATACTGCATGGTACCCATTCCATGGGTCTCAACTCTCCAGGTTTAAGGGATTCTTCCTTCAGCTAAAACATGCATGTGGAACCCAGAGTATGATCCACCGTGTGATCGGGAAACGTGTTCAAATGTGTCTCAGTTTTCATCCCCTGGTACTCGGGTGCAACATTCCAGACGCTTTACTAACACTCTCCCCACTTGGAGAGTCAGTGCCTTTAACCTCCTGTTTGGCCCAGTTTGCAATTTCTGTGGAACATGAACAGGAATAGGGAGAACCAATGAGAGACTAGGTGGAGGTGTCTGGACGGGCAAATTTAACTCTCATTTCCCACCAGGAAGAGGAATTAACCAAAGGCTCAGCGTGCCATGCGGAACCACACTAGGGCCCGAAGCAATCATGCGGTGTTGCGGCCAGCTCACAAGAAAGCGAGTTGAAGAAAGGAGCTCAGGGGCACTGTAATTCACAAACCTGCAGTTATAAATGACAGCTATCGTCCAAAATATATTGAAGGAAGGCTTCCAAGAGGACTTGAAAGCGGGGCAGAATTGCAGGAAACCGATTTCAGGAGGTAGACTGGAATTGCATGTAAAGCATAGGAAAAGGGGCAGAACGTCCACAATGATGCACTTGGCCAAAAAGGGCGTATGCGTTTTTTCCTGAATATATACAGGAAAAAACGCATACGCCCTTTTTGGCCAACCAAGCAAGCTTGCAAAGGAAATCTGCACTACAATGAAGGATCACTGCCCCCCGGTCAAAAGGGCTATCTGAAAAAAGTGTAAAATCCAGAAAGGCAGGACAGGCCATGGAGAACTGGGAGCCTTGTTATGCTGATGGGCGGCATGTAAATTGCCAGCAGCCACTCTGGAGTAGTGTATGGTGTTTCCAGAAACATCCAAAAAACAAAGCAACAGAGCCTAGGGCATTTCCACATATGGTCCTATAGCTTAGGGAAATTAAAACCAAAAAGACACAGCCACCCCAAAGTTTGGGCCGGCTCTGTTTACAAGAACCTCGTTTACGGTACAAGTTGAATATCACAGAAAGCGAAAAATGGATAAAGAAGTTGTGGTACTTACATACAATGCAGTATCACACAGCAATGAAATCTATGTCACCAGGGCCGTAGCAGCATAATGAGTGGATTCAGGTAAGATGATTCTAAGTCACACTGATAAAGAAACATCATAAGGTATCACTAACACACGGAATGTAAACTTGGCTACACAGGAACTGAATTACAAAACAGAACAGGGTCTCAAATGTAGAAAACCAACTTATGCTTGCTTAAGGGGAATGGTGAGTTGGGGTGCTGCATGAAACCAGAGATTGAAATTGGCACAAATACCGTTCCATAAGCCAAATATGTAATAGACAAGAGCTACTCCTTGCTCAACGAAGTGGACTCAACACCCCATATTAAACGCCTAAGAATACACCTGACTAGTAAGAATCTTAAAACCTATGGATTTATATGTCTCTGAAAGAGAATCAAGCGTGTGTACAGCGGCATAAGCGCAGCAGTGATAGGATTGGTGAGGTTCGATGAGCAAATGCAGACCCTTTGAAGTCATATTGCATGGTACCCATTCCATGGGTCTCAACTCTCCAGGTTTAAGGGATTCTTCCTTCAGCTAAACATGCATGTGGAACACAGAGTATGATCCACCGTGTGATCGGGAAACGTGTTCAAATGTGTCTCAGTTTTCGTCCCCTGGTACTCGGGTGCAACATTCCAGACGCTTTACTAGCACTCTCCCCACTTGGAGAGTCGGTGCCTTTAACCTCCGGTTTGGCCCAGTTTGCAATTTCTGCGTAAGATGAACAGGAATAGGGAGAACCAATGAGAGACTAGGTGGAGGGGTCTGGACGGGCAAATTAAAATCTCATTTCCCACCAGGAAGAGGAATTAACCAAAGGCTCAGCGTGCCATGCCAGAAGCACACTAGGGCCTGAAGCAATCTTGCGGTGTTGCGGCCAGCTCACAAGAAAGCGAGTTGAAGAAAGGAACTCAGGGGCACTGTAATTCACAAACCTGCAGAGTTATAAATGACAGCTTTCGTCCAAAAATATATTGAAGGAAGGCTGCCAAGAGGACTTGAAAGCGGGGCAGAATTGCAGGAAACCGATTTCAGGAGGTAGACTGGAATTGCATGTAAAGCATAGGAAAAGAGGCAGAACGTCCACAATGATGCACTTGGCCAAAAAGGGCGTATGCGTTTTTTCCGGAATATATTCAGGAAAAAACGCATACGCCCTTTTTGGCCAACCAAGCAAGCTTGCAAAGGAAATCTGCACTACAATGAAGTCTCACTGCCCCCTGGTCAAAAGGGCCATCTGAAAAAAGTGTAAAATCCAGAAAGGCAGGACAGGCCCTGGAGAACTGGAAGACTTGTTATGTTGATGGGCGGGATGTAAATTGCCAGAAGCCACTCTGGAGAAGTGTATGGTGTTTCCTGAAACATCCAAAAAACAAAGCAACAGAGCCTAGGGCATTTCCACTTATGGTCCTATAGCTTAGGGAAATTAAAATCAAAAAGACACAGCCACCCCAAAGTTTGGGCCGGCTCTGTTTACAAGAACCTCATTTACGGTACAATTTGAATATCACAGAAAGCGAAAAATGGATAAAGAAGTTGTGGTAATTACGTACAATGCAATATCACTCAGCAATGAAATCTATGTCATCAGGCCCGTAGCAGCATAATGAGTGGATTCAGGTACGATGATTCTAAGTGAAATAAATCACACAGAAAAAGAAACATCATAAGATATCACTACTACACGGAATGTAAACTTGGCTACACAAGAACTGAATTACAAAACAGAACAGGATGTCAAATGTAGAAAACCAACTTATGCTTGCTTAAGGGGAAAGGTGAGCTGGGGTGCTGCATAAAACCAGAGATTGAAATTAGCACAGATACCGTTCCGTAAGCCAAATTAGTAATAGACAAGAATTACTCCTTGCTCAACGAAGTGAACTCAACACCCCATAATAAACGCCTAAGAATATACCTGACTAGTAAGAATCTTAAAACCTATGGATTTATATGTCTCCAAAAGAGAATCAATCGTGTGTACAGCGGCATAAACGCAGCAGTGATAGGATTGGTGAGGTTCGGTGAGCAAATGCAGACCCTTTGAAGTCATATTGCATGGTACCCATTCCATGGGTCTCAACTCTCCAGGTTTAAGGGATTCTTCCTTCAGCTAAACATGCATGTGGAACACATAGTATGATCGACCGTGTGATCGGGAAACGTGTTCAAATGTGTCTCAGTTTTCGTCCCCTGGTACTCGGGTGCAACATTCCATACACTTTACTAACACTCTCCCCACTTGGAGAGTCAGTGCCTTTAACCTCCTGTTTGGCCCAGTTTGCAATTTCTGCGTAAGATGAACAGGAAGAGGGAGAACCAATGAGAGACTAGGTGGAGGTGTCTGGACGGGCAAATTTAACTCTCATTTCCCACCAGGAAGAGGAATTATCCAAAGGCTCAGCATGCCGTGCCGGAACCAAACTAGGGTCTGAAGAAATCCTGCGGTGTTGCGGGCAGCTCACAAGAATGTGAGTTGAAGAAAGGAGCTCAGGGGCACTGTCATTCACAAACCTGCAGAGTTATAAATGACAGCTATCTTCCAAAAATATATTGAAGTAAGGCTGCCAAGAGGAGTTGAAAGCGGGGCAGAATTGCAGGAAACCGATTTCAGGAGGTAGACTGGAATTGCATGTAAAGCATAGGAAAAGAGGCAGAACGTCCACAATGATGCACTTGGCCAAAAAGGGCGTATGCGTTTTTTCTGGAATATATTCAGGAAAAAACGCATACGCCCTTTTTGGCCAACCAAGCAAGCTTGCAAAGGAAATCTGCACTACAATGAAGTCTCACTGCCCCCAGGTCAAAAGGGCTATCTGAAAAAAGTGTAAAATCCAGAAAGGCAGGACAGGCCATGGAGAACTGGGAGCCTTGTTATGCTGATGGGCGGGATGTAAATTGCCAACAGCCACTCTGGAGAAGTGTATGGTGTTTCCTGAAACATCTAAAAAACAAAGCAACAGAGCCTAGGGCACTTCCACTTATGGTCCTATAGCTTAGGGAAATTAAAATCAAAAAGACACAGCCACCCCAAAGTTTGGGCCGGCTCTGTTTACAAGAACCTCGTTTACGGTACAAGTTTAATATCACAGAAAGCAAAAAATGGAAAAAGAAGTTGTGGGAATTACGTACAATGCAATATCATTCAGCAATGAAATCTATGTCATCAGGCCCGTAGCAGCATAATGAGTGGATTCAGGTACGATGATTCTAAGTGAAATAAGTCACACAGAAATAGAAATATCATAAGGTATCACTAATACACGGAATGTAAACTTGGCTACACAAGAACTGAATTACAAAACAGAACAGGGTCTCAAAAGTAGAAACCCAACTTATGCTTGCTTAAGTGGAAAGGTGAGTTGGGGTGGTGCATAAAACCAGAGATTGAAATTAGCACAGATACCGTTCCATAAGCCAAATATGTAATAGACAAGAGCTACTCCTTGCTCAACGAAGTCGAATCAACACCCCATATTAATCGCCTAAGAATATACCTGACTAGTACGAAACTTAAAACCTATGGATATATATGTCTCCGAAAGAGAATCAAGCGTGTGTACAGCGGCATAAGCGCAGCAGTGATAGGATTGGTGAGGTTCGATGAGCAAATGCAGACCCTTTGAAGTCATATTGCATGGTACCCATTCCATGGGTCTCAACTCTCCAGGTTTAAGGGATTCTTCCTTCAGCTAAAACGTGCATGTGGAACCCAGAGTATGATCCACCATGTGATCGGGAAACGTGTTCAAATGTGCCTCAGTTTTCGTTCCCTGGTACTCGGGTGCAACATTCCAGACGCTTTACTAACACTTTCCCCACTTGGAGAGTCAGTGCCTTTAACCTCCTGTTTGGCCCAGTTTGCAATTTCTGCGGAAGATGAACAGGAAGAGGGAGAACCAATGAGAGACTAGCTGGAGCTGTCAGGACGGGCAAATTTAACTCTCATTTCCCACCAGGAAGAGGAATTAACCAAAGGCTCAGCATGCGATGCCGGAACCAAACTAGGGCCTGAAGCAATCCTGCGGTGTTGCGGCCAGCTCACAAGAAAGGGAGTTGAAGAAAGGAGCTCAGGGTCACTGTCATTCACAATCCTGCAGAGTTATAAATGACAGCTTTCTTCCAAAAATATATTGAAGTAAGGCTGCCAAGAGGAGTTGAAAGCGGTGCAGAATTGCAGGAAACCGATTTCAGGAGGTAGACTGGAATTGTATGTAAAGCATAGGAAAAGAGGCAGAACGTCCACAATGATGCACTTGGCCAAAAAGGGCGTATGCGTTTTTTCCTGAATATATTTGGGAAAAAACGCATACGCCCTTTTTGGCCAACCAAGCAAGCTTGCAAAGGAAATCTGCACTACAATGAAGTCTCACTGCCCCCCGGTCAAAAGGGCCATCCGAAAAAAGTGTAAAATCCAGAAAGGCAGGACAGGCCAAGGAGAACTAGGAGCCTTCTTATGCTGATGGACGGGATGTAAATTGCCAGCAGCCACTCTGGAGAAGTGTATGGTGTTTCCTGAAACATCCAAAAAATAAAGCAACAGAGTCTAGGGCACTTACACTTATGGTCCTATAGCTTAGGGAAATTAAAATCAAAAAGACACAGCCACCCCAATGTTTGGGACGGCTGTGTTTACAAGAACCTCGTTTACAGTACAAGTTCAATATCACAGAAAGCGAAAAATGGATAAAGAAGTTGTGGTACTTACGTACAATGCAATATCACTCAGCAATGAAATCTATGTCATCAGGCCCGTAGCAGCATAATGACTGGATTCAGGTACGATGATTCTAAGTGAAATAAGTCACACAGAAAAAGAAACATCATAAGATATCACTACTACACGGAATGTAAACTTGGCTACACAAGTACTGAATTACAAAACAGAACAGGGTGTCAAATGTAGAAAACCAACTTATGCTTGCTTAAGGGGAAAGGTGAGTTGGGGTGCTGCATAAAACCAGAGATTGAAAGTAGCACAGATACCGTTCCATAAGCCAAATATGTAATAGACAAGAGCTACTCCTTGCTCAACGAAGTGGACTCAACACCCCATATTAAACGCCTAAGAATATACCTGACTAGTAAGAGTCTACCTGACTAGTAAGAATCTTAAAACCTATGGATTTATATGTCTCCGAAAGAGAATCAAGCATGTGTATAGCGGCATAAACGCAGCAGTGATAGGATTGGTGAGGTTCGGTGAGCAAATGCAGACCCTTTGAAGTCATACTGCATGGTACCCATTCCATGGGTCTCAACTCTCCAGGTTTAAGGGATTCTTCCTTCAGCTAAAACATGCATGTGGAACCCAGAGTATGATCCACCGTGTGATCGGGAAACGTGTTCAAATGTGTCTCAGTTTTCATCCCCTGGTACTCGGGTGCAACATTCCAGACGCTTTACTAACACTCTCCCCACTTGGAGAGTCAGTGCCTTTAACCTCCTGTTTGGCCCAGTTTGCAATTTCTGTGGAACATGAACAGGAATAGGGAGAACCAATGAGAGACTAGGTGGAGGTGTCTGGACGGGCAAATTTAACTCTCATTTCCCACCAGGAAGAGGAATTAACCAAAGGCTCAGCGTGCCATGCGGAACCACACTAGGGCCCGAAGCAATCATGCGGTGTTGCGGCCAGCTCACAAGAAAGCGAGTTGAAGAAAGGAGCTCAGGGGCACTGTAATTCACAAACCTGCAGTTATAAATGACAGCTATCGTCCAAAATATATTGAAGGAAGGCTTCCAAGAGGACTTGAAAGCGGGGCAGAATTGCAGGAAACCGATTTCAGGAGGTAGACTGGAATTGCATGTAAAGCATAGGAAAAGGGGCAGAACGTCCACAATGATGCACTTGGCCAAAAAGGACGTATGCGTTTTTTCCTGAATATATACAGGAAAAAACGCATACGCCCTTTTTGGCCAACCAAGCAAGCTTGCAAAGGAAATCTGCACTACAATGAAGGATCACTGCCCCCCGGTCAAAAGGGCTATCTGAAAAAAGTGTAAAATCCAGAAAGGCAGGACAGGCCATGGAGAACTGGGAGCCTTGTTATGCTGATGGGCGGCATGTAAATTGCCAGCAGCCACTCTGGAGTAGTGTATGGTGTTTCCAGAAACATCCAAAAAACAAAGCAACAGAGCCTAGGGCATTTCCACATATGGTCCTATAGCTTAGGGAAATTAAAACCAAAAAGACACAGCCACCCCAAAGTTTGGGCCGGCTCTGTTTACAAGAACCTCGTTTACGGTACAAGTTGAATATCACAGAAAGCGAAAAATGGATAAAGAAGTTGTGGTACTTACATACAATGCAGTATCACACAGCAATGAAATCTATGTCACCAGGGCCGTAGCAGCATAATGAGTGGATTCAGGTAAGATGATTCTAAGTCACACTGATAAAGAAACATCATAAGGTATCACTAACACACGGAATGTAAACTTGGCTACACAGGAACTGAATTACAAAACAGAACAGGGTCTCAAATGTAGAAAACCAACTTATGCTTGCTTAAGGGGAATGGTGAGTTGGGGTGCTGCATGAAACCAGAGATTGAAATTGGCACAAATACCGTTCCATAAGCCAAATATGTAATAGACAAGAGCTACTCCTTGCTCAACGAAGTGGACTCAACACCCCATATTAAACGCCTAAGAATACACCTGACTAGTAAGAATCTTAAAACCTATGGATTTATATGTCTCTGAAAGAGAATCAAGCGTGTGTACAGCGGCATAAGCGCAGCAGTGATAGGATTGGTGAGGTTCGATGAGCAAATGCAGACCCTTTGAAGTCATATTGCATGGTACCCATTCCATGGGTCTCAACTCTCCAGGTTTAAGGGATTCTTCCTTCAGCTAAACATGCATGTGGAACACAGAGTATGATCCACCGTGTGATCGGGAAACGTGTTCAAATGTGTCTCAGTTTTCGTCCCCTGGTACTCGGGTGCAACATTCCAGACGCTTTACTAGCACTCTCCCCACTTGGAGAGTCGGTGCCTTTAACCTCCGGTTTGGCCCAGTTTGCAATTTCTGCGTAAGATGAACAGGAATAGGGAGAACCAATGAGAGACTAGGTGGAGAGGTCTGGACGGGCAAATTAAAATCTCATTTCCCACCAGGAAGAGGAATTAACCAAAGGCTCAGCGTGCCATGCCAGAAGCACACTAGGGCCTGAAGCAATCTTGCGGTGTTGCGGCCAGCTCACAAGAAAGCGAGTTGAAGAAAGGAACTCAGGGGCACTGTAATTCACAAACCTGCAGAGTTATAAATGACAGCTTTCGTCCAAAAATATATTGAAGGAAGGCTGCCAAGAGGACTTGAAAGCGGGGCAGAATTGCAGGAAACCGATTTCAGGAGGTAGACTGGAATTGCATGTAAAGCATAGGAAAAGAGGCAGAACGTCCACAATGATGCACTTGGCCAAAAAGGGCGTATGCGTTTTTTCCGGAATATATTCAGGAAAAAACGCATACGCCCTTTTTGGCCAACCAAGCAAGCTTGCAAACGAAATCTGCACTACAATGAAGTCTCACTGCCCCCTGGTCAAAAGGGCCATCTGAAAAAAGTGTAAAATCCAGAAAGGCAGGACAGGCCCTGGAGAACTGGAAGACTTGTTATGTTGATGGGCGGGATGTAAATTGCCAGAAGCCACTCTGGAGAAGTGTATGGTGTTTCCTGAAACATCCAAAAAACAAAGCAACAGAGCCTAGGGCATTTCCACTTATGGTCCTATAGCTTAGGGAAATTAAAATCAAAAAGACACAGCCACCCCAAAGTTTGGGCCGGCTCTGTTTACAAGAACCTCATTTACGGTACAATTTGAATATCACAGAAAGCGAAAAATGGATAAAGAAGTTGTGGTAATTACGTACAATGCAATATCACTCAGCAATGAAATCTATGTCATCAGGCCCGTAGCAGCATAATGAGTGGATTCAGGTACGATGATTCTAAGTGAAATAAATCACACAGAAAAAGAAACATCATAAGATATCACTACTACACGGAATGTAAACTTGGCTACACAAGAACTGAATTACAAAACAGAACAGGATGTCAAATGTAGAAAACCAACTTATGCTTGCTTAAGGGGAAAGGTGAGCTGGGGTGCTGCATAAAACCAGAGATTGAAATTAGCACAGATACCGTTCCGTAAGCCAAATTAGTAATAGACAAGAATTACTCCTTGCTCAACGAAGTGAACTCAACACCCCATAATAAACGCCTAAGAATATACCTGACTAGTAAGAATCTTAAAACCTATGGATTTATATGTCTCCAAAAGAGAATCAATCGTGTGTACAGCGGCATAAACGCAGCAGTGATAGGATTGGTGAGGTTCGGTGAGCAAATGCAGACCCTTTGAAGTCATATTGCATGGTACCCATTCCATGGGTCTCAACTCTCCAGGTTTAAGGGATTCTTCCTTCAGCTAAACATGCATGTGGAACACAGAGTATGATCCACCGTGTGATCGGGAAACGTGTTCAAATGTGTCTCAGTTTTCGTCCCCTGGTACTCGGGTGCAACATTCCATACACTTTACTAACACTCTCCCCACTTGGAGAGTCAGTGCCTTTAACCTCCTGTTTGGCCCAGTTTGCAATTTCTGCGTAAGATGAACAGGAATAGGGAGAACCAATGAGAGACTAGGTGGAGGTGTCTGGACGGGCAAATTTAACTCTCATTTCCACCAGGAAGAGGAATTATCCAAAGGCTCAGCATGCCGTGCCGGAACCAAACTAGGGTCTGAAGAAATCCTGCGGTGTTGCGGGCAGCTCACAAGAATGTGAGTTGAAGAAAGGAGCTCAGGGGCACTGTCATTCACAAACCTGCAGAGTTATAAATGACAGCTATCTTCCAAAAATATACTGAAGTAAGGCTGCCAAGAGGAGTTGAAAGCGGGGCAGAATTGCAGGAAACCGATTTCAGGAGGTAGACTGGAATTGCATGTAAAGCATAGGAAAAGAGGCAGAACGTCCACAATGATGCACTTGGCCAAAAAGGGCGTATGCGTTTTTTCTGGAATATATTCAGGAAAAAACGCATACGCCCTTTTTGGCCAACCAAGCAAGCTTGCAAAGGAAATCTGCACTACAATGAAGTCTCACTGCCCCCAGGTCAAAAGGGCTATCTGAAAAAAGTGTAAAATCCAGAAAGGCAGGACAGGCCATGGAGAACTGGGAGCCTTGTTATGCTGATGGGCGGGATGTAAATTGCCAACAGCCACTCTGGAGAAGTGTATGGTGTTTCCTGAAACATCTAAAAAACAAAGCAACAGAGCCTAGGGCACTTCCACTTATGGTCCTATAGCTTAGGGAAATTAAAATCAAAAAGACACAGCCACCCCAAAGTTTGGGCCGGCTCTGTTTACAAGAACCTCGTTTACAGTACAAGTTTAATATCACAGAAAGCAAAAAATGGAAAAAGAAGTTGTGGGAATTACGTACAATGCAATATCATTCAGCAATGAAATCTATGTCATCAGGCCCGTAGCAGCATAATGAGTGGATTCAGGTACGATGATTCTAAGTGAAATAAGTCACACAGAAATAGAAATATCATAAGGTATCACTAATACACGGAATGTAAACTTGGCTACACAAGAACTGAATTACAAAACAGAACAGGGTCTCAAAAGTAGAAACCCAACTTATGCTTGCCTAAGTGGAAAGGTGAGTTGGGGTGGTGCATAAAACCAGAGATTGAAATTAGCACAGATACCGTTCCATAAGCCAAATATGTATTAGACAAGAGCTACTCCTTGCTCAACGAAGTCGAATCAACACCCCATATTAATCGCCTAAGAATATACGTGACTAGTACGAAACTTAAAACCTATGGATATATATGTCTCCGAAAGAGAATCAAGCGTGTGTACAGCGGCATAAGCGCAGCAGTGATAGGATTGGTGAGGTTCGATGAGCAAATGCAGACCCTTTGAAGTCATATTGCATGGTACCCATTCCATGGGTCTCAACTCTCCAGGTTTAAGGGATTCTTCCTTCAGCTAAAACGTGCATGTGGAACCCAGAGTATGATCCACCATGTGATCGGGAAACGTGTTCAAATGTGCCTCAGTTTTCGTTCCCTGGTACTCGGGTGCAACATTCCAGACGCTTTACTAACACTTTCCCCACTTGGAGAGTCAGTGCCTTTAACCTCCTGTTTGGCCCAGTTTGCAATTTCTGCGGAAGATGAACAGGAAGAGGGAGAACCAATGAGAGACTAGCTGGAGCTGTCAGGACGGGCAAATTTAACTCTCATTTCCCACCAGGAAGAGGAATTAACCAAAGGCTCAGCATGCGATGCCGGAACCAAACTAGGGCCTGAAGCAATCCTGCGGTGTTGCGGCCAGCTCACAAGAAAGGGAGTTGAAGAAAGGAGCTCAGGGTCACTGTCATTCACAATCCTGCAGAGTTATAAATGACAGCTATCGTCCGAAAATATATTGAAGGAAGGCTGCCAAGAGGAGTTGAAAGCGGGGCAGAATTGCAGGAAACCGATTTCAGGAGGTAGACTGGAATTGCATGTAAAGCATAGGAAAAGAGGCAGAACGTCCACAATGATGCACTTGGCCAAAAAGGGCATATGTGTTTTTTCCTGAATATATACAGGAAAAAATGCATACGCCCGTTTTGGCCAACCAAGCAAGCTTGCAAAGGAAATCTGCACTACAATGAAGTCTCACTGCCCCCTGGTCAAAAGGGCTATCTGAAAAAAGTGTAAAATCCAGAAAGGCAGGACAGGCCACAGAGAACTGGGAAACTTGTTATGCTGATGGGCGGGATGTAAATTGCCAGCAGCCACTCTGGAGAAGTGTATGGTGTTTCCTGAAACATCCAAAAAACAAAGCAACAGAGCCTAGGGCACTTCCACTTATGGTCCTATAGCTTAGGGAAATTAAAATAAAAAAGACACAGCCACCCCAAATTTTGGGCCGGCTCTGTTTACAACAACCTCGTTTACGGTACAAGTTCAATATCACAGAAAGCGAAAAATGGATAAAGAAGTTGTGGTACTTACGTACAATGCAATATCACTCAGCAATGAAATCTATGTCATCAGGCCAGTAGCAGCATAATGAGTGGATTCAGGTACGATGATTCTAAGTGAAATCAGTCACACAGAAAAAGAAACATCATAAGATATCACTACTACACGGAATGTAAACTTGGCTACACAGGAACTGAATTACAAAACAGAAAATGGTCTCAAATGTAGAAAACCAACTTATGCTTGCTTAAGGGGAAAGGTGAGTTGGGGTGCGGCATAAAACCAGAGATTGAAATTAGCACAGATACCGTTCCATAAGCCAAATATGTAATAAACAAGAGCTACTCCTTGCTCAACGAAGTGGACTCAACACCCCTTATTAAACGCCTAAGAATATACCTGACTAGTAAGAATCTTAAAACCTATGGATTTATATGTCTCCGAAAGAGAATCAAGCATGTGTATAGTGGCATAAACGCAGCAGTGATAGGATTGGTGAGGTTCGGTGAGCAAATGCAGACTCTTTGAAGTCATATTGCATGGTACCCATTCCAAGGGTCTCAACTCTCCAGGTTTAAGGGATTCTTCCTTCAGCTAAAACATGCATGTGGAACCCAGAGTATGATCCACCGTGTGATCGGGAAACGTGTTCAAATGTGTCTCAGATTTCGTCCCCTGGTACTCGGGTGCAACATTCCACACGCTTTACTAACACTCTCCCCACTTGGAGAGTCAGTGCCTTTAACCTCCTGTTTGGCCCAGTTTGCAATTTCTGTGGAAAATGAACAGGAATAGGGAGAACCAATGAGAGACTAGGTGGAGGTGTCTGAACGGGCAAATTTAACTCTCATTTCCCACCAGGAAGAGGAATTAACCAAAGGCTCAACATGCCATGCCGGAACCAAACTAGGGCCTGAAGCAATCCTGTGGTGTTGCGGCCAGCTCACAAGAAAGCGAGTTGAAGAAAGGAGCTAAGGGGCACTGTAATTCACAAACATGCAGAGTTATAAATGACAGCTATCGTCCAAAAATATATTGAAGGAAGGCTGCCAAGAGGAGTTGAAAGTGGGGCAGAATTGCAGGAAACCGATTTCAGGAGGTAGACTGGAATTGCATGTAAAGCATAGGAAAAGAGGCAGAACGTCCACAATGATGCACTTGGCCAAAAAGGGCGTATGCGTTTTTTCCTGAATATATTCAGGAAAAAACGCATACGCCCTTTTTGGCCAACCAAGCAAGCTTGCAAAGGAAATATGCACTACAATGAAGTCTCACTGCCCCCCTGTCAAAAAGGCCATCTGAAAAAAGTGTAAAATCCAGAAAGGCAGGACAGGGTATGGAGAACTGGGAGCCTAGTTATGCTGATGGGCGGGATGTAAGTTGCCAGCAGCCACTCTGGAGAAGTGTATGGTGTTTCCTGAAACATCCAAAAAACAAAGCAACAGAGCCTAGGGCACTTCCACTTATGGTCCTATAGCTTAGGGAAATTAAAATAAAAAAGACACAGCCACCCCAAATTTTGGGCCGGCTCTGTTTACAACAACCTCGTTTACGGTACAAGTTCAATATCACAGAAAGTGAAAAATGGATAAAGAAGTTGTGGTACTTACGTACAATGCAATATCACTCAGCAATGAAATCTATGTCATCAGGCCGGTAGCAGCATAATGAGTGGATTCAGGTACGATGATTCTAAGTGAAATAAGTCACACAGAAAAAGAAACATCATAAGATATCACTACTACACGGAATGTAAACTTGGCTACACAGGAACTAAATTACAAAACAGAAAATGGTCTCAAATGTAGAAAACCAACTTATGCTTGCTTAAGGGGAAAGGTGAGTTGGGGTGCGGCATAAAACCAGAGATTGAAATTAGCACAGATACCGTTCCATAAGCCAAATATGTAATAGACAAGAGCTACTCCTTGCTCAACGAAGTGGACTCAACACCCCATATTAAACGCCTAAGAATATACCTGACTGGTAAGAATCTTAAAACCTATGGATTTATATGTCTCCGAAAGAGAATCAAGCATGTGTACAGTGGCATAAACGCAGCAGTGATAGGATTGGTGAGGTTCGGTGAGCAAATGCAGACTCTTTGAAGTCATATTGCATGGTACCCATTCCATGGGTCTCAACTCTCCAGGTTTAAGGGATTCTTCCTTCAGCTAAAACATGCATGTGGAACCCAGAGTATGATCCACCGTGTGATCGGGAAACGTGTTCAAATGTGTCTCAGATTTCGTCCCCTGGTACTCGGGTGCAACATTCCAGACGCTTTACTAACACTCTCCCCACTTGGAGAGTCAGTGCCTTTAACCTCCTGTTTGGCCCAGTTTGCAATTTCTGTGTAACATGAACAGGAATAGGGAGAACCAATGAGAGACTAGGTGGAGGTGTCTGGACTGGCAAATTTAACTCTCATTTCCCACCAGGAAGAGGAATTTACCAAAGGCTCAGCATGTCGTGCCGGAACCAAACAAGGGCCTGAAGCAATCCTGCGGTGTTGCGGCCAGCTCACAAGAAAGCGAGTTGAAGAAAGGGGCTCAGCGGCACTGTAATTCACAAACCTGCAGAGTTATAAATGACAGCTATCTTCCAAAAATATATTGAAGTAAGGCTGCCAAGAGGAGTTGAAAGCGGGGCAGAATTGCAGGAAACCGATTTCAGGAGGCAGACTGGAATTGCATGTAAAGCATAGGAAAAGAGGCAGAACGTCCACAATGATGCACTTGGCCAAAAAGGGCGTATGCGTTTTTTCCTGAATATATTCAGGAAAAAACGCATACGCCCTTTTTGGCCAACCAAGCAAGCTTGCAAAGGAAATCTGCACTAAAATGAAGTCTCACTGCCCCCCGGTCAAAAGGGCCATCTGAAAAAAGTGTAAAATCCAGAAAGGCAGGACAGGCGCTGGAGAACTGGAAGACTTGTTATGCTGATGGGCGGGATGTAAATTGCCAGAAGCCACTCTGGAGAAGTGTATGGTGTTTCATGAAACATCCAAAAAACAAAGCAACAGAGCCTAGGGCATTTCCACTTATGGTCCTATAGTTTAGGGAAATTAAAATCAAAAAGACACAGCCACCCCAAAGTTTGGGCCGGCTCTGTTTACAAGAACCTCGTTTACGGTACAAGTTCAATATCACAGAAAGCGAAAAATGGATAAAGAAGTTGTGGTACTTACGTACAATGTAGTATCACACAGCAATGAAATCTATGTCATCAGTCCAGTAGCAGCATAATGAGTGGATTCAGGTACGATGATTGTAAGTGAAATAAGTCACACAGAAAAAGAAACATCATAAGATATCACTAATACACGAAATGTAAACTTGGCTACAAAGGAACTGAATTACAAAACAGAACAGGGTCTCAAATGTAGAAAACCAACTTATGCTTGCTTAAGGGGAAAGGTGAGTTGGGGTGCTGCATAAAACCAGAGATTGAAATTAGCACAGATACTGTTCCATAAGCCAAATATGTAATAGACAAGAGCTACTCCTTGCTCAACGAAGTGGACTCAACACCCCATATTAAACGCCTAAGAATATACCTGACTAGTAAGAATCTTAAAACCTATGGATTTATATGTCTCCGAAAGAGAATTAAGCGTGTGTACAGCGGCATAAGCGCAGAAGTGATACGACTGGTGAGGTTCGATGAGCAAACGCAGACCTTTTGAAGTCATATTGCATGGTACCCATTCCATGGGTCTCAACTCTCCAGGTTTAAGGGATTCTTCCTTCAGCTAAAACATTCATGTGGAACCCAGAGTATGATTCACGGTGTGATCGGGAAACATGTTCAAATGTGTCTCAGTTTTCGTCCCCTGGTACTCGGGTGCAACATTCCAGACGGTTTACTAACACTCTCCCCACTTGGAGAGTGAGTGCCTTTCACCTCCTGTTTGGCCCAGTTTGCAATTTCTGCGTAAGATGAACAGGAATAGGGAGAACCAATGAGAGACTAGGTGGCGGTGTCTGGACGGGCAAATTTAACTCTCATTTCCCACCAGGAAGAGGAATTAACCAAAGGCTCAGCATGTCGTGCCGGAACCAAACTAGGGCCTGAAGCAATCCTGCCGTGTTGCGGTCAGCTCACAAGAAAGCGAGTTGAAGAAAGGATCTCAGCGGCACTGTAATTAACAAACCTGCAGTGTTATAAATGACAGCTATCTTCCAAAAATATATTGAAGTAAGGCTGCCAAGAGGAGTTGAAAGCGGGGTAGAATTGCAGGAAACCGATTTCAGGAGGTAGACTGGAATTGCATGTAAAGCATAGGAAAAGAGGCAGAACGTCCACAATGATGCACTTGGCCAAAAAGGGCGTATGCGTTTTTTCCTGAATATATTCAGGAAAAAACGCATACGCCCTTTTTGGCCAACCAAGCAAGCTTGCAAAGGAAATCTGCACGACAATGAAGTCTCACTGCCCCCCCTCAAAAGGGCCATCTGAAAAAAGTGTAAAATCCAGAAAGGCAGGACAGGCCCTGGAGAACTGGAAGACTTGTTATGCTGATGGGCGGGATGTAAATTGCCAGAAGCCACTCTGGAGAAGTGTATGGTGTTTCCTGAAACATCCAAAAAACAAAGCAACAGAGCCTAGGGCATTTCCACTTATGGTCCTATAGTTTAGGGAAATTAAAATCAAAAAGACACAGCCACCCCAAAGTTTGGGACGGCTCTGTTTACAAGAACCTCGTTTACGGTACAAGTTCAATATCACAGAAAGCGAAAAATGGATAAAGAAGTTGTGGTAATTACGTACAATGCAATATCACTCAGCAATGAAATCTATGTCATCAGGCCCGTAGCAGCATAATGAGTGGATTCAGGTACGATGATTCTAAGTGAAATAAGTCACACAGAAAAAGAAACATCATAAGATATCACTACTACACGGAATGTAAACTTGGCTACACAGGAACTGAATTACAAAACAGAACAGGGTCTCAAATGTAGAAAACCAACTTATGCTTGCTTAAGGGGAAAGGTGACTTGGGGTGCGGCATAAAACCAGAGATTGAAATTAGCACAGATACCGTTCCATAAGCCAAATATGTAATAGACAAGAGCTACTCCTTGCTCAACGAAGTGGACTCAACACCCCATATTAAACGCCTAAGAATATACCTGACTAGTAAGAATCATAAAACCTATGGATTTATATGTCTCCGAAAGAGAATCAAGTGTGTGTACAGCGGCATAAACGCAGCAGTGATAGGATTGGTGAGGTTCGGTGAGCAAATGCAGACCCTTTGAAGTCATATTGCATGGTACCCATTCCATGGGTCTCAACTCTCCATGTTTAAGGGATTCTTCCTTCAGCTAAAACATGCATGTGGAACCCAGAGTACGATCCACCGTGTGATCGGAAAACGTGTTCAAATGTGTCTCAGTTTTCATACCCTGGTACTCGGGTGCAACATTCCAGACGCTTTACTAACACTCTCCCCACTTGGAAAGTCAGAGCCTTTAACCTCCTGTTTGGCCCAGTTTGCAATTTCTGCGAAAGATGAACAGGAAGAGGGAGAACCAATGAGAGACTAGCTGGAGGTGTCCGGACGGGCAAATTTAACTCTCATTTCCCACAAGGAAGAGGAATTAACCAAAGGCTCAGCGTGCCATGCCGGAACCACACTAGGGCCAGAAGCAATCCTGCGGTGTTGCGGCCAGCTCACAAGAAAGCGAGTTGAAGAAAGGAGCTCAGGGACACTGTAATTCACAAACCTGCAGAGTTATAAATGACAGCTATCTTCCAAAAATATATTGAAGTAAGGCAGCCAAGAGGAGTTGAAAGCGGGGCAGAATTGCACGAAACCGATTTCAGGAGGTAGACTGGAATTGCATGTAAAGCATAGGAAAAGAGGCAGAACGTCCACAATGATGCACTTGGCCAAAAAGGGCGTATGCGTTTTTTCCTGAATATATACAGGAAAAAACGCATACGCACTTTTTGGCCAACCAAGCAAGCTTGCAAAGGAAATCTGCACTACAATGAAGTCTCACTTCCCCCGCCAGTCAAAAGGGCCATCTGAAAAAAGTGTAAAATCCAGAAAAGCAGGACAGGCCATGGAGAACTGGGAGCCTTGTGATGCTGATGGGCGGGATGTAAATTGCAAGCAGCCACTCTGGAGAAGTGTATGGTGTTTCCTGAAACATCCAAAAAACAAAGCAACAGAGCCTAGGGCACTTCCACTTATGGTCCTATAGCTTAGGGAAATTAAAATCAAAAAGACACAGCCACCCCAAAGTTTGGGATGGCTCTGTTTACAAGAACCTCGTTTACAGTACAAGTTCAATATCACAGAAGGCGAAAAATGGATAAAGAAGTTGTGGTACTAACGTACAATGCAATATCACCCAGCAATGAAATCTATGTCATCAGGCCCGTAGCAGCATAATGAGTGGATTCAGGTACGATGATTCTAAGTGAAATTAGTCACACAGAAAAAGAAACATCATAAGATATCACTACTACACGGAATGTAAACTTGGCTAAACAAGAACTGAATTACAAAACAGAACAGGGTGTCAAATGTAGAAAACCAACTTAGGCTTGCTTAAGGGGACGGGTGAGTTGGGGTGCTGCATAAAACCAGAGATTGAAATTAGCAGAGATACCGTTCCATAAGCCAAATATGTAATAGACAAGAGCTACTCCTTGCTCAACGAAGTGGACTCAACACCCCATATTAAACGCCTAAGAATATACCTGACTAGTAAGAATCTTAAAACCTATGGATTTATATATCTCTGAAAGAGAATCAAGCGTGTGTACAGCGTCATAAACGCAGCAGTGATAGGACTGGTGAGGTTCGGTGAGCAAATGCAGACCCTTTGAAGTCATATTGCATGGAGCCCATTCCATGGGTCTCAACTCACCATGTTTAAGGGATTCTTCCTTCAGCTAAAACATGCATGTGGAACCCAGAGTATGATCCACCGTGTGATAGGAAAACGTGTTCAAATGTGTCTCAGTTTTCGTCCCCTGGTACTCGGGTGCAACATTCCAGACGCTTTACTAACACTCCCCCACTTGGAGAGTCAGTGCCTTTAACCTCCTGTTTGGCCCAGTTTGCAATTTCTGTGGAAAATGAACAGGAATAGGGAGAACCAATGAGAGACTAGGTGGAGGTGTCTGGACGGGCAAATTTAACTCTCATTTCCCACCAGGAAGAGGAATTAACCAAAGGCACAGCATGCCGTGCCAGATCCACACTAGGGCCTGAACCAATCCTGCGATGTTGCTGCCAGCTCACAAGAAAGTGAGTTGAAGAAAGGAGCTCAGGGACACTGTAATTCACAAACCTGCAGAGTTATAAATGACAGCTATCTTCCAAAAATATATTGAAGTAAGGCTGCCAAGAGGAGTTGAAAGCGGGGCAGAATTGCAGGAAACCGATTTCAGGAGGTAGACTGGAATTGCATGTAAAGCATAGGAAAAGAGGCAGAACGTCCACAATGATGCCCTTGGCCAAATAGGGCGTATGCGTTTTTTCCTGAATATATTCAGGAAAAAACGCATACGCCCTTTTTGGCCAACCAAGCAAGCTTGCAAAGGAAATCTGCACTACAATGAAGTCTCACTGCCCCCCGGTCAAAAGGGCCATCTGAAAAAAGTGTAAAATCCAGAAAGGCAGGACAGGCCATGGAGAACTGGGAGCCTTGTTATGCTGATGGGCGGGATGTAAATTGCCAACAGCCACTCTGGAGAAGTGTATGGTGTTTCCTGAAACATCCAAAAAACCAAGCAACAGAGCCTAGGGCATTTCCACTTATGGTCCTATAGCTTAGGGAAATAATAATCAAAAAGAAACAGCCTCCCCAAAGTTTGGGACGGCTCTGTTTACAAGAACCTCGTTTACGGTACAGGTTCAATATCGCAGAAAGCGAAAAATGGATAAAGAAATTGTGGTACTTACGTACAATGCAATATCACTCAGCAATGAAATCTATGTCATCAGGCCCGTGACAGCATAATGAGTGGATTCAGGTATGATGATTCTAAGAGAAATAAGTCACACAGAAAAAGAAACATCATAAGATATCACTACTACACGGAATGTAAACTTGGCTACACAAGAACTGAATTACAAAACAGAACAGGGCGTCAAATGTAGAAAACCAACTTATGCTTGCTTAAGGGGAAAGGTGAGTTGGGGTGCTTCATAAAACCAGAGATTGAAATTAGCACAGATACCGTTCCATAAGCCAAATATGTAATAGACAAGAGCTACTCCTTGCTCAACGATGTGGACTCAACACCCCATATTAAACGCCTAAGAATATACCTGACTAGTAAGAATCTTAAAACCTATGGATTTATATGTCTCCGAAAGAGAATCAAGCGTGTATACAGCGGCATAAACGCAGCAGTAATAGGATTGGTGAGGTTCGGTGAGCAAATGCAGACCCTTTGAAGTCATACTGCATGGTACCCATTCCATGGGTCTCAACTCTCCAGGTTTAAGGGATTCTTCCTTCAGCTAAAACATGCATGTGGAACCCAGAGTATGATCCACCGTGTGATCGGGAAACGTATTCAAATGTGTCTCAGTTTTCGTCCCATGGTACTCGGGTGCAACATTCCAGATGCTTTACTAACACTCTCCCCACTTGGAGAGTCAGTGCCTTTAACCTCTTGTTTGGCCCAGTTTGCAAATTCTGCGTAAGATAAACAGGAAGAGGGAGAACCAATGAGAGACTAGCTGGAGGTGTCTGGACGGGCAAATTTAACTCTCATTTCCCACCAGGAAGAGGAATTAACCAAAGGCTCAGCATGCGATGCCGGAACCAAACTAGGGCCTGAAGCAATCCTGCGGTGTTGCGGCCAGCTCACAAGAAAGCGAGTTGAAGAAAGGAGCTCAGGGGCACTGTAATTCACAAACCTGCAGTTATAAATGACAGCTATCGTCCAAAATATATTGAAGGAAGGCTTCCAAGAGGACTTGAAAGCGGGGCAGAATTGCAGGAAACCGATTTCAGGAGGTAGACTGGAATTGCATGTAAAGCATAGGAAAAGGGGCAGAACGTCCACAATGATGCACTTGGCCAAAAAGGGCGTATGCGTTTTTTCCTGAATATATACAGGAAAAAACGCATACGCCCTTTTTGGCCAACCAAGCAAGCTTGCAAAGGAAATCTGCACTACAATGAAGGATCACTGCCCCCCGGTCAAAAGGGCTATCTGAAAAAAGTGTAAAATCCAGTAAGGCAGGACAGGCCATGGAGAACTGGGAGCCTTGTTATGCTGATGGGCAGGATGTAAATTGCCAACAGCCACTCTGGAGAAGTGTATGTTGTTTCCTAAAACAGCAAAAAAACAAAGCAACAGAGCCTAGGGCACTTCCACTTATGGTCCTATAGCTTAGGGAAATTAAAATCAAAAAGACACAGCCACCCCAATGTTTGGGACGGCTCTGTTTACAAGAACCTCGTTTACGGTACAAGTTCAATATCACAGAAAGCGAAAAATGGATAAAGAAGTTGTGGTACTTACGTACAATGCAATATCACTCAGCAATGAAATCTATGTCATCAGGTCCGTAGCAGCATAATGAGTGGATTCAGGTACGATGATTCTAAGTGAAATAAGTCACACAGAAAAAGAAACATCATAAGATATCACTACTGCACGGAATGTAAACTTGGCTACACAAGAACTGAATTACAAAACAGAACAGGGTCTCAAAAGTAGCAACCCAACTTATGCTTGCTTAAGTGGAAAGGTGAGTTGGGGTGGTGCATAAAACCAGAGATTGAAATTAGCACAGATACTGTTCCATAAGCCAAATATGTAATAGACAAGAGCTACTCCTTGCTCAACGAAGTGGACTCAACACCCCATATTAATCGCCTAAGAATATACCTGACTAGTAAGAATCTTAAAACCTATGGGTATATATGTCTCCGAATGAGAATCAAGCGTGTGTACAGCGGCATAAACGCAGCAGTGATAGGATTGGTGAGGTTCGGTGAGCAAATGGAGACCCTTTGAAGTCATATTGCATGGTACCCATTCCATGGGTCTCAACTCTCCAGGTTTAAGGGATTCTTCCTTCAGCTAAAACATGCATGTGGAACACAGAGTATGATTCACGGTGTGATCGGGAAACGTGTTCAAATGTGTCTCAGTTTTCGTCCCCTGGTACTCGGGTGCAACATTCCAGACGCTTTACTAACACTCTCCCCACTTATAGAGTCAGTGCCTTTAACCTCCTGTTTGGCCCAGTTTGCAATTTCTGTGGAAGATGAACAGGAATAGGGAGAACCAATGAGAGACTAGGTGGATGTGTCTGGACGGGCAAACTTAACTCTCATTTCCCACCAGGAAGAGGAATTAACCAAAGGCTCAGCATGCCGTGCCGGAACCAAACTAGGGCCTGAAGCAATCCTGCGGTGTTGCGGCCAGCTCACAAGAAAGCGAGTTGAAGAAAGGAGCTCAGGGACACTGTAATTCACAAACCTGCAGAGTTATAAATGACAGCTATCTTCCAAAAATATATTGAAGTAAGGCAGCCAAGAATAGTTGAAAGCGGGGCAGAATTGCAGGAAACCGTTTTCAGGAGGTAGACTGGAATTGCATGTAAAGCATAGGAAAAGAGGCAGAACGTCCACAATGATGCACTTGGCAAAAAAGGGCGTATGCGTGTTTTCCTGAATATATTCAGGAAAACACGCATACGCCCTTTTTGACCAAACAAGCAAGCTTGCAAAGGAAATCTGCACTACAATGAAGTCTCACTGTCCCCCGGTCAAAAGGGCCATCTGAAAAAAGTGTAAAATCCAGAAAGGCAGGACAGGCCATGGAGAACTGGGAGCCTTGTTATGCTGATGGGCGGGATGTAAATTGCCAGCAGCCACTCTGGAGAAGTGTATGGTGTTTCCTGAAACATCCAAAAAACAAAGCAACAGAGCCTAGGGCACTTCCACTTATGGTCCTATAGATTAGGGAAATTAAAATCAAAAAGACACAGCCACCCCAAAGTTTGGGACGGCTCTGTTTACAAGAACCTCGTTTACGGTACAAGTTCAATATCACAGAAAGCGAAAAATGGATAAAGAAGTTGTGGTACTTACGTACAATGCAATATCACTCAGCAATGAAATCTATGTCATCAGGCCCATAGCAGCATAATGAGTGGATTCAGGTACGATGATTCTAAGTGAAATAAGTCACACAGAAAAAGAAACATCATAAGATATCACTAATACACGGAATGTAAACTTGGCTACACAGGAACTGAATTACAAAACAGAACAGGGTGTCAAATGTAGAAAACCAACTTATGCTTGCTTAAGGGGAAAGGTGAGTTGGGGTGCTGCATACAACAAGAGATTGAAATTAGCACAGATACCGTTCCATAAGCCAAATATGTAATAGACAAGAGCTACTCCTTGCTCAACGAAGTGGACTCAACACCCCATATTAAACGCCTAAGAATATACCTGACTAGTAAGAATCTTAAAACCTATGGATTTTTATGTCTCCGAAAGAGAATCAAGCGTGTGTACAGTGGCATAAACGCAGCAGTGATAGGATTGGTGAGGTTCGGTGAGCAAATGCAGACCCTTTCAAGTCATATTGCATGGTACCCATTCCATGGGTCTCAACTCTCCATGTTTAAGGGATTCTTCCTTCAGCTAAAACATGCATGTGGAACCCAGAGTATGATCCACCGTGTGATCGGAAAACGTGTTCAAATGTGTCTCAGTTTTCGTCCCCTGGTACTCGGGTGCAACATTCCAGACGCTTTACTAACACTCTCCCCACTTGGAGAGTCGGTGCCTTTAACCTCCTGTTTGGCCCAGTTTGCAATTTCTGTGGAAAATGAACAGGAATAGGGAGAACCAATGAGAGACTAGGTGGAGGTGTCTGGACGGGCAAATTTAACTCTCATTTCCCACCAGGAAGAGGAATTAACCAAAGGCTCAACATGCCATGCCGGAACCAAACTAGGGCCTGAAGCAATCCTGCGGTGTTGCAGCCAGCTCACAAGAAAGCGAGTTGAAGAAAGGAGCTCAGGGGCACTGTAATTCACAAACCTGCAGAGTTATAAATGACAGCTATCTTTCAAAAATATATCGAAGTAAGGCAGCCAAGAATAGTTGAAAGCGGGGCAGAATTGCAGGAAACCGATTTCAGGAGGTAGACTGGAATTGCATGTAAAGCATAGGAAAAGAGGCAGAACGTCCACAATCATGCACTTGGCCAAAAAGGGCGTATGCGTTTTTTCCTGAATATATTCAGGAAAAAACGCATACGCCCTTTTTGGCCAACCAAGCAAGCTTGCAAAAGAAATCTGCACTACAATGAAGTCTCACTGCCCCCCGGTCAAAAGGGCCATCTGAAAAAAGTGTAAAATCCAGAAAGGCAGGACAGGCCATGGAGAACTGGGAGCCTAGTTATGCTGATGGGCGTGATGTAAATTGCCAGCAGCCACTGTGGAGAAGTGTATGGTGTTTCCTGAAACATCCAAAAAACAAAGCAACAGAGCCTAGGGCACTTCCACTTATGGTCCTATAGCTTAGGGAAATTAAAATCAAAAAGACACAGCCACCCCAAAGTTTGGGACGGCTCTGTTTACAAGAACCTCGTTTACGGTACAAGTTGAATATCACAGAAAGCGAAAAATGGATAAAGAAGTTGTGGTACTTACGTACAATGCAATATCACTCAGCAATGAAATCTATGTCATCAGGCCCGTAGCAGCATAATGAGTGGATTCAGGTACGATGATTCTAAGTGAAATAAGTCACACAGAAAAAGAAACATCATAAGATATCACTACTACACGGAATGTAAACTTGGCTACACAAGAATTGAATTACAAAACAGAACAGGGTGTCAAATGTAGAAAACCAACTTATGCTTGCTTAAGGGGAAAGGTGAGTTGGGGTGCTGCATAAAACCAGAGATTGAAATTAGCACAGATACCGTTCCATAAGCCAAATATGTAATAGACAAGAGCTACTCCTTGCTCAACGAAGTGGACACAACACCCCATATTAAACGCCTAAGAATATACCTGACTAGTAAGAATCTTAAAACCTATGGATTTATATTTCTCCGAAAGAGAATCAAGCGTGTGTAGAGCGGCATAAACGCAGCAGTGATAGGATTGGTGAGGTTCGGTGAGCAAATGCAGACCCTTTGAAGTCATATTGCATGGTACCTATTCCATGGGTCTCAACTCTCCAGGTTTAAGGGATTCTTCCTTTAGCTAAACATGCATGTGGAACACAGAGTATGAGCCACCGTGTGATCGGGAAACGTGTTCAAATGTGTCTCAGTTTTCGTCCCCTGGTACTCGGGTGCAACATTCCAGACGCTTTACTAACACTCTCCCCACTTGGAGAGTCAGTGCCTTTAACCTCCTGTTTGGCCCAGTTTGCAATATCTGCGTAAGATGAACAGGAATAGGGAGAACCAATGAGAGACTAGGTGGAGGTGTCTGGACGGGCAAATTTAACTCTCATTTCCCACCAGGAAGAGGAATTAACCAAAGGCTCAGCGTGGCATGCCAGAAGCACACTAGGGCCTGAAGCAATCCTGCGGTGTTGCGGCCAGCTCACAAGAAAGCGAGTTGAAGGAAGGAACTCAGGGGCACTGTAATTCACAAACCTGCAGAGTTATAAATGACAGCTATCTTCCAAAAATATATTGAAGTAAGGCCGCCAAGAGGAGTTGTAAGCGGGGCAGAATTGCAGATAACTGATTTCAGGCGGTACACTGGAATTGCATGTAAAGCATAGGAAAAGAGGCAGAACGTTGACAATGATGCACTTGGCCAAAAAGGGCGTATGCGCTCTTTCCTGAATATATTCAGGAAAAAACGCATACGCCCTTTTTGGCCAACCAAGCAAGCTTGCAAAGGAAATCTGCACTAAAATGAAGTCTCACTGCCCCCCGGTCAAAAGGGCCATCTGAAAAAAGTGTAAAATCCAGAAAGGCAGGACAGGCCATGGAGAACTGGGAGCCTTGTTATGCTGATGGGCGGGATGTAAATTGCCAACAGCCACTCTGGAGAAGTGTATGGTGTTTCCTGAAACATCCAAAAACAAAGCAACAGAGCCTAGGGCACTTCCACTTACGGTCCTATAGCTTAGGGAAATAATAATCAAAAAGACACAGCCACCCAAAAGTTTGGGACGGATCTGTTTACAAGAACCTCGTTTACTGTACAAGTTCAATATCACAGAAAGCGAAAAATGGATAAAGAAGTTGTGGTACTTACGTACAATGCAATATCACTCAGCAATGAAATCTATGTCATCAGGCCCGTAGCAGCATAATGAGTGGATTCAGGTACGATGATTCTAAGTGAAATAAGTCACACAGAAAAAGAAACATCATAAGATATCACTACTACACGGAATGTAAACTTGGCTACAGAGGAACTGAATTACAGAACAGAACAGTGTCTCAAATGTAGAAAAGCAACTTATGTTTGCTTAAGGGGAAAGGTGAGTTGGGGTGCTGCATAAAACCAGAGATTGAAATTAGCACAGATACTGTTCCATAAGCCAAATATGTAATAGACAAGAGCTACTCCTTGCTCAACGAAGTGGACACAACACCCCATATTAAACGCCTAAGAATATACCTGACTAGTAAGAATCTTAAAACCTATGGATTTATATGTCTCCGAAAGAGAATCAAGCGTGTGTACAGCGGCATGAGTGCAGCAGTGATAGGATTGGTGAGGTTCGGTGAGCAAATGCAGACTCTTTGAAATCATATTGCATGGTACCCATTCCATGGGTCTCAACTCTCCAGGTTTAAGGGATTCTTCCTTCAGCTAAAACATGCATGTGGAACCCAGAGTATGATCCACCGTGTGATCGGGAAACGTGTTCAAATGTGTCTCAGTTTTCGTCCCCTGGTACTCGGGTGCAACATTCCAGATGCTTTACTAACACTCTCCCCACTTGGAGAGTCAGTGCCTTTAACCTCCTGTTTGGCCCAGTTTGCAATTTCTGCGTAAGATGAACAGGAAGAGGGAGAACCAATGAGAGACTAGGTGGAGGTGTCTGGACGGGCAAATTTAACTCTCATTTCCCACCAGGAAGAGGAATTAATCAAAGGCTCAGCGTGGCATTCCAGAAGCACACTACGGTCTGAAGCAATCTTGCGGTGTTGCGGCCAGCTCACAAGAAAGCGAGTTGAAGAAAGGAGCTCAGGGGCACTGTAATTCACAAACCTGCAGAGTTATAAATGACAGCTATCTTCCAAAAATATATTGAAGGAAGGCTGCCAAGAGGACTTGAAAGCGGGGCAGAATTGCAGGAAACCGATTTCAGGAGGTAGACTGGAATTGCATGTAAAGCATAGGAAAAGAGGCAGAACGTCCACAATGATGCACTTGGCCAAAAAGGGCGTATGCGTTTTTTCCTGAATATATTCAGGAAAAAACGCATATGCCCTTTTTGGCCAACCAAGCAAGCTTGCAAAGGAAATCTGCACTACAATGAAGTCTCACTGCCCCCGGTCAAAAGGGCCATCTGAAAAAAGTGTAAAATCCAGAAAGGCAGGACAGGCCCTGGAGAACTGGGAGACTTGTTATGCTGATGGGCGGGATGTAAATTGCCAGAAGCCACTCTGGAGAAGTGTATGGTGTTTCCTGAAACATCCAAAAAACAAAGCAACAGAGCATAGGGCACTTCCACTTATGGTCCTATAGCTTAGGGAAATTAAAATCAAAAAGACACAGCCACCCCAAAGTTTGGGCCGGCTCTGTTTACAAGAACCTCGTTTACGGTACAAGTTGAATATCACAGAAAGCGAAAAATGGATAAAGAAGTTGTGGTACTTACGTACAATGCAGTATCACACAGCAATGAAATCTATGTCATCAGGGCCGTAGCAGCATAATGAGTGGATTCAGGTACAATGATTCTAAGTGAAATAAGTCACACAGAAAAAGAAACATCATAAGGTATCACTAACACAGGGAATGTAAACTTGGCTACACAGGAACTGAATTACAAAACAGAACAGTGTCTCAAATGTAGAAAACCAACTTATGCTTGCTTAAGGGGAATGGTGAGTTGGGGTGCTGCATGAAACCAGAGATTGAAATTGGCACAGATACTGTTCCATAAGCCAAATATGTAATAGACAAGAGCTACTCCTTGCTCAACGAAGTGGACTCAACACCCCATATTAAACGCCTAAGAATATACCTGACTAGTAAGAATCTTAAAACCTATGGATTTATATGTCTCGGAAAGAGAATCAAGCGTGTGTACAGCGGCATAAGCGCAGCAGTGATACGACTGGTGAGGTTCGATGAGCAAACGCAGACCCTTTGAATTCATATTGCATGGTACCCATTCCATGGGTCTCAACTCTCCATGTTTAAGGGATTCTTCCTTCAGCTAAAACATGCATGTGGAACCCAGAGTATGATTCACGGTGTGATCGGGAAACGTGTTCAAATGTGTCTCAGTTTTCGTCCCCTGGTACTCGGGTGCAACATTCCAGACGCTTTACTAACACTCTCCCCACTTGGAGAGACAGTGCCTTTAACCTCCTGTTTGGCCCAGTTTCCAATTTCTGTGGAAAATGAACAGGAATAGGGAGAACCAATGAGAGACTAGGTGGACGTGTCTGGACGGGCAAATTTAACTCTCATTTCCCACCAGGAAGAGGAATTAACCAAAGGCTCAGCATGCCGTGCCGGAACCAAACTAGGGCCTGAAGCAATCCTGCGGTGTTGTGGCCAGCTCACAAGAAAGCGAGTTGAAGAAAGGAGCTCAGGGGCACTGTAATTCACAAACCTGCAGAGTCATAAATGACAGCTATCTTCCAAAAATATATTGAAGTAAGGCTGCCAAGAGGACTTGAAAGCGGGGCAGAATTGCAGGAAACCGATTTCAGGAGGTAGACTGGAATTGCATGTAAAGCATAGGAAAAGAGGCAGAACGTCCACAATGATGCACTTGGCCAAAAAGGTCGTATGCGTTATTTCCTGAATATATTCAGGAAAAAACGCATACGCCCTTTTTGGCCAACCAAGCAAGCTTGCAAAGGAAATCTGCACTACAATGAAGTCTCACTGCCCCCGGTCAAAAGGGCCATCTGAAAAAAGTGTAAAATCCAGAAAGGCAGGACAGGCCCTGGAGAACTGGGAGACTTGTTATGCTGATGGGCGGGATGTAAATTGCCAGAAGCCACTCTGGAGAAGTGTATGGTGTTTCCTGAAACATCCAAAAAACAAAGCAACAGAGCCTAGGGCACTTCAACTTATGGTCCTATAGCTTAGGGAAATTAAAATCAAAAAGACACAGCCACCACAAAGTTTGGGCCGGCTCCGTTTACAAGAACCTCGTTTACGGTACAAGTTGAATATCACAGAAAGCGAAAAATGGATAAAGAAGTTGTGGTACTTACGTACAATGCAGTATCACACAACAATGAAATCTATGTCATCAGGGCCGTAGCAGCATAATGAGTGGATTCAGGTACGATGATTCTAAGTGAACTAAGTCACACAGAAAAAGAAACATCATAAGGTATCACTAACACAGGGAATGTAAACTTGGCTACACAGGAACTGAATTACAAAACAGAACAGTGTCTCAAATGTAGAAAACCAACTTATGCTTGCTTAAGGGGAATGGTGAGTTGGGGTGCTGCATGAAACCAGAGATTGAAATTGGTACAGATACTGTTCCAAAAGCCAAATAAGTAATAGACAAGAGCTACTCCTTGCTCATCGAAGTGGACTCAACACCCCATATTAAACGCCTAAGAATATACCTGACTAGTAAGAATCTTAAAACCTATGGATTTATATGTCTCCGAAAGAGAATCAAGCGTGTGTACAGCGGCATAAGCGCAGCAGTGATACGACTGGTGAGGTTCGATGAGCTAACGCAGACCCTTTGAATTCATATTGCATGGTACCCATTCCATGGGTCTCAACTCTCCATGTTTAAGGGATTCTTCCTTCAGCTAAAACATGCATGTGGAACCCAGAGTATGATTCACGGTGTGATCGGGAAACGTGTTCAAATGTGTCTCAGTTTTCGTCCCCTGGTACTCGGGTGCAACATTCCAGACGCTTTACTAACACTCTCCCCACTTGGAGAGTCAGTGCCTTTAACCTCCTGTTTGGCCCAGTTTGCAATTTCTGTGGAAGATGAACAGGAATAGGGAGAACCAATGAGAGACTAGGTGGACGTGTCTGGACGGGCAAATTTAACTCTCATTTCCCACCAGGAAGAGGAATAAACCAAAGGCTCAGCATGCCGTGCCGGAACCAAACTAGGGCCTGAAGCAATACTGCGGTGTTGCGGCCAGCTAACAAGAAAGCGAGTTGAAGAAAGGAGCTCAGGGGCACTGTAATTCAGAAACCTGCAGAGTTATAAATGACAGCTATCTTCCAAAAATATATTGAAGTAAGGCCGCCAAGAGGAGTTGAAAGCGGGGCAGAATTGCAGGAAACCGATTTCAGGCGGTACACTGGAATTGCATGTAAAGCATAGGAAAAGAGGCAGAACGTTGACAATGATGCACTTGGCCAAAAAGGGCGTATGCGTTCTTTCCTGAATATATTCAGGAAAAAACGCATACGCACTTTTTGGCCAACCAAGCAAGCTTGCTAAGGAAATCTGCACTACAATGAAGTCTCACTGCCCTCCGGTCTAAAGGGCCATCTGAAAAAAGTGTAAAATCTAGAAAGGCAGGACAGGCCATGGAGAACTGGGAGCCTTGTTATGCTGATGGGCGGGATGTAAATTGCCAGCAGCCACTCTGGAGAAGTGTATGGTGTTTCCTGAAACATCCAAAAACAAAGCAACAGAGCCTAGGGCACTTCCACTTATGGTCTTATAGCTTAGGGAAATTAAAATCAAAAAGACACAGCCACCCAAAAGTTTGGGACGGATCTGTTTACAAGAACCTCGTTTACCGTACAAGTTCAATATCACAGAAAGCGAAAAATGGATAAAGAAGTTGTGGTACTTACGTACAATGCAATATCACTCAGCAATGAAATCTATGTCATCAGGCCCGTAGCAGCATAATGAGTGGATTCAGGTACGATGATTCTAAGTGAAATAAGTCACACAGAAAAAGAAACATCATAAGATATCACTACTACACGGAATGTAAACTTGGCTACACAGGAACTGAATTACAGAACAGAACAGGGTCTCTAATGTAGAAAACCAACTTATGCTTGCTTAAGGGGAAAGGTGAGTTGGGGTGCTGCATAAAACCAGAGATTGAAATTAGCACAGATACCGTTCCATAAGCCAAATATGTAATAGACAAGAGCTACTCCTTGTTCAACGAAGAGGACACAACACCCCATATTAAACGCCTAAGAATATACCTGACTAGTAAGAATCTTAAAACCTATGGATTTATATGTCTCCGAAAGAGAATCAAGCGTGTGTACAGCGGCATAAGTGCAGCAGTGATAGGATTGGTGAGGTTCGGTGAGCAAATGCAGACCCTTTGAAGTCATATTGCATGGTACCCATTCCATGGGTCTCAACTCTCCAGGTTTAAGGGATTCTTCCTTCAGCTAAAACATGCATGTGGAACCCAGAGTATGATCCCCCGTGTGATCGGGAAACGTGTTCAAATGTGTCTCAGTTTTTGTCCCCTGGTACTCGGGTGCAACATTCCAGACGCTTTACTAACACTCTCCCCAGTTGGAGAGTCACTGCCTTTAACCTCCTGTTTGGCCCAGTTTGCAATTTCTGCGGAAAATGAACAGGAATAGGGAGAACCAATGAGAGACTAGCTGGAGCTGTTAGGACAGGCAAATTGAACTCTCATTTCCCACCAGGAAGAGGAATTAACCAAAGGCTCAGCATGCGATGCCAGAACCAAACTAGGCCCTGAAGCAATCCTGCGGTGTTGCGGCCAGCTCAAAAGAAAGCGATTTGAAGAAAGGAGCTCAGGGGCACTGTAATTCACAATTCTGCAGAGTTATAAATGACAGCTATCGTCCAAAAATATATTGAAGGAAGGCTGCCAAGAGGACTTGAAAGCGGGGCAGAATTGCAGGAAACCAATTTCAGGAGGTAGACTGGAATTGCATGTAAAGCGTAGGAAAAGAGGCAGAACGTCCACAATGATGCACTTGGCCAAAAAGGGCATATGCGTTTTTTCGTGAATATATACAGGAAAAAACGCATACGCCCGTTTTGGCCAACGAAGCAAGCTTGCAAAGGAAATCTGCACTACAATGAAGTGTCACTGCACCCGGTCAAAAGGGCCATCTGAAAAAAGTGTAAAATCCAGAAAGGCAGGACAGGCCATGGAGAACTGGGAGCCTTGTTATGCTGATGGGCGGGATGTAAATTGCCAACAGCCACTCTGGAGAAGTGTATTGTGTTTCCTGAAACATCTAAAAAACAAAGCAACAGATCCTAGGGCACTTCTACTTGTGGTCCTATAGCTTAGGGAAATTAAAATCAAAAACACACAGCCACCCCAAAGTTTGGGCCGGCTCTGTTTACAAGAACCTCGTTTACGGTACAAGTTGAATATCACAGAAAGCAAAAAATGGATAAAGAAGTTGTGGTACTTACGTACAATGCAATATCACTCAGCAATGAAATCTATGTCATCAGGCCCGTAGCAGAATAATGAGTGGATTCAGGTACGATGATTCTAAGTGAAATAAGTCACACAGAAAAAGAAACATCATAAGATATCACTAACACACGGAATGTAAACTTGGCTACACAGGAACTGAATTACAAAACAGAAAAGTGTCTCAAATGTAGAAAACCAACTTATGCTTGCTTAAGGGGAAAGGTGAGTTGGGGTGCGGCATAAAACCAGAGATTGAAATTAGCACAGATACCGTTCCATAAGCCAAATATGTAATAGACAAGAGCTACTCCTTGCTCAACGAAGTGGACTCAACACCCCATATTAAACGCCTAAGAATATACCTGACTAGTAAGAATCTTAAAACCTATGGATTTATATATCTCCGAAAGAGAATCAAGCGTGTGTACAGTGTCATAAACGCAGCAGTGATAGGATTGGTGAGGTTCGGTGAGCAAATGCAGACTCTTTGAAGTCATATTGCATGGTACCCATTCCATGGGTCTCAACTCTCCAGGTTTAAGGGATTCTTCCTTCAGCTAAAACATGCATGTGGAACCCAGAGTATGATCCACCGTGTGATCGGGAAACGTGTTCAAATGTGTCTCAGTTTTCGTCCCCTGGTACTCGGGTGCAACATTCCAGATGCTTTACTAACACTCTCCCCACTTGGAGAGTCAGTGCCTTTAACCTCCTGTTTGGCCCAGTTTGCAATTTCTGCGTAAGATGAACAGGAAGAGGGAGAACCAATGAGAGACTAGCTGGAGGTGTCTGGACGGACAAATTTAACTCTCATTTCCTACCAGGAAGAGGAATTAACCAAAAGCTCAGCATGCGATGCTGGAACCAAACTAGGGCCTGAAGCAATCCTGCGGTGTTGCGGCCAGCTCACAAGAAAGCGAGTTGAAGAAAGGAGCTCAGGGGCACTGTAATTCACAAACCTGCAGAGTTATAAATGACAGCTATCTTCCAAAAATATATTGAAGTAAGGCTGCCAAGAGGACTTGAAAGCGGGGCAGTATTGCAGGAAACCGATTTCAGGAGGTAGACTGGAATTGCATGTAAAGCATAGGAAAAGAGGCAGAACGTCCACAATGATGCACTTGGCCAAAAAGGGCGTATGCGTTTTTTCCTGAATATATTCAGGAAAAAACGCATACGCCCTTTTTGGCCAACCAAGCAAGCTTGCAAAGGAAATCTGCACTACAATGAAGTCTCACTGCCCCCGGTCAAAAGGGCCATCTGAAAAAAGTGTAAAATCCAGAAAGGCAGGACAGGCCCTGGAGAACTGGGAGACTTGTTATGCTGATGGGCGGGATGTAAATTGCCAGAAGCCACTCTGGAGAAGTGTATGGTGTTTCCTGAAACATCCTAAAAACAAAGCAACAGAGCCTAGGGCACTTCAACTTATGTTCCTATAGCTTAGGGAAATTAAAATCAAAAAGACACAGCCACCACAAAGTTTGGGCCGGCTCCGTTTACAAGAACCTCGTTTACGGTACAAGTTGAATATCACAGAAAGCGACAAATGGATAAAGAAGTTGTGGTACTTACGTACAATGCAGTATCACACAGCAATGAAATCTATGTCATCAGGGCCGTAGCAGCATAATGAGTGGATTCAGGTACGATGATTCTAAGTGAACTAAGTCACACAGAAAAAGAAACATCATAAGGTATCACTAACACAGGGAATGTAAACTTGGCTACACAGGAACTGAATTACAAAACAGAACAGTGTCTCAAATGTAGAAAACCAACTTATGCTTGCTTAAGGGGAATGGTGAGTTGGGGTGCTGCATGAAACCAGAGATTGAAAATGGTACAGATACTGTTCCAAAAGCCAAATAAGTAATAGACAAGAGCTACTCCTTGCTCAACGAAGTGGACTCAACACCCCATATTAAACGCATAAGAATATACCTGACTAGTAAGAATCTTAAAACCTATGGATTTATATGTCTCCGAAAGAGAATCAAGCGTGTGTACAGCGGCATAAGCGCAGCAGTGATATGACTGGTGAGGTTCGATGAGCTAACGCAGACCCTTTGAATTCATATTGCATGGTACCCATTCCATGGGTCTCAACTCTCCATGTTTAAGGGATTCTTCCTTCAGCTAAAACATGCATGTGGAACCCAGAGTATGATTCACGGTGTGATCGGGAAACGTGTTCAAATGTGTCTCAGTTTTCGTCCCCTGGTACTCGGGTGCAACATTCCAGACGCTTTACTAACACTCTCCCCACTTGGAGAGTCAGTGCCTTTAACCTCCTGTTTGGCCCAGTTTGCAATTTCTGTGGAATATGAACAGGAATAGGGAGAACCAATGAGAGACTAGGTGGACGTGTCTGGACGGGCAAATTTAACTCTCATTTCCCACCAGGAAGAGGAATTAACCAAAGGCTCAGCATGCCGTGCCGGAACCAAACTAGGGCCTGAAGCAATACTGCGGTGTTGCGGCCAGCTCACAAGAAAGCGAGTTGAAGAAAGGAGCTCAGGGGCACTGTAATTCAGAAACCTGCAGAGTTATAAATGACAGCCATCTTCCAAAAATATATTGAAGTAAGGCCGCCAAGAGGAGTTGAAAGCGGGGCAGAATTGCAGGAAACCGATTTCAGGCGGTACACTGGAATTGCATGTAAAGCATAGGAAAAGAGGCAGAACGTTGACAATGATGCACTTGGCCAAAAAGTGCGTATGCGTTCTTTCCTGAATATATTCAGGAAAAAACGCATACGCACTTTTTGGCCAACCAAGCAAGCTTGCAAAGGAAATCTGCACTACAATGAAGTCTCACTGCCCTCCGGTCTAAAGGGCCATCTGAAAAAAGTGTAAAATCTAGAAAGGCAGGACAGGCCATGGAGAACTGGGAGCCTTGTTATGCTGATGGGCGGGATGTAAATTGCCAGCAGCCACTCTGGAGAAGTGTATGGTGTTTCCTGAAAAATCCAAAAACAAAGCAACAGAGCCTAGGGCACTTCCACTTATGGTCCTATAGCTTAGGGAAATTAAAATCAAAAAGACACAGCCACCCAAAAGTTTGGGACGGATCTGTTTACAAGAACCTCGTTTACCGTACAAGTTCAATATCACAGAAAGCGAAAAATGGATAAAGAAGTTGTGGTACTTACGTACAATGCAATATCACTCAGCAATGAAATCTATGTCATCAGGCCCGTAGCAGCATAATGAGTGGATTCAGGTACGATGATTCTAAGTGAAATAAGTCACACAGAAAAAGAAACATCATAAGATATCACTACTACACGGAATGTAAACTTGGCTACACAGGAACTGAATTACAAAACAGAACAGGGTCTCAAATGTAGAAAACCCACTTATGCTTGCTTAAGGGGAAAGGTGACTTGGGGTGCGGCATAAAACCAGAGATTGAAATTAGCACAGATACCGTTCCATAAGCCAAATATGTAATAGACAAGAGCTACTCCTTGCTCAACGAAGTGGACTCAACACCCCATATTAAACGCCTAAGAATATACCTGACTAGTAAGAATCTTAAAACCTATGGATTTATATGTCTCCGAAAGAGAATCAAGTGTGTGTACAGCGGCATAAACGCAGCAGTGATAGGATTGGTGAGGTTCGGTGAGCAAATGCAGACCCTTTGAAGTCATATTGCATGGTACCCATCCATGGGTCTCAACTCTCCATGTTTAAGGGATTCTTCCTTCAGCTAAAACATGCATGTGGAACCCAGAGTATGATCCACCGTGTGATCGGAAAACGTGTTCAAATGTGTCTCAGTTTTCGTCCCCTGGTACTCGGGTGCAACATTCCAGACGCTTTACTAACACTCTCCCCACTTGGAGAGTCGGTGCCTTTAACCTCCTGTTTGGCCCAGTTTGCAATTTCTGTGGAAAATGAACAGGAATAGGGAGAACCAATGAGAGACTAGGTGGAGGTGTCTGGACGGGCAAATTTAACTCTCATTTCCCAACCAGGAAGAGGAATTAACCAAAGGCTCAACATGCCATTCCGGAACCAAACTAGGGCCTGAAGCAATCCTGCGGTGTTGCGGCCAGCTCACAAGAAAGCGAGTTGAAGAAAGGAGCTCAGGGACACTGTAATTCACAAACCTGCAGAGTTATAAATGACAGCTATCTTCCAAAAATATATTGAAGTAAGGCAGCCAAGAATAGTTGAAAGCGGGGCAGAATTGCCGGAAACCGATTTCAGGAGGTAGACTGGAATTGCATGTAAAGCATAGGAAAAGAGGCAGAACGTCCACAATGATGCACTTGGCCAAAAAGGGCGTATGCGTTTTTTCCTGAATATATTCAGGAAAAAACGCATACGCCCTTTTTGGCCAACCAAGCAAGCTTGCAAAGGAAATCTGCACTACAATGAAGTCTCACTGCCCCCCGGTCAAAAGGGCCATCTGAAAAAAGTGTAAAACCCAGAAAGGCAGGACAGGCCATGGAGAACTGGGAGCCTTGTTATGCTGATGGGCGGGATGTAAATTGCCAGCAGCCACTCTGGAGAAGTGTATGGTGTTTCCTGAAACATCCAAAAAACAAAGCAACAGAGCCTAGGGCACTTCCACTTATGGTCCTATAGCTTAGGGAAATTAAAATCAAAAAGACACAGCCACCCCAATGTTTGGGATGGCTCTGTTTACAAGAACCTCGTTTACGGTACAAGTTGAATATCACAGAAAGCGAAAAATGGATAAAGAAGTTGTGGTACTTACGTACAATGCAATATCACTCAGCAATGAAATCTATGTCATCAGGCCCATAGCAGCATAATGAGTGGATTCAGGTACGATGATTCTAAGTGAAATAAGTCACACAGAAAAAGAAACATCATAAGATATCACTACTACACGGAATGTAAACTTGGCTACACAGGAACTGAATTACAAAACAGAACAGGGTGTCAAATGTAGAAAACCAACTTATGCTTGCTTAAGGGGAAAGGTGAGTTGGGGTGCTGCATAAAACCAGAGATTGAAATTAGCACAGATACCGTTCCATAAGCCAAATATGTAATAGACAAGAGCTACTCCTTGCTCAACGAAGTGGACTCAACACCCCATATTAAACGCCTAAGAATATACCTGACTAGTAAGAATCTTAAAACCTATGGATTTATATGTCTCCGAAAGAGAATTAAGCGTGTGTACAGTGGCATAAACGCAGCAGTAATAGTATTGGTGAGGTTCGGTGAGCAAATGCAGACCCTTTGAAGTCATATTGCATGGTACCCATCCATGGGTCTCAACTCTCCATGTTTAAGGGATTCTTCCTTCAGCTAAAACATGCATGTGGAACCCAGAGTATGATCCACCGTGTGATCGGAAAACGTGTTCAAATGTGTCTCAGTTTTCGTCCCCTGGTACTCGGGTGCAACATTCCAGACGCTTTACTAACACTCTCCCCACTTGGAGAGTCGGTGCCTTTAACCTCCTGTTTGGCCCAGTTTGCAATTTCTGTGGAAAATGAACAGGAATAGGGAGAACCAATGAGAGACTAGGTGGAGGTGTCTGGACGGGCAAATTTAACTCTCATTTCCCAACCAGGAAGAGGAATTAACCAAAGGCTCAACATGCCATGCCGGAACCAAACTAGGGCCTGAAGCAATCCTGCGGTGTTGCGGCCAGCTCACAAGAAAGCGAGTTGAAGAAAGGAGCTCAGGGACACTGTAATTCACAAACCTGCAGAGTTATAAATGACAGCTATCTTCCAAAAATATATTGAAGTAAGGCAGCCAAGAATAGTTGAAAGCGGGGCAGAATTGCAGGAAACCGATTTCAGGAGGTAGACTGGAATTGCATGTAAAGCATAGGAAAAGAGGCAGAACGTACACAATGATGCACTTGGCAAAAAAGGGCGTATGCGTGTTTTCCTGAATATATTCAGGAAAAAACGCATACGCCCTTTTTGACCAAACAAGCAAGCTTGCAAAGGAAATCTGCACTACAATGAAGTCTCACTGCCCCCCGGTCAAAAGGGCCATCTGAAAAAAGTGTAAAATCCAGAAAGGCAGGACAGGCCATGGAGAACTGGGAGCCTTGTTATGCTGATGGGCGGGATGTAAATTGCCAGCAGCCACTCTGGAGAAGTGTATGGTGTTTCCTGAAACATCCAAAAAACAAAGCAACAGAGCCTAGGGCACTTCACTTATGGTCCTATAGATTAGGGAAATTAAAATCAAAAAGACACAGCCACCCCAAAGTTTGGGACGGCTCTGTTTACAAGAACCTCGTTTACGGTACAAGTTCAATATCACAGAAAGCGAAAAATGGATAAAGAAGTTGTGGTACTTACGTACAATGCAATATCACTCAGCAATGAAATCTATGTCATCAGGCCCATAGCAGCATAATGAGTGGATTCAGGTACGATGATTCTAAGTGAAATAAGTCACACAGAAAAAGAAACATCATAAGATATCACTAATACACGGAATGTAAACTTGGCTACACAGGAACTGAATTACAAAACAGAACAGGGTGTCAAATGTAGAAAACCAACTTATGCTTGCTTAAGGGGAAAGGTGAGTTGGGGTGCTGCATACAACAAGAGATTGAAATTAGCACAGATACCGTTCCATAAGCCAAATATGTAATAGACAAGAGCTACTCCTTGCTCAACGAAGTGGACTCAACACCCCATATTAAACGCCTAAGAATATACCTGACTAGTAAGAATCTTAAAACCTATGGATTTTTATGTCTCCGAAAGAGAATCAAGCATGTGTACAGTGGCATAAACGCAGCAGTGATAGGATTGGTGAGGTTCGGTGAGCAAATGCAGACCCTTTCAAGTCATATTGCATGGTACCCATTCCATGGGTCTCAACTCTCCATGTTTAAGGGATTCTTCCTTCAGCTAAAACATGCATGTGGAACCCAGAGTATGATCCACCGTGTGATCGGAAAACGTGTTCAAATGTGTCTCCGTTTTCGTCCCCTGGTACTCGGGTGCAACATTCCAGACGCTTTACTAACACTCTCCCCACTTGGAGAGTCGGTGCCTTTAACCTCCTGTTTGGCCCAGTTTGCAATTTCTGTGGAAAATGAACAGGAATAGGGAGAACCAATGAGAGACTAGGTGGAGGTGTCTGGACGGGCAAATTTAACTCTCATTTCCCACCAGGAAGAGGAATTAACCAAAGGCTCAACATGCCATGCTGGAACTAGATTAGGGCCTGAGGAGATCCTGCGGTGTTGCGGCCAGCTCACAAGAAAGCGAGTTGAAGAAAGGAGCTCAGGGGCACTGTAATTCACAAACCTGCAGAGTTATAAATGACAGCTATCTTTGAAAAATATATTGAAGTAAGGCAGCCAAGAATAGTTGAAAGCGGGGCAGAATTGCAGGAAACCGATTTCAGGAGGTAGACTGGAATTGCATGTAAAGCATAGGAAAAGAGGCAGAACGTCCACAATGATGCACTTGGCCAAAAAGGGCGTATGCGTTTTTTCCTGAATATATTCAGGAAAAAACGCATACGCCCTTTTTGGCCAACCAAGCAAGCTTGCAAAAGAAATCTGCACTACAATGAAGTCTCACTGCACCCCGGTCAAAAGGGCCATCTGAAAAAAGTGTAAAATCCAGAAAGGCAGGACAGGCCATGGAGAACTGGGAGCCTAGTTATGCTGATGGGCGTGATGTAAATTGCCAGCAGCCACTGTGGAGAAGTGTATGGTGTTTCCTGAAACATCCAAAAAACAAAGCAACAGAGCCTAGGGCACTTCCACTTATGGTCCTATAGCTTAGGGAAATTAAAATCAAAAACACACAGCCACCCCAAAGTTTGGGACGGCTCTGTTTACAAGAACCTCGTTTACGGTACAAGTTGAATATCACAGAAAGCGAAAAATGGATAAAGAAGTTGTGGTACTTACGTACAATGCAATATCACTCAGCAATGAAATCTATGTCATCAGGCCCGTAGCAGCATAATGAGTGGATTCAGGTACGATGATTCTAAGTGAAATAAGTCACACAGAAAAAGAAACATCATAAGATATCACTACTACACGGAATGTAAACTTGGCTACACAAGAATTGAATTACAAAACAGAACAGGGTGTCAAATGTAGAAAACCAACTTATGCTTGCTTAAGGGGAAAGGTGAATTGGGGTGCTGCATAAAACCAGAGATTGAAATTAGCACAGATACCGTTCCATAAGCCAAATATGTAATAGACAAGAGCTACTCCTTGCTCAACGAAGTGGACTCAACACCCCATATTAAACGCCTAAGAATATACCTGACTAGTAAGAATCTTAAAACCTATGGATTTATATTTCTCCGAAAGAGAATCAAGCGTGTGTAGAGCGGCATAAACGCAGCAGTGATAGGATTGGTGAGGTTCGGTGAGCAAATGCAGACCCTTTGAAGTCATATTGCATGGTACCTATTCCATGGGTCTCAACTCTCCAGGTTTAAGGGATTCTTCCTTCAGCTAAACATGCATGTGGAACACAGAATATGAGCCACCGTGTGATCGGGAAACGTGTTCAAATGTGTCTCAGTTTTCGTCCCCTGGTACTTGGGTGCAACATTCCAGACGCTTTACTAACACTCTCCCCACTTGGAGAGTCAGTGCCTTTAACCTCCTGTTTGGCCCAGTTTGCAATATCTGCGTAAGATGAACAGGAATAGGGAGAACCAATGAGAGACTAGGTGGAGGTGTCTGGACGGGCAAATTTAACTCTCATTTCCCACCAGGAAGAGGAATTAACCAAAGGCTCAGCGTGGCATGCCAGAAGCACACTAGGGCCTGAAGCAATCCTGCGGTGTTGCGGCCAGCTCACAAGAAAGCGAGTTGAAGGAAGGAACTCAGGGGCACTGTAATTCACAAACCTGCAGAGTTATAAATGACAGCTATCTTCCAAAAATATATTGAAGTAAGGCCGCAAAGAGGAGTTGAAAGCGGGGCAGAATTGCAGATAACTGATTTCAGGCGGTACACTGGAATTGCATGTAAAGCATAGGAAAAGAGGCAGAACGTTGACAATGATGCACTTGGCCAAAAAGGGCGTATGCGTTCTTTCCTGAATATATTCAGGAAAAAACGCATACGCCCTTTTTGGCCAACCAAGCAAGCTTGCAAAGGAAATCTGCACTAAAATGAAGTCTCACTGCCCCCCGGTCAAAAGGGCCATCTGAAAAAAGTGTAAAATCCAGAAAGGCAGGACAGGCCATGGAGAACTGGGAGACTTGTTATGCTGATGGGCGGGATGTAAATTGCCAACAGCCACTCTGGAGAAGTGTATGGTGTTTCCTGAAACATCCAAAAACAAAGCAACAGATCCTAGGGCACTTCCACTTACGGTCCTATAGCTTAGGGAAATAATAATCAAAAAGACACAGCCACCCAAAAGTTTGGGACGGATCTGTTTACAAGAACCTCGTTTACTGTACAAGTTCAATATCACAGAAAGCGAAAAATGGATAAAGAAGTTGTGGTACTTACGTACAATGCAATATCACTCAGCAATGAAATCTATGTCATCAGGCCCGTAGCAGCATAATGAGTGGATTCAGGTACGATGATTCTAAGTGAAATAAGTCACACAGAAAAAGAAACATCATAAGATATCACTACTACACGGAATGTAAACTTGGCTACAGAGGAACTGAATTACAGAACAGAACAGTGTCTCAAATGTAGAAAAGCAACTTATGTTTGCTTAAGGGGAAAGGTGAGTTGGGGTGCTGCATAAAACCAGAGATTGAAATTAGCACAGATACTGTTCCATAAGCCAAATATGTAATAGACAAGAGCTACTCCTTGCTCAACGAAGTGGACACAACACCCCATATTAAACGCCTAAGAATATACCTGACTAGTAAGAATCTTAAAACCTATGGATTTATATGTCTCCGAAAGAGAATCAAGCGTGTGTACAGCGGCATGAGTGCAGCAGTGATAGGATTGGTGAGGTTCGGTGAGCAAATGCAGACTCTTTGAAGTCATATTGCATGGTACCCATTCCATGGGTCTCAACTCTCCAGGTTTAAGGGATTCTTCCTTCAGCTAAAACATGCATGTGGAACCCAGAGTATGATCCACCGTGTGATCGGGAAACGTGTTCAAATGTGTCTCAGTTTTCGTCCCCTGGTACTCGGGTGCAACATTCCAGATGCTTTACTAACACTCTCCCCACTTGGAGAGTCAGTGCCTTTAACCTCCTGTTTGGCCCAGTTTGCAATTTCTGCGTAAGATGAACAGGAAGAGGGAGAACCAATGAGAGACTAGGTGGAGGTGTCTGGACGGGCAAATTTAACTCTCATTTCCCACCAGGAAGAGGAATTAATCAAAGGCTCAACGTGGCATTCCAGAAGCACACTACGGTCTGAAGCAATCTTGCGGTGTTGCGGCCAGCTCACAAGAAAGCGAGTTGAAGAAAGGAGCTCAGGGGCACTGTAATTCACAAACCTGCAGAGTTATAAATGACAGCTATCGTCCAAAAATATATTGAAGGAAGGCTGCCAAGAGGACTTGAAAGCGGGGCAGAATTGCAGGAAACCGATTTCAGGAGGTAGACTGGAATTGCATGTAAAGCATAGGAAAAGAGGCAGAACGTCCACAATGATGCACTTGGCCAAAAAGGGCGTATGCGTTTTTTCCTGAATATATTCAGGAAAAAACGCATACGCACTTTTTGGCCAACCAAGCAAGCTTGCAAAGGAAATCTGCACTACAATGAAGTCTCACTGCCCCCGGTCAAAAGGGCCATCTGAAAAAAGTGTAAAATCCAGAAAGGCAGGACAGGCCCTGGAGAACTGGGAGACTTGTTATGCTGATGGGCGGGATGTAAATTGCCAGAAGCCACTCTGGAGAAGTGTATGGTGTTTCCTGAAACATCCAAAAAACAAAGCAACAGAGCATAGGGCACTTCCACTTATGGTCCTATAGCTTAGGGAAATTAAAATCAAAAAGACACAGCCACCCCAAAGTTTGGGCCGGCTCTGTTTACAAGAACCTCGTTTACGGTACAAGTTGAATATCACAGAAAGCGAAAAATGGATAAAGAAGTTGTGGTACTTACGTACAATGCAGTATCACACAGCAATGAAATCTATGTCATCAGGGCCGTAGCAGCATAATGAGTGGATTCAGGTACAATGATTCTAAGTGAAATAAGTCACACAGAAAAAGAAACATCATAAGGTATCACTAACACAGGGAATGTAAACTTGGCTACACAGGAACTGAATTACAAAACAGAACAGTGTCTCAAATGTAGAAAACCAACTTATGCTTGCTTAAGGGGAATGGTGAGTTGGGGTGCTGCATGAAACCAGAGATTGAAATTGGCACAGATACTGTTCCATAAGCCAAATATGTAATAGACAAGAGCTACTCCTTGCTCAACGAAGTGGACTCAACACCCCATATTAAACGCCTAAGAATATACCTGACTAGTAAGAATCTTAAAACCTATGGATTTATATGTCTCGGAAAGAGAATCAAGCGTGTGTACAGCGGCATAAGCGCAGCAGTGATACGACTGGTGAGGTTCGATGAGCAAACGCAGACCCTTTGAATTCATATTGCATGGTACCCATTCCATGGGTCTCAACTCTCCATGTTTAAGGGATTCTTCCTTCAGCTAAAACATGCATGTGGAACCCAGAGTATGATTCACGGTGTGATCGGGAAACGTGTTCAAATGTGTCTCAGTTTTCGTCCCCTGGTACTCGGGTGCAACATTCCAGACGCTTTACTAACACTCTCCCCACTTGGAGAGACAGTGCCTTTAACCTCCTGTTTGGCCCAGTTTGCAATTTCTGTGGAAAATGAACAGGAATAGGGAGAACCAATGAGAGACTAGGTGGACGTGTCTGGACGGGCAAATTTAACTCTCATTTCCCACCAGGAAGAGGAATTAACCAAAGGCTCAGCATGCCGTGCCGGAACCAAACTAGGGCCTGAAGCAATCCTGCGGTGTTGCGGCCAGCTCACAAGAAAGCGAGTTGAAGAAAGGAGCTCAGGGGCACTGTAATTCACAAACCTGCAGAGTCATAAATGACAGCTATCTTCCAAAAATATATTGAAGTAAGTCTGCCAAGAGGACTTGAAAGCGGGGCAGAATTGCAGGAAACCGATTTCAGGAGGTAGACTGGAATTGCATGTAAAGCATAGGAAAAGAGGCAGAACGTCCACAATGATGCACTTGGCCAAAAAGGGCGTATGCGTTATTTCCTGAATATATTCAGGAAAAAACGCATACGCCCTTTTTGGCCAACCAAGCAAGCTTGCAAAGGAAATCTGCACTAAAATGAAGTCTCACTGCCCCCCGGTCAAAAGGGCCATCTGAAAAAAGTGTAAAATCCAGAAAGGCAGGACAGGCCATGGAGAACTGGGAGCCTTGTTATGCTGATGGGCGGGATGTAAATTGCCAACAGCCACTCTGGAGAAGTGTATGGTGTTTCCTGAAACATCCAAAAACAAAGCAACAGAGCCTAGGGCACTTCAACTTATGGTCCTATAGCTTAGGGAAATTAAAATCAAAAAGACACAGCCACCACAAAGTTTGGGCCGGCTCCGTTTACAAGAACCTCGTTTACGGTACAAGTTGAATATCACAGAAAGCGACAAATGGATAAAGAAGTTGTGGTACTTACGTACAATGCAGTATCACACAGCAATGAAATCTATGTCATCAGGGCCGTAGCAGCATAATGAGTGGATTCAGGTACGATGATTCTAAGTGAACTAAGTCACACAGAAAAAGAAACATCATAAGGTATCACTAACACAGGGAATGTAAACTTGGCTACACAGGAACTGAATTACAAAACAGAACAGTGTCTCAAATGTAGAAAACCAACTTATGCTTGCTTAAGGGGAATGGTGAGTTGGGGTGCTGCATGAAACCAGAGATTGAAATTGGTACAGATACTGTTCCAAAAGCCAAATAAGTAATAGACAAGAGCTACTCCTTGCTCAACGAAGTGGACTCAACACCCCATATTAAACGCCTAAGAATATACCTGACTAGTAAGAATCTTAAAACCTATGGATTTATATGTCTCCGAAAGAGAATCAAGCGTGTGTACAGCGGCATAAGCGCAGCAGTGATACGACTGGTGAGGTTCGATGAGCTAACGCAGACCCTTTGAATTCATATTGCATGGTACCCATTCCATGGGTCTCAACTCTCCATGTTTAAGGGATTCTTCCTTCAGCTAAAACATGCATGTGGAACCCAGAGTATGATTCACGGTGTGATCGGGAAACGTGTTCAAATGTGTCTCAGTTTTCGTCCCCTGGTACTCGGGTGCAACATTCCAGACGCTTTACTAACACTCTCCCCACTTGGAGAGTCAGTGCCTTTAACCTCCTGTTTGGCCCAGTTTGCAATTTCTGTGGAAGATGAACAGGAATAGGGAGAACCAATGAGAGACTAGGTGGACGTGTCTGGACGGGCAAATTTAACTCTCATTTCCCACCAGGAAGAGGAATTAACCAAAGGCTCAGCATGCCGTGCCGGAACCAAACTAGGGCCTGAAGCAATACTGCGGTGTTGCGGCCAGCTCACAAGAAAGCGAGTTGAAGAAAGGAGCTCAGGGGCACTGTAATTCAGAAACCTGCAGAGTTATAAATGACAGCTATCTTCCAAAAATATATTGAAGTAAGGCCGCCAAGAGGAGTTGAAAGCGGGGCAGAATTGCAGGAAACCGATTTCAGGCGGTACACTGGAATTGCATGTAAAGCATAGGAAAAGAGGCAGAACGTTGACAATGATGCACTTGGCCAAAAAGGGCGTATGCGTTCTTTCCTGAATATATTCAGGAAAAAACGCATACGCACTTTTTGGCCAACCAAGCAAGCTTGCAAAGGAAATCTGCACTACAATGAAGTCTCACTGCCCTCCGGTCTAAAGGGCCATCTGAAAAAAGTGTAAAATCTAGAAAGGCAGGACAGGCCATGGAGAACTGGGAGCCTTGTTATGCTGATGGGCGGGATGTAAATTGCCAGCAGCCACTCTGGAGAAGTGTATGGTGTTTCCTGAAACATCCAAAAACAAAGCAACAGAGCCTAGGGCACTTCCACTTATGGTCTTATAGCTTAGGGAAATTAAAATCAAAAAGACACAGCCACCCAAAAGTTTGGGACGGATCTGTTTACAAGAACCTCGTTTACCGTACAAGTTCAATATCACAGAAAGCGAAAAATGGATAAAGAAGTTGTGGTACTTACGTACAATGCAATATCACTCAGCAATGAAATCTATGTCATCAGGCCCGTAGCAGCATAATGAGTGGATTCAGGTACGATGATTCTAAGTGAAATAAGTCACACAGAAAAAGAAACATCATAAGATATCACTACTACACGGAATGTAAACTTGGCTACACAGGAACTGAAATACAGAACAGAACAGGGTCTCTAATGTAGAAAACCAACTTATGCTTGCTTAAGGGGAAAGGTGAGTTGGGGTGCTGCATAAAACCAGAGATTGAAATTAGCACAGATACCGTTCCATAAGCCAAATATGTAATAGACAAGAGCTACTCCTTGTTCAACGAAGAGGACACAACACCCCATATTAAACGCCTAAGAATATACCTGACTAGTAAGAATCTTAAAACCTATGGATTTATATGTCTCCGAAAGAGAATCAAGCGTGTGTACAGCGGCATAAGTGCAGCAGTGATAGGATTGGTGAGGTTCGGTGAGCAAATGCAGACCCTTTGAAGTCATATTGCATGGTACCCATTCCATGAGTCTCAACTCTCCAGGTTTAAGGGATTCTTCCTTCAGCTAAAACATGCATGTGGAACCCAGAGTATGATCCCCCGTGTGATCGGGAAACGTGTTCAAATGTGTCTCAGTTTTTGTCCCCTGGTACTCGGGTGCAACATTCCAGACGCTTTACTAACACTCTCCCCAGTTGGAGAGTCACTGCCTTTAACCTCCTGTTTGGCCCAGTTTGCAATTTCTGCGGAAAATGAACAGGAATAGGGAGAACCAATGAGAGACTAGCTGGAGCTGTTAGGACAGGCAAATTGAACTCTCATTTCCCACCAGGAAGAGGAATTAACCAAAGGCTCAGCATGCGATGCCAGAACCAAACTAGGCCCTGAAGCAATCCTGCGGTGTTGCGGCCAGCTCAAAAGAAAGCGATTTGAAGAAAGGAGCTCAGGGGCACTGTAATTCACAATTCTGCAGAGTTATAAATGACAGCTATCGTCCAAAAATATATTGAAGGAAGGCTGCCAAGAGGACTTGAAAGCGGGGCAGAATTGCAGGAAACCAATTTCAGGAGGTAGACTGGAATTGCATGTAAAGCATAGGAAAAGAGGCAGAACGTCCACAATGATGCACTTGGCCAAAAAGGGCATATGCGTTTTTTCGTGAATATATACAGGAAAAAACGCATACGCCCGTTTTGGCCAACGAAGCAAGCTTGAAAAGGAAATCTGCACTACAATGAAGTCTCACTGCACCCGGTCAAAAGGGCCATCTGAAAAAAGTGTAAAATCCAGAAAGGCAGGACAGGCCATGGAGAACTGGGAGCCTTGTTATGCTGATGGGCGGGATGTAAATTGCCAACACCCACTCTGGAGAAGTGTATTGTGTTTCCTGAAACATCTAAAAAACAAAGCAACAGATCCTAGGGCACTTCTACTTGTGGTCCTATAGCTTAGGGAAATTAAAATCAAAAACACACAGCCACCCCAAAGTTTGGGCCGGCTCTGTTTACAAGAACCTCGTTTACGGTACAAGTTGAATATCACAGAAAGCAAAAAATGGATAAAGAAGTTGTGGTACTTACGTACAATGCAATATCACTCAGCAATGAAATCTATGTCATCAGGCCCGTAGCAGAATAATGAGTGGATTCAGGTACGATGATTCTAAGTGAAATAAGTCACACAGAAAAAGAAACATCATAAGATATCACTAACACACGGAATGTAAACTTGGCTACACAGGAACTGAATTACAAAACAGAAAAGTGTCTCAAATGTAGAAAACCAACTTATGCTTGCTTAAGGGGAAAGGTGAGTTGGGGTGCGGCATAAAACCAGAGATTGAAATTAGCACAGATACCGTTCCATAAGCCAAATATGTAATAGACAAGAGCTACTCCTTGCTCAACGAAGTGGACTCAACACCCCATATTAAACGCCTAAGAATATACCTGACTAGTAAGAATCTTAAAACCTATGGATTTATATATCTCCGAAAGAGAATCAAGCGTGTGTACAGTGTCATAAACGCAGCAGTGATAGGATTGGTGAGGTTCGGTGAGCAAATGCAGACTCTTTGAAGTCATATTGCATGGTACCCATTCCATGGGTCTCAACTCTCCAGGTTTAAGGGATTCTTCCTTCAGCTAAAACATGCATGTGGAACCCAGAGTATGATCCACCGTGTGATCGGGAAACGTGTTCAAATGTGTCTCAGTTTTCGTCCCCTGGTACTCGGGTGCAACATTCCAGATGCTTTACTAACACTCTCCCCACTTGGAGAGTCAGTGCCTTTAACCTCCTGTTTGGCCCAGTTTGCAATTTCTGCGTAAGATGAACAGGAAGAGGGAGAACCAATGAGAGACTAGCTGGAGGTGTCTGGACGGACAAATTTAACTCTCATTTCCTACCAGGAAGAGGAATTAACCAAAAGCTCAGCATGCGATGCTGGAACCAAACTAGGGCCTGAAGCAATGCTGCGGTGTTGCGGCCAGCTCACAAGAAAGCGAGTTGAAGAAAGGAGCTCAGGGGCACTGTAATTCACAAACCTGCAGAGTTATAAATGACAGCTATCTTCCAAAAATATATTGAAGTAAGGCTGCCAAGAGGACTTGAAAGCGGGGCAGAATTGCAGGAAACCGATTTCAGGAGGTAGACTGGAATTGCATGTAAAGCATAGGAAAAGAGGCAGAACGTCCACAATGATGCACTTGGCCAAAAAGGGCGTATGCGTTTTTTCCTGAATATATTCAGGAAAAAACGCATACGCCCTTTTTGGCCAACCAAGCAAGCTTGCAAAGGAAATCTGCACTACAATGAAGTCTCACTGCCCCCGGTCAAAAGGGCCATCTGAAAAAAGTGTAAAATCCAGAAAGGCAGGACAGGCCCTGGAGAACTGGGAGACTTGTTATGCTGATGGGCGGGATGTAAATTGCCAGAAGCCACTCTGGAGAAGTGTATGGTGTTTCCTGAAACATCCTAAAAACAAAGCAACAGAGCCTAGGGCACTTCAATTTATGGTCTTATAGCTTAGGGAAATTAAAATCAAAAAGACACAGCCACCACAAAGTTTGGGCCGGCTCCGTTTACAAGAACCTCGTTTACGGTACAAGTTGAATATCACAGAAAGCGAAAAATGGATAAAGAAGTTGTGGTACTTACGTACAATGCAGTATCACACAGCAATGAAATCTATGTCATCAGGGCCGTAGCAGCATAATGAGTGGATTCAGGTACGATGATTCTAAGTGAACTAAGTCACACAGAAAAAGAAACATCATAAGGTATCACTAACACAGGGAATGTAAACTTGGCTACACAGGAACTGAATTACAAAACAGAACAGGGTGTCTAATGTAGAAAACCAACTTATGCTTGCTTAAGTGGAAAGGTGAGTTGGGGTGCTTCATAAAACCAGAGATTGAAATTAGCACAGATACCGTTCCATAAGCCAAATATGTAATAGACAAGAGCTACTCCTTGCTCAACGAAGTGGACTCAACACCCCATATTAAACGCCTAAGAATATACCTGACTAGTAAGAATCTTAAAACCTATGGATTTATATGTCTCCGAAAGAGGATCAAGCGTGTGTACAGCGGCATAAACGCAGCAGTGATAGGATTGGTGAGGTTCGGTGAGCAAATGCAGACCCTTTGAAGTCATATTGCATGGTACCCATTCCATGGGTCTCAACTCTCCAGGTTTAAGGGATTCTTCCTTCAGCTAAAACATGCATGTGGAACCCAGAGTATGATCCACCGTGTGATCGGAAAACGTGTTCAAATGTGTCTCAGTTTTCGTCCCCTGGTACTCGGGTGCAACATTCCAGACGCTTTACTAACACTCTCCCCACTTGGAGAGTCGGTGCCTTTAACCTCCTGTTTGGCCCAGTTTGCAATTTCTGTGGAAAATGAACAGGAATAGGGAGAACCAATGAGAGACTAGGTGGAGGTGTCTGGACGGGCAAATTTAACTCTCATTTCCCACCAGGAAGAGGAATTAACCAAAGGCTCAACATGCCATGCCGGAAACAAACTAGGGCCTGAAGCAATCCTGCGGTGTTGCGGCCAGCTCACAAGAAAGCGAGTTGAAGAAAGGAGCTCAGGGGCACTGTAATTCACAAACCTGCAGAGTTATAAATGACAGCTATCTTCCAAAAATATATTGAAGTAAGGCAGCCAAGAATAGTTGAAAGCGGGGCAGAATTGCAGGAAACCGATTTCAGGAGGTAGACTGGAATTGCATGTAAAGCATAGGAAAAGAGGCAGAACGTCCACAATGATGCACTTGGCCAAAAAGGGCGTATGCGTTTTTTCCTGAATATATTCAGGAAAAAACGCATACGCCCTTTTTGGCCAACCAAGCAAGCTTGCAAAGGAAATCTGCACTACAATGAAGTCTCACTGCCCCCCGGTCAAAAGGGTCATCTGAAAAAAGTGTAAAACCCAGAAAGGCAGGACAGGCCATGGAGAACTGGGAGCCTTGTTATGCTGATGGGCGGGATGTAAATTGCCAGCAGCCACTCTGGAGAAGTGTATGGTGTTTCCTGAAACATCCAAAAAACAAAGCAACAGAACCTAGGGCACTTCCACTTATGGTCCTATAGCTTAGGGAAATTAAAATCAAAAAGACACAGCCACCCCAAAGTTTGGGACGGCTCTGGTTACAAGAACCTCGTTTACGGTACAAGTTGAATATCACAGAAAGCGAAAAATGGATAAAGAAGTTGTGGTACTTACGTACAATGCAATATCACTCAGCAATGAAATCTATGTCATCAGGCCCGTAGCAGCATAATGAGTGGATTCAGGTACGATGATTCTAAGTGAAATAAGTCACACAGAAAAAGAAACATCATAAGATATCACTAATACACGAAATGTAAACTTGGCTACAAAGGAACTGAATTACAAAACAGAACAGGGTCTCAAATGTAGAAAACCAACTTATGCTTGCTTAACGGGAAAGGTGAGTTAGGGTGCTGCATAAAACCAGAGATTGAAATTAGCACAGATACTGTTCCATAAGCCAAATATGTAATAGACAAGAGCTACTCCTTGCTCAACGAAGTGGACTCAACACCCCATATTAAACGCCTAAGAATATACCTGACTAGTAAGAATCTTAAAACCTATGGATTTATATGTCTCCGAAAGAGAATCAAGCGTGTGTACAGCGGCATAAGCGCAGCAGTGATACGAGTGGTGAGGTTCGATGAGCAAACGCAGACCCTTTGAATTCATATTGCATGGTACCCATTCCATGGGTCTCAACTCTCCATGTTTAAGGGATTCTTCCTTCAGCTAAAACATGCATGTGGAACCCAGAGTATGATTCACGGTGTGATCGGGAAACGTGTTCAAATGTGTCTCAGTTTTCGTCCCCTGGTACTCGGGTGCAACATTCCAGACGCTTTACTAACACTCTCCCCACTTGGAGAGTCAGTGCCTTTAACCTCCTGTTTGGCCCAGTTTGCAATTTCTGTGGAAGATGAACAGGAATAGGGAGAACCAATGAGAGACTAGGTGGACGTGTCTGGACGGGCAAATTTAACTCTCATTTCCCACCAGGAAGAGGAATTAACCAAAGGCTCAGCATGCCGTGCCGGAACCAAACTAGGGCCTGAAGCAATACTGCGGTGTTGCGGCCAGCTCACAAGAAAGCGAGTTGAAGAAAGGAGCTCAGGGGCACTGTAATTCAGAAACCTGCAGAGTTATAAATGACAGCTATCTTCCAAAAATATATTGAAGTAAGGCCGCCAAGAGGAGTTGAATGCGGGGCAGAATTGCAGGAAACTGATTTCAGGCGGTACACTGGAATTGCATGTAAAGCATAGGAAAAGAGGCAGAACGTTGACAATGATGCACTTGGCCAAAAAGGGCGTATGCGTTCTTTCCTGAATATATTCAGGAAAAAACGCATACGCCCTTTTTGGCCAACCAAGCAAGCTTGCAAAGGAAATCTGCACTACAATGAAGTCTCACTGCCCTCCGGTCTAAAGGGCCATCTGAAAAAAGTGTAAAATCTAGAAAGGCAGGACAGGCCATGGAGAACTGGGAGCCTTGTTATGCTGATGGGCGGGATGTAAATTGCCAGCAGCCACTCTGGAGAAGTGTATGGTGTTTCCTGAAACATCCAAAAACAAAGCAACAGAGCCTAGGGCACTTCCACTTATGGTCCTATAGCTTAGGGAAATTAAAATCAAAAAGACACAGCCACCCAAAAGTTTGGGACGGATCTGTTTACAAGAACCTCGTTTACCGTACAAGTTCAATATCACAGAAAGCGAAAAATGGATAAAGAAGTTGTGGTACTTACGTACAATGCAATATCACTCAGCAATGAAATCTATGTCATCAGGCCCGTAGCAGCATAATGAGTGGATTCAGGTACGATGATTCTAAGTGAAATAAGTCACACAGAAAAAGAAACATCATAAGATATCACTACTACACGGAATGTAAACTTGGCTACACAGGAACTGAATTACAGAACAGAACAGGGTCTCTAATGTAGAAAACCAACTTATGCTTGCTTAAGGGGAAAGGTGAGTTGGGGTGCTGCATAAAACCAGAGATTGAAATTAGCACAGATACCGTTCCATAAGCCAAATATGTAATAGACAAGAGCTACTCCTTGTTCAACGAAGAGGACACAACACCCCATATTAAACGCCTAAGAATATACCTGACTAGTAAGAATCTTAAAACCTATGGATTTATATGTCTCCGAAAGAGAATCAAGCGTGTGTACAGTGGCATAAGTGCAGCAGTGATAGGATTGGTGAGGTTCGGTGAGCAAATGCAGACCCTTTGAAGTCATATTGCATGGTACCCATTCCATGGGTCTCAACTCTCCAGGTTTAAGGGATTCTTCCTTCAGCTAAAACATGCATGTGGAACCCAGAGTATGATCCACCGTGTGATCGGGAAACGTGTTCAAATGTGTCTCAGTTTTTGTCCCCTGGTACTCGGGTGCAACATTCCAGACGCTTTACTAACACTCTCCCCATTTGGAGAGTCAGTGCCTTTAACCTCCTGTTTGGCCCAGTTTGCAATTTCTGCGGAAAATGAACAGGAATAGGGAGAACCAATGAGAGACTAGGTGGAGGTGTCTGGACGGGCAAATTTAACTCTCATTTCCCACCATGAAGAGGAATTAACCAAAGGCTCAGCATGCCATGCCGGAACCACACTAGGGCCTGAAGCAATCCTGTGGTGTTGCGGCCAGCTCACAAGAAAGCGAGTTGAAGAAAGGAGCTCAGAGGCACTGTAATACACAAACTTGCAGAGTTAAAAATGACAGCTATCGTCCAAAAATATATTGAAGGAAGGCTGCCAAGAGGAGTTGAAAGCGGGGCAGAATTGCAGGAAACCGATTTCAGGAGGTAGACTGGAATTGCATGTAAAGCATAGGAAAAGAGGCAGAACGTCCACAATGATGCACTTGGCCAAAAAGGGCGTATGCGTTTTTTCCTGAATATATTCAGGAAAAAACGCATATGCCCTTTTTGGCCAACCAAGCAAGCTTGCAAAGGAAATCTGCACTACAATGAAGTCTCACTGCCCCCTGGTCAAAAGGGCCATCTGAAAAAAGTGTAAAATCCAGAAAGGCAGGACAGGCCATGGAGAACTGGGAGCCTTGTTATGCTGATGGGCGGGATGTAAATTGCCAACAGCCACTCTGGAGAAGTGTATGGTGTTTCCTGAAACATCTAGAAAACAAAGCAACAGAGCCTAGGGCACTTCCACTTATGGTCCTATAGCTTAGGGAAATTAAAATCAAAAAGACACAGCCACCCCAAAGTTTCGGCCGGCTCTGTTTACAAGAACCTCGTTTACTGTACAAGTTCAATATCACAGAAAGCGAAAAATGGATAAAGAAGTTGTGGTACTTACATACAATGCAATATCACTCAGCAATGAAATCTATGTCATCAGGCCCGTAGCAGCATAATGAGTGGATTCAGGTACGATGATTCTAACTGAAATAAGTCACACAGAAAAAGAAACATCATAAGATATCACTACTACACGGAATGTAAACTTGGCTACACAGGAACTGAATTACAAAACAGAACAGTGTCTCAAATGTAGAAAACCAACTTATGCTTGCTTAAGGAGAAAGGTGACTTGGGGTGCGGCATAAAACCAGAGATTGAAATTAGCACAGATACTGTTCCATAAGCCAAATATGTAATAGACAAGATCTACTCCTTGCTCAACGAAGTGGACTCAACACCCCATATTAAACGCCTAAGAATATACCTGACTAGTAAGAATCTTAAAACCTATGGATTTATATGTCTCCGAAAGAGAATCAAGCGAGTGTACAGTGTCATAAACGCAGCAGTGATAGGATTGGTGAGGTTCGGTGAGCAAATGCAGACTCTTTGAAGTCATATTGCATGGTACCCATTCCATGGGTCTCAACTCTCCAGGTTTAAGGGATTCTTCCTTCAGCTAAAACATGCATGTGGAACCCAGAGTATGATCCACCGTGTGATCGGGAAACGTGTTCAAATGTGTCTCAGTTTTCATCCCCTGGTACTCGGGAGCAACATTCCAGATGCTTTACTAACACTCTCCCCACTTGGAGAGTCAGTGCCTTTAACCTCCTGTTTGGCCCAGTTTGCAATTTCTGCGTAAGATGAACAGGAAGAGGGAGAACCAATGAGAGACTAGCTGGAGGTGTCTGGACGGACAAATTTAACTCTCATTTCCTACCAGGAAGAGGAATTAACCAAAAGCTCAGCATGCGATGCTGGAACCAAACCAGGGCCTGAAGCAATCCTGCGGTGTTGCGGTCAGCTCACAAGAAAGCGAGTTGAAGAAAGGAGCTCAGGGGCACTGTAATTCACAAACCTTCAGAGTTATAAATGACAGCTATCGTTCAAAAATATATTGAAGGAAGGCTGTCAAGAGGACTTGAAAGCGGGGCAGAATTGCAAGAAACCGATTTCAGGAGGTAGACTGGAATTGCATGTAAAGCATAGGAAAAGAGGCAGAACGTCGACAATGATGCACTTGGCCAAAAAGGGCGTATGCATTTTTTCCCAGGAAAAAACGCATACGCCCTTTTTGGCCAACCAAGCAAGCTTGCAAAGGAAATCTGCACTACAATGAAGTCTCACTGCCCCCGGTCAAAACGGCCATCTGAAAAAAGTGTAAAATCCAGAAAGGCAGGACAGGCCATGGAGAACTGGGAGCTTTGTTATGCTGATGGGCTGGATGTAAATTGCCAACAGCCACTCTGGAGAAGTGTATGGTGTTTCCTGAAACATCCAAAAAACAAAGCAACAGAGCCTAGGGCACTTCCAATTATGGTCCTATAGCTTAGGGAAATTAAAATCCAAAAGACACAGCCACCCCAAAGTTTCGGCCGGCTCTGGTTACAAGAACCTCCTTTACGGTACAAGTTCAATATCACAGAAAGCGAAAAATGGATAAAGAAGTTGTGGTACTTACGTACAATGCAATATCACTCAGCAATGAAATCTATGTCATCAGGCCCGTAGCAGCATAATGAGTGGATTCAGATACGATGATTCTAACTGAAATAAGTCACAAAGAAAAAGAAACATCATAAGATATCACTACTACACGGAATGTAAACTTGGCTACACAGGAACTGAATTACAGAACAGAACAGGGTCTCTAATGTAGAAAACCAACTTATGCTTGCTTAAGGGGAAAGGTGAGTTGGGGTGCTGCATAAAACCAGAGATTGAAATTAGCACAGATACCGTTCCATAAGCCAAATATGTAATAGACAAGAGCTACTCCTTGTTCAACGAAGAGGACACAACACCCCATATTAAACGCCTAAGAATATACCTGACTAGTAAGAATCTTAAAACCTATGGATTTATATGTCTCCGAAAGAGAATCAAGCGTGTGTACAGCGGCATAAGTGCAGCAGTGATAGGATTGGTGAGGTTCGGTGAGCAAATGCAGACCCTTTGAAGTCATATTGCATGGTACCCATTCCATGGGTCTCAACTCTCCAGGTTTAAGGGATTCTTCCTTCAGCTAAAACATGCATGTGGAACCCAGAGTATGATCCACCGTGTGATCGGGAAACGTGTTCAAATGTGTCTCAGTTTTTGTCCCCTGGTACTCGGGTGCAACATTCCAGACGCTTTACTAACACTCTCCCCATTTGGAGAGTCAGTGCCTTTAACCTCCTGTTTGGCCCAGTTTGCAATTTCTGCGGAAAATGAACAGGAATAGGGAGAACCAATGAGAGACTAGGTGGAGGTGTCTGGACGGGCAAATTTAACTCTCATTTCCCACCAGGAAGAGGAATTATCCAAAGGCCCAGCATGCCATGCCGGAACCAAACTAGGGCCGGAAGCAATCCTGCCGTGTTGCGGCCAGCTCACAAGAAAGCGATTTGAACAAAGGAGCTCAGGGGCACTGTAATTCACAATCCTGCAGAGTTATAAATGACAGCTATCGTCCAAAAATATATTGAAGGAAGGCTGCCAAGAGGACTTGAAAGTGGGGCAGAATTGCAGGAAACCAATTTCAGGAGGTAGACTGGAATTGCATGTAAAGCATAGGAAAAGAGGCAGAACGTCCACAATGATGCACTTGGCCAAAAAGGGCATATGCGTTTTTTCGTGAATATATACAGGAAAAAACGCATACGCCCGTTTTGGCCAACCAAGCAAGCTTGCAAAGGAAATCTGCCCTACAATGAAGTCTCACTGCACCCGGTCAAAAGGGCCATCTGAAAAAAGTGTAAAATCCAGAAAGGCAGGACAGGCCATGGAGAACTGGGAGCCTTTTTATGCTGATGCGCGGGATGTAAATTGCCAACACCCACTCTGGAGAAGTGTATTGTGTTTCCTGAAATATCTAAAAAACAAAGCAACAGATCCTAGGGCAATTCTACTTGTGGTCCTATAGCTTAGGGAAATTAAAATCAAAAACACACAGCCACCCCAAAGTTTGGGCCGGCTCTGTTTACAAGAACCTCGTTTACGGTACAAGTTGAATATCACAGAAAGCAAAAAATGGATAAAGAAGTTGTGGTACTTACGTACAATGCAATATCACTCAGCAATGAAATCTATGTCATCAGGCCGGTAGCAGCATAATGAGTGGATTCAGGTACGATGATTCTAAGTGAAATAAGTCACACAGAAAAAGAAACATCATAAGATATCACTAACACACGGAATGTAAACTTGGCTACACAGGAACTGAATTACAAAACAGAAAAGTGTCTCAAATGTAGAAAACCAACTTATGCTTGCTTAAGGGGAAAGGTGAGTTGGGGTGCGGCATAAAACCAGAGATTGAAATTAGCACAGATACCGTTCCATAAGCCAAATATGTAATAGACAAGAGCTACTCCTTGCTCAACGAAGTGGACTCAACACCCCATATTAAGCGCCTAAGAATATACCTGACTAGTAAGAATCTTAAAACCTATGGATTTATATGTCTCCAAAAGAGAATGAAGTGTGTGTACAGAGGCATAAACGCAGCAGTGATAGGATTGGTGAGGTTCGGTGAGCAAATGCAGACTCTTTGAAGTCATATTGCATGGTACCCATTCCATGGGTCTCAACTCTCCAGGTTTAAGGGATTCTTCCTTCAGCTAAAACATGCATGTGGAACCCAGAGTATGATCCACCATGTGATCGGGAAACGTGTTCAAATGTGTCTCACTTTTCGTCCCCTGGTACTCGGGTGCAACATTCCAGACACTTTACTAACACTCTCCCCACTTGGAGAGTCAGTGCCTTTAACCTCCTGTTTGGCCCAGGTTGCAATTTCTGCGTAAGATGAACAGGAAGAGGGAGAACCAATGAGAGACTAGCTGGAGGTGTCTGGACGGACAAATTTAACTCTCATTTCCCACCAGGAAGAGGAATTAACCAAAGGCTCAGCATGCGATGCCGGAACGAAACTGGGCCCTGAAGCAATCCTGCGGTGTTGCGGCCAGCTCACAAGAAAGCGAGTTGAAGAAAGGAGCTCAGGGGCACTGTAAATCACAAACCTGCAGAGTTATAAATGACAGCTATCTTCCAAAAATATATTGAAGTAAGGCTGCCAAGAGGACTTGAAAGCGGGGCAGAATTGCAGGAAACCGATTTCAGGAGGTAGACTGGAATTGCATGTAAAGCATAGGAAAAGAGGCAGAACGTCCACAATGATGCACTTGGCCAAAAAGGGCGTATGCGTTTTTTCCTGAATATATTCAGGAAAAAACGCATACGCCCTTTTTGGCCAACCAAGCAAGCTTGCAAAGGAAATCTGCACTACAATGAAGACTCACTGCCCACCGGTCAAAAGGGCCATCTGAAAAAAGTGTAAAATCCAGAAAGGCAGGACAGGCCATGGAGAACTAGGAGCCTTGTTATGCTGATGGGCGAGATGTAAATTGCAAACAGCCACTCTGGAGAAGTGTATGGTGTTTCCTGAAACATCTAAAACACAAAGCAACAGAGCCTAGGGCACTTCCACTTATGGTCCTATAGCTTAGGGAAATTAAAATCAAAAAGACACAGCCACCCCAAAGTTTCGGCCGGCTCTGTTTACAAGAACCTCGTTTACGGTACAAGTTCAATATCACAGAAAGAGAAAAATGGATAAAGAAGTTGTGATACTTACGTACAATGCAATATCACTCAGCAATGAAATCTATGTCATCAGGCCCATAGCAGCATAATGAGTGGATTCAGGTACGATGATTCTAACTGAAATAAGTCACACAGAAATAGAAACATCATAAGATATCACTACTAAACGGAATGTAAACTTGGCTACACAGGAACTGAATTACAAAACAGAACAGGGTCTCAAATGTAGAAAACCAACTTATGCTTGCTTAAGGGGAAAGGTGACTTGGGGTGCGGCATAAAACCAGAGATTGAAATTAGCACAGATACTGTTCTATAAGCCAAATATGTAATAGACAAGAGCTACTCCTTGCTCAACGAAGTGGACTCAACACCCCATATTAAATGCCTAAGAATATACCTGACTAGTAAGAATCTTAAAACCTATGGATTTATATGTCTCCGAAAGAGAATCAAGCGTGTGTACAGTGTCATAAACGCAGCAGTGATAGGATTGGTGAGGTTCGGTGAGCAAATGCAGACTCTTTGAAGTCATATTGCATGGTACCCATTCCATGGGTCTCAACTCACCAGGTTTAAGGGATTCTTCCTTCAGCTAAAACATGCATGTGGAACCCAGAGTATGATCCACCGTGTGATCGGAAAACGTGTTCAAATGTGTCTCAGTTTTTCTCCCCTGGTACTCGGATGCAACATTCCAGACGCTTTACTAACACTCTCCCCACTTGGAGAGTTAGTGCCTTTAACCTCCTGTTTGGCCCAGTTTGCAATTTCTGTGGAAAATGAACAGGAATAGGGAGAACCAATGAGAGACTAGGTGGAGGTGTCTGGACGGGCAAATTTAATTCTCATTTCCCACCAGGAAGAGGAATTAACCAAAGGCTCAGCATGCCGTGCCGGAACCAAACTAGGGCCTGAAGCAATCCTGCGGTGTTGCGGCCAGCTCACAAGAAAGCGAGTTGAAGAAAGGAGCTCAGGGGCACTGTAATTCACAAACCTGCAGAGTTATAAATGACAGCTATCTTCCTAAAATATATTGAAGTAAGGCTGCCAAGAGGAGTTGAAAGCGGGGCAGAATTGCAGGAAACCGATTTCAGGAGGTAGACTGGAATTGCATGTAAAGCATAGGAAAAGAGGCAGAACGTCCACAATGATGCACTTGGCCAAAAAGGGCGTATGCGTTTTCTCCTGAATATATTCAGGAAAAAACGCATACGCCCTTTTTGGCCAACCAAGCAAGCTTGCAAAGGAAATCTGCACTACAATGAAGTCTCACTGCCCCCCGGTCAAAAGGGCCATCTGAAAAAAGTGTAAAATCCAGAAATGCAGGACAGGCCATGGAGAACTGGGAGCCTTGTTATGCTGATGGGCGGGATGTAAATTGCCAGCAGCCACTCTGGAAAAGTGTATGGTGTTTCCTGAAACATCCAAAAAACAAAGCAACAGAGCCTAGGGCACATCCACTTATGGTCCTATAGCTTAGGGAAATTAAAATCAAAAAGACACAGCCACCCCAAATTTTGGGACAGCTCTGTTTACAAGAACCTCGTTTACGGTACAAGTTCAATATCACAGAAAGCGAAAAATGGATAAAGAAGTTGTGGTACTTACGTACAATGCAATATCACTCAGCAATGAAATCTATGTCATCACGTCCGTAGCAGCATAATGAGTGGATTCAGGTACGATGATTGTAAGTGAAATAAGTCACACAGAAAAAGAAACATCATAAGATATCACTACTACACGGAATGTAAACTTGGCTACACAGGAACTGAATTACAAAACAGAACAGGGTGTCAAATGTAGAAAACCAACTTATGCCATCTTAAGGGGAGAGGTGAGTTGGGGTGCTGCATAAAACCAGAGATTAAAATTAGCACAGATACCGTTCCATAAGCCAAATATGTAATAGACAAGAGCTACTCCTTGCTCAACGAAGTGGACTCAACACCCCATATTAAACGCAAACAATATACCTGACTAGTAAGAATCTTAAAACCTATGGATTTATATGTCTCCGAAAGAGAATCAAGTGTGTGTACAGCGGCATAAACGCAGCAGTGATAGGATTGGTGAGGTTCGGTGAGCAAATGCAGACCCTTTGAAATCATATTGCATGGTACCCATTCCATGGGTCTCAACTCACCATGTTTAACGGATTCTTCCTTCAGCTAAAACATGCATGTGGAACCCAGAGTACGATCCACCGTGTGATCGGAAAACGTGTTCAAATGTGTCTCAGTTTTCGTCCCCTGGTACTCGGGTGCAACATTCCAGACGCTTTACTAACACTCTCCCCACTTGGAGACTCGGTGCCTTTAACCTCCTGTTTGGCCCAGTTTGCAATTTCTGTGGAAAATGAACAGGAATAGGGAGAACCAATGAGAGACTATGTGGAGGTGTCTGGACGGGCAAATTTAACTCTCATTTCCCACCAGGAAGAGGAATTAACCAAAGGCTCAACATGCCATGCCGGAACCAAACTAGGGCCCGAAGCAATCCTGCGGTGTTGCGGCCAGCTCACAAGAAAGCGAGTTGAAGAAAGGAGCTCAGGGGCACTGTAATTCACAAACCTGCAGAGTTATAAATGACAGCTATCTTCCAAAAATATATTGAAGTAAGGCTGCCAAGAGGAGTTGAAAGTGGGGCAGAATTGCAGGAAACCGATTTCAGGAGGTAGACTGGAATTGCATGTAAAGCATAGGAAAAGAGGCAGAACGTCCACAATGATGCACTTGGCCAAAAAGGGCGTATGCGTTTTTTCCTGAATATATTCAGGAAAAAACGCATACGCCCTTTTTGGCCAACCAAGCAAGTTTGCAAAGGAAATCTGCACTACAATAAAGTCTCACTGCCCCCCGGTCAAAAGGGCCATCTGAAAAAAGTGTAAAACCCAGAAAGGCAGGACAGGCCATGGAGAACTGGGAGCCTTGTTATGCTGATGGGTGGGATGTAAATTGCCAGCAGCCACTCTGGAGAAGTGTATGGTGTTTCCTGAAACATCCAAAAAACAAAGCAACAGAGCCTAGGGCACTTCCACTTATGGTCCTATAGCTTAGGGAAATTAAAATCAAAAAGACACAGCCACCACAAAGTTTGGGCTGGCTCTGTTTACAAGAACCTCATTTACGGTACAAGTTCAATATCACAGAAAGCGAAAAATGGATAAAAAAGTTGTGGTACTTACGTACAATGCAATATACTCAGCAATGAAATCTATGTCATCAGGCCCGTAGCAGCATAATGAGTGGATTCAGGTACGATGATTCTAAGTGAAATAAGTCACACAGAAAAAGAAACATCATAAGGTATCACTAATACACGGAATGTAAACTTGGCTACACAGGAACTGAATTACAAAACAGAAGAAGGTGTCAAATGTAGAAACCCAACTTATGCTTGCTTAAGGGGAAAGATGAGTTGGGGTGCTTCATAAAACCAGAGATTGAAATTAGCAGAGATACCGTTCCATAAGCCAAATATGTAATAGACAAGAACTACGCCTTGCTCAACGAAGTGGACTCAACACCCCATATTAAACGCCTAAGAATATACCTGACTAGTAAGAATCTTAAAACCTATGGATTTATATGTCTCCGAAAGAGAATCAAGCGTGTGTACAGTGGCATAAACGCAGCAGTAATAGTATTGGTGAGGTTCGGTGAGCAAATGCAGACCCTTTCAAGTCATATTGCATGGTACCCATCCATGGGTCTCAACTTTCCATGTTTAAGGGATTCTTCCTTCAGCTAAAACATGCATGTGGAACCCAGAGTATGATCCACCGTGTGATCGGAAAACGTGTTCAAATGTGTCTCAGTTTTCGTCCCCTAGTACTCGGGTGCAACATTCCAGACGCTTTACTAACACTCTCCCCACTTGGAGAGTCGGTGCCTTTAACCTCCTGTTTGGCTCAGTTTGCAATTTCTGTGGAAAATGAACAGGAATAGGGAGAACCAATGAGAGACTAGGTGGAGGTGTCTGGACGGGCAAATTTAACTCTCATTTCCCACCAGGAAGAGGAATTAACCAAAGGCTCAACATGCCGTGCCGGAACCAAACTAGGGCCTGAAGCAATCCTGCGGTGTTGCGGCCAGCTCACAAGAAAGCGAGTTGAAGAAAGGAGCTCAGGGGCACTGTAATTCACAAACCTGCAGAGTTATAAATGACAGCTATCTTCCAAAAATATATTGAAGTAAGGCAGCCAAGAATAGTTGAAAGCGGGGCAGAATACAGGAAACCGATTTCAGGAGGTAGACTGGAATTGCATGTAAAGCATAGGAAAAGAGGCAGAACGTCCACAATGATGCACTTGGCCAAAAAGGGCGTATGAGTTTTTTCCTGAATATATTCAGGAAAAAACGCATACGCCCTTTTTGGCCAACCAAGCAAGCTTGCAAAGGAAATCTGCACTACAATGAAGTCTCACTGCCCCACGGTCAAAAGGGCCATCTGAAAAAAGTGTAAAATCCAGAAAAGCAGGACAGGCCATGGAGAACTGGGAGCCTAGTTATGCTGATGGGCGTGATGTAAATTGCCAACAGCCACTCTGGAGAAGTGTATGGTGTTTCCTGAAACATCCAAAAAACAAAGCAACAGAGCCTAGGGCACTTCCACTTATGGTCCTATAGCTTAGGGAAATTAAAATCAAAAAGACACAGCCACCCCAAAGTTTGGGCCGGCTCTGTTTACAAGAACCTCGTTTACGGTACAAGTTGAATATCACAGAAAGCGAAAAATGGATAAAGAAGTTGTGGTACTTACGTACAATGCAATATCACTCAGCAATGAAATCTATGTCATCAGGCCCGTAGCAGCATAATGAGTGGATTCAGGTACGATGATTCTAAGTGAAATAAGTCACACAGAAAAAGAAACATCATAAGATATCACTACTACACGGAATGTAAACTTGGCTACACAGGAACTGAATTACAAAACAGAACAGGGTGTCAAATGTAGAAAACCAACTTCTGCTTGCTTAAGGGGAAAGGTGAGTTGGGGTGCTGCATACAACAAGAGATTGAAATTAGCACAGATACCGTTCCATAAGCCAAATATGTAATAGACAAGAGCTACTCCTTGCTCAACGAAGTGGACTCAACACCCCATATTAAACGCCTAAGAATATACCTGACTAGTAAGAATCTTAAAACCTATGGATTTATATGTCTCCGAAAGAGAATCAAGCGTGTGTACAGTGGCATAAACGCAGCAGTGATAGGATTGGTGAGGTTCGGTGAGCAAATGCAGACCCTTTCAAGTCATATTGCATGGTACCCATTCCATGGGTCTCAACTCTCCATGTTTAAGGGATTCTTCCTTCAGCTAAAACATGCATGTGGAACCCAGAGTATGATCCACCGTGTGATCGGAAAACGTGTTCAAATGTGTCTCCGTTTTCGTCCCCTGGTACTCGGGTGCAACATTCCAGATGCTTTACTAACACTCTCCCCACTTGGAGAGTCGGAGCCTTTAACCTCCTGTTAGGCCCAGTTTGCAATTTCTGTGGAAAATGAACAGGAATAGGGAGAACCAATGAGAGACTAGGTGGAGGTGTCTGGACGGGCAAATTTAACTCTCATTTCCCACCAGGAAGAGGAATTAACCAAAGGCTCAACATGCCATGCCGGAACCAAACTAGGGCCTGAAGCAATCCTGCGGTGTTGCGGCCAGCTCACAAGAAAGCGAGTTGAAGAAAGGAGCTCAGGGGCACTGTCATTCACAAACCTGCAGAGTTATAAATGACAGCTATCTTCCAAAAATATACTGAAGTAAGGCAGCCAAGAATAGTTGAAAGCGGGGCAGAATTGCAGGAAACCGATTTCAGGAGGTAGACTGGAATTGCATGTAAAGCATAGGAAAAGAGGCAGAACGTCCAGAATGATGCACTTGGCCAAAAAGGGCGTATGCGTTTTTTCCTGAATATATTCAGGAAAAAACGCATACGCCCTTTTTGGCCAACCAAGCAAGCTTGCAAAGGAAATCTGCACTACAATGAAGTCTCACTGCCCCCCGATCAAAAGGGCCATCTGAAAAAAGTGTAAAATCCAGAAAGGCAGGACAGGCCATGGAGAACTGGGAGCCTTGTTATGCTGATGGGCGGGATGTAAATTGCCAACAGCCACTCTGGAAAAGTGTATGGTGTTTCCTGAAACATCTACAAAACAAAGCAACAGAGCCTAGGGCACTTCCACTTATGGTCCTATAGCTTAGGGAAATTAAAATCAAAAAGACACAGCCACCCCAAAGTTTCGGCCGGCTCTGTTTACAAGAACCTCGTTTACTGTACAAGTTCAATATCACAGAAAGCGAAAAATGGATAAAGAAGTTGTGGTACTTACGTACAATGCAATATCACTCAGCAATGAAATCTATGTCATCAGGCCCGTAGCAGCATAATGAGTGGATTCAGGTACGATGATTCTAACTGAAATAAGTCACACAGAAAAAGAAACATCATAAGATATCACTACTACACGGAATGTAAACTTGGCTACACAGGAACTGAATTACAAAACAGAACAGTGTCTCAAATGTAGAAAACCAACTTATGCTTGCTTAAGGGGAAAGGTGACTTGGGGTGCGGCATAAAACCAGAGATTGAAATTAGCACAGATACTGTTCCATAAGCCAAATATGTAATAGACAAGAGCTACTCCTTGCTCAACGAAGTGGACTCAACACCCCATATTAAACGCCTAAGAATATACCTGACTAGTAAGAATCTTAAAACCTATGGATTTATATGTCTCCGAAAGAGAATCAAGCGTGTGTACAGTGTCATAAACGCAGCAGTGATAGGATTGGTGAGGTTCGGTGAGCAAATGCAGACTCTTTGAAGTCATATTGCATGGTACCCATTCCATGGGTCTCAACTCTCCAGGTTTAAGGGATTCTTCCTTCAGCTAAAACATGCATGTGGAACCCAGAGTATGATCCACCGTGTGATCGGGAAACGTGTTCAAATGTGTCTCAGTTTTCGTCCCCTGGTACTCGGGTGCAACATTCCAGATGCTTTACTAACACTCTCCCCACTTGGAGAGTCAGTGCCTTTAACCTCCTTTTGGCCCAGTTTGCAATTTCTGCGTAAGATGAACAGGAAGAGGGAGAACCAATGAGAGACTAGGTGGAGGTGTCTGGACGGACAAATTTAACTCTCATTTCCTACCAGGAAGAGGAATTAACCAAAAGCTCAGCATGCGATGCTGGAACCAAACTAGGGCCTGAAGCAATCCTGCGGTGTTGCGGCCAGCTCACAAGAAAGCGAGTTGAAGAAAGGAGCTCAGGGGCACTGTAATTCACAAACCTGCAGAGTTATAAATGACAGCTATCTTCCAAAAATATATTGAAGTAAGGCTGCCAAGAGGACTTGAAAGCGGGGCAGAATTGCAGGAAACCGATTTCAGGAGGTAGACTGGAATTGCATGTAAAGCATAGGAAAAGAGGCAGAACGTCCACAATGATGCACTTGGCCAAAAAGGGCGTATGAGTTTTTTCCTGAATATATTCAGGAAAAAACGCATACGCCCTTTTTGGCCAACCAAGCAAGCTTGCAAAGGAAATCTGCACTACAATGAAGACTCACTGCCCACCGGTCAAAAGGGCCATCTGAAAAAAGTGTAAAATCCAGAAAGGCAGGACAGGCCATGGAGAACTAGGAGCCTTGTTATGCTGATGGGGGGGATGTAAATTGCAAACAGCCACTCTGGAGAAGTGTATGGTGTTTCCTGAAACATCTAAAACACAAAGCAACAGAGCCTAGGGCACTTCCACTTATGGTCCTATAGCTTAGGGAAATTAAAATCAAAAAGACACAGCCACCCCAAAGTTTCGGCCGGCTCTGTTTACAAGATCCTCGTTTACGGTACAAGTTCAATATCACAGAAAGAGAAAAATGGATAAAGAAGTTGTGGTACTTACGTACAATGCAATATCACTCAGCAATGAAATCTATGTCATCAGGTCCGTAGCAGCATAATGAGTGGATTCAGGTACGATGACTGTAAGTGAAATAAGTCACACGGAAAAAGAAACATCATAAGATATCACTAATACACGGAATGTAAACTTGGCTACACAGGAACTGAATTACAAAACAGAACAGGGTGTCAAATGTAGAAAACCAACTTATGCCATCTTAAGGGGAGAGGTGAGTTGGGGTGTTGCATAAAACCAGAGATTGAAATTAGCACAGATACCGTTCCATAAGCCAAATATGTAATAGACAAGAGCTACTCCTTGCTCAACGAAGTGGACTCAACACCCCATATTAAACGCCTAACAATATACCTGACTAGTAAGAATCTTAAAACCTATGGATTTATATGTCTCCGAAAGAGAATCAAGTGTGTGTACAGCGGCATAAACGCAGCAGTGATAGGATTGGTGAGGTTCGGTGAGCAAATGCAGACCCTTTGAAGTCATATTGCATGGTACCCATTCCATGGGTCTCAACTCACCAGGTTTAAGGGATTCTTCCTTCAGCTAAAACATGCATGTGGAACCCAGAGTACGATCAACCGTGTGATCGGAAAACGTGTTCAAATGTGTCTCAGTTTTCGTCCCCTGGTACTCGGGTGCAACATTCCAGACGCTTTACTAACACTCTCCCCACTTGGAGAGTCGGTGCCTTTAACCTCCTGTTTGGCCCAGTTTGCAATTTCTGTGGAAAATGAACAGGAATAGGGAGAACCAATGAGAGACTATGTGGAGGTGTCTGGACGGGCAAATTTAACTCTCATTTCCCACCAGGAAGAGGAATTAACCAAAGGCTCAACATGCCATGCCGGAACCACACTAGGGCCCGAAGCAATCCTGCGGTGTTGCGGCCAGCTCACAAGAAAGCGAGTTGAAGAAAGGAGCTCAGGGGCACTGTAATTCACAAACCTGCAGAGTTATAAATGACAGCTATCTTCCAAAAATATATTGAAGTAAGGCTGCCAAGAGGAGTTGAAAGTGGGGCAGAATTGCAGGAAACCGATTTCAGGAGGTAGACTGGAATTGCATGTAAAGCATAGGAAAAGAGGCAGAACGTCCACAATGATGCACTTGGCCAAAAAGGGCGTATGCGTTTTTTCCTGAATATATTCAGGAAAAAACGCATACGCCCTTTTTGGCCAACCAAGCAAGTTTGCAAAGGAAATCTGCACTACAATAAAGTCTCACTGCCACCCGGTCAAAAGGGCCATCTGAAAAAAGTGTAAAACCCAGAAAGGCAGGACAGGCCATGGAGAACTGGGAGCCTTGTTATGCTGATGGGTGGGATGTAAATTGCCAGCAGCCACTCTGGAGAAGTGTATGGTGTTTCCTGAAACATCCAAAAAACAAAGCAACAGAGCCTAGGGCACTTCCAATTATGGTCCTATAGCTTAGGGAAATTAAAATCAAAAAGACACAGCCACCCCAAAGTTTGGGACGGCTCTGTTTACAAGAACCTCGTTTACGGTACATGTTGAATATCACAGAAAGCGAAAAATGGATAAAGAAGTTGTGGTACTTACGTACAAAGCAATATCACTCAGCAATGAAATCTATGTCATCAGGCCCGTAGAAGCATAATGAGTGGATTCAGGTGCGATGATTCTAAGTGAAATAAGTCACACAGAAAAAGAAACATCATAAGATATCACTACTACACGGAATGTAAACTTGGCTACACAGGAACTGAATTACAAAACAGAACAGGGTGTCAAATGTAGAAACCCAACTTATGCTTGCTTAAGTGGAAAGGTGAGTTGGGGTGCTTCATAAAACCAGAGATTGAAATTAGCACAGATACCGTTCCATAAGCCAAATATGTAATAGACAAGAGCTACTCCTTGCTCAACGAAGTGGACTCAACACCCCATATTAAACGCCTAAGAATATACCTGACTAGTAAGAATCTTAAAACCTATGGATTTATATGTCTGCGAAAGAGGATCAAGCGTGTGTACAGCGGCATAAACGCAGCAGTGATAGGATTCGTGAGGTTCGGTGAGCAAATGCAGACCCTTTGAAGTCATATTGCATTGTACCCATTCCATGGGTCTCAACTCTCCAGGTTTAAGGGATTCTTCCTTCAGCTAAAACATGCATGTGGAACCCAGAGTATGATCCACCGTGTGATCGGAAAGTGTTCAAATGTGTCTCAGTTTTCGTCCCCTGGTACTCGGGTGCAACATTCCAGACGCTTTACTAACACTCTCCCCACTTGGAGAGTCGGTGCCTTTAACCTCCTGTTTGGCCCAGTTTGCAATTTCTGTGGAAAATGAACAGGAATAGGGAGAACCAATGAGAGACTAGGTGGAGGTGTCTGGACGGGCAAATTTAACTCTCATTTCCCACCAGGAAGAGGAATTAACCAAAGGCTCAACATGCCATGCCGGAACCAAACTAGGGCCTGAAGCAATCCTGCGGTGTTGCGGCCAGCTCACAAGAAAGCGAGTTGAAGAAAGGAGCTCAGGGGCACTGTCATTCACAAACCTGCAGAGTTATAAATGACAGCTATCTTCCAAAAATATATTGAAGTAAGGCAGCCAAGAATAGTTGAAAGCGGGGCAGAATTGCAGGAAACCGATTTCAGGAGGTAGACTGGAATTGCATGTAAAGCATAGGAAAAGAGGCAGAACGTCCACAATGATGCACTTGGCCAAAAAGGGCGTATGCGTTTTTTCCTGAATATATTCAGGAAAAAACGCATACGCACTTTTTGGACAACCAAGCAAGCTTGCAAAGGAAATCTGCACTACAATGAAGTCTCACTGCCCCCCGGTCAAAAGGGCCATCTGAAAAAAGTGTAAAACCCAGAAAGGCAGGACAGGCCATGGAGAACTGGGAGCCTTGTTATGCTGATGGGCGGGATGTAAATTGCCAGCAGCCACTCTGGAGAAGTGTATGGTGTTTCCTGAAACATCCAAAACACAAAGCAACAGAGCCTAGGGCACTTCCACTTATGGTCCTATAGCTTAGGGAAATTAAAATCAAAAAGACACAGCCACCCCAAAGTTTGGGACGGCTCTGGTTACAAGAACCTCGTTTACGGTACAAGTTGAATATCACAGAAAGCGAAAAATGGATAAAGAAGTTGTGGTACTTACGTACAATGCAATATCACTCAGCAATGAAATCTATGTCATCAGGCCCTTGAAGCATAATGAGTGGATTCAGGTACGATGATTCTAAGTGAAATAAGTCACACAGAAAAAGAAACATCATAAGATATCACTACTACACGGAATGTAAACTTGGCTACACAGGAACTGAATTACAAAACAGAACAGGGTGTCAAATGTAGAAAACCAACTTATGCTTGCTTAAGTGGAAAGGTGAGTTGGGGTGCTTCATAAAACCAGAGATTGAAATTAGCACAGATAGCGTTCCATAAGCCAAATATGTAATAGACAAGAGCTACTCCTTGCTCAACGAAGTGGACTCAACACCCCATATTAAACGCCTAAGAATATACCTGACTAGTAAGAATCTTAAAACCTATGGATTTTTATGTCTCCGAAAGAGAATCAAGCGTGTGTAGAGCGGCATAAACGCAGCAGTGATAGGATTGGTGAGGTTCGGTGAGCAAATGCAGACCCTTTGAAGTCATATTGCATGGTACCCATTCCATGGGTCTCAACTCTCCATGTTTAAGGGATTCTTCCTTCAGCTAAAACATGCATGTGGAACCCAGAGTATGATCCACCGTGTGATCGGAAAACGTGTTCAAATGTGTCTCAGTTTTCGTCCCCTGGTACTCGGGTGCAACATTCCAGACGCTTTACTAACACTCTCCCCAATTGGAGAGTCAGTGCCTTTAACCTCCTGTTTGGCCCAGTTTGCAATTTCTGTGGAAAATGAACAGGAATAGGGAGAACCAATGAGAGACTAGGTGGAGGTGTCTGGACGGGCAAATTTAACTCTCATTTCCCACCAGGAAGAGGAATTAACCAAAGGCTCAGCATGCCGTGCCAGAACCAAACTAGGGCCTGAAGCAATCCTGCGGTGTTGCGGCCAGCTCACAAGAAAGCGAGTTGAAGAAAGGAGCTCAGGGGCACTGTAATACACAAACTTGCAGAGTTAAAAATGACAGCTATCGTCCAAAAATATATTGAAGGAAGGCTGCCAAGAGGACTTGAAAGCGAGGCAGAATTGCAGGAAACCGATTTCAGGAGGTAGACTGGAATTGCATGTAAAGCATAGGAAAAGAGGCAGAACGTCCACAATGATGCACTTGGCCAAAAAGGGCGTATGCGTTTTTTCCTGAATATATTCAGGAAAAAACGCATACGCCCTTTTTGGCCAACCAAGCAAGCTTGCAAAGGAAATCTGCACTACAATGAAGTCTCACTGCCCCCCGATCAAAAGGGCCATCTGAAAAAAGTGTAAAATCCAGAAAGGCAGGACAGGCCATGGAGAACTGGGAGCCTTGTTATGCTGATGGGCGGCATGTAAATTGCCAACAGCCACTCTGGAGAAGTGTATGGTGTTTCCTGAAACATCTAGAAAACAAAGCAACAGAGCCTAGGGCACTTCCACTTATGGTCCTATAGCTTAGGGAAATTAAAATCAAAAAGACACAGCCACCCCAAAGTTTGGGACGGCTCTGTTTACAAGAACCTCGTTTACTGTACAAGTTCAATATCACAGAAAGCGAAAAATGGATAAAGAAGTTGTGGTACTTACGTACAATGCAATATCACTCAGCAATGAAATCTATGTCATCAGGCCCGTAGCAGCATAATGAGTGGATTCAGGTACGATGACTGTAAGTGAAATAAGTCACACGGAAAAAGAAACATCATAAGATATCACTAATACACGGAATGTAAACTTGGCTACACAGGAACTGAATTACAAAACAGAACAGGGTGTCAAATGTAGAAAACCAACTTATGCCATCTTAAGGGGAGAGGTGAGTTGGGGTGCTGCATAAAACCAGAGATTAAAATTAGCACAGATACCGTTCCATAAGCCAAATATGTAATAGACAAGAGCTACTCCTTGCTCAACGAAGTGGACTCAACACCCCATATTAAACGCCTAACAATATACCTGACTAGTAAGAATCTTAAAACCTATGGATTTATATGTCTCCGAAAGAGAATCAAGTGTGTGTACAGCGGCATAAACGCAGCAGTGATAGGATTGGTGAGGTTCGGTGAGCAAATGCAGACCCTTTGAAGTCATATTGCATGGTACCCATTCCATGGGTCTCAACTCACCAGGTTTAAGGGATTCTTCCTTCAGCTAAAACATGCATGTGGAACCCAGAGTACGATCAACCGTGTGATCGGAAAACGTGTTCAAATGTGTCTCAGTTTTCGTCCCCTGGTACTCGGGTGCAACATTCCAGACGCTTTACTAACACTCTCCCCACTTGGAGAGTCGGTGCCTTTAACCTCCTGTTTGGCCCAGTTTGCAATTTCTGTGGAAAATGAACAGGAATAGGGAGAACCAATGAGAGACTAGGTGGAGGTGTCTGGACGGGCAAATTTAACTCTCATTTCCCACCAGGAAGAGGAATTAACCAAAGGCTCAACATGCCATGCCGGAACCACACTAGGGCCCGAAGCAATCCTGCGGTGTTGCGGCCAGCTCACAAGAAAGCGAGTTGAAGAAAGGAGCTCAGGGGCACTGTAATTCACAAACCTGCAGAGTTATAAATGACAGCTATCTTCCAAAAATATATTGAAGTAAGGCTGCCAAGAGGAGTTGAAAGTGGGGCAGAATTGCAGGAAACCGATTTCAGGAGGTAGACTGGAATTGCATGTAAAGCATAGGAAAAGAGGCAGAACGTCCACAATGATGCACTTGGCCAAAAAGGGCGTATGCGTTTTTTCCTGAATATATTCAGGAAAAAACGCATACGCCCTTTTTGGCCAACCAAGCAAGTTTGCAAAGGAAATCTGCACTACAATAAAGTCTCACTGCCACCCGGTCAAAAGGGCCATCTGAAAAAAGTGTAAAACCCAGAAAGGCAGGACAGGCCATGGAGAACTGGGAGCCTTGTTATGCTGATAGGTGGGATGTAAATTGCCAGCAGCCACTCTGGAGAAGTGTATGGTGTTTCCTGAAACATCCAAAAAACAAAGCAACAGAGCCTAGGGCACTTCCAATTATGGTCCTATAGCTTAGGGAAATTAAAATCAAAAAGACACAGCCACCCCAAAGTTTGGGACGGCTCTGTTTACAAGAACCTCGTTTACGGTACAAGTTGAATATCACAGAAAGCGAAAAATGGATAAAGAAGTTGTGGTACTTACGTACAAAGCAATATCACTCAGCAATGAAATCTATGTCATCAGGCCCGTAGAAGCATAATGAGTGGATTCAGGTGCGATGATTCTAAGTGAAATAAGTCACACAGAAAAAGAAACATCATAAGATATCACTACTACACGGAATGTAAACTTGGCTACACAGGAACTGAATTACAAAACAGAACAGGGTGTCAAATGTAGAAAACCAACTTATGCTTGCTTAAGTGGAAAGGTGAGTTGGGGTGCTTCATAAAACCAGAGATTGAAATTAGCACAGATACCGTTCCATAAGCCAAATATGTAATAGACAAGAGCTACTCCTTGCTCAACGAAGTGGACTCAACACCCCATATTAAACGCCTAAGAATATACCTGACTAGTAAGAATCTTAAAACCTATGGATTTATATGTCTGCGAAAGAGGATCAAGCGTGTGTACAGCGGCATAAACGCAGCAGTGATAGGATTCGTGAGGTTCGGTGAGCAAATGCAGACCCTTTGAAGTCATATTGCATTGTACCCATTCCATGGGTCTCAACTCTCCAGGTTTAAGGGATTCTTCCTTCAGCTAAAACATGCATGTGGAACCCAGAGTATGATCCACCGTGTGATCGGAAAGTGTTCAAATGTGTCTCAGTTTTCGTCCCCTGGTACTCGGGTGCAACATTCCAGACGCTTTACTAACACTCTCCCCACTTGGAGAGTCGGTGCCTTTAACCTCCTGTTTGGCCCAGTTTGCAATTTCTGTGGAAAATGAACAGGAATAGGGAGAACCAATGAGAGACTAGGTGGAGGTGTCTGGACGGGCAAATTTAACTCTCATTTCCCACCAGGAAGAGGAATTAACCAAAGGCTCAACATGCCATGCCGGAACCAAACTAGGGCCTGAAGCAATCCTGCGGTGTTGCGGCCAGCTCACAAGAAAGCGAGTTGAAGAAAGGAGCTCAGGGGCACTGTCATTCACAAACCTGCAGAGTTATAAATGACAGCTATCTTCCAAAAATATATTGAAGTAAGGCAGCCAAGAATAGTTGAAAGCGGGGCAGAATTGCAGGAAACCGATTTCAGGAGGTAGACTGGAATTGCATGTAAAGCATAGGAAAAGAGGCAGAACGTCCACAATGATGCACTTGGCCAAAAAGGGCGTATGCGTTTTTTCCTGAATATATTCAGGAAAAAACGCATACGCCCTTTTTGGCCAACCAAGCAAGCTTGCAAAGGAAATCTGCACTACAATGAAGTCTCACTGCCCCCTGGTCAAAAGGGCCATCTGAAAAAAGTGTAAAACCCAGAAAGGCAGGACAGGCCATGGAGAACTGGGAGCCTTGTTATGCTGATGGGCGGGATGTAAATTGCCAGCAGCCACTCTGGAGAAGTGTATGGTGTTTCCTGAAACATCCAAAAAACAAAGCAACAGAGCCTAGGGCACTTCCACTTATGGTCCTATAGCTTAGGGAAATTAAAATCAAAAAGACACAGCCACCCCAAAGTTTGGGACGGCTCTGGTTACAAGAACCTCGTTTACGGTACAAGTTGAATATCACAGAAAGCGAAAAATGGATAAAGAAGTTGTGGTACTTACGTACAATGCAATATCACTCAGCAATGAAATCTATGTCATCAGGCCCGTAGAAGCATAATGAGTGGATTCAGGTACGATGATTCTAAGTGAAATAAGTCACACAGAAAAAGAAACATCATAAGATATCACTACTACACGGAATGTAAACTTGGCTACACAGGAACTGAATTACAAAACAGAACAGGGTGTCAAATGTAGAAAACCAACTTATGCTTGCTTAAGTGGAAAGGTGAGTTGGGGTGCTTCATAAAACCAGAGATTGAAATTAGCACAGATACCGTTCCATAAGCCAAATATGTAATAGACAAGAGCTACTCCTTGCTCAACGAAGTGGACTCAACACCCCATATTAAACGCCTAAGAATATACCTGACTAGTAAGAATCTTAAAACCTATGGATTTATATGTCTCCGAAAGAGGATCAAGCGTGTGTACAGCGGCATAAACGCAGCAGTGATAGGACTGGTTAGGTTCGGTGAGCAAATGCAGACCCTTTGAAGTCATATTGCATGGTACCCATTCCATGGGTCTCAACTCTCCATGTTTAAGGGATTCGTCCTTCAACTAAAACATGCATGTGGAACCCAGAGTATGATCCACCGTGTGATCGGAAAACGTGTTCAAATGTGTCTCAGTTTTCGTCCCCTGGTACTCGGGTGCAACATTCCAGACGCTTTACTAACACTCTCCTCACTTGGAGAGTCGGTGCCTTTAACCTCCTGTTTGGCCCAGTTTGCAATTTCTGTGGAAAATGAACAGGAATAGGGAGAACCAATGAGAGACTAGGTGGAGGTGTCTGGACGGGCAAATTTAACTCTCATTTCCCACCAGGAAGAGGAATTAACCAAAGGCTCAACATGCAATGCCGGAAACAAACTAGGGCCTGAAGCAATCCTGCGGTGTTGCGGCCAGCTCACAAGAAAGCGAGTTGAAGAAAGGAGCTCAGGGGCACTGTAATTCACAAACCTGCAGAGTTATAAATGACAGCTATCTTCCAAAAATATATTGAAGTAAGGCAGCCAAGAATAGTTGAAAGCGGGGCAGAATTGCAGGAAACCGATTTCAGGAGGTAGACTGGAATTGCATGTAAAGCATAGGAAAAGAGGCAGAATGTCCACAATGTTGCACTTGGCCAAAAAGGGCGTATGCGTTTTTTCCTGAATATATTCAGGAAAAAACGCATACGCCCTTTTTGGCCAACCAAGCAAGCTTGCAAAGGAAATCTGCACTACAATGAAGTCTCACTGCCCCCTGGTCAAAAGGGCCATCTGAAAAAAGTGTAAAACCCAGAAAGGCAGGACAGGCCATGGAGAACTGGGAGCCTTGTTATGCTGATGGGCGGGATGTAAATTGCCAGCAGCCACTCTGGAGAAGTGTATGGTGTTTCCTGAAACATCCAAAAAACAAAGCAACAGAGCCTAGGGCACTTCCACTTATGGTCCTATAGCTTAGGGAAATTAAAATCAAAAAGACACAGCCACCCCAAAGTTTGGGACGGCTCTGGTTACAAGAACCTCGTTTACGGTACAAGTTGAATATCACAGAGAGCGAAAAATGGATAAAGAAGTTGTGGTACTTACGTACAATGCAATATCACTCAGCAATGAAATCTATGTCATCAGGCCCGTAGAAGCATAATGAGTGGATTCAGGTACGATGATTCTAAGTGAAATAAGTCACACAGGAAAAGAAACATCATAAGATATCACTACTACACGGAATGTAAACTTGGCTACACAGGAACTGAATTACAAAACAGAACAGGGTGTCAAATGTAGAAAACCAACTTATGCTTGCTTAAGGGGAAAGGTGAGTTGGGGTGCTGCATACAACAAGAGATTGAAATTAGCACAGATACCGTTCCATAAGCCAAATATGTAATAGACAAGAGCTACTCCTTGCGCAACGAAGTGGACTCAACACCCCATATTAAACGCCTAAGAATATACCTGACTAGTAAGAATCTTAAAACCTATGGATTTATATGTCTCCGAAAGAGAATTAAGCGTGTGTACAGTGGCATAAACGCAGCAGTAATAGTATTGGTGAGGTTCGGTGAGCAAATGCAGACCCTTTGAAGTCATATTGCATGGTACCCATCCATGGGTCTCAACTCTCCATGTTTAAGGGATTCTTCCTTCAGCTAAAACATGCATGTGGAACCCAGAGTATGATCCACCGTGTGATCGGAAAACGTGTTCAAATGTGTCTCAGTTTTCGTCCCCTGGTACTCGGGTGCAACATTCCAGACGCTTTACTAACACTCTCCCCACTTGGAGAGTCGGTGCCTTTAACCTCCTGTTTGGCCCAGTTTGCAATTTCTGTGGAAAATGAACAGGAATAGGGAGAACCAATGAGAGACTAGGTGGAGGTGTCTGGACGGGCAAATTTAACTCTCATTTCCCAACCAGGAAGAGGAATTAACCAAAGGCTCAACATGCCATGCCGGAACCAAACTAGGGCCTGAAGCAATCCTGCGGTGTTTCGGCCAGCTCACAAGAAAGCGAGTTGAAGAAAGGAGCTCAGGGTCACTGTAATTCACAAACCTGCAGAGTTATAAATGACAGCTATCTTCCAAAAATATATTGAAGTAAGGCAGCCAAGAATAGTTGAAAGCGGGGCAGAATTGCAGGAAACCGATTTCAGGAGGTAGACTGGAATTGCATGTAAAGCATAGGAAAAGAGGCAGAACGTCCACAATGATGCACTTGGCCAAAAAGGGCGTATGCGTTTTTTCCTGAATATATTCAGGAAAAAACGCATATGCCCTTTTTGGCCAACCAAGCAAGCTTGCAAAGGAAATCTGCACTAAAATGAAGTCTCACTGCCCCCCGGTCAAAAGGGCCATCTGAAAAAAGTGTAAAATCCAGAAAGGCAGGACAGGCCATGGAGAACTGGGAGCCTTGTTATGCTGATGGGCGGGATGTAAATTGCCAGCAGCCACTCTGGAGAAGTGTATGGTGTTTCCTGAAACATCCAAAAAACAAAGCAACAGAGCCTAGGGCACTTCCACTTATGGTCCTATAGCTTAGGGAAATTAAAATCAAAAAGACACAGCCACCCCAAAGTTTGGGACGGCTCTGTTTACAAGAACCTCGTTTACGGTACAAGTTCAATATCACAGAAAGCGAAAAATGGATAAAGAAGTTGTGGTACTTACGTACAATGCAATATCACTCAGCAATGAAATCTATGTCATCAGGCCCATAGCAGCATAATGAGTGGATTCAGGTACGATGATTCTAAGTGAAATAAGTCACACAGAAAAAGAAACATCATAAGATATCACTACTACACGGAATGTAAACTTGGCTACACAGGAACTGAATTACAAAACAGAACAGGGTGTCAAATGTAGAAAACCAACTTATGCTTGCTTAAGGGGAAAGGTGAGTTGGGGTGCTGCATAAAACCAGAGATTCAAATTAGCAGAGATACCATTCCATAAGCCAAATATGTAATAGACAAGAGCTACTCCTTGCTCAACGAAGTGGACTCAACACCCCATATTAAACGCCTAAGAATATACCTGACTAGTAAGAATCTTAAAACCTATGGATTTATATGTCTCCGAAAGAGAATTAAGCGTGTGTACAGTGGCATAAACGCAGCAGTAATAGTATTGGTGAGGTTCGGTGAGCAAATGCAGACCCTTTGAAGTCATATTGCATGGTACCCATCCATGTGTCTCAACTCTCCATGTTTAAGGGATTCTTCCTTCAGCTAAAACATGCATGTGGAACCCAGAGTATGATCCACCGTGTGATCGGAAAACGTGTTCAAATGTGTCTCAGTTTTCGTCCCCTGGTACTCGGGTGCAACATTCCAGACGCTTTACTAACACTCTCCCCACTTGGAGAGTCGGTGCCTTTAACCTCCTGTTTGGCCCAGTTTGCAATTTCTGTGGAAAATGAACAGGAATAGGGAGAACCAATGAGAGACTAGGTGGAGGTGTCTGGACGGGCAAATTTAACTCTCATTTCCCAACCAGGAAGAGGAATTAACCAAAGGCTCAACATGCCATGCCGGAACCAAACTAGGGCCTGAAGCAATCCTGCTGTGTTGCGGCCAGCTCACAAGAAAGCGAGTTGAAGAAAGGAGCTCAGGGACACTGTAATTCACAAACCTGCAGAGTTATAAATGACAGCTATCTTCCAAAAATATATTGAAGTAAGGCAGCCAAGAATAGTTGAAAGCGGGGCAGAATTGCAGGAAACCGATTTCAGGAGGTAGACTGGAATTGCATGTAAAGCATAGGAAAAGAGGCAGAACGTCCACAATGATGCACTTGGCAAAAAAGGGCGTATGCGTTTTTTCCTGAATATATTCAGGAAAAAACGCATACGCCCTTTTTGACCAAACAAGCAAGCTTGCAAAGGAAATCTGCACTACAATGAAGTCTCACTGTCCCCCGGTCAAAAGGGCCATCTGAAAAAAGTGTAAAATCCAGAAAGGCAGGACAGGCCATGGAGAACTGGGAGCCTAGTTATGCTGATGGGCGGGATGTAAATTGCCAGCAGCCACTGTGGAGAAGTGTATGGTGTTTCCTGAGACATTAAAAAAACAAAGCAACAGAGCCTAGGGCACTTCCACTTATGGTCCTATAGCTTAGGGAAATTAAAATCAAAAAGACACAGCCACCCCAAAGTTTGGGACGGCGCTGTTTACAAGAACCTCTTTTACGGTACAAGTTGAATATCACAGAAAGCGAAAAATGGATAAAGAAGTTGTGGTACTTACGTACAATGCAATATCACTCAGCAATGAAATCTATGTCATCAGGCCCGTAGCAGCATAATGAGTGGATTCAGGTACAATGATTCTAAGTGAAATAAGTCACACAGAAAAAGAAACATCATAAGATATCACTACTACACGGAATGTAAACTTGGCTACACAAGAACTGAATTACAAAACAGAACAGGGTGTCAAATGTAGAAAACCAACTTATGCTTGCTTAAGGGGAAAGGTGAGTTGGGGTGCTGCATGAAACCAGATATTGAAATTAGCACAGACACCGTTCCATAAGCCAAATATGTAATAGACAAGAGCTACTCCTTGCTCAACGAAGTGGACTCAACACCCCATATTAAACGCCTAAGAATATACCTGACTAGTAAGAATCTTAAAACCTATGGATTTATATGTCTCCGAAAGAGAATCAAGCATGTGTACAGCAGCATAAGCGAAGCAGTGATAGGATTGGTGAGGTTCGGTGAGCAAATGCAGACCCTTTGAAGTCATATTGCATGGTACCCATCCATGGGTCTCAACTCTCCATGTTTAAGGGATTCTTCCTTCAGCTAAAACATGCATGTGGAACCCAGAGTATGATCCACCGTGTGATCGGAAAACGTGTTCAAATGTGTCTCAGTTTTCGTCCCCTGGTACTCGGGTGCAACATTCCAGACGCTTTACTAACACTCTCCCCACTTGGAGAGTCGGTGCCTTTAACCTCCTGTTTGGCCCAGTTTGCAATTTCTGTGGAAAATGAACAGGAATAGGGAGAACCAATGAGAGACTAGCTGGAGGTGTCTAGACGGGCAAATTTAACTCTCATTTCCCAACCAGGAAGAGGAATTAACCAAAGGCTCAACATGCCATGCCGGAACCAAACTAGGGCCGGAAGCAATCCTGCGGTGTTGCGGCCAGCTCACAAGAAAGCGAGCTGAAGAAAGGAGCTCAGGGGCACTGTAATTCACAAACCTACAGAGTTATAAATGACAGCCATCTTCCAAAAATATCTTAAAGTAAGGCTGCCAAGAGGAGTTGAAAGCGGGGCAGAATTGCAGGAAACCGATTTCAGGAGGTAGACTGGAATTGCATGTAAAGCATAGGAAAAGAGGCAGAACGTCCACAATGATGCACTTGGCCAAAAAGGGCGTATGCGTTTCTTCCTGAATATATTCAGGAAAAAACGCATACGCCCTTTTTGGCCAACCAAGCAAGCTTGCAAAGGAAATCTGCACTACAATGAAGTCTCACTGCCCCCTGGTCAAAAGGGCCATCCGAAAAACGTGTAAAATCCAGAAAGGCAGGACAGGCCATGGAGAACTGGGAGCCTTGTTATGCTGATGGGTGGGATGTAAATTGCCAACAACCACTCTGGAGAAGTGTATGGTGTTTCCTGAAACATCCAAAAAACCAAGCAACAGAGCCTAGGGCATTTCCACTTATGGTCGTATAGCTTAGGGAAATAATAATCAAAAAGACACAGCCTCCCCAAAGTTTGGGACGGCTCTGTTTACAAGAACCTCGTTTATGGTACAGGTTCAATATCGCAGAAAGTGAAAAATGGATAAAGAAATTGTGGTACTTACGTACAATGCAATATCACTCAGCAAAGAAATCTATGTCATCAGGCCCGTGACAGCATAATGAGTGGATTCAGGTATGATGATTCTCAGAGAAATAAGTCACACAGAAAAAGAAATATCATAAGATATCACTACTACACGGAATGTAAACTTGGCTACACAGGAACTGAATTACAAAACAGAACAGGGTGTCAAATGTACAAAACCAACTTATGCTTGCTTAAGGGGAAAGGTGAGTTGGGGTGCTGCATGAAACCAGAGATTGAAATTAGCACAGACACCATTCCATAAGCCAAATATGTAATAGACAAGAGCTACTCCTTGCTCAACGAAGTGGACTCAACACCCAATATTAAACGCCTAAGAATATACCTGACTAGTAAGAATCTTAAAACCTATGGATTTATATGTCTCTGAAAGAGAATCAAGGGTGTGTACAGCGGCATAAACGCAGCAGTGATAGGATTGGTGAGGTTCGGTGAGCAAATGCAGACCCTTTGAAGTCATATTGCATGGTACCCATTCCATGGGTCTCAACTCTCCAGGTTTAAGGGATTTTTACTTCAGCTAAAACATGCATGTGGAACCCAGAGTATAATCCACCGTGTGATCGGGAAACGTGTTCAAATGTGTCTCAGTTTTTGTCCCCTGGTACTCGGGTGCAACATTCCAGACGCTTTACTAACACTCTCCCCACTTGGAGAGTCAGTGCCTTTAAGCTCCTGTTTGGCCCAGTTTGCAATTTCTGCGTAAGATAAACAGGAAGAGGGAGAACCAATGAGAGACTAGGTGGAGGTGTCTGGACGGGCAAATTTAACTCTCATTTCCCACCAGGAAGAGGAATTAACCAAAGGCTCAACATGCCATGCCGGAACCAAACTAGGGCCTGAAGCAATCCTGCGGTGTTGCGGCCAGCTCACAAGAAAGCGAGTTGAAGAAAGGAGCTCAGGGACACTGTAATTCACAAACCTACAGAGTTATAAATGACAGCTATCTTCCAAAAATATATTGCAGTAAGGCTGCCAAGAGGAGTTGAATGCGGGGCAGAATTGCAGGGAACCGATTTCAGGAGGTAGACTGGAATTGTATGTAAAGCATAGGAAAAGAGGCAAAACGTCCACAATGATGCACTTGGCCAAAAAGTGCGTATGCGTTTTTCCCTGAATATATTCAGGAAAAAAACGCATACGCCCTTTTTGGCCAACCAAGCAAGCTTGCAAAGGAAATCTGCACTACAATGAAGTCTCACTGCCCCCCGGTCAAAAGGGCTATCTGAAAAAAGTGTAAAATCCAGAAAGGCAGGACAGGCCATGGAGAACAGGGAGCCTTGTTATGCTGATGGGCGGCATGTAAATTGCCAGCAGCCACTCTGGAGAAGTGTATGGTGTTTCCTGAAACATCCAAAAAACAAAGCAACAGAGCCTAGGGCATTTCCACTTATGGTCCTATAGCTTAGGGAAATTAAAATCAAAAAGACACAGCCACCCGAAAGTTTGGGCCGGCTCTGTTTACAAGAACCTCGTTTACGGTACAAGTTGAATATCACAGAAAGCAAAAAATGGATAAACAAGTTGTGGTACTTACGTACAATGCAATATCACTCAGCAATGAAATCTATGTCATCAGGCCCGTAGCAGCATAATGAGTGGATTCAGGTACGATGATTCTAAGTGAAATAAGTCACACAGAAAAAGAAACATCATAAGATATCACTACTACACGGAATGTAAACTTGGCTACACAGGAACTGAATTACAAAACAGAACAGGGTGTCAAATGTAGAAAACCAACTTATGCTTGCTTAAGGGGAAAGGTGAGTTGGGCTGCTGCATACAACAAGAGATTGAAATTAGCACAGATACCGTTCCATAAGCCAAATATGTAATAGACAAGAGCTACTCCTTGCTCAACGAAGTGGACTCAACACCCCATATTAAACGCCTAAGAATATACCTGACTAGTAAGAATCTTAAAACCTATGGATTTTTATGTCTCCAAAAGAGAATCAAGCGTGTGTACAGTGGCATAAACACAGCAGTGATAGGATTGGTGAGGTTCGGTGAGCAAATGCAGACCCTTTGAAGTCATATTGCATGGTACCCATTCCATGGGTCTCAACTCTCCATGTTTAAGGGATTCTTCCTTCAGCTAAAACATGCATGTGGAACCCAGAGTATGATCCACCGTGTGATCGGAAAACGTGTTCAAATGTGTCTCCGTTTTCGTCCCCTGGTACTCGGGTGCAACATTCCAGACGCTTTACTAACACTCTCCCCACTTGGAGAGTCGGTGCCTTTAACCTCCTGTTTGGCCCAGTTTGCAATTTCTGTGGAAAATGAACAGGAATAGGGAGAACCAATGAGAGACTAGGTGGAGGTGTCTGGACGGGCAAATTTAACTCTCATTTCCCACCAGGAAGAGGAATTAACCAAAGGCTCAACATGCCGTGCCGGAACCAAACTAGGGCCTGAAGCAATCCTGCGGTGTTGCGGCCAGCTCACAAGAAAGCGAGTTGAAGAAAGGAGCTCAGGGGCACTGTAATTCACAAACCTGCAGAGTTATAAATGACAGCTATCTTCCAAAAATATATTGAAGTAAGGCAGCCAAGAATAGTTGAAAGCGGGGCAGAATTGCAGGAAACCGATTTCAGGAGGTAGACTGGAATTGCATGTAAAGCATAGGAAAAGAGGCAGAACGTCCACAATGATGCACTTGGCCAAAAAGGGCGTATGCGTTTTTTCCTGAATCAGGAAAAAACGCATACGCCCTTTTTGGCCAACCAAGCAAGCTTGCAAAGGAAATCTGCACTACAATGAAGTCTCACTGCACCCCGGTCAAAAGGGCCATCTGAAAAAAGTGTAAAATCCAGAAAGGCAGGACAGGCCATGGAGAACTGGGAGCCTAGTTATGCTGATGGGCGTGATGTAAATTGCCAGCAGCCACTGTGGAGAAGTGTATGGTGTTTCCTGAAACATCCAAAAAACAAAGCAACAGAGCCTAGGGCACTTCCACTTATGGTCCTATAGCTTAGGGAAATTAAAATCAAAAAGACACAGCCACCCCAAAGTTTGGGACGGCTCTGTTTACAAGAACCTCGTTTACGGTACAAGTTGAATATCACAGAAAGCGAAAAATGGATAAAGAAGTTGTGGTACTTACGTACAATGCAATATCACTCAGCAATGAAATCTATGTCATCAGGCCCGTAGCAGCATAATGAGTGGATTCAGGTACAATGATTCTAAGTGAAATAAGTCACACAGAAAAAGAAACATCATAAGATATCACTACTACACGGAATGTAAACTTGGCTACACAAGAACTGAATTACAAAACAGAACAGGGTGTCAAATGTAGAAAACCAACTTATGCTTGCTTAAGGGGAAAGGTGAGTTGGGGTGCTGCATGAAACCAGAGATTGAAATTAGCACAGACACCGTTCCATAAGCCAAATATGTAATAGACAAGAGCTACTCCTTGCTCAACGAAGTGGACTCAACACCCCATATTAAACGCCTAAGAATATACCTGACTAGTAAGAATCTTAAAACCTATGGATTTATATGTCTCCGAAAGAGAATCAAGCATGTGTACAGCAGCATAAGCGCAGCAGTGATAGGATTGGTGAGGTTCGGTGAGCAAATGCAGACCCTTTGAAGTCATATTGCATGGTACCCATTCCATGGGTCTCAACTCTCCATTTTTAAGGGATTCTTCCTTCAGCTAAAACATGCATGTGGAACCCAGAGTATGATCCACCGTGTGATCGGAAAACGTGTTCAAATGTGTCTCAGTTTTCGTCCCCTGGTACTCGGGTGCAACATTCCAGATGCTTTACTAACACTCTCCCCACTTGGAGAGTCAGTGCCTTTAACCTCCTGTTTGGCCCAGTTTGCAATTTCTGTGGAAAATGAACAGGAATAGGGAGAACCAATGAGAGACTAGGTGGAGGTGTCTGGACGGGCAAATTTAACTCTCATTTCCCACCAGGAAGAGGAATTAACCAAAGGCCCAGCATGCCATGCCGGAACCAAACTAGGGCCGGAAGCAATCCTGCGGTGTTGCGGCCAGCTCACAAGAAAGCGAGCTGAAGAAAGGAGCTCAGGGGCACTGTAATTCACAAACCTACAGAGTTATAAATGACAGCCATCTTCCAAAAATATCTTAAAGTAAGGCTGCCAAGAGGAGTTGAAAGCGGGGCAGAATTGCAGGAAACCGATTTCAGGAGGTAGACTGGAATTGCATGTAAAGCATAGGAAAAGAGGCAGAACGTCCACAATGATGCACTTGGCCAAAAGGGGCGTATGCGTTTCTTCCTGAATATATTCAGGAAAAAACGCATACGCCCTTTTTGGCCAACCAAGCAAGCTTGCAAAGGAAATCTGCACTACAATGAAGTCTCACTGCCCCCTGGTCAAAAGGGCCATCCGAAAAAAGTGTAAAATCCAGAAAGGCAGGACAGGCCATGGAGAACTGGGAGCCTTGTTATGCTGATGGGCGGGATGTAAATTGCGAACAACCACTCTGGAGAAGTGTATGGTGTTTCCTGAAACATCCAAAAAACCAAGCAACAGAGCCTAGGGCATTTCCACTTATGGTCGTATAGCTTAGGGAAATAATAATCAAAAAGACACAGCCTCCCCAAAGTTTGGGACGGCTCTGTTTACAAGAACCTCGTTTATGGTACAGGTTCAATATCGCAGAAAGTGAAAAATGGATAAAGAAATTGTGGTACTTACGTACAATGCAATATCACTCAGCAAAGAAATCTATGTCATCAGGCCCGTGACAGCATAATGAGTGGATTCAGGTATGATGATTCTAAGAGAAATAAGTCACACAGAAAAAGAAATATCATAAGATATCACTACTACACGGAATGTAAACTTGGCTACACAGGAACTGAATTACAAAACAGAACAGGGTGTCAAATGTAGAAAACCAACTTATGCTTGCTTAAGGGGAAAGGTGAGTTGGGGTGCTGCATGAAACCAGAGATTGAAATTAGCACAGACACCATTCCATAAGCCAAATATGTAATAGACAAGAGCTACTCCTTGCTCAACGAAGTGGACTCAACACCCAATATTAAACGCCTAAGAATATACCTGACTAGTAAGAATCTTAAAACCTATGGATTTATATGTCTCTGAAAGAGAATCAAGGGTGTGTACAGCGGCATAAACGCAGCAGTGATAGGATTGGTGAGGTTCGGTGAGCAAATGCAGACCCTTTGAAGTCATATTGCATGGTACCCATTCCATGGGTCTCAACTCTCCAGGTTTAAGGGATTTTTACTTCAGCTAAAACATGCATGTGGAACCCAGAGTATAATCCACCGTGTGATCGGGAAACGTGTTCAAATGTGTCTCAGTTTTTGTCCCCTGGTACTCGGGTGCAACATTCCAGACGCTTTACTAACACTCTCCCCACTTGGAGAGTCAGTGCCTTTAAGCTCCTGTTTGGCCCAGTTTGCAATTTCTGCGTAAGATAAACAGGAAGAGGGAGAACCAATGAGAGACTAGGTGGAGGTGTCTGGACGGGCAAATTTAACTCTCATTTCCCACCAGGAAGAGGAATTAACCAAAGGCTCCGTGTGCCATGCTGGAACTAGATTAGGGCCTGAGGAGATCCTGCGGTGTTGCGGCCAGCTCACAAGAAAGCGAGTTGAAGAAAGGAGCTCAGGGACACTGTAATTCACAAACCTACAGAGTTATAAATGACAGCTATCTTCCAAAAATATATTGCAGTAAGGCTGCCAAGAGGAGTTGAATGCGGGGCAGAATTGCAGGGAACCGATTTCAGGAGGTAGACTGGAATTGTATGTAAAGCATAGGAAAAGAGGCAGAACGTCCACAATGATGCACTTGGCCAAAAAGGGCGTATGCGTTTTTCCCTGAATATATTCAGGAAAAAACGCATACGCCCTTTTTGGCCAACCAAGCAAGCTTGCAAAGGAAATCTGCACTACAATGAAGTCTCACTGCCCCCCGGTCAAAAGGGCTATCTGAAAAAAGTGTAAAATCCAGAAAGGCAGGACAGGCCATGGAGAACAGGGAGCCTTGTTATGCTGATGGGCGGCATGTAAATTGCCAGCAGCCACTCTGGAGAAGTGTATGGTGTTTCCTGAAACATCCAAAAAACAAAGCAATAGAGCCTAGGGCATTTCCACTTATGGTCCTATAGCTTAGGGAAATTAAAATCAAAAAGACACAGCCACCCGAAAGTTTGGGCCGGCTCTGTTTACAAGAACCTCGTTTACGGTACAAGTTGAATATCACAGAAAGCAAAAAATGGATAAACAAGTTGTGGTACTTACGTACAATGCAATATCACTCAGCAATGAAATCTATGTCATCAGGCCCGTAGCAGCATAATGAGTGGATTCAGGTACGATGATTCTAAGTGAAATAAGTCACACAGAAAAAGAAACATCATAAGATATCACTACTACACGGAATGTAAACTTGGCTACAGAGGAACTGAATTACAAAACAGAACAGGGTGTCAAATGTAGAAAACCAACTTATGCTTGCTTAAGGGGAAAGGTGAGTTGGGCTGCTGCATACAACAAGAGATTGAAATTAGCACAGATACCGTTCCATAAGCCAAATATGTAATAGACAAGAGCTACTCCTTGCTCAACGAAGTGGACTCAACACCCCATATTAAACGCCTAAGAATATACCTGACTAGTAAGAATCTTAAAACCTATGGATTTATATGTCTCCGAAAGAGAATCAAGCGTGTGTAGAGCGGCATAAACGCAGCAGTGATAGGATTGGTGAGGTTCGGTGAGCAAATGCAGACCCTTTGAAGTCATATTGCATGGTACCCATTCCATGGGTCTCAACTCTCCATGTTTAAGGGATTCTTCCTTCAGCTAAAACATGCATGTGGAACCCAGAGTATGATCCACCGTGTGATCAGAAAACGTGTTCAAATGTGTCTCAGTTTTCGTCCCCTGGTACTCGGGTGCAACATTCCAGACGCTTTACTAACACTCTCCCCACTTGGAGAGTCAGTGCCTTTAACCTCCTGTTTGGCCCAGTTTGCAATTTCTGTGGAAAATGAACAGGAATAGGGAGAACCAATGAGAGACTAGGTGGAGGTGTCTGGACGGGCAAATTTAACTCTCATTTCCCACCAGGAAGAGGAATTAACCAAAGGCTCAGCATGCCGTGCCGGAAGCAAACTAGGGCCTGAAGCAATCCTGCGGTGTTGCGGCCAGCTCACAAGAAAGCGAGTTGAAGAAAGGAGCTCAGGGGCACTGTAATTCACAAACCTGCAGAGTTATAAATGACAGCTATCTTCCAAAAATATATTGAAGGAAGGCTGCCAAGAGGAGTTGAAAGCGGTGCAGAATTGCAGGAAACCGATTTCAGGAGGTAGACTGGAATTGCAAATAAAGCATAGGAAAAGAGGCAGAACGTCCACAATGATGCACTTGGCGAAAAAGGGCGTATGCGTTTTTTCCTGAATATATTCAGGAAAAAACGCATACGCCCTTTTTGGCCAACCAAGCAAGCTTGCAAAGGAAATCTGCACTAAAATGAAGTCTCACTGCCCCCCGGTCAAAAGGGCCATCTGAAAAAAGTGTAAAGTCCAGAAAGGCAGGACAGGCCATGGAGAACTGGGAGCCTTGTTATGCTGATGGGCGGGATGTAAATTGCCAGCAGCCACTCTGGAGAAGTGTATGGTGTTTCCTGAAACATCCAAAAAACAAAGCAACAGAGCCTAGGGCACTTCCACTTATGGTCCTATAGCTTAGGGAAATTAAAATCAAAAAGACACAGCCACCCCAAAGTTTGGGACGGCTCTGTTTACAAGAACCTCGTTTATGGTACAAGTTGAATATCACAGAAAGCGAAAAATGGATAAAGAAGTTGTGGTACTTACGTACAATGCAATATCACTCAGCAATGAAATCTATGTCATCAGGCCCGTAGCAGCATAATGAGTGGATTCAGGTACGATGATTCTAACTGAAATAAGTCACACAGAAAAAGAAACATCATAAGATATCACTACTACACGGAATGTAAACTTGGTTACACAAGAACTAAATTACAAAACAGAACAGGGTGTCAAATGTAGAAAACCAACTTATGCTTGCTTAAGGGGAAAGGTGAGTTGGGGTGCTGCATAAAACCAGAGATTCAAATTAGCACAGATACCGTTCCATAAGCCAAATATGTAATAGACAAGAGCTACTCCTTGCTCAACGAAGTGGACTCAACACCCCATATTAAACGCCTAAGAATATACCTGACTAGTAAGAATCTTAAAACCTATGGATTTATATGTCTCCGAAAGAGAATCAAGCGTGTGTACAGCGGCATAAACGCAGCAGTGATAGGACTGGTGAGGTTCGGTGAACAAATGCAGACCCTTTGAAGTCATATTGCATGGTACCCATTCCATGAGTCTCAACTCTCCATGTTTAAGGGATTCTTCCTTCAGCTAAAACATGCATGTGGAACCCAGAGTATGATCCACGGTGTCATCGGGAAATGTGTTCAAATGTGTCTCAGTTTTCGTCCCCTGGTACTCGGGTGCAACATTCCAGATGCTTTACTAACACTCTCCCCACTTGGAGAGTCGGTGCCTTTAACCTCCTGTTTGGCCCAGTTTGCAATTTCTGTGGAAAATGAACAGGAATAGGGAGAACCAATGAGAGACTAGGTGGAGGTGTCTGGACGGGCAAATTTAACTCTCATTTCCCACCAGGAAGAGGAATTAACCAAAGGCTCAAAATGCCGTGCCGGAACCAAACTAGGGCCTGAAGCAATCCTGCGGTGTTGCGGCCAGCTCACAAGAAAGCGAGTTGAAGAAAGGAGCTCAGGGGCACTGTAATTCACAAACCTGCAGAGTTATAAATGACAGCTATCTTCCAAAAATATATTGAAGTAAGGCAGCCAAGAATAGTTGAAAGCGGGGCAGAATTGCAGGAAACCGATTTCAGGAGGTAGACTGGAATTGCATATAAAGCATAGGAAAAGAGGCAGAACGTTCACAATGATGCACTTGGCCAAAAAGGGCGTATGCGTTTTTTCCTGAATATATTCAGGAAAAAACGCATACGCCCTTTTTGGCCAACCAAGCAAGCTTGCAAAGGAAATCTGCACTACAATGAAGTCTCACTGCCCCCCGGTCAAAAGGGCCATCTGAAAAAAGTGTAAAATCCAGAAAGGCAGGACAGGCCATGGAGAACTAGGAGCCTTGTTATGCTGATGGGCGGCATGTAAATTGCCAGCAGCCACTCTGGAGAAGTGTATGGTGTTTCCTGAAACATCCAAAAAACAAAGCAACAGAGCCTAGGGCACTTCCACTTATGGTCCTATAGCTTAGGGAAATTAAAATCAAAAAGACACAGCCACCCGAAAGTTTGGGACGGCTCTGGTTACAAGAACCTCGTTTACGGTACAAGTTGAATATCACAGAAAGCGAAAAATGGATAAAGAAGTTGTGGTACTTACGTACAATGCAATATCACTCAGCCATGAAATCTATGTCATCAGGCCCATAGCAGCATAATGAGTGGATTCAGGTACGATGATTCTAAGTGAAATAAGTCACACAGAAAAAGAAACATCATAAGATATCACTACTACACGGAATGTAAACTTGGCTACACAGGAACTGAATTACAAAACAGAACAGGGTGTCAAATGTAGAAAACCAACTTATGCTTGCTTAAGGGGAAAGGTGAGTTGGGGTGCTGCATACAACAAGAGATTGAAATTAGCACAGATACCGTTCCATAAGCCAAATATGTAATAGACAAGAGCTACTCCTTGCTCAACGAAGTGGACTCAACACCCCATATTAAACGCCTAAGAATATACCTGACTAGTAAGAATCTTAAAACCTATGGATTTATATGTCTCCGAAGGAGAATTAAGCGTGTGTACAGTGGCATAAATGCAGCAGTAATAGTATTGGTGAGGTTCGGTGAGCAAATGCAGACCCTTTGAAGTCATAGTGCATGGTACCCATCCATGGGTCTCAACTCTCCATGTTTAAGGGATTCTTCCTTCAGATAAAACATGCATGTGGAACCAAGAGTATGATCCACCGTGTGATCGGAAAACGTGTTCAAATGTGTCTCAGTTTTCGTCCCCTGGTACTCGGGTGCAACATTCCAGACGCTTTACTAACACTCTCCCCACTTGGAGAGTCGGTGCCTTTAACCTCCTGTTTGGCCCAGTTTGCAATTTCTGTGGAAAATGAACAGGAATAGGGAGAACCAATGAGAGACTAGGTGGAGGTGTCTGGACGGGCAAATTTAACTCTCATTTCCCAACCAGGAAGAGGAATTAACCAAAGGCTCAACATGCCATGCCGGAACCAAACTAGGGCCTGAAGCAATCCTGCGGTGTTGCGGCCAGCTCACAAGAAAGCGAGTTGAAGAAAGGAGCTCAGGGACACTGTAATTCACAAACCTGCAGAGTTATAAATGACAGCTATCTTCCAAAAATATATTGAAGTAAGGCCGCCAAGAATAGTTGAAAGCGGGGCAGAATTGCAGGAAACCGATTTCAGGAGGTAGACTGGAATTGCATGTAAAGCATAGGAAAAGAGGCAGAACGTCCACAATGATGCACTTGGCCAAAAAGGGCGTATGCATTTTTTCCCAGGAAAAAACGCATACGCCCTTTTTGGCCAACCAAGCAAGCTTGCAAAGGAAATCTGCACTACAATGAAGTCTCACTGCCCCCCGGTCAAAAGGGCCATCTGAAAAAAGTGTAAAATCCAGAAAGGCAGGACAGGCCATGGAGAACTGGGAGCTTTGTTATGCTGATGGGCGGGATGTAAATTGCCAACAGCCACTCTGGAGAAGTGTATGGTGTTTCCTGAAACATCCAAAAAACAAAGCAACAGAGCCTAGGGCACTTCCACTTATGGTCCTATAGCTTAGGGAAATTAAAATCCAAAAGACACAGCCACCCCAAAGTTTCGGCCGGCTCTGGTTACAAGAACCTCCTTTACGGTACAAGTTCAATATCACAGAAAGCGAAAAATGGATAAAGAAGTTGTGGTACTTACGTACAATGCAATATCACTCAGCAATGAAATCTATGTCATCAGGCCCGTAGCAGCATAATGAGTGGATTCAGATACGATGATTCTAACTGAAATAAGTCACAAAGAAAAAGAAACATCATAAGATATCACTACTACACGGAATGTAAACTTGGCTACACAGGAACTGAATTACAGAACAGAACAGGGTCTCTAATGTAGAAAACCAACTTATGCTTGCTTAAGGGGAAAGGTGAGTTGGGGTGCTGCATAAAACCAGAGATTGAAATTAGCACAGATACCGTTCCATAAGCCAAATATGTAATAGACAAGAGCTACTCCTTGTTCAACGAAGAGGACACAACACCCCATATTAAACGCCTAAGAATATACCTGACTAGTAAGAATCTTAAAACCTATGGATTTATATGTCTCCGAAAGAGAATCAAGCGTGTGTACAGCGGCATAAGTGCAGCAGTGATAGGATTGGTGAGGTTCGGTGAGCAAATGCAGACCCTTTGAAGTCATATTGCATGGTACCCATTCCATGGGTCTCAACTCTCCAGGTTTAAGGGATTCTTCCTTCAGCTAAAACATGCATGTGGAACCCAGAGTATGATCCACCGTGTGATCGGGAAACGTGTTCAAATGTGTCTCAGTTTTTGTCCCCTGGTACTCGGGTGCAACATTCCAGACGCTTTACTAACACTCTCCCCATTTGGAGAGTCAGTGCCTTTAACCTCCTGTTTGGCCCAGTTTGCAATTTCTGCGGAAAATGAACAGGAATAGGGAGAACCAATGAGAGACTAGGTGGAGGTGTCTGGACGGGCAAATTTAACTCTCATTTCCCACCAGGAAGAGGAATTATCCAAAGGCCCAGCATGCCATGCCGGAACCAAACTAGGGCCGGAAGCAATCCTGCCGTGTTGCGGCCAGCTCACAAGAAAGCGATTTGAACAAAGGAGCTCAGGGGCACTGTAATTCACAATCCTGCAGAGTTATAAATGACAGCTATCGTCCAAAAATATATTGAAGGAAGGCTGCCAAGAGGACTTGAAAGTGGGGCAGAATTGCAGGAAACCAATTTCAGGAGGTAGACTGGAATTGCATGTAAAGCATAGGAAAAGAGGCAGAACGTCCACAATGATGCACTTGGCCAAAAAGGGCATATGCGTTTTTTCGTGAATATATACAGGAAAAAACGCATACGCCCGTTTTGGCCAACCAAGCAAGCTTGCAAAGGAAATCTGCCCTACAATGAAGTCTCACTGCACCCGGTCAAAACGGCCATCTGAAAAAATTGTAAAATCCAGAAAGGCAGGACAGGCCATGGAGAACTGGGAGCCTTTTTATGCTGATGCGCGGGATGTAAATTGCCAACACCCACTCTGGAGAAGTGTATTGTGTTTCCTGAAATATCTAAAAAACAAAGCAACAGATCCTAGGGCAATTCTACTTGTGGTCCTATAGCTTAGGGAAATTAAAATCAAAAACACACAGCCACCCCAAAGTTTGGGCCGGCTCTGTTTACAAGAACCTCGTTTACGGTACAAGTTGAATATCACAGAAAGCAAAAAATGGATAAAGAAGTTGTGGTACTTACGTACAATGCAATATCACTCAGCAATAAAATCTATGTCATCAGGCCGGTAGCAGCATAATGAGTGGATTCAGGTACGATGATTCTAAGTGAAATAAGTCACACAGAAAAAGAAACATCATAAGATATCACTAACACACGGAATGTAAACTTGGCTACACAGGAACTGAATTACAAAACAGAAAAGTGTCTCAAATGTAGAAAACCAACTTATGCTTGCTTAAGGGGAAAGGTGAGTTGGGGTGCGGCATAAAACCAGAGATTGAAATTAGCACAGATACCGTTCCATAAGCCAAATATGTAATAGACAAGAGCTACTCCTTGCTCAACGAAGTGGACTCAACACCCCATATTAAGCGCCTAAGAATATACCTGACTAGTAAGAATCTTAAAACCTATGGATTTATATGTCTCCAAAAGAGAATGAAGTGTGTGTACAGAGGCATAAACGCAGCAGTGATAGGATTGGTGAGGTTCGGTGAGCAAATGCAGACTCTTTGAAGTCATATTGCATGGTACCCATTCCATGGGTCTCAACTCTCCAGGTTTAAGGGATTCTTCCTTCAGCTAAAACATGCATGTAGAACCCAGAGTATGATCCACCATGTGATCGGGAAACGTGTTCAAATGTGTCTCACTTTTCGTCCCCTGGTACTCGGGTGCAACATTCCAGACACTTTACTAACACTCTCCCCACTTGGAGAGTCAGTGCCTTTAACCTCCTGTTTGGCCCAGGTTGCAATTTCTGCGTAAGATGAACAGGAAGAGGGAGAACCAATGAGAGACTAGCTGGAGGTGTCTGGACGGACAAATTTAACTCTCATTTCCCACCAGGAAGAGGAATTAACCAAAGGCTCAGCATGCGATGCCGGAACGAAACTGGGCCCTGAAGCAATCCTGCGGTGTTGCGGCCAGCTCACAAGAAAGCGAGTTGAAGAAAGGAGCTCAGGGGCACTGTAAATCACAAACCTGCAGAGTTATAAATGACAGCTATCTTCCAAAAATATATTGAAGTAAGGCTGCCAAGAGGACTTGAAAGCGGGGCAGAATTGCAGGAAACCGATTTCAGGAGGTAGACTGGAATTGCATGTAAAGCATAGGAAAAGAGGCAGAACGTCCACAATGATGCACTTGGCCAAAAAGGGCGTATGCGTTTTTTCCTGAATATATTCAGGAAAAAACGCATACGCCCTTTTTGGCCAACCAAGCAAGCTTGCAAAGGAAATCTGCACTACAATGAAGACTCACTGCCCACCGGTCAAAAGGGCCATCTGAAAAAAGTGTAAAATCCAGAAAGGCAGGACAGGCCATGGAGAACTAGGAGCCTTGTTATGCTGATGGGCGAGATGTAAATTGCAAACAGCCACTCTGGAGAAGTGTATGGTGTTTCCTGAAACATCTAAAACACAAAGCAACAGAGCCTAGGGCACATCCACTTATGGTCCTATAGCTTAGGGAAATTAAAATCAAAAAGACACAGCCACCCCAAAGTTTCGGCCGGCTCTGTTTACAAGAACCTCGTTTACGGTACAAGTTCAATATCACAGAAAGAGAAAAATGGATAAAGAAGTTGTGATACTTACGTACAATGCAATATCACTCAGCAATGAAATCTATGTCATCAGGCCCATAGCAGCATAATGAGTGGATTCAGGTACGATGATTCTAACTGAAATAAGTCACACAGAAATAGAAACATCATAAGATATCACTACTAAACGGAATGTAAACTTGGCTACACAGGAACTGAATTACAAAACAGAACAGGGTCTCAAATGTAGAAAACCAACTTATGCTTGCTTAAGGGGAAAGGTGACTTGGGGTGCGGCATAAAACCAGAGATTGAAATTAGCACAGATACTGTTCTATAAGCCAAATATGTAATAGACAAGAGCTACTCCTTGCTCAACGAAGTGGACTCAACACCCCATATTAAACGCCTAAGAATATACCTGACTAGTAAGAATCTTAAAACCTATGGATTTATATGTCTCCGAAAGAGAATCAAGCGTGTGTACAGTGTCATAAACGCAGCAGTGATAGGATTGGTGAGGTTCGGTGAGCAAATGCAGACTCTTTGAAGTCATATTGCATGGTACCCTTTCCATGGGTCTCAACTCACCAGGTTTAAGGGATTCTTCCTTCAGCTAAAACATGCATGTGGAACCCAGAGTATGATCCACCGTGTGATCGGAAAACGTGTTCAAATGTGTCTCAGTTTTTCTCCCCTGGTACTCGGATGCAACATTCCAGACGCTTTACTAACACTCTCCCCACTTGGAGAGTCAGTGCCTTTAACCTCCTGTTTGGCCCAGTTTGCAATTTCTGTGGAAAATGAACAGGAATAGGGAGAACCAATGAGAGACTAGGTGGAGGTGTCTGGACGGGCAAATTTAATTCTCATTTCCCACCAGGAAGAGGAATTAACCAAAGGCTCAGCATGCCGTGCCGGAACCAAACTAGGGCCTGAAGCAATCCTGCGGTGTTGCGGCCAGCTCACAAGAAAGCGAGTTGAAGAAAGGAGCTCAGGGGCACTGTAATTCACAAACCTGCAGAGTTATAAATGACAGCTATCTTCCTAAAATATATTGAAGTAAGGCTGCCAAGAGGAGTTGAAAGCGGGGCAGAATTGCAGGAAACCGATTTCAGGAGGTAGACTGGAATTGCATGTAAAGCATAGGAAAAGAGGCAGAACGTCCACAATGATGCACTTGGCCAAAAAGGGCGTATGCGTTTTCTCCTGAATATATTCAGGAAAAAACGCATACGCCCTTTTTGGCCAACCAAGCAAGCTTGCAAAGGAAATCTGCACTACAATGAAGTCTCACTGCCCCCCGGTCAAAAGGGCCATCTGAAAAAAGTGTAAAATCCAGAAAGGCAGGACAGGCCATGGAGAACTGGGAGCCTTGTTATGCTGATGGGCGGGATGTAAATTGCCAGCAGCCACTCTGGAAAAGTGTATGGTGTTTCCTGAAACATCCAAAAAACAAAGCAACAGAGCCTAGGGCACATCCACTTATGGTCCTATAGCTTAGGGAAATTAAAATCAAAAAGACACAGCCACCCCAAATTTTGGGACAGCTCTGTTTACAAGAACCTCGTTTACGGTACAAGTTCAATATCACAGAAAGCGAAAAATGGATAAAGAAGTTGTGGTACTTACGTACAATGCAATATCACTCAGCAATGAAATCTATGTCATCACGTCCGTAGCAGCATAATGAGTGGATTCAGGTACGATGATTGTAAGTGAAATAAGTCACACAGAAAAAGAAACATCATAAGATATCACTACTACACGGAATGTAAACTTGGCTACACAGGAACTGAATTACAAAACAGAACAGGGTGTCAAATGTAGAAAACCAACTTATGCCATCTTAAGGGGAGAGGTGAGTTGGGGTGCTGCATAAAACCAGAGATTAAAATTAGCACAGATACCGTTCCATAAGCCAAATATGTAATAGACAAGAGCTACTCCTTGCTCAACGAAGTGGACTCAACACCCCATATTAAACGCCAAACAATATACCTGACTAGTAAGAATCTTAAAACCTATGGATTTATATGTCTCCGAAAGAGAATCAAGTGTGTGTACAGCGGCATAAACGCAGCAGTGATAGGATTGGTGAGGTTCGGTGAGCAAATGCAGACCCTTTGAAATCATATTGCATGGTACCCATTCCATGGGTCTCAACTCACCATGTTTAACGGATTCTTCCTTCAGCTAAAACATGCATGTGGAACCCAGAGTACGATCCACCGTGTGATCGGAAAACGTGTTCAAATGTGTCTCAGTTTTCGTCCCCTGGTACTCGGGTGCAACATTCCAGACGCTTTACTAACACTCTCCCCACTTGGAGAGTCGGTGCCTTTAACCTCCTGTTTGGCCCAGTTTGCAATTTCTGTGGAAAATGAACAGGAATAGGGAGAACCAATGAGAGACTATGTGGAGGTGTCTGGACGGGCAAATTTAACTCTCATTTCCCACCAGGAAGAGGAATTAACCAAAGGCTCAACATGCCATGCCGGAACCAAACTAGGGCCCGAAGCAATCCTGCGGTGTTGCGGCCAGCTCACAAGAAAGCGAGTTGAAGAAAGGAGCTCAGGGGCACTGTAATTCACAAACCTGCAGAGTTATAAATGACAGCTATCTTCCAAAAATATATTGAAGTAAGGCTGCCAAGAGGAGTTGAAAGTGGGGCAGAATTGCAGGAAACCGATTTCAGGAGGTAGACTGGAATTGCATGTAAAGCATAGGAAAAGAGGCAGAACGTCCACAATGATGCACTTGGCCAAAAAGGGCGTATGCGTTTTTTCCTGAATATATTCAGGAAAAAACGCATACGCCCTTTTTGGCCAACCAAGCAAGTTTGCAAAGGAAATCTGCACTACAATAAAGTCTCACTGCCCCCCGGTCAAAAGGGCCATCTGAAAAAAGTGTAAAACCCAGAAAGGCAGGACAGGCCATGGAGAACTGGGAGCCTTGTTATGCTGATGGGTGGGATGTAAATTGCCAGCAGCCACTCTGGAGAAGTGTATGGTGTTTCCTGAAACATCCAAAAAACAAAGCAACAGAGCCTAGGGCACTTCCACTTATGGTCCTATAGCTTAGGGAAATTAAAATCAAAAAGACACAGCCACCCCAAAGTTTGGGCTGGCTCTGTTTACAAGAACCTCATTTACGGTACAAGTTCAATATCACAGAAAGCGAAAAATGGATAAAAAAGTTGTCGTACTTACGTACAATGCAATATACTCAGCAATGAAATCTATGTCATCAGGCCCGTAGCAGCATAATGAGTGGATTCAGGTACGATGATTCTAAGTGAAATAAGTCACACAGAAAAAGAAACATCATAAGGTATCACTAATACACGGAATGTAAACTTGGCTACACAGGAACTGAATTACAAAACAGAAGAAGGTGTCAAATGTAGAAACCCAACTTATGCTTGCTTAAGGGGAAAGATGAGTAGGGGTGCTTCATAAAACCAGAGATTGAAATTAGCACAGATACCGTTCCATAAGCCAAATATGTAATAGACAAGAACTACGCCTTGCTCAACGAAGTGGACTCAACACCCCATATTAAACGCCTAAGAATATACCTGACTAGTAAGAATCTTAAAACCTATGGATTTATATGTCTCCGAAAGAGAATCAAGCGTGTGTACAGTGGCATAAACGCAGCAGTAATAGTATTGGTGAGGTTCGGTGAGCAAATGCAGACCCTTTCAAGTCATATTGCATGGTACCCATCCATGGGTCTCAACTTTCCATGTTTAAGGGATTCTTCCTTCAGCTAAAACATGCATGTGGAACCCAGAGTATGATCCACCGTGTGATCGGAAAACGTGTTCAAATGTGTCTCAGTTTTCGTCCCCTAGTACTCGGGTGCAACATTCCAGACGCTTTACTAACACTCTCCCCACTTGGAGAGTCGGTGCCTTTAACCTCCTGTTTGGCTCAGTTTGCAATTTCTGTGGAAAATGAACAGGAATAGGGAGAACCAATGAGAGACTAGGTGGAGGTGTCTGGACGGGCAAATTTAACTCTCATTTCCCACCAGGAAGAGGAATTAACCAAAGGCTCAACATGCCGTGCCGGAACCAAACTAGGGCCTGAAACAATCCTGCGGTGTTGCGGCCAGCTCACAAGAAAGCGAGTTGAAGAAAGGAGCTCAGGGGCACTGTAATTCACAAACCTGCAGAGTTATAAATGACAGCTATCTTCCAAAAATATATTGAAGTAAGGCAGCCAAGAATAGTTGAAAGCGGGGCAGAATACAGGAAACCGATTTCAGGAGGTAGACTGGAATTGCATGTAAAGCATAGGAAAAGAGGCAGAACGTCCACAATGATGCACTTGGCCAAAAAGGGCGTATGAGTTTTTTCCTGAATATATTCAGGAAAAAACGCATACGCCCTTTTTGGCCAACCAAGCAAGCTTGCAAAGGAAATCTGCACTACAATGAAGTCTCACTGCCCCACGGTCAAAAGGGCCATCTGAAAAAAGTGTAAAATCCAGAAAAGCAGGACAGGCCATGGAGAACTGGGAGCCTAGTTATGCTGATGGGCGTGATGTAAATTGCCAACAGCCACTCTGGAGAAGTGTATGGTGTTTCCTGAAACATCCAAAAAACAAAGCAACAGAGCCTAGGGCACTTCCACTTATGGTCCTATAGCTTAGGGAAATTAAAATCAAAAAGACACAGCCACCCCAAAGTTTGGGCCGCCTCTGTTTACAAGAACCTCGTTTACGGTACAAGTTGAATATCACAGAAAGCGAAAAATGGATAAAGAAGTTGTGGTACTTACGTACAATGCAATATCACTCAGCAATGAAATCTATGTCATCAGGCCCGTAGCAGCATAATGAGTGGATTCAGGTACGATGATTCTAAGTGAAATAAGTCACACAGAAAAAGAAACATCATAAGATATCACTACTACACGGAATGTAAACTTGGCTACACAGGAACTGAATTACAAAACAGAACAGGGTGTCAAATGTAGAAAACCAACTTCTGCTTGCTTAAGGGGAAAGGTGAGTTGGGGTGCTACATACAACAAGAGATTGAAATTAGCACA